>NC_137974.1:36634325-37834325 GCF_963924665.1 Micromys minutus
ATTGATTCTACCTCTCTCCAATCTATTGATTGCCACTCAGTACCTTGAGGATAAAACCTTGTAACACTTTTCCATATATATGTTCTGTTATCTTTTTTCAAGGCTTGGCAAGGCAGCCAAATTGTTGAGATTCCAGTGTTTGTCTTCTGGCTCTTACAGTCTTGTGTTCTGCAATGCTCATGCAATATATGTCCTGTAGTCAATATATAATTGATTGAAGTTAGATATGTCATAGTCATTGTTCTACTGCTTTGAGCAATTGTGGATTTATGTAATAGCCTCTACCTTCTGGGTAAAGACGCTTCTTTCATGAAGGATGAGAGCTGCATTGATTTTGGGTAAAATGATAAGTATGTAGAATGTAGTTAGAAAGTATAGTGGTTGAGTTTAAAAAGAAAAAAAAAAAGAAAAGAAAGAATGGAATGGATCTACCTAAACATCCAGTTATATTATTTTTGGGTATGTAACCAAAGCATTCTTCATCTTATTACAAGGACAGTTGCTCAGTCATATTAACTGTTGCTCTATTTACAATAACCAGATATTGGAAATTAAAAAAGCAGAGTTGTCACTCAACAGAAAAACAGATGAAGAAAATGTGGTGCCTTTACTCAAAAAGGTATTACTCAGATGCTGAAAGAATGTTAATATAAAATTTGTAAACAAATGGATGAAATAAGAAAATCATCCTGGGTAATATATCCTAAAACTACTGGGATATATTCAATTATATGTGGATATTAGTTTGTAAGTCAATGGTAACCTACAATCCATAGAGCCACAGATGGTAGGCATATAGTAAAGCAATAGATAAAACAGTAAGTTCTTCTTAGGAGAGGTAATAGGGTCATTACAGATATATGAAACCTGTTGGACTGAGAGGATCAAATGGTGACAATGCTGCAAAATCATGTTGTGGAAGATAATTCAGGGAGAGACAGCAAAATTGTGCAGTATTTTACAGCTACTAGTATATAAATTTAATAGAGCAGAAGTCTCCTAAAATATACAAAGATAATCTAAATAAAATTGTAAAATAATGTTGGAGACGGGGTCACCACTGTCTATTTCTTGTGACCACACATGGCTTCCAGTACAAGGATTTGTTTGCATCTAATTATTGTTGGCCTGAGGACGTCCGCATCATCATTGTGACCAAGCCTTGAACAGAGGCCTGGGGGACTGAAAAAGAAACACACACAGACACACACATGGGTCACTCAATAATCAGTGAATGCCAACCAGGCTTTACTAGGGACTCCTTTTCTTTGGGGTGAACAACAAAGCCTGGGGAGGCCAAGTGCAGTCATTAGTGTACAAAACAGGATGTGTTCAAGGTAAAGATAGCTCTGATTGATCATTCTAGGGCATGGTTAAGAACCACGATGGATAACAGGAAGGAGTTACTTAGCAAAACAAGTGGGAGAGGGAAAAATAAGGCCAGGCTCCAATGGTGTGTTACAATATTAGCCAAAGGGAATCTATGTTAATCTACAAAAAGTTCTTAATGTTACCTAGGCTAGACGTTTTTCTTCACATTGACAACTTTCCATTGCTGAAAAGATTACCTACATAACCCATAAATACTGAGATATTCTACATATAGCATTCCACCATATGTTACTGTGTCCATGATAAAATGACCCAAATGATATTCTGTTATATTCATAAAGTAGTGCCTTGTTCAGCTTTTATCAGAGAAGCTTTCTCCTACAAAAGAATGTACAAATATAGATACTTACAAGACATTATTCAGACACTGGTAGACTTTGCAACACTCAGCATTTAATAGAATGTCTTCATTGAATCTCTCCCCTCATAGGCCAGGAAACCAAACTGAAAGTATGACCCAGAGGGACAGAGGACACCATGAAAACAAGACTGTAAGTCCATGTGAGCAAAGCTCTTGTGAACTCAGAGATTCAGTCAACATGCACAATGCCTGCAAATATCTCCTCCAAATCATATGTATATGTATATACATATATATATATATATATATATATATATATATATATATATATATATATATATATATATATAGTACTATATTGATTGTACTATTTTTATGAGATTGATTTTTATTTTTAAATTGGCTGTTTTATTTATTTATATTTCAAGTGTCACTTCGTTTTTATATTTCCCTGTTTTATAATGTTATTATGGAGGGAGGGGTTTCTAAGATAAGGTAAAGCCTATAACTGGATGAGAAGAAAAGGTAGGTGGGGAAAGGCCTAGGAAGGAGAGAGTAGTAGGGAAGGAAGGAGGAAAAGAAAGATGGAGATGGAAGAGAATGTTAGAGATCCTGTGAACTAGGTCAATTTTATCTTGTCTGGGTGAATGGTTTATAGCTCTATTAATTGATAGTAAATTTATTGTGTGAATATATTGTAGACTGAGAATTTAACATATACATCTAATTGCTAAATTACAAGTTTTAAAAATAACCACAACATGTGGCAGCCAATATGGGACAAGAATCCACTAGAAAGTAAAGATTATCAGCCTAAGAGTTAGAGAGAAAGTTTTATTTTTTAAGTAAGAGGTGACCAATGCCATGTTGAGTCAAATGATGTCTCAAGCACAGGAACATTAAACAAAAGAAACACATAGGCAGTCTCCACTGATGAGCTCTAGGTGTCCTGCTATAAAAAATGCAGTCTAACCTGAACAGAGAGTTAGAGATTAGAAGCCACTTGCTTCTTTAGCAAAAATTGTTTAGAAAATGATTTATAATTGCTTTAAAGATAGTAGAAATATTTAATGTTCTATTAAGTATTTCAGGATATCCATATTCTTTGTATGTGAGCTCCACAAGAATTTTGGGTTAAAATCTTAGTTATAAAAGCTGCCTGCTTCTTAATGACAAATGTCAAAGGAAATATGATTAAATTTGTTTTTATAGCTAGACGGAGATAGTACAGAGTTTATCCAAATCACCTGGGAATTTTCACCTGTTTTCAGAACTAGGTTAGGGAAACTAGTTACTAAGTACAAGTGGAGAGTGATGATATTTGTCAGTTAATAAGGTTATTAAATATAAGATTCTGAATAAATACAGACATATTTTATAGAAATTATTAATGAATAAATATCCAATGCTCCAGGTAGAGAGCATAATATATCTATGCATTTTGGGCTAAAGTCCTGGTTTGACAAGTTACTTATATATTGGTTTTGGTATTGATAGAAATCTGTTTAAATTATTTTATTAACTATTTGGCTAATTGCCATAGAGCTGGACATCAATGCTGGCTAGTGAGGGTTTGAATTATTGTAAAATCACCACAGTAGAAGGATCACATTCTCTTAACATGGGCTTCATAGGAATTTTGAGTTGATTTCCTGACATGACATATTATTAGAGGCTAAGAATATACTCATATAGTGTTTTCATTCTGGTTGTTTGCCTTGAATAACTACAATGGTGTTGTTTCTGTTTTATGGTATTATTATTTTTTATTATCTAAAAAGTGGCTAAATAAACAACAAATTAAACCCTAGCTACTAGTGGAAAGAATAGCAACTGAACTCTCATTTATTTGAGTTGAGCAAAGTTTGAAGGCTTCTTTCTTCTTCCTTTTGCTTTTTACTTTTTGGATGCCTGTATTGTTTCACTTTGGTGAATTCGTTTGGGGCTTTATTTTGATGTTGCAGTTAATTTGTTTTCATTATTTGACAAGTAACTTAAGGTTGGTTGGGTAGAGATGGAAAAAAGATCTGGGAGATCTTAGTAAGGGGAAGAATATGATAAATATACTTAACTTTAAAACTTGTTTAAAACAATAGAAAACAATAAAAAAAGAAAACAGGAAACTTAAATTTAGACAACAGCTATTTAAGCAAACATTAGCTATTTAAATTTCAAGAAAATAAACTTTCAACTGTGTATTTTTTTTAAATCACTGTATAAAAATGCTTTGTATTAAAGGAAAAAAAAACCTTTAAAATCCTGGGTAGGAAAGAAACAGTGTGAAGAGATATGTAAAAGAGAATAATCTGGATTTTTGGTGTAAATCTTGTAATGTAATATATACTAAAAATAACAATGGTGAGAAAACTGGAAACTATTGTGAAAATACGTAGAATAAATAATTTGTGGCTAATGTAAAAAATGGTGGAAATATTATAAAATTGTCAACAAAATGTTAATAGAAATTCTCTTGCTAAGAATAACAGTAAATGAGGGGTGACTCGCAAGGTCAGGCAACAGAGTGCAGCCTTCATTTTTGGCTACATATATGTTTAAAACTGTCAAAGAACAGATCCAGTGAAAGTTATATCAGTAAATTAAAGAAAGAATAAGTTTGGCATGCTCAGGAGTAGCCTCAGCAACAAATATAAATTAGTTACTATATCTGGATACTAGGTCTTATCAGAATAATATAAAGAATGCAACTGACAAGTGTGAAATTCTGTGAAAAGAATATCACTGTGCTAAGGAACTGCTAAACTGAATATATCTCTGATGACTTACAGAATTGGCATTACGAAATATACATTTAAATATCACTGTAGAGAAACCAGTTCTTGTGAATGTGTAAATTTGCTCAATTGCTAAGACCACAACTTGCCCACTAGCTTCAGACCACTATCTGGTGAAATTTGTGGCGATTTCTATTATTCTTTGAATCTACAATTCTTTCTAATGGGCCAAGTAAGAATATTTGACATAATATCGTAGAAAGGGTCCTGCTAGCAATTTTCAGTTTCTGAACGTGGCAGTATGCAATGATACTTCTTCTTGACTAAATTATTTTTCTAATTATATGCAGAGACATTTCTAGTGCCTTCCACTTGCTTATCTTTACTTATTGCACCAAGTCTCCTAATGGCCATATTCATATCAGTTCTGATAATCCACGCTAGATTGGGGAATCATACCAAGGTGAACTCCAGAGCACAGAGCTTACCTATTAAGGATCAGGTGAAATAACTATTCACTTACTTAATAGTTTCAAGAGGTACCTGAACTCAAGTGATGCTAAAAGTGGTTCTGAGTATCTTGAGAAGTTTATCAATATGTAACTAGTGTCCAGTCTTCCCAGAAAGCTTGCTCATATATTTTTATATAATATGTTACTTAGCTAAAAGTCTGAAGGTTCTCATTTAGAACTGCTAGACCATGGCAATATAAATGGCTGTTAATGATGAATTTTCTCTTTATTCAAAGACATCTGTGTCAGTTTTCTGACACTCAAGAAGTCTTTTCTTAGGAAAATATTTCAAGCTCTGAAACAGAGGGAATTTTCAGTATACATTGTTTTTCTTTGTGCTTGCCTTGGGACTGTTCTTCTAAAAAATAAAGAACTTTACTTGCAAGTCAGTATGTTTGGCTACCCAGTCATACATCTGTTTAAGTTAGATTACTCTTGCGTGATGATTACAATAACCATGTTTTTGTTTTGGTTAATGAGTGTTTTGGACTCCTATAATCCTAACATCTAGTTGTTTGTTTTACATTCAGGAGTAGTTGTACTTTTAAATTTGTTTATTTCAGTGACCAAGATTTCTTGTGTTGTTTCTGTCATAAAGAAGATATTAGAAATGTACAGTAATAACTTATTTTTCACAATCATATTGAAAATGTTTTTTTTAGGCAAACATTGAAATTTCGGGTTCTCTACACTTGTGGTATAGTTGTTCACCATTCAATTTAAACTTTTTTTTACCATTTCTTACTTTTTTATATATGCAAGCAGTCTGACAGTCTTTTAGCCAATCTGTAAAAAAAAATGTGTTTGAACTTTCATGAAGGTTCTGAGTTGCTAAACCGTGTGCAACATATTTGGTTAAAGCATCTATTTACATCAAAGTTCCTCTCCTCCACAATATTTCACATAACTATTAGCAACTATTTCCATGAAAGTAATTTGGATTTCTGTCTTCATAAATATATAACATCAATTATTCCATTGGAGTGCAATATGGCCCCTCAAGGGTTAAAAATATCTGCCCAAATTTAAGACCCAGTAAAACAAAAGGCAAGAGTGGGTGAGTTGAAGAGTGCCTCAGAAGAATTATGTTATATTTTTCAAGGTAACAATCTATTACACATGCTTCAGTTACTATAAGCTTAATTACTGAGAACAGGGGCCTTCATTGCAGATAGAAATATAGATTTCACTCTTCTAAAATACTTTATTCTTATTTGGGGAATTATGATACAGCTACTCTACTAATTCTTTTCCTTTCCTCACATTAACTCTTCTCATATCCTGTGTTTGCTCTTTTTCAAGTTCATGCCTCCATTTCTCATCAATTGCTATCACATGAATACATGTGCATATGTACATATAAAATATGAAGATATTTAAATATTATCTGATCAATCCGTAAAATGCTATTAGAATTTTCTTTTTCAGAGTTGAGTGTTTGCATTAAATAATCAACATTTGTGCTCTTCCCTGCAGAAGACTATTTGTCCCACTCTCAGTTTTTCTTCGTTGCCTGTAGACCTTTGTATAAAGTTGAGACAAATATATAGTATATATATTTTGCAGTTATATTTCAGTGATTTTCACCTCCAAATCTTCGTCTCATATTTAACAATCTGTGTTTTTCCTGAAATTACAAACACAATTCTATTTCAGTTGTATATAGTATTTTATTTTTAGAAATCTGAGGTCTTAACAGTGACAGATCAGAGGTCCCTATGTAAGAAGCCTGAAAAAAATTATGTCATAGGTCACATATGAAGAAATTCTACTGAGATTCTATTTCTTTTGGCTTCCCCCTATATAGTATAACTATATAATATACCATATAACTATAGGGTCATACAGTTAATTTTATTATGATGAATTTTTAAAAACATGATAAAAATATGTACACATACATCTTATATGAGGTAGATTTGGAGAATATAGTGTAATTTTACATATCTATATTGTGAAACCTTAATAGGCATTGTTAATGATCTCTTGGTATTGCAAAGAAACAAGACAGGCATGGTACTCAAGAAGAAGTTGAGAAATACATCTTAATCTACAGTCTGAGAGAGAGAGAAAAAGAGAAAGAGAGAGAGAGAGAGAGAGAGAGAGAGAGAGAGAGAGAGAGAGAGAGAGAGAGACAGATAGAGGGAGAGAGACAGAAGGAGAGACAGAGACAGAGACAAAGAAAAAGACAGACAAAAATAGAGAGGCAGAGACAAAGACAGACACTAAAACAGAGAAAGGAAATGGACCTCTTGTGGATTTTTAGATACTTCAAAATCATATGACATATTTCCTCTAAAATGGCCACACATTCTAATACCTCTAATCCCTTTGATGGGTTCAAGTACCTGGTGACAGAGAACTAAACTCTATGAGCTTATAAGATAAATGCTGATTTAAATAATCACAAAAAGTGAGTTCAAAAAAGAATAAATGAAATTACAATTATGTATATAAATATGAGTATATATAATATACTCAAGTTACAGCACATGCTGGTGAAGATGGGGAGAAAGAGGGACACTCCTCCATTGCTGGAGGAATTGCAAGCTGAAACATCTCTGGAAATCAAATTGGCAGGACCTTATAAAATTGTAAATAGTTCATTCTGACAACCCAGCATTGACATCCCTGGGATAAGTAAGCTGAAGAAGGCAGCTGTTGGAGACCAGTGCTTCAAGCTGCTGACATGGGTGGATCCAGACAGCTACAGGGGCTTCTGCCAAAGGCAGCCAAGGACTAGGAATGTTACTCAGCAGACATTCTTTTTTTTCCCTGAGAAAGCAAAGCTTAATTTACTGGTGCTGGCACTCCTTGTGAACAGCTGAAAAACTAGGAACTCTTAACACATTGGAGCTGTTGAGAGGGAGAAGAAAAATATACAACACACACACACACACACACACACACACACACTCACACACACACACACTGATTGATTATACAAGAGGACAGAGTCCAACAATTTCATACACACAAACATATATGCATATATACATACACATATACATGCATAAAGACCTACAGACAGAAATACATACATTCACACATGGAGTGCGTAGAGCAAAGCTTCAGCAAGCAAAATCCAAATATTTCACACATACATACATAAATACACAAAATTTGTGGGTGGAACAACCTGCAACACACACCCAGACAATATATATATACACATGCACATACACACAAACACATATATATATATACACACATATACACACACACATATATATATGCACATGCACATACACACACACATATATATACACACATATACATATACACACACATATATATGCACATGCACATACACACATATATATACACATATACATATACACACATATGTATATATGCACATGTACATACACACATATATACACACATATACATATACACACACATATATATGCACATGCACATACACACACATATACATACACACACACACACACACACACATATATATATATATATATATATATATATATATATATATATATATATATATATATATATGCACATGCACATACACACATATGCAGCTCAGGGAAGCAAGGAACAGTGTTTCAAATCTCACACTTCATTCTTTCTATTATTTCTCCCATAACTTATGTATCTCAGAAAAAATATTTCAAACAACATAAAATTATAATGTGATTACGTTTTAGTTTTCTTCTACTGAATGGATATGAAAAAACACTGTATTTTTCAATACATTTACAAGAAATAACATTAAATAGGACAGCTAAAAAAATTATTCTCCCAAACCCATGTACATTTCCAGCTAAGAAACTTGTTATATATTAACAAAATGTAAGCAAGCAAGGTACTTTTCTCAGCCAGTTTCTTTTACTGACAGGCTGCAATTTGAGCATACAAAGAAGGAATAATTATTTTATTATTTATCTCTGTAGGTACTCTTGTAAGTATATTAAAAGAATCACAAACCTAAACTTTTATATAAAATCAGTCATATCTAATGGAAGTACTCGAAATTCATATCTACTCATCAGCAAGTTTAAATAAATCACATCAGGATATCAAGAGCAAAAATGGATATAAGATATCAAGAGGATCAGAATATTGAACAGAGGTGTGTAGCAGTGGGGCATAGGGAGCAGGGGGAAGCCACTAAAACTTCCCAGATGCTAGGAAAGCAAGAGGCTTCCAGGACTCAACGGGGATGAGTTTTAACCCAGAATTTTAACCCAGAATTGCTCCTGTCTAAAGAAAATACAGAAACACAGAGAGAAGCCAACACTGAAGGAGAGTCATCCACAGACTGACCCACCTGTGAATCCATCCCATATGCAGACACCAAACCCAGACACTATTTCTAATGCCATGAAGTGCTTGCTGACAGGATCCTGCTATGGACACTTTTTGGTGGCTCTGCCAGAGCAAGTACAGATGTGGTTGCTCTCGAACAACTGTCAGACTGAGCATTGGGATGACAATGGAGGAGTTAGGGGGAGGACAGGAGGAGCTGAAAGGGATTTGCAACCCCATATGAAGAACAACAATGTCAACCAATCAGAACCCTCAGACCTCTTAGGGAATAAACCAACAATCAAACAGTACACATGGAGGGACCCATAACTCCAGCCTCCCATGTAGCAGAGGATTGTGTAACATAGCTCCAGTGGAAAGGGAGGCCCTGGGTTTTGTGAAGGCTAAATGCCACAGTATTGTCGAAGGCCAGGGCATGGAAGACAGAAGGGAGTGGGTGGGTTGAGCAGCACCCTCACAGAAGCAGGAGCAGAGGTCTTGAGATAGAGTACTTTCAGAGAGTAAATATGTAACAGGGTAACATTTGAAATGTAAATAAAATAGCCAGTAAACATTTAAAATGAAAAAGAAATCAATTATAACTAGTGCAGTCTCAGTGACCAACACATCACCCAGTGCTGCAATTTTTCTAGTTTCCTGACCATAATAGTTCCACAGCTAATAAGAATAACCCTTTTGAATTTCAAACTGTTTCTTAAGATTTTCTACATGAGAGCCAGTAGTAACAATATCTCAACTTATCTTCACTAATTATTTATTTTTCCAAATTGTTTCTAAAGTTGGTGGTTATTATCAACAATCTATGTCTTTATTTATTTATTTTTAGGGTGAAAATTGCATCATTAATGTGCTTCAGAAGCAATGCCTGAAAGAAATCAAGTGTTATTATTGTGTATGCCAGAGATACTTTCCAGTGAGGGTCTGGAAGCCCCCTTAATGTTTTTATAAAATTCTTGGATTAAGAGGGATGAGGGCAACAAGCAGAGTAGATTTCCCTAACAGGATAAAATTCTCAGGACACATAGTCCTTATGGCCATGGTGTATAGCAAAGCTCACTGATGTGGCTTTGGTAACCCATGTGCTGCAGTCCTTGAATTCTAAAGCCATTTGTCATTACTCCTGCATGGCCCTCAGCAATAACATCAATGAATTTTTGGTTCACATGAAGCACTTATAATTTAAAAATAAGAAAGTAACCTAGGGAAAATTTAGGTGAAATATTTTAGCAAACACCTCAACACAGTAAATATACTTGGTCAAAATAGGCTCAGATGTTCTCAAGTTATAGAAAACACTAAAGTAAAACAAAAACGCATGACTAAGTATCATTTGTATGTTAAAACTTAAAATACTGGCTACACCAATGCTAATTAGGATGCTGAGAAATATAAATACTGATGTATTATTTTTGGTAGTGGAAAAATTAAAGGCACTTCAGGAGAATGTATCACAGAGGTGAATGCAATATTTTGGATTTTCCAGCAGTCACATACTTGGGTATTTTCCTAAATCAAATACATCTAAAACCTGCAGACAAATGGTTTTAACACCTTTATATAATCCTGTCAAAAGTGAAAATACTAATACCCATGTCTTAGTCAGGGTTTCAATTCCTGCACAAAACGTCATGACCAAGAAGCAAGTTGGGGAGAAAAGGGCTTATTCATCTTACACTTCTATATCCCTGTTCATCACCAGAGGAAGTCAGAACTGGAACTCAAGCAGGTCAGGAAGCAGGAGCTGATGCAGAGGCCATGTAGGGATGCGACTTACTGGCTTGTTTCCCCTGGCTTGTTCAGCTTGCTTTCTTATGAATCCATGTCTACCAACCCAGGGATGGCACCACCCACAATGGGCTGGGTTCTACCCCCTTGCTCCCTAGTTGAGAAAATGCCTTACAGCTGAATCTCATGTAGGCATTTTCTCAACTGAGGCTCCTTTCTCTGTGATAACTCTAGCTTGTGTTAAGTTGACACAAAACCAGCCAGTACAACCCTCCAGATAGCAAATGCATAGGCCATGATACCACTACCCAATAGAATAGAATTTTGGATGGAAATAAATTAGTACCTGAGAATTAAAGACACATGATGAGTTCAATGCACAGTACCTTCTGAAAGAAGTCTATCTAAAACAGTCATATAATGAATGCAAATGTACAGCCTTCTGTAAATAGCAATAGGATATCAATAAGTAAATTGTGTCAATGCATGAGGAGAGAGTATAACTAAACAAGCACAGCAATTTTCAGTTTCTTTTAAAAGTTGTCAAATATGATACTTATGCATTTCATAAGGGGAAATCCTCAAAAATATGCAGCACAGATACTGAAATCTAATGTGAACTGAACTCATAAATAATGACATATCAATTTAGAGTATTGTAGCCAATGAATCAAACTAATGGCTCTCTAGTAAGTAAACTAAGGAACAGAGCTAAGATATATTTGAGAATTTTAAGCAATATCAACTCAGTTTTCTCAAACCTAAAATTGCTCTAAAAGAGTTTTCAATTAAAATAATTATGGAATATTAATGTCAAAAAGAATTCAGTTAACATTCCCAAGAGTATTTGTAAGATGTAAGAAATAATTCAGCCTATTAAAATACTTACTGCCTAAAGTTTGAGTTAGAAATCTCATCCCAAGTGTAAAGAGCTAGGTGGAGCTATGTGCTTGTGCACTTGTGAGAAGTAATGACTCAAGTTTTGATCCAGCTCCTTTACTACCCTGAGTTGGTGACTGAGAAAGGTATTTTTCATTGGCTTTTGTCTTACACATATGTATACAAACAAAAAACCTTTTATATGTCAACAGGGCACACAGCCAAAGCACATCATATTTAATGATAAAACTGAAAAACTCAAGGGAAAAATAAATATGGAGTAGACACTAGAAAGTTCCAGATGACAGAGAAGTAAGAGGTTGACAGAACCCAACAGGCATGACATTAACTGATATGCCCAACAGCCAAAACACCTCTGTTTGAGGGATGGGGCCACCCATAAATCTCAAATATAATAACTGAGAATTCCTCCTGTCTAAAAAATAGGCAGGGAGAAAGGGAGGATCAGAGACTGAAGGAAAGTCCTTCTCTAGATTTCCCACCTGGGGATCTATTCCATCTGCAGACACCAAACCCACACACTATTGCTGACACCAAGAAGTGCTGGCTGACAGAAGCCTAATATGCATGCCTCCTGAGAGGCTTGTATAGAGCCTGAGCAATACAGATGTGGATGCCAACCATCAGACTAAGCATAAGGAACCCAATGATGACTTATGGGAAAGACTGAAGGAGCTGAATGGTTTTGCAACCACATAGGAAGAACAGCAATATCACCCAACCAGACATCCCAAAGCTCCTAGGGACTAAATTACCAACCAAAGAGTAATAAAGGAGGGACCCATGTTTTCAGTTTCAAATATATCAGAGGATTGCCTTATCTGGCATCTATGGCAGGGGAAGCTCTTGATCTTGTGGAGGCTCAATGCCCAGAAGACATAGGGAGATGCTAATCTAACAAGGAAGGAGTGGATTGATGGATGGGAAAGCACCTTCATAGAAACAGGGAAAGAGGAATGAGATAGGCTGTTTGCAGAGAGGAAACCAGAAAGGAAGTGACATTTAAAATGTAAATAAATAAAATAACAATAAAAAGAAAGAAAATATATGTACTTCAAGGAAAAGATATGATGTTCAACAGAGGATGTTATATAAGTAGAACTAAAAACCACTTAAAATTAATTTGTTATGTATTTATGATGCTCTTGTCAGTAAGCCATAGCATAAGATGTGGGGACTTTACTTAGAGATATTACAAGAGAAATTTTGATATGTTAAAAGTTATAATAAAATTCACAATGAAACATGACTAGAAACACATCTATTCACTGTGTTTTAAAGAACTACAAATGAATTCATGCTACTGAACTTTTATACTAATCAATATATATATAGAAATTAAGTGAATTATGAAATATTCATTGCAAGATGTAATAAGTCAATAATATAGTTTCTATTGCATTTTAAACATTGTTGATATCACTGTTTCTTCCTTATAAATATTGTGTTTAATTATTTTCATTAAATTTGTGACACATATAAATTCTTCTTTCTCAGTTAAAATATCACTATTAAACTTTATATTAAAGAGAAGCAATGGACATGTAGTGGGTTAATATATAAATTTTTAATATATAGATTATAAATAACATAAGAAAAATAAAATAATAAAAATAAAATAATGATTCAAACATAATTACACTATTTGTTCTTTCTTTTTTTATTTTTTAAAACGACTTTATTTTACAAAACAAAGATAAATATACAGATTTTAAATATTTTTTGCTTAAAATTATACATTTTTGTCAGTACTGTTTTTTCAGATATTAAAATAATTTTTACATAAAACTATGTGAATATATTTTTTAGTCAGTACTTGATTTTTTCAAGGGCTTGACAGTATGCATTGAAAACCTAATAGTTACAATGAGCATGAAGTACATGCAAAAAAAAATGCAACATGGAAATAGTCAAAGTCTTGTTTTGTAAATATATTTTTTGTTTTGTTTTATTTATTTCTTGGACTTCATACAGTCTGTGAGTTGTTTCTGGGGGAGTGCAAGCCTCTGGGGTTAACATCCCTTTATGAGTGACTGCATATTATGCATGTTCTTTTGTGACTGGATTATCTCACTCAGGATGATATTCTCTAGATGTAGCCATTTTCTTAAGAATTTGGTTAAGTCATTGTTTGTGGTGGCTGAGTAGTATTCCATTGTGTAAATGTACCACAATTTTTGTATCCATTCATCTTCTAAAGGACATCTGGGTTCTTTCCAGCTTCTGGCTATTATAAACAGAGCTGCTATGAACATTGTGGTGCATATATCTTTGTTGTGAATTAAAGTGTCCCTGGGGTATATGCCCAGAAGTGGAATAGCTGGGCCTTCAGGTAGTACTATACCCAATTTTCTGAGGTTATCGCCAGACTGATTTCCAGAGTGGTTGCATTAGTTTGCAACCCGACCAACAGTGGAGAAGTGTGCCTCTTTCTCCGCAGCCTTGCCAGCATCTGCTGTCATCTGAGTTTTGGTTCTTGTACAATCTGACTGGAGTCAGGTGGAATCTCAGGGTACTTTTGATTTGCATTTTCCTGATGGCTAAGGATGTCGAGCACTTCCTCAGATATTTCTCGGCCATTCAGTGTTCCTCAACTGAGAACGTTTTGTTTAGCTCTGTACCCCATTTTTTAATAGGGTTATTTGATTCTCTGGTGTCTAGCTCTTTGAGTTCCTTGGAAACCTTGGATATTAGGCTTCTATCTGATGTGGTGTTGGTAAATATCTTTTCCCATTTTGTTGGTTGCCATTTTGTTTTCTTGACGATGTCCTTAGCCTTACAGAAACTTTGCAATCTCATTAAGTCCCATTTGTTAATCTTTGACCTTAGAGCTTGAACCATTGGTGTTTGTTCAGGAAATTTTCTCTTGTGCCTATGTGTTCTAAGATTTCCCCTATTTTCTCATCTAATACTTTCAGTGTATCTGGTTTAATGTGGAGACCTTTGATCCACTTACACTTGGGCTTTGTACAAGGAGATAAGAAAGGGTCTAATTTCATTCTTTTGCATGCTGAGTGCCAGTTGGACCAGCACCATTTGTTGAATAGGCTGTCGTTTTTCCATTGAACGTTTACAGCACCTTTGTCAAAAATAAGTTGACCAAATACATGAGGGCCCATTTCTGGATCTTCTATTCTATTCCATTTATCCACATGCCTATTTCTGTACCAGTACCATGCAGTTTTCAACACAATTGCCTTGTAATATAGCTTGAGGTCAGGGATAGTGATTCCTGCAGATGTTTTTTTGTTGTTGAGGATGGATTTTGCTATTCTATGTCTTTTGTTATTCCATATGAAATTGCACATTGATCTTTCCAGTTCCATGAAGAACTGGGTTGGAATTTTGATGGGGATTGCATTGAATCTGTAGATTGGTTTTGGTAGGATGGCCATTTTTAAGATGTTGATCTTTCCAATCCATGAGCATGGGAGATCTTTCCATTTTCTGAGTTCCTCCTCAATTTCTTTCTTTAGAGGTTTGAAGTTCTTGTCAAACAGGTCCTTCACTTGCTTAGTTAGAGTCACACCAAGGTATTTCATAGTTTTTGTGATGATTGTGAAGGGTACCTTTTCCCTAATTTCTTTCTCCACATGTTTGTCCTTTGAGTATAGGAAGGCTACTGATTTGTTTGAGTTAATTTTGTATCCGGCCACTTTGCTGAACTTGTTTATCAGCTGTAGGAGTTCTCTGGTGGAATTTTTGGCGTCACTCAAGTACACTATCATGTCATCTGCAAAGATGATGTTTTTATCTCTTCCTTTCCAATTTGTATCTCCTTGATCTCCTTTTGCTATCTAATTGCTCCAGCCAGGATTTCCAGTACTATGTTGAATAGGTAGGGGGAGAGTGGGCGGCCTTGTCGAGTCCCTGATTTTAGTGGGATTGTTCAAGTTTCTCGCCATTAAGTTTGATGTTGGCTGTTGGTTTGCTGTATATTGCTTTTATTATGTTTAGGTATGGACCTTGGATTCCTGTTCTTTCCAGGACTTTTAACATGAAGGGGTGTTGGATTTTGTCAAATGCTTTCTCAGCATCTAGTGAGATGACCATGTGATTTTGATCTTTGATTTTGTTTATACGGTGGATTACATTGATTGATTTCCATATATTAAACCATCCCTGCATCCCAGGGTTGAAGCCTACTTGGTCATGATGAATGATCGTTTTGATGTGTTCTTTGATTCGGTTTGCAAAGATTTTGTTGAGTATTTTGGCATCAATATTCATAAGTGGGATTGTTCTGAAGTTCTCTTTCCTTGTAGGGTCTTTGTGTGGTTTAGGTACGAGTGTTATTTTAGCCTCAAAAAATGAGTTAGGTAATATTCCATCTGATTCTATCTTTTGGAATAGTTTGGAGAGTATTGGTGTTATATCCCCAATAAATGTCTGATAAAATTCTGCACTGAACCCGTCTGGATCTGGGCTTTTTTCTGTTGAGAGGCTTTTGATGACTTCTTCTATTTCCTTAGGGGGTATAGGGTTATTTAGATGGTTTACTTGGTCCTGGTTTAACTTTAGCATCTTGTATCTGTCTAGGAATTTGTGCATTTCCTCCAGATTTTCCAATTTTGTGGAGTATAAGTTTTTGTAGTAGGATCTGAGGCCTTCTTGAATTTTCTTAGTTTCAGTTGTTATGTCCACACTATCCTTTCTGCTTTTGTTAATTTGTATACTCTCTCTTTGCCCTCTAGTTATTTTGGTTAGGGGTTTATCAATCTTGTTGATTTACTCAAAGAATCAAATCTTGGTTTCGTTGATTTTTTCAATGGTTCTTTTTGATTCTATTTGGTCTATTTCTGCCCTAATTTTTATTATTTCTTGCCATTTACTCTTTTTGGGTATATCTGCTTCCTTTTGTTCTAGGGCTTTTAGCTGTGCTGTCAGGTTGCTGATGTAAGCTCTCTATAGTTTCCTTTTGGAAGCACTTAGGGCTAAGAGTTTTCCCCTCAGTACTGCTTTCATTGCATCCTATAGGTTTCGGTATGTTGTGTTTTCATTTTAATTTAATTCTAGAAAATCCTTAATTCCTTTTTTTATTTCTTCTTTGACCCTGCTATTGTTTAACAGAGTGTTGTTTAGTTTCCATGTGTATGTGGGCTTTTTTTTTGTCTTTGTTGTTGTTAAATACCAGCCATAGACGATGGTGAACTGAGAGGATGCATGGGAATATTTCAATCTTCTTATATCAATTGAGGCTCGCTCTGTGTCCAATTATGTGGTCAATTTTTGAGAGGGTGCCATGGGGGGGTGAGAAGAATGTGTATTCTTTTACTTAAGATAATATGTTCTGTATATATCTATTAATTCTAGTTGATTCAAAGTCTCTGCTAGTTTTGCAGTGTCCTTGTTCAGTTTCTCTTTATGATCTTTCCCTTGGTGAGAGTGGGGTATTAAAGTCTCCCCCTATTATTGTGTGGGGTGAAATGTATTTTTTTCGAGCTTTAGTAGGGTTTCTTTTATGAATGTGGGTGATTTTTTATTTGGAGCATATATGTTAAAGATTGAGAGTTTCTCCTGACAGATTTCTCTGGTAATGTGTAAAAAGTGTCCTTCCTTACCTGTTTTGATAACTTTTGGTTGGAAATTTACTTTATTCGATATTAGAATAGCCACTCTAGCTTGCTTCTTGAAGCTGTTTGCTTGGAATTTTTTTCCCACCCTTTTACTCTGAGATAGTGTCTGTCTCTGTCTCAGAGATGAGTTTCCTGTATGCAGCAAAAGGCTGGATTTTGTCTATGTATACATTCTGATAGTCTATGTCTCTTTATTGGGGAGTTGAGTCCATTTATGTTAATAGATATCAAGGAATAGTTGTTGCTGTTTCCTGCCATTATTGCTTTTTTGGGTTGAGTTGTGTCTGTTTCTTCTTTTAGTTTTCTTATTTAGGAGTTTTCTTGTTGTTACTAGGCTGTATTTTCCCTCATTTTATTGGGTTTTCCACCTATAATTCGTTGTAGTGCTGGGTTTTTGGTCAGATATTGTGTAAATTTTGATTTGTCTTGAAATATCTTCATCTCTTCATCGATGGTGATTGATAGTTTTGCTGGGTATAGCAGCTTGGGCTGGCACTTGTGCTCTCTTAGGGTGTGCATTATGTCTGTCCAGGCTCTTCTAGCTTTCATAGTCTCTGTTGAGAAATCGGGTGTGAGTCTGATTGTCCTGCCTTTATATGTTACCCAACCTTTTTCCCTTACTGCTTTTAGTATTCTTTCTTTGCTTTGGGCAATTGATGTTTTTACTATTATGTGTCGGGAGGTATTTCTTTTCTGGTCCAACCTATTTGGAGTTCTGAAGGCTTCTTTTATGCTCGTGGTCATCTCATACTTGAGGGTAGGGAAGTTTTCTTCTACGATTTTGTTGAAGATATTTACTGTGCCTCTTAGTTCATACTCTTCTCCCTCTTCTATTCCTATTATCCTTAGGTTTGGTATTCTCATTGTGTCTTGGATTTCCTGGACATTTTGGGTTAGGAGCTTTTTGTTTTTGAATCTTCTCTGACTGTTTTGTCTATGTTTACAATGTTGTCTTCTGCCCCCGAGATTCTCTCTTCCATCTCTTGTACTCTATTGGAAATGCTTGCTTCTGTGACTCCTGATTTTTTTTTTTTTTTAGGTGTTCTACCTCTAGGGTTATCTCTTTTAGTGTTTTCTTTATTGTGTCAATTTCCGTTTTAAATTCCCTCTTCCATTCCTTCATCTCTTTGAATCTGTTTTCCTCTAGTTCTTTGAGTTCTTTGAGTGTTTTTCTTGTTTTCTCTTTAAAAGCTTCTGAATCTTTTTGCTTTTCTGCCCGTTCTTGTTTAACTAACTCTATCAGCATCTTGAGGTATAATTTCAGGTCTGTGTCTTCCTTTTCTGGAATGTTTGGAATTTCGATGTTTACTGTTATGGGAGAGCTGGGTTCTGGTGTTGCCAGGTTGTTTTGGTTTCCTTGGGATATTCTCTTTCGCTTTCCTCTTGCCATTTTGTTGTCAATGATATGCTCTTGCCTTTCCCTTGTGTCTGGTCTGTGTCCCTGGATCTCCACTGGTCCAGGTGACAGATGGGTCGAACCCTGTTCTATTTCTCAGAGTCGCCGGGTGGGAACAGAAGTTCCAAAGTACACTTTCCGTGGGCACTCCGCAGAGATCTCTCTGCTCCCTGGCATCCCAGGTCTCCCACCCACCAGTTGCTCAGCCTCTATGAGCTGCTGTTCCGGTTGGCCAATGGGCCAGGCTCCGCTCTGCGTCCTGAAGTCGCCTCCGGGTGGAAACAGAAGTTCCTAAGTTCTGTTCCAGGTCACTGGATCAGGCAGGACAGGGCAGGTCAAGGCAGGGGGTGCACTTTTTGTGTGCACTCCGCAGAGATTCCTCCGCTCCCCAGCAGCCTAGGTCTCCCACTCACCAGTTGTTCAGCCTTTAAGAGCTGCCGTTCATGGTGTCAGATGGGCCAGGCTCTGCTCTGTGTCCTGAAGTTGCCGCCGGGTGGAAACAGAAGTTCCAAATTTCTGCTCCTGGTTGCTGGATCAGCCAGGGCAGGGCAAAACAAGGCAGGGGGTGCACATTCTGTGTGCGCTCCGCAGAGATCTCTCTGCTCCCTGGCAGACCAGGTCTCCCACCCACCAGTTGCTCAGCCTCTACCTATTTGTTCTTTTTTTGTTTCTCCTTCCATCCTATTCTATATACATATCTTTCTTTCAAATTCATGGCCTCTATTATTCATTATTGCCTGCATTTATGTACATATTTATACATTTGTGTGTATGTGTATGTGTCTGTTCATGTTTGTGTGTACATGTATCTGTTTGCATGTGTATAAGTCCTGCTAGTCTTTATGATGTGGCTTGTATTTATATTTTTTGGACTGACAATTGATGTTGAATAACCAATTATTTGGCTCTTCCCTGGAGAAGAATTTTTCTCCTGCTCTCACCATTTAATTGCTGATAGTGCTTCATATAGAGCTGTACCTTCTATTCTTTACTTCACATACTTTGTGATTTCTATTGTTACTGTCTTTTTCACTTCATGTTTATTCAGACATGATAATGAAACTTTAGTGCTGTAGCTTCTACTGTTCATGCTTTAAGTGAGAAAGTTTGAACTAAGTACTGAAATACATTAATTATGATATGTTTTAAGATTTTGCTTACTCCATTACTTCCTGTACCAGCCATATAACTTCTCATTCTCCTATTTCTTACACACATATCTAGGAGAGATACAATATTCATCTTCCTAAGACTGTACTTTCTTTGCTTAATATAATAATCTCTAATTATTGTTGTTTTTTTTTGGATTTCTACAAATAATATGCTTTAATAATTCTTAATAAATAAAACTTCCTGTTGGTCCCAATGGTAAAGAGACAGCTCTAGCACTGGGCTGAAATGGCAACCAGAAAAGTAGGCTCCAAAGCAGCACTTTAATTCATTTACCCCGTGAGTTCTTGGCAGATCTCATTTTGGAGAGTCATTGGAGAGAAAGCAGGGTCTTACCTCCCCAAGATCTCCCATGTTCTTAGATTAGTATTATTAATATAGTAAAAATAGCCAATTTACCAATAACAATATAAAGATTCAATGCAATTATCATCAAAATTCTAATTCAATTCTCTATAGAGTTAGAAAGAGCAATTTGCAAATTCATTTGGAATATCAAAAAACCCAGGATAGTAAATATGCACCACAATGTTCATAGCAGCTCTATTTATAATAGCCAGAAGCTGGAAGGATCCCAGATGTCCTTCAGAAGACGAATGGATACAAAAAGTGTGGTACATACTCACAATGGAATACTACTCAGCCACCAGAAACAATGACTTAACCAAATTCTTAAGAAAATGGCTGCATCTAGAGAAGATCATCCTGAGTGAGATAACCCAGTCACAAAAGAACAGACATAATATGCAGTCACTGATAGTGGGATGCTAACCCCAGAGGCTTGCACTCCCCCAGAAACAACTCACAGACTGTATGAAGTCCAAGAAATAAAGAAAACAAAAAATATACATATATTCACAAAACAAGAAGACTTTGACTATTTCCATGTTGCGTTTTGTTTTACATGTACTTTACGCTTATTGTAACTAGTAGGTTTTCAATGCATACTGTCAAGCCCTTGAAAAACATCAAGTACTGACTAAAAAATATATTCACATGGTTTTATGTAAAATTTATTGTAATGTCTGAAAAAACAGTACTGACAAAAATGTATAATTTTAAGCAAAAAATGTTTAAAATCTGTACATTTATCTTTGTTTTGCAAAATAAAGTCGTTAAAAAAAAAGTATTCTCAAGAATGAAATAACTTCTGGGGGAATTACCATCCCTGACCTCAAGCTGTATTACAGAGCAATTGTGATTAAAAAAAAGAAAGAAAGAAAAATAAACCCTGCATGGTGTTGATACAGAAACAGGCAGGTAGGTCAACGAAATAGAATAAAGACCCAGAAATGAACCCACACACCTATGATCACTTGATCTTTGACAAGGAGCTAAAACATTCAATGGAAATAGTAAAGCCTTTCAACAAATGTTGTAGGTGCAACTGGCACTCAGCATGCAGAAAATTTCAAATTGATCCATTCTCATCTCTTTGTACAAACTCATGTACAAGAGGATCAAAGATCGCCACATAAAACAAAGTACACTGAAACTATTAGAAGAGAAAGTAGAGAAAAACCTTGAATACACAGGCACAGAGGAAAATTTCCTGAACAGAACACCAATTGCTTATGCTCTAAGATCTAGAATCCACAAATGGGATCACATAAAATTAAAAAGCTTTTGTGGGGACAAGAAAACTCTTCATAGAACAAAATGGCAACCAACAGATTGGGAAAAGATCTTTACCAATCCTAAATCTGATAGAGGGCTACTATCCAATATATAACAAGAACTCAAGAAGTTAGACTCCAAAGAATCAAACCATTCTATCAAAAATAGGGTATAGCACTAAACAAAGAACTCTCTACTGAAGAAAACCAAATGGCTAAAAAGCACCATAAGAAATGTTCAACATCCTTAGTCAATGCTGGAGCTAGAGAAAGGATGGAAGGAGTTGAAAGGGATTGCAACTCCTTGAAAATGCCAACAATATCAAGTAACACAACCTCCCAGAGTTCCCAGAGACTACACCACCAACCAACAAGTACACATGGAGAGACACATAGCTCCAGTTGTATATGTAGCAGAGGATGGCACTGTCTGGTATCAATGGGAGGAGAAGCCTTTAATCTAATGAAGGCTTTTTGTTTTTTTTGCCCAGTGTAAGGGAATCAGAGGGCGCTCAGGTGGGAGAGGGTGGTTGGGATTGGGAGCATGTTCATGGAAGCAAGGTAGTGGAAGGGAGTATAAGAGTGGGGGAGAAGGGGATAACATTTGAAATGTAAATATAGAGAATATCCAATAAAAATGATAAAATAAATTTTATTTTATGTATTTTACATGCACAGGTTTTTTTTTCTGTCTTCATTTAGAGATGAGCATTTAGTTTGATTTATATTCTTGGCTATTATGAGTGGTTCTATAAGATACATGACTGTGAAATATTCTTGTGGCATGATGACATAACTTTTGGTGTACATATCTATTATTAAATCACAGCCATAATAGATAACTTTTGGGAAATTCAAATATTACTTATTACATTCTAGTTTGGCATAGTTTTGATATGATCTAAGCTTAGAAGAAAATTATGATAAGATAAGCTTTTTATGCCATTTTTGGGCACACGTGCCTGCGTGTATGTGTTTACAAACAAATTTTTTGTGGTTTTTATGAGTTCAGATTGGAAAGGAAGAAATCCCTACATTTCTTACTTGACTGTACTCTAATTATAAAACCAAAAGTTACATATTTATACTCCTTGATTACATTTGCATTTATCCCATAGTATAATAGATAATCTTCAGTATTAATTACCTTAAAATATATTTACGATACAATTTACATGGACAGTTTCTGTTATCTCCATGCTTTTCTGATACTGAAAATTTTTGCCTAAAATACCTGAGATTGATTTTCCAGAGTGAGAGAACTCTTAACTTAATTTATATATCTATTTGTGACCCTGCCAACCCCCAGTGATAGTTTCAATAGGATGGTCGCAAATGTGCCATAAAATAAAATGTGAAGTCCTGAAGCTGGAAGTGGAATGGAGAGAATGTAGATGGCTTGTTTGGGCCTTAACTGGGAATCAGGTGAGGGTGCTTAAATGCATCATCTACAGACATGAAATTGTCAAAGAACAAATTTATTTAATAAAAATAGTTCCAGTTTTTAAGTGTTTTGTGACATTAGCAACAGCAGTTATTTACTAGATGAAGTTTTTGAAGCAGTATCTTCCACCAAGAGCTGTGTGGTAGAGGTGAAATCAAATGAAAAAGAGATGATATAATTAGCAGGTAGTCGCCGGTAAGACAATTAAATGTACAGTTATCTCCCTTACTTCTGTAGGAAATCTGTCACATGTGATATGATATGAGTTGGTGGAGCAATTTGCTTTGTAAATATTACTGTTCATTTAAAAAAAATAGTGTAGACTCTGAGAACATGATGCTCGGTTGACCCCGATGAAGCCAAAGTGTAGCACCTACTGCCAAGAATGCACTTTAAACTGATATGTTGTCACTTCAAATTACTTTGCATTGACATCTGTGGTTATTTAGTATTACAAGTTAATTTGGCAGACTTCCAGAACAAATAAACAAGTGCAAAACTGTCTCAATGCATTTCTTGTGCTTGAATGATTGAAGGCCTTTTTTTGGTGTGTGTATGGCTTTAATGTTCCAGAATAATTTTATCTAACAGCAGGAGTCAGCTAGACTTATAAACAAACTGTTCCTCTATTGTAAGTTATATGAAACATACATGGGAAAGACATTTTGTTTTAATTACAATTCTAAAAATTGGAAAGGAAATAAAATACACAGAAAATCTGAGCATAACACAATAAACACAGTAAGTATAATAGTAAAATACAAATGGGACTGTTTATAAGAAATCATAAAATAATTAATGGAAAAGTAAAAATTTTGAATTGCTAGAAATAAAATGGTCCTAATTGAATCACAGAAAGTCAAAGCTGTTGCAAGACAATTGAAGAGGGAAAAAAATCCAATGCTAAGTAATTCGAAGTAATGTTATTTTCCCCAGGAGAATTTCAATTTCATGCTAACAATGTCAGTCAAAACAAGAGCACTCATAGGTTATGGCTATGGGGACATGCAGATTTGTATTTTCCTTTGTGTAACTTGGTCATAGATCTGCCGATCCAGTTGTGGTGGCTTGAATGACCATTGCATCTACAGTCTCTTACATTTCCTTCCTGAGTAGTGGACCATTTGGGAAGAACTAGGATCTGTGCTCTAGTTGGAAGAAGTGGGTAATGGCAATGCTCATTGTTTCCATTTCAAAAGTCACTTGCAAGGCCTCATTTTCCCCTGTATCCACTTGCTGTCCTTAGATCAGAATGTAAGTTTCATCACTACTGGTCTGATGTTCTGCCTGCCTTCCTGCCTATTGCCATATGCCCTGCCATGCAGATGGCCTTACTGTCTAAACTATAATAAAGCCCCCAGTTAAAACTTCCTTTATGAGATGTCTATGTCACCGTGTTCTATCACAGCAATACAGAAGTAATACAGAAGTATCTGGGAGACACATTTGGATATCTATATTTGACAGAAGAGACTTAAAATGAGTGGCACTGTGTGGGGGAGCTCGTTCAACCCCACCATTCTCTAGGATTCCTGTCTTAGCATAATCAGATTTCTGAATAATAGTACAATATATATTAGATTTCTACTGTTCTTGTAATAGTTAAATGTTCTGTTTTTATTCTCAGAAATTATTCACAACAGAAGTTTGGAGGCAGCAGTTACTTGAACATAGCTAGAAACATCAATATTGTGTAATTCACTAAGGAGCTATTTTAAGGGGTAGGCAAATACAATAAAACACCCTCTTGAGAACATAGTTGTGTTTGTCTTTGCACATATTATGCTGCCACATATTTAACTTGTGAATACAACAATTATGGTGGCAAGATGTAAAAGCAGTGCTCAGTGTGAGGAACACAAATTCCCACTCTCTAAGCTAATGTGGATATAAACATGGCTGTGTACTGACATTGATGGTATGTACACAGTTATTCATTTCCTAAGTTCACATAATTGTCAGCAGTAAATAAGCAAATATTACTGGGCATATTAACAGCAGTGAATCACTTCTTACATTTTAGGTATGTGACACAAGGCATGTGACATAAGAGAGGCAAGATCCTTAGTTGAAAAAGAAGTCTCCATAAAATAGGTCTTTAAGCAAGACTGTATGCCATTTTTCTTAATTGGTAAGGGATTTGGGAGGATCCGGATCACTGTGGGTCACTCCTAGGATGATTGACCCAAGTACTGTAAAATTGCAAGCTGAGAAAGCCCTGTGAAATTAGCCAGTAAACAGAATGCCTCCATTGCCTCTGCTTCAGCTCCTGTTTCCAGGTTCCTGTCCTTCCTGATTTCCTGCTCTTATTGCCTTTGATGACAACTGGAACTGTAAGTGATATAAGTCATCTCCTCATCAAGTTCTTTGCCCATGGAATTTCATCATAGCAATTGTAATTGTACCTAAGACAAACATTGGTAAAGCTAGTGGGGTTATTGCTGGGTCATAACTGGGCATGTTATTTTACGGAGAATTGTGGAGGGACTGAACTTTTGAGTAGCCATTGGGTATTGAGAGTATAGTAAACTGTTCTGCAGGAATTGAGATGGTAGGAATATTGAGAATACTCAACACTATTGAGGCCTGGCTTGTGTAGTCTCAGAGGGAAGCAAAGACTCTACTGTATCATTTGGGTCATTGTGTGTGTGGGGGGGGGTGTGTGTGATTTGTGTTATCTGTTCAACTGAAGAGTCAGCCAACTGAAATAAGCAAGTGACTAGAACCAAGAAAGTTACAACTTTGCTTTGCTGGAACAATGTATGCTGGGGCTGAAGCATCAGCCTTGATTAAGGAGAGACCAGCATCCCTGAGGTGAAGTCTTTGGGGGAAATGTTTCCTCAGGAAAGCTCACTGAAACCGTGTTACAGATGTGGCTATGGTAATACATCCTGATGGCAGTTGACTTGATAGTAAAGGAGGATCTCAAACGGGTACTGGTTTGGAAGACCATGGTAATCTCAGAGAGCAGCTGAGTCTTGGTAATGTGTAGCAGGTCCATGAAAAGAGCCCCCAAAAGAATATTGGTGGAAGTGTGATTCCTTCTTAGCAAGGGACCTCAGTAGTTTTAGACATGCCAGTATCATGAAATGATTACAAAGAAGGGCAACAACAGTTTAGTGGTAATGGTTTGATATGATATGAAAAAGGTGACTATATAGTAGAAAATGAAAACTGTTCTTTGTGTTAAATTATTTATGATAGTGTAAGCCTAGGTTTCTTAAAACCTATTTTAATAAAGGTTCATAAAGGTTCCAACCTGAGTTTTAGCCCACCTACCACAGTTAGGGGAAGAGAAAGGAAATAGGATAAGGACATGTATAGAAGTAGTTTTTTGACACAGTTCCAATCATTGTCAGGATATCAGCAGTCCATTGATCAAAAACGAATAATTAGCAATGGTTCAGTATAACCCACAAATACTGAAAACAAATCAGTATCAGCAGCTCGATCCAGAAGAAACTGATAGGTTTCACTGACTTGGTGTGCCTCAGCAGAAGCAGTTGGAAATAGCCAGAATACTGTGAGTTTTCTGGAGCATTTCTTTTTATGAAGGCATGATACACAGACATCAGCGAAGACCAGCAAAGCCTTGCAAGGCAAACCAACACAAGAGTGTAATTCACTGTTTTTTTCTGTTATACTTACATTCTTTCCAATTATCATGCTTCTTCTCAAGTGTCTGCCTCAGCAAAACATCCTGTCAAGTGTCTGCCTCAGCAAAACATCCTCTCATAAAACAGCTTCTCCAGAGAAACATCATGGCACAACTGAGTCTCCACAGAAATTTACACTGCATGATAATGATATCTTACACACATATGCACGTAATCATACACATGCACACATACAAACCTTGTGGATCTTATCATTACAGCTCTTCTCTGACAATACTTAATGAAGCATGTTTCTGAGATGAACTTAACTTTTGGTAACTTTAAATACATACACTTTATCAGGGGTAAATCAAGGCTTATACCGTTTTAGAGATCGGAGTGAGAATATCCAGGGTAGTGAAAGGTTATTACCTGAAGGCTGTGGCTGCTGAGATGCTTCATTTGCCTGAAAAAGAATTCCAGGTACTGTGCTGCATGGCCGACTACCTGTAACTACTTGGTTGCAGATATCTGGGTTATGTGCTCTAAGGTATACATGGGAATTGGGAGGAAGTTACTTCTCTTCCTGCCAGTCTCATGTTTGGAGATTTTCAGAGTATGAACTTGTTAGTTAGTTCCCATGTTGGAAAGGTCCACAGGCCTCACAAAGCATCTCTGATGACAGTTATGTGGGTCTTCTAACAGTAAGTATAGCAGAATATCCTTAATAGTGTCAGGCTTTAGCATCATCTAGTGGCATGGGGTAGGTCAGTGGGGGAGAGTGGCTGAGTGAGAGGGACTTAGAGGAGAGAAGGGAGTTGAAGCTGTGGTCTATTACCAGGACATAAAGTAATAGATAACTTAATGAAGAAAAAACAATAAGAAGGTATAGATAACTCCTCATAAACTTAATTGATTTGAAATTTTAATTTACTACAACCTCTACTTACTTCATATGCTTTATTGAGAATGGTTTTAAATCATCAAATTATTTGAAAACCTCTTACAGTGGATTATTTCTTTAACTTGAGGATCATGAGATGAATAATATGAAAATTTGTTTTGGTGAATGTACATTATCAATGTATTTAAGCATTTAGACTAAGATTAATAACTACTTTTATCCCCTATGTATTTAAATTTTAATGTTTTTTTTTGTTCTTTTTTCTCAAAATAAAGGTTTCTCTTTTATTAAGTCTGAAGTTTTTTTAGAATATAAAACATGTTAATTTTGTTTTTAATATTTAAAAAAAATAGGTATTACAGTCAATCTTCATTTTTGTTTATTTACATATAATTTTTATTCATGGAGAATTGTTTTACCATTTACGACTAATTCATATATAATTCTGTAAATTTTAATTTTATCTTTTTTTAATTACTATATGTGAATTTAGCAAACAGCCTCCCAGTTCAGCAACACAGACTAAGTAATGTTAAGGCCACTTTGTCAAAGCCTATGAATCTACTCCTGACCATCCCATTCTGGAACAAGATTAAAAAAGAAAGCTCTTGGATGTTGTTTCTGGAGATGTGAGCACAGAAACATTATGGTATAACAGACTTTTACAGTAGCCTAAATTCTGGGCTCTGAATTTTAGGACTACAGACAGAGATTGAACACAGTTGGTAACATTATCTCTCATGTTTATTCAATAAAATAGAAACATAGGTGCTGCTATTTAGCAATCTTAAAGGTGTATGTAATGGAAGTCCTATATCATGAAAAATAAAGTCTCTTGTGTAAAACAAACGTACTGAAGTGCCCTAATCAAAGAACTATTAACTTCAAAGACATTGTGATAATTTAACTACTATATTTTAATGTCTATATGCACAAACTATGTTCAGGACATATTTATATTCTTTGTAGTCTTCTAATATACACCATTTCCCAAAAGCTTACATTTTACTTGGCAATAGAAGCATTCTATAATATCTACCAAAAGGTTTTCAACATTCCCTGAAGTTTTATTTTGTCTTAAATTCAATATACTTGGATATGGTAGGTGACTGGTATAGTGTAATTAGAAATATAGGGTATAATTATTATAAAATTAATCGCTAATGCATTTTCTCTGATGTATTCTTTGCCTTATCTCATGGTCATAAACAGGTCCTCCTTCCTCTGTGTTACCATGAAGCAATTTTGAATATCTTTTATGATCATCAGCTCATGATTTTGTAAGAGATATCAGTAATTAGGCATGTCTGCTTTCATAACTTCATAGCTTGACCCTATTTCTTTAAAATAAAGTTCTTGGTAGTGCAAAAATATATAGAGAAACTCTTGATTATCACAATAACACAAATAATACTAGAAATAAATATTAATTTCAAATACATGATACATATTAACCCATGTTTCAATTGAAACATAAAACAGTGTTTTGTTAACTCCAGCATATTCCATAAGATATAATGCATATTGTTGAAAAATTTATATCAATTCTATAAATGTAACTTGTAAAAAATTATCTTAATCAAAGAAATAAAAAAAGATAACATTTGGTTTTTGTACAGTGTTTGCAGTAATTCATTCCATAATTTTTCCACATTCATTTTAACCTTGACACTAATCTATGTTTTTTCCATATTCATCACAATGCCACTGAATTATGGTTTCTCACAGACATATTCACAATGTTTCTCATTTTCTTTGTTTGTCATATTCATCTTTAGAATGTCTCTGATTTTCAATTTATTTCACAAGACATCTCAATGCCTCTAATGTTTTCTGACATACCTGCCTTCTGTATTATATTTCAATGAGGAAATTTAGCTACTTATTATTTCACAAGGTTCAAGTTCAAAATAAGTATAATTGTTGATAACTTTTTAAAATTTTATTTTATTAGATAATCTCAGTATTTGCATTTTAAATGTTAGCTGTCCCCCCACACTCTCTCATGTCCCTCCCCTCCACTTGTCCCCATGAAGGAACACCCTCTGCCAATCACTCTCTCCACCTTAGTGCCTTAAAATCCCATACATTGGGAAAACATGCCCACACAGGAGCAAAGGCCTCTTCTCATGTTGATGCCAGATGTTATCCTCTGTTACATATGTAACTGGAGCCATCGGTCTTTCCATGTGTGCTCAGTGGTTGGTGTTTTAGTCCATGAGAGTTGTGGAAGATTTGGTTGGTTAATAATGTTGTTCTTCTCATGAGGTTGCAACCCCATTCAGCTCCTTCAATCCTTTTCTAGCACCTTAATTGCGGTCCCCGAGTTCAGTCATAAAGCTAGCTGCCAGCATGCTCAGCTGTATATGTATGACTCTGGCAGAGACCCTGAGGAGGGATTCCTATCTGGTTCCTGCTAGTAAGCACTTTTTGGCATCAGCAATCTTGTATGGGTTTGGTGGGTACATATGGGGTAGATTCTGAGGTGAGGCAGCCTCTAAATGAGTTTTCTTCAATCTCTGCTCCTATTTTTGACCTTGTATTTTCTCCTATGAATGTTTTGTTCTTTCTTCAAAGAAGAACTGAGACATCCCCATTTTGGCCTTCCTTCTTTTGAGCTTCATATAGTTTGTGAATTGTTTCTTGGGTATTCAGAGCATTCTGGGGCTAGTATCCAATTATCAATGACTGCATGCAATGTGTGTCCTTTTGTGAGTGTGTTAAGTCACTCAGGATGATATTCTCTAGTTCCAGCCATTTGCCTAGAAATTTCACAAAGTCATTGATTCCAACAGCTGAGTAGTACTCCATTGTGTAAATGTACCACACATTCTATATCGATTCTTCTGTGGAAGGAAATCTTTCTTCTGTTGAAGGAAATCTTTCCATCTTCTTGCTATTATAAATAAGGATGCTATGAAAATGGTAGAGCATGTGTCCTTATTACATTTTGGAGCTTCTCTGGGGTATATGCCCAGAAGTGAAATAACTGAGTCTTCAGGTAGTACCATATCCAATTTTCTGAGAAACTGCTAGACTGATTTCCAGAGTGATTGTACCAAATTGCAATCTCACCAACAATGGAATAGGGTTCCTTTTTCTCTACATCTTTGCCAGCATCTGCTGTCACCTGAGTTTTTGATCTTAGCCATTCTGGGTAGTGTGAGGCGGAATCTCAGAGTTGTTTGATATGCATTTCCCCTATGCCTAGGGATGTGAGCATTTCTTTAAGTGCTTCTCTGGTCTTTCAGTATTCCTAAGTTGACAATTCTATATTTAGCTCTGTACTTCATTTTTAATATGATTGTTTGATTCTCTTCAGTCTAATTTCTTGAGTTCTTTGTATATATTATATATTAGCCCTCTATCAGATGAAAGATTGGTAATATGTTTGTTACCATTTTGTCTTCTTGACAATATTCTTACCCTTACAGAAACTTTACAATTTCATGAGGTCCCATTTGTTGATTTTTGATCTTAGAGCATAACTCATTGGTGATCTGTTTGGTAAATTTTCCCTTGTGCATATGTGTTCTACTCTCTTCCCTACTTTCTCTTCTAATCGTTTCAGTGTACCTGGTTTTAGATCCACTTACACTTAAGATTTGTACAAGGAGATAAGAATGGATCTATTTGAATTCTTTTACATACTGACTGCCAAGTGTTCACCACTTGGTGAAAAGGCTGTCCCTTTTCCATTGACTGTTTTTTGCTCCTTTGTCAAAGATCAAGTGGCCATAGGTGTGTCGGTTCATTTCTGGGTCTTTACTTTTGTTGCATTGATATACCTGCCTATCTCTGTAACAGTACATTGCTGTTTTGTCACGATTTATCTGTAATTTTGCTTGAGGTCAGGGATGATGATTATCTCATAAGTTCTTCTTTTTTTGAGAATAGTTTTTGGTATCCTAGTTTTTTTGTTATTCCAAATGAATTTACAAACTACTCTTTCTAAGACTATGAAGAATTGAATTAATATTTTGATGGAGATCAAAGTGAATCTGTAGATTGCTTTCAAGAAGGTGCCTTATTTTTCCAATGTTGAGCCTTGCAATCAATGAGCATGGGCAATCTTCCATTCTCTGAGGTTGTCTTTAATGTCTTTCTTCAGAGATTAGAAGTTCTTGCCCTACAGATTTTAAACTTCTTATTTACAGTCACATCAAGGAATTTCATATTGTTTGTCTATTTTTAAGAATGCCTTTTCCCTAATTTTTTGTTTAGCATGTTTGTCCTTTGACTAGAAGAAGGCTACTGATTTGTTTGAATTAAGTTTATATCCAGCCACTTTGATGAAGTTGTTTATCAGCTGTAGGAGTTCTCTGGTGGAGTTTTGGGGGTCACATAAGTATACTGTCATACCATCTGCAAATAGTGATATTTTAACTTCTTCCTTTTCAATTTGTATCCATTTGACTTCACCTTGCTGTCTAATTGCTCTGGCTAGGATTTCCAGTAATGTATTGAATAGGTAGGCTAACAGTGGGCAGCCTTGTGTAGTCTGAGATTTTGGTGAGATTGCTTTAAGTTTCTGACCATTTAGTTTGATGTTGGCTAATGGATTATTGATCTTGTTGATTTTCTCAAAGAACCAACTCTTGATTCTGTTGATATTTTATAGTTTTTGTTGTTGTTTCTACTTGGTTGATTTCTTCTCTGAGTTTGATTATTTCCTGCAGTCTACTCCTCCTGGTTGTATCTGCTTCTTTTTGTTCTAGAGTTTTCAGGTGTGCTGTCAAGTTTCTAGTGTAGGTATAGACAGGCTTTTTGTTGTTTTTGTTGTTACGAAAGACCAGCCTTAGTCTATGGTGATTTGATAGGATACATTTGAGTATTTTGATCTTTTATTTTCTTGCTTTTCCTTGGGTGTAGTTTCCTTCTCGTGTTGAATTATTCCTTCTATTATCATTTGTAGGACTGTATTTGTGGGCATATATTGGAGGAAATTTGTTTTTTTTTTTCCTAAAATATTTTGATCTCAATCTATGGTAATTCAGAGCTTTGCTGTATATAGTAACCTAGGTTGGCATTTGTGTGCTCTAAGAGTCTGTATAAAGTCTGTCCAGGATCTTCTAGCATTCATAGCTATACTTGAGACGTCTGGTGTAATTCTGATTGGTCTGCCTTTATATCTTACTTGTCTTTTTTCCCTAACTGATTTTAGTATTCTTTGTTTGTTTTGAACATTTGGTGTTTGGACTATTATGTGTTGGGGCTGTGTTTCACTTCTGGTCCAATCTATTTAGAGTTCTGTAGGCTTCTTATAAGTTCATGTTCATCTCATTCTTAAATTTAGGGAAGTTTTTTTCTATGATTTTTTTGAAGATGTTTACTGGTCCTTTTAGTGGGGAGTCTTTGCTCTCTTCTACCGCTAATATCCTTAGGTTTAGTTTTCTCATTTTGTTCTGGATATCCTGGATGTTTTGGGTTAGGAGATTTTTGATTTTTAAATTTTCTCTGACTGTTTTTTCAATGTTTTCTATGTTGTCTTCTGCCCCTGAGATCCTCTCTTCCATCTCTTGCAGTCTGTTGGTGATGCTTGAAAATATAACTCCTGATTTCTAACCTGGATTTTCTATCTCCAGGGTTGCCTCTTTTTGTGATTTGTTTATTGTTTCTATTTCCATTTTCAATTTCTTCACTTATTTGGTTATATTTTCCTGTAGCTCTTTGAGTGAATTTTGTGTTTCTTCTTTAAGGGTGTCTACTTATTTACATGAGGTCCCCTGGTTCTCCTCTATTAGTTTAAGGTATTTATTCATGAACTTCTCAAGGACTTCCATCATTGTCATTAAGTATGATTTTAATTCCATATCTTGTTTTTCATGTGTGATGTGAAATCCAGTACTTGCTATGGTGGGAGAACTGGGTTTTGATGTTGCCACGTTGTCTTGGTTTCCATTGCTTAGTTTCTTATGCTTTCTGCTTGCTATTTTATTATCTGTGATGTTAGGTGAACTTGTTGTCTCTGATTGGAGCTTGTCTCATGTGGGTCTGAGGGCCCATGGGCTCAGGAAGGAAATTTCTCCTTGGTGTTCAGCTCTTTGTGGGCAGGCCTTGTTTCCTGATGGCAGTTCCTTGCTTTCTCTCTCTGGGCTGAAAGTGACCTGTTCCCAGAGAGCACCATACTACCTGCTTCCTGAAAGTTCCTGGTGGTATCTCCCTAGATGGTCAGTGGGTGACTCACTGGGTCGCTAAGGTGGGAGAGCACTTGTGAGGCTCAGGCATCTGCAGGCAGACCCTAAGTCCTGATGGTGATGACCCAGTACTCTCATTATCTATTGATAACTTTTAATTATTTACATACAGCATATTAACATCAACACACACACATGTGTGTGTATGTATGTGTGAGAGTATGTGTGTGTGTTCTCTACAGTTTCAGATAAGCTATGCCTATGGAGTGAGAACCTTTATTGAAGAAAGAAAACAGAAAATAAGTTAATCAGATAACAGAAAACTGTAAAGAAAATGTGTAATATATGTTTATGTGTGTGTAATTATTATTCAGCAATTAAAATAAATTAAATAGTTTCTTTTGAAATGAAATATATAAAAATTGAGATTTTCTTCTTAAGCAATATAAGGTACACAGAAACAGAAAGTGTCACATTTTAAATCTATTTTTTTTCTGAAAAAGAGATATGAAAGTTGAAGAAGACATTAGAAAAATAGATTCACATTAGGCACATAAGAAAAGGCAATGGAGGTGAGTAAGTTTAAAGGGATGATATACATGTGTGAAAATCTTAAAAGTAAATAGTTTGTAAAATTGATATATTGCAGTAACCATCTTTAAAGTTTTGTATCATGTTTAAAGATGTAAAATAATATTTTGTTTAGTCCCAACCTATCTCTAAATGCTGTGATAAAAAAGAGGACAAATTTCAAGAATCATGAAGCCTGAGTCACATTTCAAGGTATAGCAATATACAGCACCCAAAACAAAGCTAAGAAGGATCCCATAGATCTGTGTATACATGTGGTCCTAAAAAACTGAATATTTTACCTCTGAACTTGTTGTTCATCTCTATTTATTGCTGCTTCTACTCAGAACAAAAATGAGGTATAAACTGCCTATTTATCAAGAGATAAATGAATGTTTGCTACATACACAATGCCATTTAACTATAAGTTTGAATTTCCAGGAGGTTATCTGTCTTTACATTGATTCATTAGTGAAGCAACCCAGACTCTTAAAGACAAACAAAACCTGTCTCTCTCATATGTAAATTCTTTATTTTAGTTTTCTATATGCATATATAAAGCGAAGCAATGATTTTGAGGGTGTGGAGGAGACTAAATATTACATAATATTGGAAAGAATTGACTACATAGGATTAAGTCCGCATGTGCAGAACACAGGTCAATAGGGGAAAATGGAACACAAGGTGAGAAAATTAGTCTGTAAGAAATCCCATATAAATGTATTAGTTAGTATGAGGATGGAAGCAGATACACAAACAAAATAGTAAAGCTTTGATGAAGTTTGTTTCATTCTCTAAGTTGTACAAATTCATAGTTACTGGATGAATCGGGATATTCTAGCATTTTGTTTATATAAATTAAAAACATGAATTGTTTAATTTATCTTCTGCTATTATTTTATGCCATGGCATATGGGGACATTTTAATAATGCCTGCATCCTATTTTCTGATGACTTTGTCCTGTTCAAATTCAGCCACCTGTTCCTGCCTGTCATACTCCACCCTGGTCAGTTGGCTAATGTTGTTTCACAGGAGTTTCCATGTGTGTCACACAGTCTGAGACTGTGTGCTGCAGACTGCCAGCCATGCCTCTGGGTCACAGCCTGCTGCTTTCCAACCTTTGCTTATACCAAGGCCCGCAGTGTTGCACTGGTGCAAAACCATGTTGACAGACTGGCCTTTTCCCAAATCCTCATTGGGAGGATGCCTGTCTTGCCATTTGGTCTCTCTCTTTGGGCTGATAGAAGATTTGAATCATCCTCTATCCTGGCCCTGAAAATATTCTGTTTCACAGAATCCATATAACTTTCCCTGAGCAAATGTGGTGCTCAATTTTATACTAGGTCAACTTTTAACTTCTTTGTTAAAATTTTCAAATTCATAGAATAGTGATTATTTTCTTTGGGGGGTAGACGTTATGTTTAGAAATTTTGAGCTACTGAAAATACAACACTTTTGAAGAAATGAAGAGAGTGAAATGAAGAGATATGAAGACACTGTTTATTGTGGTCACATATATGTTTACCTATTCCAAAATAGGAAAGAGCTACTTTGGGATTAATGGCATATTTTAAAGAGTGAAAACTTTGAACCCAAGTAGTATATTTCTAATCTATTAAATATATAATTATTATTTTAGTTAAATTCATATATTTAAAGGATGATTTGCACATGGGTTTAATGATTTTTCTACTGGAAAGCATTGACAATCATAATACAGACAACAAATATTCATTAATATTTCCATGTAGAAATTAAACACATATTTGTTTGTAAAATGATATTTTAGGTTTAACTACTATTTATGAAAAAATATATAAGATAAAAATTATTTCCAGGTTACATCTTGGTTCACATGTACTTTATGCTCATTGTAACTAGTAAGATTTTAAGGCATACTATCAGAACTTTAAAAAAATCAGGTACTGACAAAAATGTATTCATATAGTGTTATGCAAAAATGTTTTTAAAATCTGTATGTTTGTCTTTGTTTTTTTAAAATAAAGTCGTTTAGTTAAAAAGAAAAAAGTAAAAAAAGCATGAAATGTTTTAGTGTATTGTAATTTTTAAAATAATTTACTAAAAATGTTTTTTAAATAGGAAAACTTATATGAGTGTTTGTCCTTGTCTTGCTGTATTTTTTTTGTTGTTGTTGTATGGTGATGTCTTTTGGAGACTGGATTTTTTTCTAAGGAAAATAAATATTGTCTGGATTTTTGGCAGAGAAAAATTTGGAGGGATAGTTAGATAGTCAGAATATATTGTATGAGAGAGAAAAATGTACCTTCTTATATATATGCATATATATATATATATGTGTGTGTGTGTGTGTGTGTGTGTGTGTGTGTGTGTGTGTGTATGTGTGTGTATGTATATGTATGCTCTATAGTTTTTGCAAAATATTCTTTATTCAAAGAAGGCAAAAACACAAGACAAAATGTTCGCATTTGAACTGCTTGTATAGATTATTTCATCTCCTTCAAGCACTTCACTGCATAATAATGTCAGAAATAAAGAAAAATACAGTAGTAAATGGCAAGTTGTTATATTTTTAATTTATTATTTAAACATTTCATACATGTATGTAATGCATGTTGATTCCCTTTATTATCTCTTTTCAACTACAGAAAGAATTAATTGATGAGGGTTCAAATTTGTACCATCTTTCTGTATGTTATTTGTATTCATGTTAATACTATGTCAACTTATTGTATAATGAGAGTAAGTTATCCTTTACAGCCAATGAACAACCATGGGTTTTTGGCCCAAACAACTGTACGAGTAATGATTTATTAACAAGATTAAGAGTTTGAGGGAATTGTCAAGAAGAACATGTAATCACATATGTTCACTGCAACACTAATGAACACAAATAAACAGACATTAAAATATGCTATAAATGTATAGAAAAATCAATATCACACTTTTTTGGTCGAGTGCCCAGCACTAAACAAGTAAGCTACATTAATCCTTAGCCCACCAAAAGTCAGGGAACGTACTTGAAAGAAAGCAGAAAGAAGGTGAGAGTTGGAGCATGGAGAAAAGTCCTATGAAAGGCTGTCTTCAGGGATGGTGGGAGTACCATCCCTGGAGCTCTCTTTACCAGAACAAGACCTACAAAACTGAGAGTGAGCCAAAACCTTTGCTTAGACAATGTGAGTTATGTAATCCCTTACTGAGAAGATATTGTCAGGGGCAGTTGCTGGATTTATTATTGGCTATGTGGCTACATGTTTGTTCTCCCGATTCTAGTGGACTCAAAATTCATGTACAAACAGGCATTTCTAACTAAAGTTAGTGAGCTGTAGAAGAGAAGACAGTGGATGACAAAATGTGAGTGATTTGAAGATGAAGGGGAGGAAGAAATAAGAGAGAAAAATAAGAGCCATAGTGTTTGAAGAGAAGATTGTTGGGGAAATGTAGGCAAGGTAAAAAAAAAGATAAGTGTGGTGTTATATTTCAATGTATACATATATACAATCCTCAAAATAAACCTTTTAAAATTAGCCTTTTATATGGAGAAAAACAATAGTAAAAGATGATCACCATATTAAACGAAGTCAACTAAAGACAGGAAGGGGTGTATTTTCTGTCACTCCTGGAACCTCCGGAAACACGACATGAAAAAAGTTCAGATAGGAAAAAGGAAGTGGACATGGTAAATGCTATGTTAGAGAAATGGAGAACTATGTAAGAATGAAGTACTTCTGAGTATCAGGGAACTATGTGTTTTATAGTTAGCACTTGCAAACCTAAATACCCAGAAAATTGCATGATTTCATTTGTCATTTGAAAAAAATTAAATAAATATATAATGATTATATTTTAATAAAGTATTCTCTTAATACGTTTCAATAGTCATCCGTAAAATTCCATGTTAACGTCTCCAAGATCTACCACTACAGTTCAACTCTACTACCCAACTTGATGTCCTATTTTTATTTTCACTTAAGAGCACATGGTCACCTATTTGTGCTATCTACATTCCCCTAGATGTAGAGACATTGGCTAGAGGTCAGTCTACCTCCCGGAAGTCACACACATGAAGAGAGCCATCTCTCCTCCACCCAGACTATACCTATCCACAAATATTCAACTGGGTTTTCAACTATTAAAAAATGCTGAAGATCATGTTGAGTAATTAACTCGCCCTCTTGTTCTGAAATGAAACTTTGTTTTTTGTACTAATATTAATGAACCTTAATTTTGAAAGAATACTGAGAACTAGGAGGTTTCACTATTGAAATAATAAAAATTCAATAACTAAACAGACTCACAAAAACCAAAAACAATTTGGTTAAATGTCTATATTTGTATTAATTGTTTAAACTGAAGGTATCCTTTCAGAACAAACAAACTGCACAATAATTTTTTAAACTGATAAAATATAGATTTATTTTACTTTGCTTAAGGAAAAAAAACAAGTATTTGTCAATGTGACAGGAATGATTGGATAAAAAGGACAGGCATGTAACATGGAGAAATGTCAATCTAAGAAGGATACAGGTATTAGGCTCATAGTGACTGACGTATTTGTAATAAATAAAATTATTGTGCCATACACTTCAATTTACAAAAGTCATGCATGCTAATTTCTTTGACTTAAAATTACCACACTTCACTTAAAAATTGTTAATAAACAAGGTCCTTTAAAACTCATATAAAAATTGTTTATCCAATACAGGCTTTCTGACATTCCTGACAATTTTAACAGATAGTGCTAGTAACTTTCCTTGCTTTTTTGATCAATGATGACCAAGACAATTCAAGGAAATGCTTATGTGCATTTATAATTTAAGACTATACATTCTGTCATAGAAGGAAATGAATAGGGCAGAAGTAGCATAAGATGGTACAATAGCCAAATCCATTTTCAGGAATCAAAGGTACATTAATACTTTTGATTAACTCCCTTCCTGTGCTCAACCCATCATAGGTTTTTATTAATTAGAATTGTTAGCTTATACTTAGTGTTAGTCTTCATATTGGTTTAAACATTAATAATTATTATTATTTATTAATAATTTTACAAATAAACTTGAGGTCAACAATAGCTCATTGATGTCACATTAGGCAAGAATTCAGAGCACTTGTTTGCCCTTGGAGTCATTTAATCAAGAGAAAGCTCAGATCTGAATTTATATATTTTTCTATTTATTTTCTATTAGTCATTCCATTCATTCACATCTCAAACAATATTCCTCTTCCCAGTTACTACTCCACAAGGCCCCATCTCACAGTCTCACTTTCCTCACTCTCTTTTGCCTCCATGAAGGTGTTCATTCTCCCACTCCATAACTCCAGCATCTCCCTACTGGGGAATCAAACTTTCATAGCACTAAATGGCTCCATTCCCACTGATGTATCTGATACATATGTATCTGGAGCCATGGGCCCCTCCATGTGTACTCTTTGGTTGGTGGTCTAATTCTTGGGAGCTCAGGGTGGTCCAGCCAGCAGATTTTATTCTGATTTTGAGCAACTTTTGGTATATGCACAGGAGTGGAATAGTGGGTTCTTTATGTAAAACTATTTTCAACTTTCTGAGTAATCACCAGACTGATTTCTAGAGTGGTTATAACACTTGCAATCCCACAAGTAATCAAGAGTGTTCTTCTTTCTCCACATCCTTGCCAGCATCTGATTTCACCTGAGTTTTTTATCTTAGCCGTTCTGATTATTGTGAAGAAGAATCTGAGGGTCATTTTAATTTGCATTTCCCCGAAGATTAAGGAGGTTGAATATTTCTTGAAGTTCTTCTCAGCCATCTGAGACTCTTCAGTTGAGAAGTCTCTGTTTAACTCCGTACCCCATTTCTAGTAGGATTATTTGAGCCTTTGGGCTGTTAACTTCTTGAGTTCTTTGTATATATTGGATATTAGCCCTTTCTCTGATATAAGGTTGGTAAAGATGTTTTTTCCAATTATTGGGTTGTCATTTTCAATTATTGACAGTGTCTTTTGTCTTACGGAGGTATTCAACTTTATGAGGTCCTGATTGCCAGTCTTTGATCTTAGAGTCTTGGTGTCCTGTTTTAGGAAATTCCCCAATTGTGTCTAAATATTTGAGGTTCTACTGCCCTTTCTCTCCTATTAGATTCAGCATATCTGGTTTTATGTGCTGTTTTTTCACCCACTTGTATTTGAGTTTTGTATAAGGAAATACAAATAGATTTATAATAGCCAGGAGCTGAAAAAGAGTCCAGATCTCCCTCAACAGAAAAATGGATACAGAAAATGTGATACAGTTACACAATGGAGTACTACTCATCTATTAAGAGCAATGGCTTCATTAAATTCACAGTCAAAAGGATGGAACTAGAAAATATCATCATAAGTAAGGTAACCCATTCACAAAAGAACACAAATGGTATTCACTCACTGATAAGTGGATATTAGGCAAAAACCTCATAATATCCAAGAGAAAATTCAAAAACCACATGAACCCTAAAAAGAAGGAAGACCTAAGTGTAGGTGTTTCAGTCCTTTTTTGAAAGGGGAACAAAATGCTCACAGGAGGTAGAGGGTACGGTGGACCTGGAGGAAGGGAGGAGATGGAGTAAAAAATAAGAGTGACAGGATTAGGTATGGGCAGAGACAAAGATAATTTTCTCAAAGACCCACTCATAATTTTGTTGATTCTTTGTACAGCTCCCTTTGTTCTACTCTGGTGTTAACTGATATGTCTCTGACTAGAGCCTGACCCTCCTGTGAGCCTGTAACACTGGATGTGTCCGAACCCCTGGGGATTGAGGTGTTATTGGGCTGTAAGGTGAAATGGTTGGGATCCAGAGTAGAGGCTCTGCTACAAGTACAGGTGCAAACTGGAAGCAGAACAGGTCTCTGGCAGGGCAGGATATCTGAGTCCAGTGGTTTTGGGGTCCTGTTTCTGACAGGTATTATGGTGGAGTCTGAGGGTTTCAGCTGTGATCCTGGATGTTTCAGAACACCTGGGAGTTGGGCTGCAACTGAGGTGTGGGCTGAGTTTTCTGGTATCCAGAACAGAGAGAGGTTCTACTCCTAACATGGTTGCAAACAGGAAGCTGCACAGATCTCTGGGTTGAATTCACTTTTAAAATGTCATCCTATCTGTTACATGATTCTGAATCTGTTCCCGTATCTATATCTATGTCTGTATATGTGTCTTTATTTTATTTTTGCCCCTAACAAAAGCCTTTGCTCTCTCTTTCATTGAATAGTACAAAGAAGAATGCCATGCATATGAAATGACATCCCTATTCAGAAATCTTTCACAGGGTTTTACACCATATTAGGTCATGATTTCAACTGATAACATCTAACCTAATTTAAAAGTACTATTATAAGTATTATTAATTTTGAAGCAATGTGCCTATTTAATATTCAACAGTTGGAGTAGATATTAATTTTATAAGTTTTTTTTTCAGCCTGTATTTTCCTTTTTAGGAGGTAAATGCCATAACACAAATACCAAAAAGCAAGCATTACAGTTGGGTAGGGCATTAAAAGAATACATGATTTGCAATTAAAGCTCTGTGTTAGTTTAGGATGGAAGAGCTGATTACTTAAAAAAATACAAAGCATATAAGTTTAGCTATAACATTATACTCTTAAAGTCAGGTTAAATAAACCTCTGAGTATGTAGAAGAATAATAGTATTAATTCTTCAACTGACCTCAAGGTATAGTATTAGCTCTGTCTTTGAGATCTAGCAAAAGATCCTGTCCCTTAGTTGTAAGAAACTTTTTTTTTATCATAATGGTTCACCATAATTCCTGCATCCTGAATTTTGCTAATTTATAAAAGCTCTAATAGACATATCTAGACATTTTAATGGTAGTTATAAATTGTATCAATTTTACAATTAAGATTAAGCATCATAAACATAGCAATTATATTTTAGAATAAGAAACAAACACAAAATCCTATTTTTTCTTCCCATATTTTTTGAGATTAAATTATGATTATGTAATTTTCCTCTTCCTTTTTCTTCTTCCAAAACATTCCACATCTCCTCCTTGAACTCTTTCAAATTTATGACCTTCTTTTCATTTTCTTTTAGTAAACTTATGCAATTTTTTTATCCTAATTACAGGTGCTCCTCTCTCTTGTCCTATGAATTCCTCTCCATTCCTCTGCCAATATATTTACACATAGGTTTTATTGCACAATATAGAGAAACAGGTCACTAAGACACAGCACCAAAGAATAAAAAATAAAATATAAGAAGTTGAAACAAACACATCATAGTTGGACAAAACAAACCAAAAGGAAAAAGCAGGAGATAAGGCAAAATAATCAATTTTGGAGTCTGATAAAAATGTAAACTGAAAGCATTAATGTGTATGCAGATGATCTTGTGAATACCTGTGTGAAACTTGTTCTTGCTGATTCAGTCTCTATGAGTTCACATAAGCTTAGTTCAGGTAATGTAGACTGCCTTCATTTCTCTGCTCTTAAACTCTCTTTTTACTCTACTTCCAAGGCATTTCCTGAGTTATGATGGTAGGAATTTTATGGAAACGTTCCATTTGGAGCTTTTGGTTCCAAAGCCTCTCTGTGCATAATATCTGGCAGTGACTCTCTAATTTGTTCCCATCTGTAGCAGGAGGAACTTTCTCTGATGAAAATGAATATAGCAGAACAATAATCTATGAATATAGCAGAATAAAATTAGTAATCATTTTATTACTACTCTCTTTATTTTTTGGATTACTAGCATTTTTTTTTACCATAGGTCTCTTTGCTATCTAGTCTCCTGTTCTTGGTCACTCAAACAGCATAAGGTATGAAGTGAGATTTAAGTCAAATCAGATATTGTTGGTTATTCCCGCATGCTTTGTATTGCCACTGTCACAGTATATTTTCCATTTATCACATCTGTTTGCATCAGAAGCTGTTTACAGTTAGCATCCACAGCTCGGACCCTCCTACATCTGTTGCCATAGCTACTGTGTCACACTCATTGCGCATTCCAAACCCATGTCACATGTGCATGATAGTGCATATTCTTAACTCATAGCCAAGATAAAAGACAGAGAGGTCCTGACCCACCTCTTTCTTTTCTCTTCCTTGTTTCTTCTAGAGCTTCAATAAAGAACCTCTTTCATGGGAACTGTTATGGCTCCTCATGATCTGTTCAGAAAGAAGCCACCTTTCAACTGACAACACTATTATAAATAAAAGCTTGTGACTAAGTTGGTGTTTAGAGTTCTCTTTTGATAGACTGAAGAGAACCTTATTCTGCCAAAGCCACTAGAATTAAATGATGACAGGTCTATGTAGGTAACACCCTGGTCTCTTCCTGCTTAGTGAACTGTTGGAGCATTTTCTTCAGGAATGTGCTCTTAGTCTTGCTATCAGTTTGTGGAAAGCAACATCTTGGATTGTTTGGAGATTTCCATGAAACCTATTTGATCATCAACTCAGATCTGAGGGTTAGACCATGGAGGGCAGAGGAGGGGTGCTGTTCATGCCTTCTTTTTCATTTAGATTATGAGGGCAAGCATCAGAATTTTGCTGTGGGTTTGTGTCTTCTAGAAATAGTAGAAACAATGTTTCACATTTTCCTTAAACATTAACTTAACACACACAAAAATAAACATGTTGAAATAGAAAGGGCAAAGACCACGACATAAACCACCTCATAAACATTTAGTCCATCCTGGATTTTATATTATTATGATCTGTAACTCTCACATAGAAATATATGCAAAAAAATATTATGTTTCAATAGTATTATTCAAGAAATTGAGGATGTTCTTTCATATTTTCTATTACTTGTTTTTATTATTAAAATTAAAGTATTAATTTTATATAATTAATATAAAATTAAATAAATATATATGGAGAAAGAAAGAGAAAGGGGGTAAAGGAAATGAGAGCACAGGCATCTAATTTCTGACATTGTGTTAATCTGTTGTTTTTCAACAAGCTCCAAATCACTGGGTCTCTTCTTTCTCATCTACTTAATTTATGGTAATCTGTACTGTACAAGCTTTATGAATACTTTTACATATTAAATGTGTTGGGATAATACAAAAAGAAAAACATTTTCTCAAAAAGCATTATTTTTCTCATCGGTTAAAGGTACCTTTTATTTTGACATATACCGTTCATTCTTTATTATTTCTCCATTTCTTTCATTTTTCTTTATTTTTATTTGATTATATTATGAAAGAGTCTCTCAAACACTTAGAGTTGTCTCATATTACCAGTTTACTCAGGTAGACCAGGCTCCTGTTGTCCCTGCTCTTGTATCTCAGATGATTGAACTACAAGCATATAATCACTGCCTATATAGCAATTGTTAGTGTAGCTGATGATACTGAGAGAACTCTGAAATTTCTTACTTTTTGCATTTTGAGCCATTATATATTTCTCTGCTAATTACGATCTTCTTAAAATAGAAGCTTTTGTGATGAGGATTGAGAGGTGCATTAATCTATGGGCATAACTATAAATCATTAGCAGTCAGTTAAATACCATACCTGTTAGGCAAAATTCTTGTGTTATTATTAAGCATCTTTTGAGTATATGACCAGGAGCTTTATGGTTGTTTCTTCAGTTAGAACTATTTCCTTTTTTTTTTTTTTGAGGAACCCTCAGACTGATTTCCAGAATGGTTGTACCGGTTTAAAATCTCACTCAGGAATAGCTATTTCAGGATCCTATCAACAAGCACTTCTTGGCATTCACAATAGTGTCTGTATTTGCTGTTGTTATAGGGGATAAAAATCCCAGGTGGGGCAGTTTTTGGGTCTTCCCTTCAGTCTCTACCCTACATTTTGACTTCTTATTTCTTCCCTTGAGTATTTTGTTACCCCTTCGAAGAAGGTCTGAAGCATCCATATGTTGGATTTCAACTACTTGAGCTTCCTGTGGTCTGTGAGTTTAATCTTGGCCATTCCATGCTTTTAGGCTAAAATCCATTTATCAATAAGTGCATATCATGTGGAGTTTTATTTTTATTTTTTTGTGACTAGGTTACCTCACTCGGGACGATATTTATTATTTCTGTCTATTTGCCTGAGAATTCATGAAGTCATAGCTTTTAATAGCTGAGTAGTACTCCATTGTGTAAATGTAGCACATTTTTTGTATTCATCCCACTGTTGAAGGAAATCTGATTCTTTAGAGTTTCTCACTGTTATAAATAAGGGTACTATGGGATGAGACACCACAATCAGGACTCAGGGCAGGCCTGCAGACTGCTGAGCATACAGAAAAGCCTCAGAATCATGCTCTCACCTGAGCCCACAAGTAAGGTCCCACTTGACTATCTGGGGAAAGACCACCAGGGACTCTTGAGGCCAAGGTGTGGTACTCCCTGGGAATGGGTTTGTTTAGGCCCAGAGACAGAGCCAGGTCACAGCCATCAGAACTCAGGGCCTGACTACAGACTGCTGAGCACCCAGAAGAGCCACAGAAGAGTACTTTCACCTAAGCGCACAGAGAAAGAGCCAAGTCGCATCCATCAGAACCATATCTGCAAACAGCCAAACACTCAGGAGCAATCTCCCTCCTGATCCCATGGGCTCTCAGACCCACAGAAGAGACAAGCTCTAGTAAGAAAGAGATATCAAGATAGCAAGGGGCAGGTACATGGAAAACAAGACTAAAGGCAGAACCTAGTTCTCCCATAACAGCAAGTTATGGATTTCCCAAAAAACCAGAAACACAAGATTTAGATGTAACATCATACTTCATGGATGGAGGTCTTTGAGAAGCACATGAATAACTCTATTAAAGAATTACAGGAGAACACATGTAACCAAGTGGAAGTCCTTAAAGAGAAAACACAAAAATCTCTTAAAGAACAACAAGAAAACTTAACCAAACAAGTGAAGAAATTAATAAATGTAAAAAGAAACAATAAGGAAATCACAAAAGGAGACAACTCTGGGGATATAAAACTAAGGAAAGAAATCAGAAGTCAAAGATGCAAGAATCACTAACAGAATACAAGACATGGAATACAGAATCTGATTGGCAGTAGATAACAGAAAGCACTGACACAACAGTCAAGATGAGCATTAACATACAACAAGCCTATAGGCTCCAAATAGATTGGACCAAAAAGATAAATTCCTCCCACCATATAATAGTCAAAACACCAAATGTTCAAAACAAAGAAAGAATACTAAAAGCAGTAGGGGTAAAAGGACAAATAAAATATGGAAGAAGATTAATAAGAATTACACTAGACTTCTCAACAGAATCTATGAAAGCTAGAAGACCTAGGACAGAAGTCACACAGACCCTAAGAGAATACAAATGCCAACCCAGGTTATTATATCCAGCAAAACTCTCAATTACCATAGATGGAAAAACAATGATACTCTAAGACAAAACTAAATTTACACAGTATCTCTCCACAAATCAAGCCCTACAAAGGATAGTAGATGTAAAAAACCAACACAAGGAAGGAAACTACAAAAAAAAAATAATATAATCTTCTTGCAAAAAAATGAAAAAAGAAAAGAAAAGGAAAGAAAAAGAAAAGAAGAAAGCCACAAACCCATAATTCTACCTCTAACACCAAAAATAATATGACTATTCCTTAATAATTCTTAACATAAATGGACTCAATTCTCCAATAAAAACATAGACTGTCACCTTGGACACATAAACAAGATCCAGCATTTTGCTGCACATAGGGAACATCTCAGTGTTGAAGACAGACACAACCTCAAAGTAAAAGGCTGGAATAAACTTTCCAAACAAATAGTCCCAATAAACAAGCTTGAGTAGCCATTCTAATATCAAATAAAATAGATATTTACTCAAAAGTTATCAAAAAAGATAAAGAATTACACTTTTTATTCATCGCAAGACAAATATATCAAGTCTAACTTACAATACTGATCCTTTATGCTCCAAATACCAAGATAACCATATACATAAAATAAATCTTACTAAAACTGAAAGTGTATATTGTACCACACACAATAATAGTGGGAGACATCAACACTCCACTCTCATCAATGGGCAGACCATGGAAGCAGAAACTGAACAGAGACACATTGAAACTTGCAGAAATTATGAACCAATTGGATTTAAAATATATCTAATGAACATTTCATCCTAAAACAAACTATACCATCTTCTCAGAACCTCACGGTACTTTCTCAAAACTGATTATATAGTGTGTCACAAAACAGGCCTCCACAGATATAAGAAGATTGAAATGCTCCCATGCATCCTGTCAGATCACTTTGGACTAAGGCTGGTCTTTAATAACAACAAACACATCAAAAAGCCCATATACACATGTGAGCTTAACAATAATCTACTCCATTATGATACAGTCAGGAAAAAAATTAGGAAAGAAATTTAGAATTTTTTTTTAGAATTTAATTTTAAAAATAAAGGCACAATATACTCAAATGTGTGAAGTACAATAAAAGAAGTACTAAGATGAAAATCATAGCAATGAGTGTCTTCAAAAAGAAACTGCAGAGAGCAAACACTAATAGCTTGACAGTGCACCTTAACACCTTAGAACAAAAAGAAGCAGGTACACCAAAGAGGAGTAGATGGCAAGAAATAATCAAATTCTGAGCTGAAATCAAACAAGTCAAAACAAAATATAAAAACTACCAAAAAAAGTAGCTAGTTTTTGAGAAAGTCAAAAGGATCAATAAACTCTTAGCCAGACTAGCTGGAGGGCAAAAAGAGAGTATACAAAATAATAAAATCAGAATGAAAATGGGACACATACCAGAAACTGAGAAAATTCAAAAAATCATCAGATCCTACTATAATCGCCTATGCTCAACAACACTGGAAAACTACAGAGGAAATGGACAAATTTCTTGACAGATGTCAGGTACCAAAGTTAAATAAGAATCAGATAAACCATCGACATAGCCCCATAACCCCTAAAGAAATGAAAACATTAATCAAGAGCCTCCCAACCAAATAAACCCCAGGACTAGATGTGTTCAGAGTAGAATTCAATCAGACTTTCATAGAACATGTAATACCAATTCTTTCAAAACAATTCACAATATAAAAACAGAAGAAACTCTACCCAACAAGTTCTTTGAAGCCAATGTTATGATGATATGACAGTATACATAAGTCTCCCCAAAAACTCCACCAAAGAACACCTACAGCTGATAAACAACTTCAGCAAAGTGGCTGGATATAAACCTAATTCAAACAAATCAGTGGCCTTCTTCTACTCAAAGCACAAACATGCTGAGCAAGAAATTAGGGAAAAGACACCCTTCACAATAGACAAACCATATGAAATTCCTTGGTGTGACTGTAAGTAAGAAAGCGAAAGATCTGTACGGCAAGAACTTCAAATTTCTGAAGAAAAAAATTAAAGATTATCTTAGAAGATGATAAAATCACCAATGTCAATTGATTGGATGGGTCAACATTTTAAAATATGCCCATCTTGCTGAAAGTTATCTGCAGATTTAATGAAGTCCCCATTAAAATTCCAACGGAGTTCTCCATAGACTTAGAAAGAACAATTTGCAATTTGCAAATCCATTTAAAATATCAAAAACCTAGAATACCAAAAACTATGCTGAAGAATAAAAGAACTTTTGGGATAATCACTATCCCTGACCTCAAGCAATATTACCCATCAATCTTGATAAAAACTACATATTATTGGTGCAGAGATAGGCATGTAAATCAATGGACTAGAACTAAAGACCCAGAAATAATCCCCCACACCTATGGTCTCTTGACCTTTGACAAAGGGGCTAAGAACTTTCATTGGAAAAAGGACAGTGTCTTCAATAGATGCTGTTGTTTCACCTGGCAGGCAGTATGCAGGAAATTTCAAATTGATCCATTATTATATCCTTGTACAAAGCTCAAGTGCAAGTTGATCAAAGATCTCCAAATAAAACCAAATACACTGAAATGATTAGAAGAGAAAGTGAGAAAGAGACTAGAACACATAGGGTCAGGGGAAATTTTCCTGAACAAAACACCAATGGCTAATGCTCCAAGATCAAAAATTTACAAATAAGACCTAGTGGAATTTAAAAGTTTCTGTAAGGGTAAGAACACTGTCAAGTAGTCAAAACAACTGCTAACAGCTAAGGAATAGATTTGTACAAATCTTACAACTGATAGAGGGCTAATATGCAATATATACAATGAACTCAAGAAGTTAGATTTCAGAAAATCAAACAATTTTGTCAAAAATTGGGTTACAGAGCTAAACAATTAATTTTCAGCTGAGGAATAATCAATGACCCCGAAGCACATAAAGAAATGCTTAACATCTCTAGTCATCAGTATAATGCAAATCAAAGCAACACTGAAATTCCACCTCACACACCAGCCAGAATGGCTAAGATCAAAACTCAGATGACAGCAGATGCTGGCGAGGATGTGGAGAAAAAAGAACACTCCTCCATTGTTGGGGAGATTTCAAGCTGGTATAACCACTCTGCAAATCAGTCTTATGATTTTTGAGAAAACTGAACATAATACTCCCCAAAGACACAGCTATTTCATGCTTGGGCACATACTCAAATGTTTCTCCAACATATATCTAGTACACATGATCCACTATGTTCATATAATCTTTATACATACTAGCCAGAAGCTGGAAAGAACCCAGATGTTCTTCAACAGAGAAATGGATACATTTGCACAATGGTGTACTATTCAGCTATTAGAAACAATGACTATTTGAAATTCTTAGGCAAATGGATAGAACTAGAAATTATGATCCTGAGTGAGGTAACTCAGTCACAAAAGAACACATATGGTATGTACTCACAGATAAATGGACACTAGCCTCCAAAAGTTCTATAATACCCAAGAAACAATTGATAGACCTTATGAAGCACAAAAAGAAGTGAGGCCAAAATGTGAATGCCAATCATTCTTAGAAGGTAGAAGAAAACACCCAGGGGAGAAAATACAAGGTCAAATAGAGGAGCAGGGATAGAAGAAAAGATTAATCAGGGACTGCCTCTCCTGGGAATCCACACCATATATAGTCACCAAACCCAAGCACTATTGATGATAAAAAAGGAGTGCTTACTGGGAGTGACAAGATATGGTTGTCTCCTTAGAGACTCTCCCACAGTCTTACAGATACAACAGAGGATGCTTGCAGCTAACCATTTGACTGAACACAGGGACACCAATGAAGGTGCTAAAGAAAAAACTGAAGGAGCTGAAAGGGTTTTCAACATCATGGGAAGTACAACATTATCAACCAACTGAACCCTCCACAACTCGCATGGAGTAAAACACCAAAAATTTAGCTTACATAGAGAAAACCATGGCTCCACTTGCATATGTAACAAAGAATAGCATTGTCTGGCATCAATGGGAAAAAAAGCCCTTTAGTACACTGAAGACACGTTTTCACAGTGTAGGGGAATGGCAAAGCTATGAGGTGGAGGGGGTGATTGGGAGAAGGTGCAACTTCATGGAAACAAGTTGTGGGGTATGGTGATGGATCTTGGGTGTGAGAAGGGGATACCATTTGAAATGTAAATACTGAGAATCTCCAATAAAAATAAGTGTTTTATTAAATGGAAAATAAGAATACTGTGAACATAGTGGAGCTTATGTCATTGTTATATATTGGAATATTTTTGGTATATTTCCAAGAATGTGAATTGGGGATCTGCAGGTACCAATTAGTACAATTTTCAGAGGATCCACCAGACTAATTTCCATGGTGATTTTACCACCTTACAATTCCACCAACAATGGAAGAGTGTTCTTCTTTCTCTATATCCTTGCTATCAATTGCTGTCACCTGAGTCTTTGATCTTAGCCATTCTGACTGGTGTTAGGTAATGACTAAGGTGCAGAGGTTCAGCCTTGGTGTGTGTGTGTGTGTTTGTGTGTGTGTGTGTGTGTGTGTGTGTGTGTGTGTGTGTTTTCTTGATGGTTCTTCTTGAGGCAGCAGAGTAAAAGAGCATCTGTGGAGGGTAAGACTTGGTCTTACAAGATAAGGTCATAAGATTTTACCTTACGAGTTATGTAGGGTTGCTGTTACCATGCTACTTTAGCTGACCTGCCTCTGTGTTCCTCTGAGGCCAGAAACTACACTTTCTGCCACTCAGTACGTCTTCCTAAAACAGCGAAGTATTAAGCAAATAGCCTTTGTAATATCTCAGTAGGAACTGCTGGGCTCTAATTTTCAGATTCTAGCCAGAAGTCCCAGGAAGAAAAAAAAACACTTAGAAAAGTGATTATAACATTTATTACTAATGTGTAAATTATTTAATATGAAAGCAATCTAAGGACAAAGCAGAAATATCCTAAGCAGAGAAACAGAAATAAAATATCTTCAAAATGGGTAAAGGGAAAACATTCTCCTAAGGGACAAAAGTTCTTTTATTTGTCTCTCATCCTTTGCCCTCAGTTCTTATACATTTTTCACAATATATGATCACATGTTACAAAATTCATCACAAGTTTACATAAAATACCAAATCAAAACTTGAAATAAACGTTTACAACAGAGAATATTTACATGCATATTCATAAAGAGTAATTAGCTAAACATCCACCACCAGTCTCAGCTCCACATGTTCACTGGAGGTTTAAAACCATAACAAAGTTATTAGTAAAATTCTGTATAAATAAACCCATTCACTATTTTATCCTCTATTTTAGCACCTATAATAAATCATTAGTTTCCTTTTATAACCTTTGGTTAATGGTTTTAAAACCTCTTGGAATGTGCTCTGAGTAGGAGAATGTCTGGTTACTAAGAGCAATTAGATAGTGACACTTGGGAGACTGGTAGAGTTCTCATTGCCCTTTGACAATCAGAAAGGAACCTAATAGAAGTCCCACTATAGTAGGCCTTTAATCCCAGCACCCAGAAGGCAGAAGCAGGATGATCTGTGATTTATTGGACAACCTAACCTACATGGCAAGTATAAGGCCAGCCACAGATACGCATTGGGATACTGTCTCGAACAAAACAAAATAATCAATCATATAAAAACTAATTGTAGGGCCTAGAGAGGTGGTTCAGATGCTAATAGCACTTGTTGCAAACCACTAGGGTTGGATTCTCAGTACCCAGGTGACAAGTCACAACTATGCATAACCCCAAATCTAGGGGACTCAAAACATACATATGTGATACACAGCCACCAAAATACTATCATGACTCTCTCTATAGAAATGTACAGAATTTTTGAAATGCGGTAATACAAAACATATAGAATAACATGTGTGTTTCTCCCATTCCATTTCCTATACATTTATTTCTTGCCTCACAACCAACCAGTAACCTGTTTTTATACACTCCATCCAAGATTTAAAAACAACAACATATTGACATAGAGCCAAGCATGATGGCACATGCCTAGCATTCACATGCTAAGTCAAGGAGATCTCTGTGAGTCTGAGGCCTGGTTTTTCTATATAGTGAATTCCATTATGCAGCCAGCCAAATCTCCATAATCAGACCCTAAAAAAGAAAAAAAATAGAAATAAGTGAATTTAGAAAGATTGATTCATGGTGAAAAGCTCTTGCAAAGGAACTCACACAGTTCTTTTCTCAGTTTCAAACATGGGAGTCTCTGGTAAAATCCTGGCTGCCTGGAACTCAATATTAGACCAGGCTGGCCTCAAACACACAAAGATCTACCTGCTTTGGCTTCCTGATAGCTGGAATTTGCGCTTCAAAAAAAATCTTAATGAAAGGAAATAAAATCACAGTCAAGATGATAATGCTGACTAAATGGAAAGTCAAATTCTGGAAGAAATAAACAAACAAAATGAGCATTAAATCAAACTAGAGAAATTTAAATAAAGCATGGACTTTATTTAGGAATAATGTTTTTTATTTTTGTGTGTATATGTGAAATTTGTTCTATTTTTCTTATTGGTCATAAAAACACCATAGTATTAAATAATAACCAGAAAAAAGAAGTCCCACTATAAAAGAGCTTAATAATCACTGATAAAATTTTAGGAATTCTTGTAGAATCATCATTAAGACTTAAGATGACATCAGTTAGTCATCTTAGTAGGTCTGCAGAGATTTGCTCCAAAGTGGTTGACTATTACTTAATGATTGTTATATATGTTTAGTAATAATAGAAAACTCATATTAATAGCAGGAATCTTTCGTAAAATAAATTCCTTATAGCCTTGCTTAATAATTGTGAATCAGTCATAGATTATAAAAGAATCTGAAGCAGGCTATCTCATGATGATCACCTGCTAGTTATTAGCATGTTTCATTATGGCTCCTGACACTGAGGATGTTGAATATTTCTTTTTGTGCTTCTGAGGCATTGAGTATTCTCCAGCTGAGAACTCATAGTTTGGCTCTGTATCCCATTTTTATTAGGGTCATTTGGTTCAGTGGAGTGTAACTTCTTGATTTCTTTGTATATATTGGATATTAGTATTCTATTGAATGTAGAATTATTAAAGAACATTTTCTAATCTGTGGTTGCATTTTTTGTCTTATTGACAGTGTCTTTTGCCTTACAAAAGCTTTGTAATTTTATGAGGTCACATTAGTTGACTGTTGATCTTAGAGCATAAGCCATTGGTGCTCTTTTCCAAAAATTTTCTCCGGTGCCTGAGTTATAAGCTCTTCCCCACTTTCTCCTCTATTAGTCTCAGTGTATTTGGTTTTATGTGGAGGTCCTTAATCCACTTGCACTTGAGCTTTGTACAAGAAAATAAGAATGGATAAATTTGCATTGATCTACATCCTGACCTCCAGTTGGACCAGTACCATTTGTTAAAAGTTCTGTCTTTTTCCATTGCATGGTTTTAGATCTATTGTCAAAGATCAAGTGACTATAGGTATATGGGTTCATTTCTGGATCTTCATTTCTATTCCATTGTTCTACCTGTCTCTGTACCAATGCTATGTAATTTTTATAACTATTGTTGTTTAACAGTTTGAGGTCAGAGATAGTCATTTCCCCAGAAGTTCTTTTATGGTTGAGAATAGTTTTTTGTTATTCTGTTTTTTTTTTTGTTGTTGTTGTTGTTAATTTGTTTGTTATTCCAAATGAATTTGCAAATTGCTTTTTCTAATTCTAAGAAGAATAGAGTTGGAATTTTGATTGTGATTGCACTGAATTTGTAGTTTTCTTTCTCCAAGATGGCCGTTTTTACTATATCAATCCTGCCAATCCATGAGCATAGGAGATCTTTTATATTCTGAGATCTTCAAATTCTTTCTTCAGAAACTTGACAATCTTATTTTACAGATTTTTCTTTTCCTTAGATAGAGTCACAGCAAAATACTACATATTTAATCCTTTGAATATTGGAAGACTATTGATTTGTTTGAGTTAATTTTATATCAGCAACTTTGCTGAAGTAGTTTTTCAGGTCTAGGAATTCTCTGGTAGAAATTTTGGGGTCACCTAAGTATACTATCCTATTATGAGTCAGGTAGAACGTATTGAGCACTCTGATTCATGTTGAGATGTAGAAGCTCTGGAAATGGTGAGTGAGGCTGCAGGTAGCTTTCTGGACTCCCATGAATCACGGACACATGCCATAGGCACCACAGTGCCCCTTTGTGAACTGGCCACACCTTAAGTCCCTTATCACAGGTCATGTAAGCTAGTCAGAAGCTACAGGCAGAAACAAGTCTGCCACCAAGTATGTAGACAGTGTCTTCCCAATTCCTTAGGTCAAGCCAATAGGAAGTACTAGTTGTCAGACTTCAAACCATTTCAAAACTATATGTATTAGAGCTTAGGTTAAAAGAAGAGACACATGTAAAAATCATTCCTCCACCTTAGTTTCTTTGTTCTGAAGAGGTGATTACACCTCAAACTGGGAAGATATTTTCTCTCCAGAAGCTACTTTCATCCTTCCTAAAGCCTCTTGCTGGCAGAGCAGAGCAGAGGAGTGCTAGTCTCCTGAAGCCGCAGCAAAACATCAGCTGACCACCCTCTCCTCACTCGCACCCCAGCTCAACTCACCAGAAGAGTTCTCTAGACAGAGAGCAGTATGGGATTTCGAGCACCAGGTCCTGCATCCTAGCATAGGTAGAAAGACAGTAGGCATCCTTGTCTAGCCCCTGGTTTTAGAGATTGCTTTAAGTTTCTCTCCATTAGTTTGATGTTGGCTGCTGGTTTGCTGTATATTGCTTTTACTACGTTCAAGTATGGACCTTGAGTTCCTGATCTTTCCAAAACTTTAATCATGAAGTGTTGTTAAATTTTGTCAAGTGTTTCTTTGGCATCTAATGAGATGATCATATGTTTGTTTGTTTGTTGTGACTTTTTTATGTGGTGAATTTTGTTGATGGATTTCAATGTATTGAACTATCCCTGAATCCCTGTGATGAAGCCTACTAGATCCTGATGGATGATCATTTTCATGTGTTCTTGGATTTGGTTTGTGAGAATTTTACTGAATATATTTGCATCGATATTCATAAGTGAAATTGGTCTTAAATTCTCTTTCTCTATTTGGTCTTTGTTTGGTTTAGGTATGAGGCTAGTTGTGGCTTCATTGAATGAATTGGGTAGTGTTTCTTCTATTTCAATTTTGTGAAAAAGTTTGAAGAGTATTGGTATTAGGTCTTTTTTGAAGGTCTGATAGAATTTTTCCCTAAACACATCTTTTCCTGTGCTTCTTTCAGTTGGGAGACTTTTAATGACTGATTTTATTTTTTAGGGGTTATGGGAATATTTAAACGTTTTATCAGGTCTTGTTTTTACTTTGTTACCTGCTACCTGTCTAGAAAACTGTCTATTTCATCTAGATTTTCAAGTTTTTTTTAATATAGGCTTTTGATATAGGAGCTAATGATTGTTAAAATTCAAAAGTTAAATCACAGTGTTGCTGCATTTGTTTTCTTTACATTCATGAAATTCCTCATATAATTCATATTGTATGCTGATTTGTGCATATTTCAAACATATATTTTCAAACTTATCTATTTAGTCCTTTTTTCTAAGGGCTCTTCTGTAGGTTACTTCCTTTACTATTTTAGAAATAAATTCTCAACTCCTGAACCACCAGCCGGAAAGGCGGCTCGTACAGGCTGAGCAACTGTGACTGGGAACAGATCTTAGGAACTTCTGTTCCCACCCGGAGAGGACTTCAGGACGCAGAGCAGAGCCTGGCCCAACCACCAGCCAGAAAGGCGGCTCGTACAGGCCGAGCAACTGGTGAGTAAGAGACCTAGGCTGCGGGGGAGCAGAGGGATCTCTGCGGAGTGCACACGGAAAGGGCACCCCCTGCCCTGACCTGCCCTGTCCTCCCCGATCCAGTGACCGGGAACAGATCTTAGGAACTTCTGTTCCCACCCGGAGACGACTTCAGGACACAGAGCAGGGCCTGGCCCAACAGCCAGCCGGAAAGGTGGCTCGGAGAGGCTGAGCATCTGTGACCAGGAACAGATCTTAGGAATGTCTGTTCCCACCCGGGGGCGACTTCAGGATGCAGAGCAGAGCCTGTCCCAGCTGCCACCCAGAACCTGGGCTGCTGGGGAGTAGAGAGATCTCTGAGGAGTGCACACGGAAAGTGTACCAGGGACACAGACCAGATACAAGGGAAAGGCAAGAACATATCACTGACAACAAAATGGCAAGAGGAAAGAGAAAGAGTATATCCCAAAAAAACCAAGACAATCTAGCAACACCAGAACCCAGCTCTCCGATAGTAGCAAACATAGGAATTCGAAACACTCCAGAGAAAGAAGACACAGACCTGAAACCATGCCTCAAGACGCTGATAGAGTTACTTAAACAAGAAAGGGAGGAAAAGCAAAAAGATTCAGAAGCTTTTAAAGAAGAAACAAGAAAAACACTCAAAGAACTCAAAGAACGAGACAAAAACAGAACCAAAGAAATAAAGGAATGGAAGAGGGAAATTAAAACAGAAATTGACACAATAAAGAAAGCGCTAAAAGAGATAACCCTAGAGTCAGAACACCAAAAGAAGAAATCAGGAGTCACAGAAGCAAGCATTTCCAACAGATTACAAGAGATAGAGGAGAGAATCTCGGGGGCAGAAGACAACATTGCAAACATAGACAAAACAGCCAGAGAAGATGCAAAAAACAAAAAGCTCCTAACCCAAAATGTCTAGGAAATACAAGACACAATGAGAAGACCGAACCTAAGGATAATAGGAATAGAAGAGGGAGAAGAGTATCAACTAAGAGGCACAGTAAATATCTTCAACAAAATCATAGAAGAAAACTTCCCTACCCTCAAGAATGAGATGACCACGAGCATAAAAGAAGCCTTCAGAACTCCAAATAGGTTGGACCAGAAAAGAAATACCTCCTGTCACATAATAGTAAAAACATCAAGTGCCCAAAGTAAAGAAAGAATACTAAAAGCAGTAAGGGAAAAATGTCAGGTAACATATAAAGGCAGACCAATCAGACTCACACCCGATTTCTCAACAGAGACTATGAAAGCTAGAAGAGCCTGGACAGACAAAATGCACTCCTTAAGAGAGCACAAGTGCCAGCCCAAGCTGCTATACCCAGCAAAACTAACAATCACCATCGATGGAGAGACAAAGATATTTCAAGACAAATCAAATTTCACACAATATCTGACCACAAACCCAGCACTACAACAAATTATAGGTGGAAAACCCAATACAAGGAGGGAAAATACAGCCTAGTAAAAACAAGAAAACTCCTAAACAAGAAAACTAAAGAAAAAAACACAGACACAACTCAACCCAAAAAAGCAAAAATGGCAGGAAACAGAAACAATTATTCCTTGATATCTATTAACATAAATGGTCTCAACTCCCCAAGAAAGAGACATAGACTATCAGACTGGATACATAAACAAAATCCAGCCTTTTGCTGCATACAGGAAACTCATCTCAGAGACAGAGACAGACACTATCTCAGAGTAAAAGGGTGGGAAAAAAACTTCCAAGCAAACAGCTCCAAGAAGCAAGCTGGAGTGGCAATTCTAATATCGAATAAAGTAAATTTCCAACAAAAAGTTATCAAAAAAGATAAAGAAGGACACTTTTTTACTCATTACCGGAGAAATCTGTCAGGAGGAACTCTCAATCCTTAACATATATGCTCCAAATAAAAAATCACCCACATTCATAAAAGAAACTCTACTAAAGCTCAAAAAATACATTTCACCCCACACAATAATAGCGGGAGACTTTAACACCCCACTCTCACCAATGGACAGATCAAGGAAACAGAAACTGAACAAGGACACTGCAAAACTCAGAGACTTTGAACCAACTAGAATTAATAGATATATACCGAGCATACTATCCTAAAGTAAAAGAATACACCTTCTTCTCACCACCCCATGGCACCTTCTCGAAAATTGACCACATAATTTGACACAGAGCGAGCCTTCATCGATATAAGAAGATTGAAATACTCCCATGCATCCTCTCAGATCACCATGGTCTACGGCTGGTCTTTAACAACAACAAAGACAACAAAATGCCCACATACACATGGAAACTAAACAACACTCTGTTAAAAGATAGCAGGGTCAAAGAAGAAATAAAGAAAGAAATTAAGGATTTTCTAGAATTGAACGAAAATGATAACACAACATACCCAAACCTATGGGATGCAATGAAAGCAGTATTGAGAGGAAAACTCATTGCCCTAAGTGCTTCCAAGAAGAAACTGGAGAGAGCTCACATCAGCAACCTGACAGCACAGCTAAAAGCCCTAGAACAAAAGGAAGCAGATATACCCAAAAAGAGTAGACGGCAAGAAATAATCAAAATTAGGGCAGAAATAGACCAAATAGAAACAAAAAAAAAAACCATTGAAAAAATCAACAAAACAAAGAGTTGGTTCTTTGAGAAAATCAACAAGATTGATAAACCCCTAGCCAGACTAACTAAAGGGCAAAGAGAGAGTATCCAAATTAACAAAATCAGAAAGGAAAGTGGTGACATAACAACTGAAACTAAGGAAATTCAAGAAATCATCAGATCCTACTACAAAAACTTATACTCCACAAAACTGGAAAATCTGGAGGAAATGGACGAATTCCTAGACAGATACAAGGTCCCAAAGTTGAACCAGGACCAAGTAAACCATCTAAATAACCCTATAACACCTAAAGAAATAGAAGAAGTCATCAAAAGCCTCCCAACCAAAAAAAGCCCAGGTCCAGACAGGTTCAGTGCAAAATTTTATCAGACATTTATTGGGGATATAACACCAATATTCGCCAAGCTATTCCAAAAGATAGAATCAGATGGAATATTACCCAACTCATTTTTTGAGGCTACAATAACCCTCGTACCTAAGCCACACAAAGACCCTACAAGGAAAGAGAACTTCAGACCAATCTCACTTATGAACATTGATGCAAAAATACTCAACAAAATCCTTGCAAACCGAATCCAAGAACACATCAAAACCATCATTCATCATGACCAAGTAGGCTTCATCCCTGGGATGCAGGGATGGTTTAACATAAGGAAATCCATCAATGTAATCCACCATATAAACAAACTTAAAGACCAAAATCACATTGTCATCTCACTAGATGCTGAGAAAGCATTCGACAAAATCCAACACCCCTTCATGTTAAAAGTCCTGGAAAGAACAGGAATCCAAGGCCCATATTTAAACATAATAAAAGCAATATACAGCAAACCAACAGCCAACATCAAACTTAATGGCGAGAAACTTGAAGCAATCCCACTAAAATCAGGGACTCGACAAGGCTGCCCACTCTCTCCCTACCTATTCAACATAGCACTGGAAGTCCTGACTGGAGCAATTAGACAGCAAAAGGAGATCAAGGGGATACAAATCGGAAAGGAAGAGATAAAAACATCACTCTTTGCCGATGACATGATAGTGTACTTGAGTGACCCCAAAAATTCCACTAGAGAACTCCTACAGCTGATAAACAAGTTCAGCAAAGTGGCCGGATAAAAAATTAACTCAAACAAATCAGTAGCCTTCCTATACTCAAAGGACAAACATGTGGAGAAAGAAATTAGGGAAAAGGTACCCTTCACAATCGTTACAAAAACTATGAAATACCTTGGTGTGACTATAACTAAGGAAGTAAAGGACCTGTATGACAAGAACTTCAAACTTCTAAAGAAAGAAATTGAGGAGGATTTCAGAAAATGGAAAGATCTCCCATGCTCATGGATTGGAAAGATCAACATCTTAAAAATGGCCATCCTACCAAAAGCAATCTACAGATTCAATCCAATCCCCATCAAAATTCCAACCCAGTTCTTCATGGAATTGGAAAGATCAATGTGCAATTTCATATGGAATAACAAAAGACCTAGAATAGCGAAATCCATCCTCAACAACAAAAAAAATCTGTGGGAATCACTATCCCTGACCTCAAGGTATATTACAAGGCAATTATGCTGAAAACTGCATGGTACTGGTACAGAAATAGGCAAGTGGATCAATGGAATAGAATAGAAGATCCAGAAATGAGCCCTCATGTATATGGTCACCTGATTTTTGACAAAGGAGCAGTAAACATTCAATGGAAAAAGGACAGCCTATTCATCAAATGGTGCTGGTCCAACTGGCACTCAACATGCAAAAGAATGAAAATAGACCCTTTCTTATCTCCTTGTACAAAGCTCAAGTGTAAGTGGATTAAAGATCTCCACATTAAACCAGATACACTGGAACTATTAGATGAGATAGTAGGGAAAACCTTAGAACACATAGGTACAGGAGAAAATTTCCTGAACAAAACACCAATGGCTCAAGCTCTAAGGTCAAAGATTAACAAATGGGACTTAATGTGATTGCAAAGTTTCTGTAAGGCTAAGGACATCGTCAAGAAAACAAAACGGCAACCAACAGAATGGGAAAAGATCTTTACCAACACCACATCAGATAGAGGCCTAATATCCAAGGTGTACAAGGAACTCAAAAAGCTAGACACCAGAGAATCAAATAACCCTATTAAAAAATGGGGTACAGAGCTAAACAAATCATTTTCAGTTGAGGAACACCGAATGGCCGAGAAACATCTGAGGAAGTGCTCGACATCCTTAGCCATCAGGGTAATGCAAATCAAAACAACCCTAAGATTCTACCTCACACCAGTCAGATTGGCCAAGATCCAAAACTCAGATGACAGCAGATGCTGGCGAGGCTGCGGAGAAATAGGAACACTTCTTCACTGTTGGTGGGGTTGCAAGCTAATACAACCACTCTGGAAATCTGTCTGGCGATACCTCAGAAAATTGGATATAGTACTACCTGAAGACCCAGCTATTCCACTTCTGGGCATATACCCCAGAGACACTTTAATACACAACAAAGATATATGCACCACAATGTTCATAGCGGCTCTATTTATAATAGCCAGAAGCTGGAAGGAACCCAGATGTCCTTCAGAAGACAAATGGATACAAAAATTGTGGTACATATACACAATGGAATACTACTCAGCCACCAGAAACAATGACTTAACCAAATTCTTAAGAAAATGGCTGCATCTAGAGAAGATCATCCTGAGTGAGATAACCCAGTCACAAAAGAACAGACATAATATGCAGTCACTGATAGTGGGATGCTAACCCCAGAGGCTTCCACGCCCCCAGAAACAACTCACAGACTGTATGAAGTCCAAGAAATAAAGAAAACAAAAACTATACATATATTCACAAAACAAGAAGACTTTGACTATTTCCATGTTGCGTTTTGTTTTGCATGTACTTTACGCTTATTGCAACTAGTACGTTTTCAATGCATACTGTTAAGCCCTTGAAAAAAATCAAGTACTGACTAAAAAACATATTAACATGGTTTTATGTAAAATTTATTTTAATGTCTGAAAAAACAGTCCTGACAAAAATGTATAATTTTAAGCAAAAAAATGTTTAAAATCTTTAAAAAAAATAATAAGCTGTTAGTCTTTTGTGTAGATGGAAATATCTCAAGAAACACTTCTTGTTATGATTAATAATTTGAGTCTTATTTGTAACAGATAAGAGACTAATATATTTTCCATGTATTTTCATGTTAAAAAAAATAAATCTTGTTTTGAACACAAAAAAAAAAAAAAAAAATCTCAACTCCTAAACTCATGCTGTTTTTATTTATCATAGATTCAGTAACATTTACAGAAAGAACATTTCTAGAAGGAATGTAAAATATGTACATTATTGTACAAACTGGCCTTATATCCACAAAGCAGCCATCAACACTCATGGAGGCTTACACAGGGGCAGGGTTGGGGGTGAACTGTGTCACAGAGGTAAGAATCATATCATTCTGTCCCCACCAGGGCCAGAACAGGCTTAGTATATGAAGCCATAGCTACTAAGTTAATATAATATTTTCTTTTTCTGTCCATTTTGATGTAAACTTAATAAGTTTATCTTTCCTTGTGCCAAAATAAAATTCAGTTGTATATATGAACCATCTTTCAATTTTCTATGTGAACATGCTTAAAGATTAGTATGACACTATTAATGGCTTCTTTATATTCATCAGAATAACCTGTTTTAGGAAAAGTAACTTATTACTTAAGTTGCTTAAAGCCTGCAATGTGGAGAACATCAGGCATTTTTCAAGTTTTTTTTCTTAACCTAACTAATTAGTTATATGTTTACATTAATTGGTAAAGGAAAAGACCATCTCTTGCTTAAATAAATGTCCTCCCAAGACTTACAGCTACCTGAAGTTATTCTGTCTAATTTAACTTTACTTCAAACACCAAACACCAGGATATAATAACATGCTGTAGCACCAAAGAGACATTATTCCTTTGTAGATAGAAAAAGCTTACAAATGATAAAAGGCAAAGAACTTTGCTATCAAACAAATTTCAACATAAGACCACTTTAGCCTTGAATCTCTTGATATAAGTAAATAATTGAACAGATGAATGACCAGGGACTTTTTAAACCTCACTATGCTTGAGTTATTTACTGAATAAATGAAATGATAAATGTTGCCATGGATTTGTTTACAGATCTATTTGCTACATAAGAAATTAAAAAGGATAAATGCACCAACCTTAAATCTTGAAAATATAATTTATATTTTATTCCATTTCTTTAATAATGATTTTACAGAAAGAATAATTTCAAAAAATGTCAGTTGTAAAATCTCATGTTGCTATTTAATGTATTAAATAAATTTATATTCAATGGGTATAGTTATAAATTTGATATTCTCTGTGTCTCATAATTATTCAAATCCATGAGTCAGGACAGACAACACAATACAACAAATCTCTTTTCTAAAACTAATAGTATTACCCAGATGTGAATAAATTCAATGCCAAGGTTAGAATTTATACTGACAAAATTCATAACTTAATGCCAGTCACATAGTTATTGGTCCCCAAATAGAAAGTTCTCTGTTAATATTATATAGCTCAATCAATTCAAATTTGAAATTTAAAGAATAATATAAACTATGAAAAATAAAGTATTGTAATAAAAAGACCCAACTGTATGCAGTTTAAAAATTCAAAATCTTTAATAGAAAATCCCAAACTATTACCCTCATTATTAATAATTCACTGTACCTAAAGTTGAGCATAAATCATAACATTATTTTTACTTTGATTGGACACTAAAGGTATTTTCCCTGAACAAAAATTCTAATAGATAAATAAATTTTAATAAATAAAATTTTAATGAATACTCATTCTGATTTTGGCCAAGAATATTTTTACACAGTAAGTACTAAAGTACATTTGAAACATCACTAATAATCTGCAAATCAAAAGTAAGAAATGCTTTGAATTAAGGTATTAAAGTATATTTGGATTGTTGAAAGTGTTATAATTCCTGTTTGTGTTTGGATGAACAATAAAAGTAGAATAGAAATGTAACTGTCATGGAGCATCACATTTAATTGCTACTCAATATTCTAAATGGATAAGCATCCTTGGCTCTTAAAAGTTATTTACAGAATAATTATTGGTAAAAGTCTTACACAATAGGTGGATGCAGCCTCTCTTACAGCAATGAGAGCTGAAGCTTTAGTCAGTTGATCTCTTTCTCACAATGTCTCTATTTACAGAGAGATCAACCAATTTCCTACTTAACTGAAGCTCTCAGTGAAGGCTTAGGTCTTAAAAGCCTAGTTTAATTGGGGTTATCAAACACTTTGATCCACTTTAATAATTCACTGTCCAATGATAAGAGAGAAAAGACTGTAAATAGGATAATGGGATATGGTCCTATTTGGAGTTAGTTCTTTGGGGTTATTCTAATCTTCTTTGTCAGGATACCAGCATTCCAGTTCAGTAGTGTGAGGATACCAACAGTCTATATCAGCATGAGATGGTGGGAGCCACTAGAACCAGTCAGAAATCCTGGAGAATGAAGGGAAGATCAGCAAAGATGTGAGACCAAGGAATCACTGTAGGGCCAGCTACTCAAGCACCCTGTCACCGTTGGTTGTGTCCTACTTGTAAGCTCTACAAACATGTCCTGTCTTCTCACAGGTTTCTTCAGTACATCACATGAGTCTGTTTCAGCAAAGCATCACATGACATAACCAGAAATTTATTCTTCATATTAGTCTGTTTATATCTTTTCAATTTTGTGAAATTTTGTTTAATTTATCTATATAAATTTGTTTGCTCACCTATTCTACTAGGCATATTTATTACATACTATTTGTTTGACAATATGTAAATGATGCAGCAGTGTGACATTATATAAATATTTACAATAAAACCAGAGACATGACAAACAATAATTCAATATTATTTTGTTATACACAAATGCATACTATTCAGCCTAATGATAGATACCTGAAAGCCTTTTGACAGGACATAATAATCAATAATTTGAATGGATTATTAAAGTTTAAATTATTATTTTCACATCAAATGTAGTTATGTAATATAAGTGATTGATCAATTATCATATGATTATTTATATCATAGCATTAATAGAAGAGTACCAATATCTATCAAATATTTCCTGAGAACATATTTAATGTAGCACCGAAATACAAATGATGAGCAATGTTTTATACATGCAGTTTCTATATTTAACAAAAGAACTAAATTTTTTCTTTTTTATATCCTATTTCAAACTCCCCTTTCTCAACAGGAGAACTTGGAGGCTTATTTACCAATTGAGATTATAAATATGATTTTTTCCTTTCCTATCTCCTGTTTGTGCAGTATGTCTCAGGATCTCAGCACAGAGAAAGATACATATATTCCCAGTGTCAAGCAAGTTATGTGGTAAGAGGAAACCATGGCAAACATTTAAAATCAGCAGGATGGCAGGTCTTAACAGATGCTCTAATAGCAATACAAGGCAAGCAGTGGTTATGCATCACCAGAACGGCCAGTTCCTATGGCAGCAATGACCTTATTAAGGAGTCAACATTTGAGAAAACCTCAAATTATGTAGCTTGGTCTATTAGCAGAGAGCAAAATGTGGAGAAGTACTAAGAACTAAATGGGCTTGCTACATCTTAGGTACAGAAAAGCACCCCAACTGTGACAAGTAGTCTGTAGGTGGAGGAGATACTACAGCAAAGAGCTCCTCTTCATGGTTGCTATTCCTGATTTTTATTCACATTTTACCAAGCAGGCTTCAAACACTTCTTAATATTCTCCCCATCCTTTATACTTCCAGGCATCTGCTTCATTAAAAATCAAGTCTGCTTTTAATGGTTCTTAAATCTTCTTCATATAAATTAAGAGCCTTCTATTTTATTGGTCCAATTACCCCTAAGGCCTAGTTGAGAAATGAAAAGTCTAAAGTTATTCTTGAATTTCTCCATCTTAGAGCTCTAAAATTTAATAATACATAAATCAGTTTCTCTGAGCAGATCATTCTATACAGAACAAAGATACATATAAATAATTTGTCATTTTAAAATATAATGTCCTGACCACATGCATTTTGAAGTTAGATACTGTGATATTTGCAACTCCCAAAAGAGAATTTTTTTATTTTTCTTTAAGTACATTCTCTACACTTTTTATGGCCTTTGTTGCTGGTTCCCAAGGTTAGATGCTTTCAAGTGAGACTTTAGATATCATACTGCACGGTGAAATTAAAAGATTTACCTTCCTTCAGTTTCTTTTTTAACTTAATGCTTATCTGATAATTATTAAATACACAATTTCTTTCCTAAATATTCTCAAATAAGCAATACCTCAGTAGTCTAAATCATTTAACATCTCCACTCAAATATTTCAGCCACCTACTATAATACTGGTGGTATAAAAAAAATATAGGTACAAATTAAAAAATAGTAAACTCTATCTATTAAAAATAAGAGGATAAACCCACCCTCCCTACTTTTTCTTCATTATATTTTATCTAGATTATGCATGAATATGTTTTTCTGCCTCTGAGATGAATGTGAATCTTTATAGACTGAGAGTGAGCTTCTTCCTTAGATTTATTTCTTGCATTCTCTTAAGGCATGAACTCCACTGATTGCCCAGACAATAACATCTCAAGAGTTGTAAGTTGAAGTGGAGAAATAAGAGTAAAGCAGAAAAAGAGAGAGAGAGAAAGGAAGGGAGGAATAAAGGAAGGAAGGAAGGAAAGAGGGAAGGAAGGATAGAAGGAAGGAAAGAAGGAAGGAAGGAAGGAAGGAAGAAAGGAAGGAAGAAAGGAAGGAAGGAAGGAGCAGGCCAAAGATCAGAGAAGCTTTATAAACTAACAGTAGATGGAAACCAGGCTCCAAGCTCTCCTCTCCTCTTAGAAGCAAGCGTAGGCATAGATCTCAAGGTGTGAGGCGCTGTGTGTTTCCTTTCTCAACTACTGAGATTCAGCTTCAGTAGTCCTCATTACTATTGCTTTAGAGACAGCAATTTCTTTCTCTTTAATTAATTAATTAATTAATTACACAATTAAATTATTAATTAATTGTTACATTCAAGATTTTATTCTCCTCCCCGTCCACATCCCATACCTCCTCCTTGCTGTCATCTCCTGGAAGATGTCCGAACCCCACCCACCCTACCACACCTCTAAATTCCCTAGGATCTCCAATCTCTTGAGGGTTAAGTGCATCTTCTCTGTCTGAACCCAGACCTAGCAGTTTTCTGCTGTATATGTGTTGGGGAAATCATATCAGCTGGTGTTTGCTGTCTGGATGGTGGTGATTTCGTGTCTGAGAGAACTTGGGAGTTCAGGTTAATTGTGACTGCTGGTCCTCTTACAGGGTGGCTGTCCTCCTCACCTTCCTTCAGTTTTTTTTTCTTTTTTTTTTTGTTATTCAAACACAGGGGTCAGCAGGCTATGTTGATTGGTTGGATGTAAATATCTGCATCTGACTCTTTTAGTTGCTTGTTGGGTCTTTTGGAGTGAAGTCATGATGGGTCACTTTTTGTGAGTCTTCCTTACAACTCACAGACTATATGAAGTACAATAAAATAAAATAAAATGAAAAACCATTATGCTTAATCTTTACACTCCAAGACAACTTTGACTATATCCAGGTTACATCTTGTTTTACATGTACTTTATGCTCATTGTAACTAGTAAGAATTTAATGCATACTATCAACCCTTTAAAAAAATCAAGTACTCACATAAATGTATTCATATACTTTTATGCAAAAATGCTTAAAATCTGTACATTTATCTTTGTTTTTTTAAATAAAGCTTTTTAATTTATAGAAAAAATATTTACTCTTTTTCAATCTATCTGAAATGTGCAAATCATCCTGAACAAGCTAAGGGTCAAAGAGAATTCAGGAACCCTGGATTTAAAATATCAAACAAACAAACAACCTAACAAACAAACAACCTAACAAACAAACAAACTAAACCTTCATATTGAGACTATAGTAGGAAAATTCCTTTGGTGGCCAAGTACCATCCGAGGTCTTTGCATTCCCAGTTAAGCTAATTCCTGTCAGCCCTGAACCAGAACTCTGTATGCTCCGGTATTCATGAGAAATAGGAAAACCTATCTACTAGAGGAGGAGAGGCAAATAGAACTTTTTGTCTTTTTTGTTCATTTTATGATTGTGAATGTATTGCCATACCAATATCATTTTATCTTATATATGAAAATTATTATCAAGGCATAGATCTTCTGGACTGTAGACACCTGCCCCTATCCTCTTCTCCCTATAGAAGATTCGTTTTTATTCTGAAGTCACTCTACTTTAAATGTAGGTTCAAATTCCTTTATTCAAGTCTCTAGACACTATCCATATCAACTTCTCTCTTTCTTTCCTATTTTAAAAGTTATGTGCATTATTTTTATTATTCTTTATTAAATTCTAGTTCACTGTCATTTTAATTAGTTTTCAATATAAAGCAATCATATTCTAACAAGATACATTTATTTTACCGAGTAACCGATTTTATAACGAGTAAAATAGATTAATCTGTTAGACTGTTGCCTAGTGACCTTGAACATTTTTTAAATAATTGTACATGACCTTTGGATTAAGGTGCATGGAAGTGTGGTTGTTAATAGTGAACATTTATTTATTTAGAAAGACATTCTTTTTTAAAGATCATATATAGAATGCAAGCTTGGATAATCAGCTATGCTCAACTACACTGCATATTTTCAGCAAAAGATATTAATTATAACAGTTATTTGAACTAAATTAATGCAACATATTAATAAGATATTCATCTTTTGAGAAAAACTGCTTCTCATTCAGCCTTCTCCTTGTAACTGAACTCTTCTACTATACTGTTATTAAAACTCATTGGTTCATTTAGTTGGGTTTTATTGCAATGTTACATCAAACTGTTGTGAGTATGGGTTCCATTTTAAGGTGCGTATACATATACATTGCTTCTCCACAACAACAACAACAACAAAAAAAAAAAAAAAAGCTGTAATAAAACCATTTGTCACTCCAACTGTTTAAAATTTATTTTACACACAATATTATAAAAAGAGGATTTATAAAGGAAAAAATGAAATATGAACATTGACTTTATACACAGATGTTGTGAAACATTGATACACTATCCTTATCTTGTAACTCAATCAAAACAGAAGATTAATAGTTGCAAAATGTAATTCTAACTTATTGACTCAGAATATATTTTTGCCAAAAGATTAACAGTCTTAAATAGAATCTCTTGAAAAGGGAAAAGTTTCAATTACATCTTTCAATTAAAAAACTATTCTGTACAGTTTCTCAAAATGTGAACAATGATTTATCATAAATACACTTTTATATATGGCTAACCATAATTTATATTGTTATCTTCAGAAGGTAGAATATTTTATATTATGTTTATTTTCCAAAAGCAGATATTATGTGACATTTTATTTTTATCTGTCACAACTTGAACATTTTCAACACTCAAAGGAAGAAATCATTCCATACCCATGATTTCTGTCCCATAAAAACTAACAAAGACAAACACCTGATATTTCTAAGATCTCACAAATGGAATCTCAAAATGAGTTGTCATTCTTGCAGTGCTTATTACATTTCAGATTTTGAAATGACACAGTCTCCAGAAATCAATCTCCAGAAGTAAAATCATATATTTATCTGTTCTTACAGACCAAAATACCCACATCTATAAATATTTTCTTAGGCTGTTCACATGAGAAACGAATCATATTAAGACCATTTATTAAGAAAAATACAAATTGAATACAGTTATTTTATCAATATTTCCCTATAGAGGCAAAAAATTATATTTATAGATGGGTACGTTGATATATTTCTATTACTCTAGTAGTAAGAAACTAAAAATTAGGGACTAGCCTATGACATAGCAGTGACTTGTTAAGAAACACAAGAGTTGCACACATCTATAAACCCTCTGAAAACAAACACAGAGAGATCACTGTGATTTCTAAGCCGGCATAGTATATTTCATATTCTGTGCTGCAGCAAAGCCTGCACAGAAAGCTTCTACCTCAAAAATACTATGTGCATTCATAGTTTATATATCATTGTTCTTGTCATGCCAAGCAAGCAATGTAATATGTAAGTCTTTCTCAGTTTAATTAATATTAAAATGTTTAAATAATAAAAATGTGAAATAGGTTGAAGGAAATAAAAAATACTTCCTGTCATCTGACATGGGGTAAGGAAGAAAACTGAATAGTGGACATGTCTTCTCTTATTTTATTAAGCACGCAAATTGTCACTGGTAGAAGTTGTGCTAAACTACTTTGTTAGATGACCTGTGATATGCTAATGCATTATGAAAACATACTCTGAATTAGATTGAGATTTTTCTTAGAAGCCTTCGGCCTTCCTGCCTTTGGTGGTTATGGAAGTAATATGAGATTCCATACTTGCTTTACCTGCTTTAAAGAACTAATGTTCATATTACTGTATCACATGGAGAACTTCTGTTAACTTTTTTCTTGCTCATTATTTTCAGAAATTGGGGTATGTTAATCATAAAATACAACTTGAGTTGTATTATTATTATTGGCATGCATTTGAAGGCCATGTTGGAGCATTAGAACACCAGCATTTTCTTACCTTCATTGACCTTTCAGGATTTTGTTTTTATGTCTTTGTTGCTGTGACAATGGTTACTAATAAATGTAGTTTCAGATTTCAGTTTCTTTCACCGAAAGATTGTTTTTATTCTTTGAATATTTATGCAGTAACTGTAATAATTAGCAGATGTCACTGCATTTACTCTTTTATATACTCAGATGTTACTTTATGCACCTTTGATTATTCTCAGCATTCACATAAAAATACCCATGTCCTCATATAATACAGAAATTCAAATTTCTGAGTTTAGAGTGATCAAGATCATGTAACTTAGAGGCTTTCTGTGGTGCCCTAAAGATGGTGTGTGTGAATCATAAAAGTTTTTAAATTAGTAGTTGTTAAACAAAGTTATTTTGAGCTTTTCATGTTTTAAAAATAATATGATGTTAATTGATTTTCTGATTTCAACAAAGATTAACATGAAAAACATATATCACTATAAATTGTTGACTGTAATGGCTTTGCTGCCAGCCATGTATCAGCCAAATCATTGTCTCAGTACTTGGCCATAAATTAATAAAATACTGTGCTATTCATATTATATGCTGATTTGAATAGTGACTTAACAATAAACCACTCAACAAGCACATGTTACCATTATCCACATTAGAATTTAATTTCATTTCAGTTTGTTTAGAAAGCCAAAGAATTTACATGCATAGTTTTGCTAAAAGAAAAATAATATATATTCTTTGAAACAATATATAATCACTTTTATAACTCAGAGTCAAACAAAAAAATTCTTGCCATTAAATTTTGTAACCCTAATGCCTGAACCAGCTCTAAATACTGGCAAATAGACTTATATTTATTTATAAATGCCTAATCCTCATAGCTAGGCTTGTTACCAACTCCCTTGTAACTTATTAACTCATTAATTCTAAGTTTTGGTGAAAGGCTTGTAACCTGTCAGTCTCTAGTACAAGGGCACACAGTCCCTTCCTTGTCAGGCTGGTGAAGCATCTCCCAACCTGACTCTTTCGTAAAGTTCAATCTCACACTGGAAGTGCTCTTCAACAGGCTAACAGCTTTTTATTAAAACCAATCAGAAATTGAGAGATGGAATGTTTAAAAAAATGCAATGTATGTATGGAACAATCAGATCTTTGTGGGAAATCCGCATCTGAATAATAGGAAGACAAATGTTACACAGTGCACTTAAATATCACCTCTACAGAATTCAACTCTAGACATTTTGCAAATACTCCTGTTGGCAAAGCCACTGTCTAGTGGTTTGAAATGAAGTTGGTTAAATAAATTAAATCTGGCCATTTGGCCCCATAGATCAAAAAGAAATACTGAACAAAATGTAGAAATATACTTAATAAATATGTTCATATTTGACTCTGGATGAAATCAAGTATTTTAGCCAATCACTGGAATGCTGACATGAACCTAAGGATTAGGTCAAGCATGAAGCTGTGAGCTACCTTATCATTCCTCATCACAATATGGTCCTCTCTCCTTCTGGGGAGGAATTGATCTCTGGGAATGAATCAGATGGAGAAATATTCACTAGCATCACATGGAATAAAAGCTATCCAGGGTAATAAAGATGGTCACACGCCTTGTGGAAGAACATCATCAAGTTATGGTCATTTTCTCCTTCCTGACTCTTCCAAAAACTAGCTCTAGATTTATGCTTGGTTGACGGGTTCTTGTAAAATAGTCTCACCTGCCTCCATATTTGTAGGGGATAGTATCACTTTCTATCACTGTGGACTTGCTCCAACATAAGGATGACCTTAGGATTCAGAGATAAGCCTATGAGAATCACCTATTCCTGGAATGTAAAGTAACTTCAAGTTTTAAAGCAATCCTTAAAAATCTTCAAGGACATGTTGTGACACCTATAACATGTAATTGTGAAAGTTACAGGAAAATGCCTTATCAAGCTATTCTTTGTTCCTTCAGGCTTGAAATAGATTCTATCAGCTAAAGGGTAAGCAAGCTTATATCAGGAAATTTAAAATGAAAAAGAAAAAAACTAAGATGAAATTTCTATGTAAACCTAATCACAAGTTTGATGACAAGTAAAGGATACATCGAGAAAATATTGGTAGAAATTCTAAGTTTTATCTGGCTTTTACTTAGGCCATAGAACAAGTGAAGACATACTTTTCAGCAAATGAATGTCTACAGACTGCTATATAATTACAAGATAATCCCTCAGAGAATACAACTTAAATGATACTTCTGAGATATATGCATCAACAATGTAAGATCTGTGATACAAAGAGAAAGTGTCAAGACTACAATCCTTCCCATACTAAGTCATTGTAAATTTCTTTTAATTTTAATTTTTGTCTACTGCTTAATTAAATATATCTTTAACAAAATATAACATTTATTCCTAAACATTTCAACCATTTTGGAGAATATGTGTGTTTATACAACAAAATTTGAGCAAAGGTCTCTAATAGAGCATATTTTAAAGATTGTATATGAAGCACTTCTAAATGTAGTTTTAAAAATATGTGGCTGTCATGACTGGTTATTACAACACAAATCATGTGTTGGCCTATAGCTGTTGAAGTCCCTAGCTGCTGAATGTCCTAGAAATTAAATTATATTTTTCTTCTTCTGCACTCTATAGAATTTTGGCTGATCTTTGAGGTTAAATCACTTTTTTGACCTAAAGGATCTTTCCAGAAGTATTCATAAGAAGCTGTCTCTGGAGCTTTCTACTTTAAAGTAACAAATGATCTGAAATGGGCAGCTTATAAGAAAAAAAAATCACAAGTTTTAGAAAATATAATCCTAAACTCCCATGAATTAGATTATTTCCTAAATGGTTGTTATTTGCTCACCTTCTCATTAATAGAGCAGTTTACTTCCCTACCTTAATAAAATAGTTGTATGTTGTAACATATTAGTATTAAGAAAGTTGCTTAATTGTAGCATAAGTAATACACAGGTTTGTCAAAAACATGGGTCTACTTAACTACCAGTTTCTGTTTAGAATGTTTTCTTTAAATGTCAATGAAGTCAGGGAACAGTATCTGTTCCTGTGTACAAAGACACCTTGATTTATTGGTAAATGGAGATCTGGTTTCATATTTCTTAGCTTGTCTCAAGTTCTTTGTCAAAGCTGCAGTGTATAAATTTTTTATCAGTGGTTTTCTAGATACCTAGAAGGAATAATGCCATTAAATGAATATATATTTGGTACATTTACTTTTCAGTTAGTGAAATATTTATAACAGTCTTCAATGAGAAAAATTCATCCTCATCTCAGATGTTTATGAATTTAAATTGAGTTCGTAAGTGTGATCTGTCTTAATAATTTCTACAAACATATTTGTTTAACATAAGTGACTTACATCTAATTCATTGAACACACCCACAGGCAAATGACAATAATAAAATATTTACTTAATTATTTCAAGATTTAGAACTGTTTTCTTTATAAAATTAAGAAATATTTATTTTCAATTTATGTATATGGATATTTTGCCTGCATGTATATTTTTGTATCATATGTGCTCGATACCAATGGAGGCTATAGGGCACACCAGATATCCTATAATTGGAGTTCTATATTGTTATGTGTCTCCCTATGAGTGCTAGGAATTAAGCCTGTTCTCCTTGTAAAGGAGTCACTCTCCTAAATATTTGGTCATATTAGCAGCCAAAAAATTTTTTTTTAAAAAGAACTAAAAGAAATATGACTTTTGGAATCTCTGAATGCCTAGCTTCTCAGTATTATCACTCTATTGAAAATTTTTAAACTTTATTTTAAAAAACAAAGATTAAAAAAGAAAAAAAATTAAACATTTTTGAATAAATGTATACAAATACATTTTTGTCAGTGCTTGGCTTTTTTTATATTTTTTATGTTTGATACTCTGCATTAAGGTCTTACTAGTTACAATGAGCAAAAAGTACATATAAAACATGATGTAACCCGGAATTAGTCAATGTTTTCTTGGTGTGTAAGGACTGAGAGTAATGTTATTTTTTTGTCAATTTTGTTTTGTTTCTTTTTTCTTGAACTTCACATAGTCTGTGAGGTGTTTCTGGGGCAGTATGAGCCTCTAGGGTTAGCATCCCACTATCAGTGACTGCATATTATGTCTGTTCTTTTGTGACTGGGTTATCTCACTCAGGATGATATTCTCTAGATGCAACGTTTTCTTAAGAATTTGATTAAGTCATTGTGTCTGATAGCTGAGTAGTACTACATTGTGAAAATGTACCACAATTTTTGTATCCATTCATCTACTGAAGGACATTTGGGTTCTTTCCAACTTCTAGCTATTATAAATAGAGCTGCTAAGAACATGGTGGTGAATATGTCTTTGTTGTATATTGGACTGTCTCTGGGGTATATGCCCATAACGGGAATAGCTGGATATTCAGGTAGTACTATATCCAATTTTCTGATTTCCATAGTGGTTGTATCAGTTTGCAACCCCACCAACAGTAGAGAAGGGTTCCTCTTTCTCCACAACCTCGCCAGCATCTGCTGTCATCTGAGTTTTGTATCTTGGCCAATCTGATTGGTATGAGGTGGAATCTCAGTGTTGTTTTGATTTGAATTTTCCTGATGGCTAAGGATGTGGAGAACTTCCTTAGATTTTTCTCAACCATTCAATATTCCTCAATTGTTAATGTTTTGTTTAGCTCTGTACCCCATGTTTCAATAGGGTTGTTTGATTCTCTGGTGTCTATCTTCTTGAGTTCTTTGTATGCCTTGGATATTAGGCCTCTATCTGATGTGGAGTTGGTAAAGAACTTTTCCTATTCTGTTGGCTGTCTTTTTGTTTTCTTGACAATGTCCTTAGCTTTACAGAAACTTTGCAATATCATTAAGTCCCATTTGTTAAACTTTGACCTTAGAGCTTGAGCCATTGGTGTTTTTTTCAGAAAATTTTCTCCTGTGCCTATGTGTTCTAAGGTTTTCCCTATTTTCTCTTCTAAAGTTTCAGTGTATCATGTTTAATGTGGAGATCTTTGATCCACTTGCACTTGAGCTTTGTACAAGAAGATAAGAAAGGGTCTATTTTCATTTTTCTGCATGCTGAGTGCCAGTAGGACCAAAACCATTTGATGAATATGCTGTCCTTTTTTCCATTGAATTTTTACAGGGCCTTTGTTCAAAATCAAGTGACCATATACATGAGGGCTCATTTCTGGATCTTCTATTCTTTTCCATTTATCCACGTGTTTATTTCTGTACCAGTACCATGCAGTTTTCAGCACAATTGCTTTGTAATATAGCTGGAGGTCAGGGATAGTGATCCCCAGAGATGTTTTCTTGTTGTTGAGGATGGATTTCGCTATTCTAGGTCTTTTGTTATTCCAGAGGAAATTGCGCATTGATCTTTCCAACTTAATGAAGAACTGGGTTGAAATTTTGATGGGGATTACATTGAATGCATAGTTTGCTTTTAGTAGGATGGCCATTTTTAAAATGTTGATCCTTCCAATCCATGAGCATGGGAAATCTTTCCACTTTCTGAGATCTTCTTTGATTTCCTTCTTTAGAGGTTTGAAGTTCTTGGCATACAGGCCCTTCACTTCTTTAGTTATAGTCACACCAAGGTATTTCATAGTTTTTTTGACTATTGTGAAAGGTATCTTTTGCCTAATTTCTTTCTGCACATGTTTGTCTTTCGAATATTTGAAGGCTACTGTTTTTTTTTAGTTAATTTTGTATCCAGCCACGTTGCTGAAGTTGTTTTTCAGCTGTAGGAATTCTCTGGTGGAATTTGTGGGGTCACTTATGTACACTATCATGTCATCTGCAAAGAGTGATGTTTTTACTTCTTTCTTTCTGGTTTGTTTCCCTTTGATCTCCTTTTGCTATCTAATTGCTCCATCCAGGACTTCCAGTACTATGTTGAATAGGTAGTGGCAGATTGGGCAAACTTGTGGAGTCACTGATTTTAGTGGGATTGCATCAAGTTTTCCACTATTAAGTTTGATGTTGGCTGTTGGTTTGCTCTATATTGCTTTTATTATATTTAGGTATGGACTTTTGATTCCTGTTATTTCCAGGACTTTTAACATGAAGGGGTGTTGAATTTTGTCAAATGTTTCTCAACATCTAGTGAGATGACCATGTTATTTTGTTCTTTGAGTTTGTTTATAGGTGGATTACATTGATGGATTTCCTTATATTAAACAACCCTGCATCTCAGGGATGAAGCCTACTTGGTCATGGTGAATTGTCATTTTGATGTGTTCTTGGATTCGGTTTGCAAGGATTTTGTTGAATATTTTTGCATCAATGTTTGTAAGTGAGATTTATTTGAAGTTCTCTTTTCTTGTAGGGTCTTTGTGTGGTTTAGGAACAAGGGATATTTAGCTTCAAAAAATGACTTAGGTAGTATTCCATCTGATTCTATCTGGTGGAATAGTTTGGAGAGTATTGGTGTTATGTCCGCAATAAATGTCCGATAAAATTCTGCACTGAACCTTCTGAACCTAGGCTTTTTTTGGTTGGGAGGTTTTGTTGACTTCTTCTGTTTCTTTAGCTGTTATGGGATTATTTAGATGGCTTACCTGGTCCTGGTTTAACTTTAGGATCTGGTGTCTGTCTAGGAATTCTTCTATTTCATCCAGATTTTCCAACTTTGTGGAGTACATTCTTTTGTAGTAGGATCTGATGAATTCTTGAATTTCCTCAGTTTCAGTTGTTATGTCGCCACTTTGCTTTCTGATTTTTTAAACTTGTATACTCTCTATTTGCCGTCTAGTTAGTCTGACTAGAGGTTTATCAATCTTGTTGATTTTCTCAAAGAACCAGCTCTTGGTTTTGTTGATTCTTTCAATGGTTCTTTTTGTTTCTATTTGGTCTATATCTGCTCTATGTTTGATTATTTCTTGCCGTCTATTCCTCTTGGTTGTATCTGCTTCCTTTTATTCTAGAGATTTTAGCTGTGCTGTCAAGTTGATGATGTATGCTTTCTCCATTTACTTTTTGGAAGCGCTCAGAGCTATGAGTTTTCCTCTCAGTACTGCTTTCATTGCATCCTATAGGTTTGGGTATGTTGTGTTTTCATTTTCATTGAATTCTAGAAAATGCTTAATTTTTTTCTTTATTTCTTCTTTGACTCTGCTATCATTTAACAGAGCGTTGTGTAGTTTCCATATGTATGTGGGCTTTTTGTTGTCTTTGTTGTTGTTAAAGATCAGCCGTAGACCATGGTGATCTGAGAGGATGCATGGGAGTATTTCAATCTTCTTATATCGATTGAGGCTTATTCTGTGTCCAAATATGTGGTCAATTTTCGTGAAGGTGCCATGGGCGGCTGAGAAAAATGTGTATTCTTTTACTTTAGGATGATATGTTTTGTACATGTAAACTAATTCCAGTTGGTTCATAGTCTCTGCTAATTTTACAGTGTCTTTGTTCAGTTTCTGTTCCCATGATCTGTCCATTGGTGAGAGTGGGGTATTAAAGTCTCCCACTATTATTGTGTGGGGTGAAATATATTTTTTGAGCATTAGTAGGGTTTCTTTTATTAATGTGTGTGCTTTTTTATTTGGAGCATATATGTTAAAGATTGAGAGTGCCTCCTGATAGATTTCCCTGTAATGTGTTAAAAGTGTCCTTCCTTATCTTTTAGATAACTTTTGGTTGGAAATTTACTTTATTCGATATTAGAATAGCCACTCCATCTTGCTTCTTGGGGCTGTTTGCTTAGAAGTTTTTTTTCCAACATTTTACTCTGAGGTAGTGTCTGTTTTTGTCTCTGAGATGAGTTTCCTGTATGCAGCAAAATGCTGGATTTTGTTTATGTATTCAGTTTTATAGCCTATTTCTCTTTATTTGAGAGTTGAGTCCATTTATGTTAATAGATATCAAGGAATATTGGTTGCAGTTTCTTGCTTTTATTGCTTTTGTAGTTTGAGTTGTGTCTGTGTCTCTTTCTTTTTTGGTTTTTTTTTCCTTAGGAGTTTGCTTGTTTTTACTAGGATATATTAAAGTATGCAGTTTTTAATACTTTTTTCCTGACAGTATTATTTAATTTTTTTAGCATGATAGATGGGAGTGTCGCTTGTATTGTACCATACAGCTGACCTGTATTGTTTGTCTATTCTTTATTACCTTATTAGTTTTATGCTGTGTATGTTTTATATCCAACTACTGCCTATTAGATACATGTAAGATAATGTATTTACAGCCATTGTTACTATTTTATAATGCATTTTTCTATCTTCTTTTATATGTATGTTATGTAACATTCAAAAGAAATTTTTCTTGATTGAGGAAAGGATACAAAATGCAAAATCCACAATTTTGATTACTAAAAATTGCCAATTGTTTTGCAGTAATTATTATGTTGGGTGTCTTGTCATTCTTGGGCTTTTAATTAGCTGATAAATGAATACATTAGACACTTCTGGGTTTTTGTTGGGATTAAACATAGCTTGCATTTTAATTTTTTCGTTCTTTGTAGTTTCTATTAACCCATAACATTATTTTAATAAATGTTATAATACCAACCTACAAAAATTCCTCCATTTTTTATTAAAGCTTTTTATCTTATCATGAGTTATTAAATATGTATTATGTGATATAGACATATAAAACATTTAAATATTTTGCTATTTTTGTTTTTTGAGGGTATTGTTTGTTTTTGTGTTTTTTATTAGATATTCTGTATTTACATTTGAGATGTTATCCCCACTTCCCACTCCCATACCCCCTCTATTTGCCTTCACAAAGTTGTACTTTCTCCTCATCACCCTTTCCATCCTTGGCAATTTCTTACATTGGGAAAACATTCTCTCACTGGACTAAAAGCCTCTTCTCACATTGATGCCAGACACTGCTATCTTCAGCTACATATGCAACTGGATCAATAGGTCTCTCAATATGTGCAAAAAGGTTAGTGTTTTAGTCGATGGGAGTTTGAAGGTTTTGGTTGGTTGATAATGTTGTTCTTCCCATGAGGTTGCAACTCTTTTCAGCTCATTTTGTCTTTTCTTTAGCACCTTCATTGGAGTCCCCAAGTTTATCCCAATGGTTAGCTGCAAGCATGCTCAGCTGTATCTAAAAACTATTTAGTCTGCCACTAAGCCAGAGACCCTGTTACAAATGAAGTAACAGAAAGGATAAGGCTGTTGCCATCCATATTAGGGAGTAGAAAATAGCAATTATACATTAGCTATTTTTTTCTTTGTTTCCTAATTTGTATTCTTTAAAAATTTTTTTTCTGATAATGCTAGTTTATTCTCTTTGTAAAGTCATCAATATTATATATAGAAAGACTGTAATTTCATCAAAATTTATATATCAAAACAAAACAAAAACTGGATTCTGTGAATTAATTGGTTTTCAGAATATTGAAGGTTATTTGTGATAGAGATATTATTCAGATTTTTAAAGGTAAGAATGTCTGCCAATACTATGAAAATACATGCAATTAGCATGCTTGGGATGATGGTTCAGTCAGTTATCTATTTGTGGTGCAAGCATGGATTATGATGCCGATGGCATATGTCAAGACTATTGCATGATGATCTACATCTCTAACAGCAGCATTAAAAAGAAAACAGCTGGAAGAACATGAAGAATCAGGCTATTCAGGCAAAAGAGTAAGTATTAACTGTGGTTAAGTAACAGACACTGTCTCAACAATTTAAGGTTGAGAGAATTCAAGGAACGCCAGATATCAAAATTAGTTTTCAAAACACCATAAAAAAACCTACTGACTCAACCAATATGAGACTGAATTGCCAATTAAAGAGCATGTATGGGACTGACCAAGGCCCTCTGCATATATGTAAGAGTTGTGTAGTTTGGTTTTCATGTGAGGCTCCTAACCATGGATACGTGTAGTATCACACTCGGTAGCCTGTCTGTGGCACCCTTTCCTCCACTGGGCTGCCTCCTCTAGCCTCAATAGGAAAAGGTGTCCAAGTTTTATTTCAATTTAATATACCTGAAGTGGGGTCAAGGGGAGAGAAATGAATGGGTGGTGGGAGGAAGGGAGAAGAAGAGGGAGGTACTGGGGAGACAAGAGAAAGGAGAAATGTAGTAAATTATAATCAATAAGAAAAGAATTATTTATGAATTAAAAGTCTAAAATTTGAAAATATGCAGGCTTGAAGCAAACATGCATACACATGAAGTAAAATTAATGTACTCACAGCTGTATCTATACACATATATGTGGATAGATAGATAGATAGATAGATAGATAGATAGATACACAAGTATCTATGTATTGCAAAACCTGAATGTACGACTAATTCTATGTGTTTCATGCAAACTTTTATTTGGCAGCAACTGGCAACTAAAGTAAGAAAGCTACTGAACAAAGTAGTAATAATAATAATATAACAATTCAAAAAACTGTCAATAGTGTTTTAACCTCTTGATGACTACAAGGAATTTTTTTGTTGTTTTCATTAAATAATTGAGCTTACACATGAACTCTTCTAATAGTAAGCTCCTGTCACTGTCTTTTAAACATCTTCATGAATATAATTGCTTTTCTTAGTATAGAACACATTACTGGGTCTCACCCTTACTTCAAAAGCTTATCTAAATCTTGACTTTGATTCTCACTTAAGTACATATAAATTCTACCTATTGTACACACTTGTACTGGATTCCTAATTTACAGTAAGGATTGTAGGAAGACTAACAAAGGAGACAAAATATTTCTCTGAATACATTTATTACTGTAATGGAATTCACCTCTGAACAGTTCCTATATGGTTACCAAAACTTTGGAGAGGCTGTCCTGGTTGTTTATTAGGTTGGTATCAGAATTTAATTCTATCATATGCCTACTAATCTTGATCTCTAACTGCAAGACATTATGAAATGAAACATCAACATTCATTCACTGATGCTTATTTATTCTTACACCCTTTTTATTTATAAATATAACATCCCTAACCCCCTTACACTATAAAGTCATTAATATAATTAATTTTAAGTAGTTCTGATAATAGGAAACTTGGTTCCTTTCAGAAAAATATTACTCTTAAAGATGATTATGTTGTTATTAAGGTGTAAAACTGAATAAAAATGTATACAGTATATTTTGAAGTGACTTATTTAACACTGTGGTCAGAGCTATGAAGAATCATATCTGTGATGAATTTAGAATTAATTGTAAATTCAGATCATGTCTTTTAACACTTCCCCTCACATGTAATCATAACCACATAGATACATTCTTCTTGGTCGATTGAAGATATTTTGTATATTTTTATTATACTTTTTTCTTTCTTTTCTCCTTAAAATTTGATTTATATTCTCTAGATAATAAGCCTTTGGATTTTTCATGTGCCACAAGAGTATCATTCAGGATTACACTAATGTCTATGGTGATAAAACTGTGATGCAGGGCAAAGTGTTGATGGAATGAAGTCAGAAAGACTTTTTTCCCACCATTTGATACTGTAGGAAGATAGGACATTTACTATATTTTTCTCACAAGCCTGCCTCTGAAATCATGGCAGTCTTTGTGTCTTTGTCTTTGTTCTTCTATCTGTGTCTGACTCTATTTTCCATTTGCAAGCTCTCTGGCATTGATAAATACTTAACTTAGCTTCACTTACTAAAATTCCTTCAATGTTTCCTGTCCAGGGTTCTCAGTTTGAATGAAACTATAATGTTTTAAAAACAACTCCCAGATTCTTGTTGCTATTCTATTTCAAAGAAAAAATGCATTCTGGTCTTCAAAACTAGTGTAATGAGCTAATTGGTAATTTGCTGTCACATATCATAGGCCAAAATACAAAGGCATTTACATGATTCCCTGGTTCATTTTCAGAGTGTGAAGATTTCATTCTAGTTAAATGATCATCAGAAAGGGAAACACCTCTCAGTTTTGTTTATAAAGGTGTTTGCTATTTCTGCTTTATGCGTAAGTTCAAATTAACTTAAAATCAGTCAAATGAATAAAGTTTCAGTGTTATCTGACTTACATATATATATGTATACATGTGTTTATCTGTGTGCATGTGTGCCTGTGTTCATGTGTGTGCGTGTATAACTATGTTTAGGGTGGTTTTTTCTCACAAGAAAGAGGTCCTGTCATTCTATGAGTACCAAAATTTCATTCTTACTATTTTTTGTGCTAAGTAGTATTCGGTGAGAAATAAAAGAAACTGGTCCCCATTTGATAGCCTGTTAACACATGGACTATTCAGTTTACAGTGACAAAGTGGACATTTTTAACACAAATGGCTCCTAGCTATGCTTCAGAATGAAAATTTTTCTTAGATGGCACTGTAGAAACCTGTTTGAACAAGCTGTCATATCATTTACAAACCCACCAGCTACTTTTTATGAGCTTCAGTTGCTCTTTATGACTGTAATAAAGAGAGAGGAGAGGCCATGTGTGTATCCAATGAGCCCCAAAGCAAGCATCCTAACACACAATATGTAATGAGATCTTTGAATGTTCTTCCCTTCAGCTGCATAGTTGCTCTCTTAACACACTTTTTCATATCCATTTCATTGTCCACAATAATAATAAAGATTATGAAGTATGTTGAGCAGTAATCTTTGTTAGATAGTCTAATAATTGTCAAATTATTATCTATACTATGAAAATCAAATGGAAACTAAATTGTTCAGTAATTCAAACATACAATGTAATATAATTTTGTCATTCTTAGTCATCAGGGGAAATTAAATTAAACTGACACTGAGATTCCAACTCACACCAGTCAGAATGGCTAAGATGAAAAACTCATGTGACAGCAGATGTGGGGGAGGATGTGAAGAAAGAGAAACAGTCCTCCATTGTTGGTAGGATTGTAAGCTGGAACAGCCTATCTGATAATCATTCTGGCAGTTCCTCAGAAAATAAAACATAGTACTACCTGAAGACCCAGCTATACCACTCCTGAGCATATACCCAAAAGATGCTTCAAAATGTAGTAACAACACATGTTCCACTATGATTATAGCAACCTTATTTATAATAGTGAAAACCTGGAATTCCTTCAGCAGAAATGGATAGAGGAAACGTGGTACATGTAAACAATGGAGTACTACTCAGCTATTAGAAACAATGACTTTATGAAATTCTTAGGCTATTGGATCGATCTAGAAGATATCATCCTGAGTAAGATAACTCAGTCACAAAATAACACACATCACATGTACTCATATATGATTGTTTTAGGATTTCAGAATATGTGGATTGTAGATAAAGAATGGAATATCCACAGTACAACTAATTCAAGGACCACAGGAAGTTCAAGAGGAAGGAAGACAAAAGAATGGATGCTTCAGTCCTACTTAGAAAGTGGAACAAAATAATCAAGGGAAGTAGAGAATGGGAGGGACTTGGGCGGAATAAAGGAGAGGGAAGGAAAAAAGATTGGCTGAATCAAGTATTGGAGGGGATGAATGAGATGAACAGAAAGTCAGGAAATTGAACAGAATTGTGTAGCAATAGGGTATGGAGAACTGGGAGTAAGAATCAGAATGTCCCAGATGCCAGTCAAGCAATAGCTTCCCAGGAACCCACAGGGGTGATATTAGCTTAAATATACCATAAAGGGGAAGGAGAACTTGTTAAGACCATACAAAGAGTTTAGGCATTATCCCCTTAGTGGAGGGATATAGCTACCCATCCATCTACAAAATTTTATCCCAGAACTGCTCCTGTTTATTGGAAATACAGGGACAAAGAGTGCAGCATAGACAGAAGGAAAGGACATCCAGATGGATCCCCACCTGGAGATTCATCCCACATGCAGACATGAATCCCAGACACTATTGCTGATGCCAAGAAGTACTTTCTGACAGGAGCCTGATACAACTCTCTTCTGAGAGGCTCTGCCAGATGCTGACCAATTTAGATGAGGATGCTTGAAGGCAACCATCAGACTAATCCTTGGACGCCAAAGGAGAAATTAGAGGAAGAACTGAAGGAGTTGAACGGGCCTTATCTGGAATCAATGGGAGTGGAGGTTCTTGGTCCTTTGAAAACTGGATACCCCAGTTTAGAGGAATGCTAGGGCAGTAAAGCAGAATTGGGTTGATGGGGGGAACATTTCTCAGAAGCAAGTTAAGGGTAGATAAGATAGGCATTGGCAGAAAGAAAATTGTGAAAGGGGATAACATTTAATATGTAATTAAATAAAATATCAAGTTTTCAAAAAGTACATTTTTGGGGAGGGGCAGGAAAAATAACTATTCAATAAGAAGCAATGTATAAGTGCATCCTAATATCTATCTATCTACAGGAATCTGTGTATATACACATGCCCGTGCTCATGTGAGCCTTTCAAGTTTGTGTACATGAACTTTAAAAAGTCATCTATGCTTAAAAAGTAAAAATTCAAATGAAATAATAAAAAGAATTTATCAGAGAAATGAGATTATTAGCAAATGCACAAATATTAATAAAATAAGACAAATAAAAGTTCTTAAACACATCAGCATTTTACCATTACTTGATTATTAAAGATAAAAGACAAGATAAACTTGATAAAATAGACTTATCTTGACAGTCTGTATACTGGAGGCTATCCATGGAGCTCATTAGCCTGGTGGCAGTGTTCATGCTACCAACTCTGCTCTGGTGGTACTGATGCTGCTCTGACTACTGATTTTTGACTAACTAGGAAGCAAAGTGCAGGGTACCTTCTACTAGTGAAGGCTTTAGGAGACCTTTCTTTTCCCAGCTCCTAGACAGACGGTTTCAGATAATGCAATGATTCCCACACATCATTATTCTTCTGGATAAGATCTCATATATAGTTTTGGGGTGGGTTCTTCCTTCTTATTGGCTTGATCTGAGAGGTTAACGGTGCATCATGTGGAGTGGCTAGTCGGCACTGCCCCTATGCAACCAATGACCACAGGTTTTTTTTTTTTTTTTTTTTTCTATGAGGGAATGTGGCTACAAAGCTGGGGGACTGGTGCAGAGAGCTGGTGAAGCTCCTACTGCTGCTTCTGGGACCCCAAGTATTCAACTCCAGCATGACTTTACCGGGCTTCCTGTCACATTCTACCTCCCCACATTCTCTCAGCATTGACTCATTTTCTTCCCAATTTGGCAGCACTCCTGAAGAAGGTAGCCCATATAACTACTGGGTACTCAGGGGGTTACTTAATATAATAAAATTACCTTCACACATTGCCATGCTATCTTGGTTTAATATGTATAAAACCTACCTGAAGAAGTCCATATCAGTTTTTGAAATTAGTGATGGTTGAAAAGTGGTGGACATTTATCAAAATCACTTATAGGTGACAAAAAAATATTACTTAGGAAAATTATTCTCTTTGGGATACAAAATGAGTTGTAGAGAGGTCAAAAATGAAAGAAGACTATTTTCCTATGATTAGAGAATAAATGTGATATTAAATATGGAAAAATTTAGAAGCTGATAGGATACCTCTGAAGATGCCAAGGTTTCAGCATAGGCTTGGAAGTATTCTTGGTGTAAAGAGAAATGAAAATGTAAAATAAACCATGATGAATCATGTAAAATATGCTAATCCAGCAGCATGGTTGCTCGGGGAAGGGATCATACCCAAAGAGCATCTGGGTGTGTGGGATCGGACTGGATGGCATACCTTGAATCCTTCTGGCTGGAATTAAGATATCCAAGTATACACCTTTAATTTTTCTCTGTAGAAGACAGACATACCCTTAGAACACACCTTAGGATCCTAAGAAAGTTTAGTTTGTAGAAGGGAAAGAAGAAGTGATGAATAAAAAATGATTTGAGAGTATGTGTCAGAAATGGGGTATAACCAACATCAGGAAAAGGGGTACCTAAGAGCAGTGAAGGGTGAGATTTCACTTCAGTTCCTTGTAGTTCAGTTTAGTGAGTAAATTTCTTTTCAGTTGAGTTCCAGCAGTTTCTTTTGTTTTCATCCAGTTAAGTTTATACAGTCGGTGTAGTTGAGTTTATGGTATTCAGGGGCAGTTTTTTTTTTTTTTTTTTTTTTTTTTTTTTTTTTTTTTTTTTTTTTTTTTTTTTTCCCAAGCAGAGTAATACAGTCAGAAGCAGTAAGAAACCAATTTGACTAAGTCAGCTTGGAGAGCAGTTGGAGACATAACAGCTGTGTTTGAACCAATCAGTGAGAGTACACAAAGAGTGAGTTTTTTTTTTTTTTTTTTTTTTTCAGCAAAACCTATCAGAGGCTAAAATTTTTAGGCCTAAAGTGACAGAGAAAGGCTACAAGCTGAAGCATTCCAGGTCCAAGAATGCATAGATGACATTGTATGTTTGCCAGAATCTTCTATTGCCTAGGGATATTTTACCAAAGACATTGTAGGTCTAAGCCAAACCATGCATTTGTTAAGCCTGGGTTTGTCTCTCATCTTATCAGTTCATCTGAGGAAATATAAGTCATATTTGCACAATCAAATCAATAATCTAGAGCTAACATAAAAAATAAGTGAAATTAAAGAATCCCAAGATCAGTGCCTAAAAGTGATCTTTTCTCCTCTGATGCACACCAGGACACATAGCCCCCCATATACCAAAGAATAAATTTATTATGTACCTCAGTACTTATTTGCTACCTGAAATAAAAATATATATTACTGGGCATGGGTTTTAATAGTATCAAATGCATGAAGGCAGCAGCTTATTTTGCTGGAAGCTTGTTTGTTAACCAGCTAATTTACCTTCTTTAAAAAAATCCATCTCATAGGTATTATAGAGATATCTACAAGCACACTCACTCATAGAGTGAAATATCAATCTTTTTTCTACCCTTCAGTTTCAGGAAGATTCCTAGATTTGCCTCTTTATGTATTACCTATGGGATTCCCTATCCTGTTCACGATAACCTGGATATTCCTAATATTGTAAATCCAATATTACTCAGTAATTTTCTTTCAGTGATAAATCACTGTTATGCCAAATCTAGAAGAGTGACACTGGAAAATTTGAAACTAATGATGCATTGACTAGGAAGTCTGACCAGGAATCGGGAGAGCAACCAACCCAAACCACAGCTGCTTTCACAGGTACAGTACAGATCTGGCTAGAACTATCAAGAGCAACCAACCCAAACCACAGCTGGTTTCACAGGTGTAGTACAGGTCTGGCTAGGACTGTCAAGAGCAACCAACCCAATCCTCAGCAGGTTTCACACATACAGGTAGCTGCCAGCAAATTATTTTGAACTGTGTGAATTGTGAGTAACACTACGTCAGTTGAAGCTACAACTCTAAATTATAATTTCACTGATTAAGATTCACTTCAAACAGCTCTTTTTAAAATGCAATAATTATTTTATTACTGTTTAAATCTTACATTTCAAATATTATTTCCTTTCCTGGATTCCCATCTCAAATCTCCCTCTCCAATTATACCCCTCACTGCCTCTATGAGAGTGTTTCCTCACACACCCACTCCCTACCAGCTCCTGGAGTCCCTCTATATTGGGGTATTGAGCCTTCACAGTGCCAAGGGCCTCTCCTATTGTAGACACCTGGGAAATATTCATAGGAGATATAATGGTAGTTTAATGTAATGTAGTAATTTGTGTAGGCATACTGTTTTTGTGCATTATTTAAAGGACATCTTTGAGTTATTCAAATGCTGATTTCTCTGCTCTCATAATTTTTTTTTTCAATCCAGATTCACTATTGTACTATTTATGTCAAAAATCTCCTGTCTCCAGTTTGTGTAAACAGTTCTTACCATTGATTCTCTGCCTTGTTATTAATGCTTATCACTCAGTGGCTGGATAGAAGAAAGAATAGCTAGCCAGGAGAAAGGGGAGAGGTAGGAGGGTGATTCAGATTGGCTATCAGGAGTAAAGGGTCTGAGGGGACACCATGGGGGTGGGAATCAGAAACTGAAAGAGACAGATCAATGGAAATATGCAAGTAACATGGGGTCATGTCTTGTAGGTAGATAGATTAACATAGAAAGTTAAGGTAGATCATCGAACTGCCTAGATATTAAGGTAAATCTTGTAAATAAATTTTAGATTCTCTTTGTGGCCAATGGACTAGCAAATGTAAAATATATATATATATAGCCACTGGGATAATTCACTATTATATTTATCTTTCAGTAATTCATTTTATAAAGCCGAATTGACTATGAGAAATGAAAACATATCAAACATATCAAGCATGGATATAGAATGATACGGTTATTTTTAGTTGTTAAGCAGTATGCTTTTTTCTCTTGATAAACATAATACAACTAAACCATTTATTGTAAACTGTAATGCACAGGAAATCTGTTCCTGTTTCAGAATTTTATTATGATATTCAACTGTATTTTATAAAGTCTAGTTGTAAATGTCATACAGGCTGTATCTTCTGTAGCTTTAGAAGTGGATTTCATCTTGAGCTTCTGGGTGTCATTGCAAGTCCACAACTAGTCACAGTTTCTAATTTTGTTTCTCCTGCTTACACTCCATTATAACCAAAAATGGCTCCAAGTTTGAAACATTCATGACATGCACACTGAACATTTTGGAATGAGATTCTAGCTAGCTATTTGGGAAGACCAATGCTAACGTGTGAAGAATTGTAGACTCAGAAACAAAAACTCAAGATCCATTTTTCTTTTCCTCCTTTTTATTACTATTGTCTAAACAGGAATGATAGGGAAAAAAAATAACACATTGGAAATGGAGGCATAAAATTAAGGAGTAGTGTGAGTTCTGTAAATTCCCAAAGGTGATTTTTCAGTTCATCTTATAGTAAAGGGAATTCAAGGCAAGATAATTGGATTTGTGTTTGGTTTGTTCAATGATATTCAGAATAGTTAATGTAAACTACCTGTGAAAGTCTTCTCTAGATGGAGAGGTCGAGTTATGAATCAGTTATATACCAACAGAGGAACCTATCCCTCCTTGTTGAACTTGTTTACTACTGGTTTCTGGGAAAGAGGAAATAGTTCTCATCAGTTGAATAACCATTGAAAGGCCCACAAGCTCTATTGGAGACCTGCTTAATTTCATTTGATCTAAAAAAAGGGGGTAAGAAATATAAAATAGGAATAAGGTAAGAAAGTGATTAGAGAAGATGGGAATTCACAATTATTAGAATGCTCTTCACATATATATGAAATAGTCAAAGAACACATTACCAAAAAGTTTAAAAAGTGAATAGATTACAAATCATAAACAAACCACAAAGCAAGAAGCAATTAAAGTATAAAAACAAAAATGTCTGTGAATTTGTTGACTATTAAAAACCAGTCATATCCAAAACAGATATATTTTATCATAATATTTTTCTGTTGTTTATTTTCTCTTTTCATTTAAGAGACAAATGGAGGTTGTAATTGTGGAACATATATGAAATACTACATTATAATTTCAGTATTGAGAAAAATAAATAGCATGATATTTATATATATATATACATTTCTGCTTAATATTTATCTTATTAATAGATGCCTATAAATAAAACTGTAAACATCATTATGCTAAAAAAATCCATTTTGGAAATGCAATATTTTTTTTATTCTTCATGTTTTACTTTTTCCAAACATTTGTAATCATTAATAATAGAAAAAAACTACTATTATAGCCTCTTGTTTAGATATAAAAATTTCGACAAAGCATGTCTCCCAAAGTTCTCGAACACAATTTCTTTTAAAATAGGTAGGTTTTTTAAATTTTATTTCAAAATACATTTAGTGCTTTATTTTAATCTGCTTCCCATCTACATATTTTGAATTGAATATGTATTTCATTTCCATCCCACTTTCTCTGCAATTAAATTTTAATATATTGGATGTCGTGATTTCACCTGTGATTGTCCAAAGAAGTAATCTGAAAATTTAGAGTTTTATCTGTCTTAATTTTTTCTAGGTTTTTTTACTTGGTTTACCCAATAGTTCATTATAGTTATTGTCAAGGTTTATATGTGTATATATGCATGCTTATATTCACATACCAAAGTATGTTAATGTGTGCATTATTGTTATTTTATACAGATTATAACAAGTGTTTTCACATAGAACATCTAATGTCATGATGAAATACTCTTTGCTTTATGGTTTATATTTTTGGTTTTTATAATAATGATCATTTTCCCTAATTTTTTTTTGTTTTGATATGAACTGTTGTATAACCTGTTCTTGAGAGACAGGGTCTAATTCTAATATCTGTTAAGTCCAGAGAGATAAAGTCCAAAACCAGATCAAATAAACTATGCATCAATTTCTGTCTTTCTGGACTTGTAAATTTGTGAAGTTTAATAATAGGTGCAAGGCCAACGATTTTCTTTGTGACATTGAGGGACCCAGAAATAGATGAATCAATGAAACCTATATCCTTCAGGAGTGATGACTCATTAAACAGCATTCCCAAACCCTGGAGAAGGTCATATAGAAATCGATGTATAGTTGTTTTCCAATTATTCTATGTCACTTATGTCTAAGTCTGTCTGATGATGGATTCTGGGGGAGGAGCAGACATTGTCATTATTTATGCACTCAGCAATCTAACTCAAACTCATGGTCATACAGAAGAACATGGTTAAACACATTGGTTACCTGAAAAACTAGAAAGTAATGGTAAGTGTACCATACTATATAAAAGAATGAAAAAATCTAAAAATGTTATAATAATGTAGTGGGTTTTGCCTAATGCAGCTTGAATGGTTATGTTAATTTTTGTCTGGAAAAATGTTTGCATGAGAATATCTACACACATGTGGATTCAGGGAAACTGCCCTCAGTTGATTCTGATTGATAAATAAATATACCAACAGCCAATGACTGGACAGAACAGACAGAAGTGGGACATTTAGGAATTCTGGGCTATGGTCAGGGAGAAAGGAAAAGGATAAGAGATCACCATGCTGGGGGAAAGGGAGGGGACTTGAGGAAGAGCAGGACAGGGAGGCAACGTCAGGAGAGTTTGGTGCTACAGAGCTGCCCAAATGGATCTACAGCAGCCAAGGTAGAATACAGAATGTAGTAAGTGATACCTAGGAATTATTGGAGGAAGATAGATTTAGCCATGTGGAGGTTAGCATGTGGCCCAGTCATTGAGGTTTTGTAGGAACATCAAAATGTAAAGGTTGTTTATGTCTTTCATTCAGAAATGTAAACCATTGGGGTGGGTAGCTGGAACCATCCTCTGGGATTTATTTAACTATTTTAATAGCAATAACAATTATAATAATAATTATATAAACAAGTGATTAAAAACAAGAACAATATAATGATGAGCTCTATTCTGAACACTAGAAGAGTTTTACTGTGGGATTCTCAGTTTTCATATTTAATAATAATGAGTTTCTTTTTCGGAAAATTGAAGGTGAAAGTTTGAAAATATATTCAGCAGATGATATGGAACTTTAAATAGACCAGAGGAAAACATGTCATTGTTTTCCTTAGAAATTATTTCTGTCATATGGTTTGAAATGACTGACAAGCAAACAGTGTTAACTGAAATAAATATTAACAGAAAGGAAGGTTATACATCACTTGTAGGCCCAAACATTAGTAGAACCTTCCTGAGAATAGGATTCCTTGACCACAAGAAACAGAGATTCCTCTTGTTTATCATTCTGATGTCTTTTAATGTAGGCTTTATTATGACAAGGGATAATTTCTCAAGATGCTTGTCCTGCATGTATAAATAGTAATAGAAAGACAAAATGCTGAACGGGACCATCTGCTGTATCTACTTCTTCCAATGATCATTCCCATATACCTCACTGGACAAAATATATAGAAACTGGCCCTAAATAAAATTCTGATTCTTTATTTTAGAGCATTTTATTTTGTAGACTCTGTTTTTCATATACTTAGCAATATGTACAAACATAACTTTGAGAAAATTAAAAACTCACCATCCAAATTTTTCTACCCATGGTAGCTACAGATTCCCATTGACTCCCCTGGAGCTCTGAGACATTCTCATAACTTTCCCCACACCTGATCCTGAATTATACTCCAAAAAAACAAATAAACAAATTAAAAATGGGTCACAGAGCTAAAGAGGAAATCTTCAATAGAGGACTAAGGTGGATGAGAAGCATGTAAAATAATGACCAATATCTTTAGCTATCAGGGAAATCTAAATCAAAACAACTCTGACATCTCATCCTACACATATCAGAATGGCTATAATAAAACAAAAACAAAAATAAATTTAAAAACCAGCCAACCAAAGAAACAATTAAATAAAAAAACATGAAACAAAACAAAATAGACAAAACAAAAACAAAAGAAAAAAACTTCAAGTTACAGCAAATGCTGGTGGAGAAGTGGAGAAGAAAGGGGCACTACTCCTCTACTCTTTGTGGGTTTGCAAGCTAGTATAACTATTCTAGACATCAACCTGGTTGATCCACAAAAAACTGGAATTAGTTCTTCCTAAAGACAAGTAATACTGCTTCTTGGTATACACTTAAAAGATGTTGTACCACACCAAAAGGACAAATGCTCCACTATGTTCATGGCAATGTTATTGATAATAGCAGAGACTGGAAACAACCTAATGACTGTCAACTATTTACACAATGGAATACTACTCAGCCACCAGAAACAATGACTTAACCAAATTCTTAAGAAAATGGCAGCATCTAGAGAATATTATCTTGAGTGAGATAACCCAGTCACAAAAGAACAGACATAATATGCAGTCACTGATAGTGGGATGCTAACCCCAGAGGCTCACACTACCCCAGAAACAACTCACAGACTGTATGAAGTCCAAGAAATAAAGAAAACAAAACAAAACAAACAAAAAAACAGTCATGCTCAATCCTTACCTACCAAGAACACATTGACAAATTCCAGGTTGTACCCTGTATTACATGTACTGTCTGCTCAGTGTAAAAAAAAAAAAAAAAAAAAATCTTTACACACCGAGAAAACTTTAGAAAACTTTGACTATTTTCAGGTTGCATCTTGTTTTACATGTACTTTATGCTCATTGTTACTGGTGAGATCTTTATCACAGTATCAAGCCTTTAAAAAAAAAGTACTGACAAAAATGTATTGTATGGTTTTATGCAAAAAATGCTTAAAATCTGTACATTTATCTTTGTTTTGTAAAATAAAGTTGTTAAAAAATTAATACTGAAATTGTGTTTCATCTACACAACGGGTTATTTTTCAGGTACCCCATAGATGCTCCAACATACAATAAAGGCACATGCACCACAATGTTCATAAAAGCCCTATTTACATTAGCAGGAAGCTGGAAGGAATCCAGATGTCCTTCAGTAGATGAATGGATACAAAAATTTGTAGTATATTTACACAATGGGGTACTATTCTGCTATTTGAAACAATGACATTCTGAAAGTATGCATGGGAGTATTTCAATCTTCTTATATCTACTGAGGCTCTTTTTGTGACCAATTATGTGGTCAGTTTCAAGAAGGTGCCATGAGGTTCTGAGAAGAAGGTGTATTCTTTTGTTTTAGGAAGATATGTCCTGTAGTTATCTACTAATTCCAGTAGGTTCAAAACCTCTGCTAGTTTTACAATGTCCCTGTTCAGTTTCTGCTCCCATGATCTGTCCATTGGTGAGAGTAAGAAATTGAGGTCTTCCACTACTATTGTGTGTGGTACAATGTATTTTTTGAGCTTTAGTAGTGTTTTTTTATGAATATGGATGCTTTTGTATTTGGAGCATATATGTTAAGGATTGAGAGTTCCTCCTGAAATTTCCCCTGTAATGTGGAAAAAGTGTCCTTCCTTATCTATTTTTTAACTATTGGTTGAAAATCTACTTCATTCAATATTAGAATGGCCACTCCAGCTTGCTTCTTGGGGCCATATGCTTGGAAGTTTTTTTTTTTTTTTCTTCCCAACTTTTACTCTGAGATAGTGTCTGTCTTTGTCTCTGAGATGATTTTCCTGTATGCAGCAAAATGCTGGGTTTTATTTATGTATCTAGTCTGATAACCTATATCTTTTTATTGGAGAGTTGAGTCCAAGAAATAGTGGTTGCTGTTTCCTGCTTTTTTTGCTTTTGGAGGTAGAATTGTGCCTGTGTTTCTTGTTTCTTTTGGTTTATTGCTTACGGGTTTTCTTGTTTTTACTAGGATATAGTTCCACTGGTTGTATTGGATTTTCCACCTATATAATTCATTGTGGGGCTGGCTTTGTGGTCAGATATTGTGTAAATTTAGTTTTGTCTTGGAATATCTTAGTCTCTCCATCTATGGTGATTGAGAGTTTTGCTGGATATAGCAGCTTGGGCTCTATTAGGGTCTGCATGATGTCTATACTGGATCTTCTCGCTTTCATCGTCCCTGTTTAGAAATCAGGTGTGATTCTGATTGGTCTGCATTTATAATTTACATGGCCTTTTCCCCTTACTGCTTTTAGTATTCTTTCTTTGCTTTGGGCACTCCCATGGATCCTTTCAGATCACCATGGTCTAAGGCTAGTCTTTAAATAACAACAAGGATAACAAAAAGCCGACATACACATGGAAACTAAACAATGCTTTATTAAAAAAAAAACAGGGTCAGAGAAGAAATAAAGAAAGAAATTAAGGATTTTCTGGAATTCAATGAAAACAAAAATATGAAATGCCCAAACCTATGGGATGCAAAGAAAACAGTACTGAGAGTAAAACTCACAGCTCTGAGTGCATCCAAAAAGAAACTGGAGAGAGCATACACCAGCAACTTGACAGTACAGCTGAAAGCTATAGAAGAGAAGGAAGCAGATACACCCAAGAGGAATAGACATAAAGAAATAATCAACTTAGGGCAGAAATAGACCAAATAGAAACAAAACGAATCATTCAAAGAGTCAAAAAAAAAAAAAAAAAAAAACAAAAAAAAAAAAAAAAACCAAGAACTGTTTCTTTGAAAAAATTAACAAGATTGATAAACAGCCAGACTAATGAGAAAGCAAAGAGAAGGTATTTAAATTAACAAAATCAGAAATGAAAGTGAAGACATAATAACTGAAACTGAGAAAATTTAAGAAATGATCAAAACCTTCTATAAAAACCTATACTCAACAAAGATGGAAAATCTTGAAGAAATGGATGAATTCCTAGAGAGATACTAGATACTAAAGTTAAATCAGGACCAGGTAAACCATCTAAATGATCCCATAACACCTAAAGAAATAGAAGCAGTTCTCAAAAGACTCCCAACCAAAAAACACGCAGGACAGTTGGATTCTGTGCAGAATTTTATCAGACATTTATTAATGATCTAATACAATACTCTACAAACAATTCCACAAAATAGAATCAGATAGAACACTAACTAACTTATTTTTTGAGGCTACTCTAAAAATTGTTCCTAAACCACACAAAGACCCTACAAGGAAAGAGAACTTCAGACCAATCTCACTTATGAACATTGATGCAAAAATACACAACAAAATCCTTGCAACCTGAATCAATGGAATAAAATAGAGGGTCCAGAAATGAGCCCTCCCATATATGATCACCTGATTTTTGACAAAGGAGCTGTAAACATTCAATGGAAAAAGGACAGCCTATTCAAAATATGGTGTTGGTTCAACTGGCATTCAGCATGCAGAAGAATGAAAATAGACTCTTTTTTATCTTCTTGTATAAAGCTCAAGTGCAAGTGGATCAAAGATCGTCACATTAAACCAGATACACTGAAACTATTAGAAGAGAAAGTAGGGAAAACCTTAGAACACATAGGCACAGGAGAAAATTTCCTGAACAGAACACCAATGGCTTGTGTTCTCTACAGTCAAATATCAACAAATGGGACTTAATGATATTGCAAAATTTGTGTAAGGCTAAGGACACTATCTAGAAAACAAAACTGCAACCAACAGAGTAGTTGAAGATCTTTACCAACCCCACATCAGACAGAGGTCTAATATCCAATGTATCCAAAGAACTCAAGAACCTAGACACCAGAGAATAAAACAACCCTATTTTAATATGGGGTTTAGAGGTAAACAAAAATTTCTCAATTGAGGAATATTTAATGGTTGAGAAGCATCTAAGGAAGTGTTCAACATCATTAGCCATTAGAGAAATGCAGATCAAAATAACCCTGAGATTCCACCTCATACCAGTCTGATTGGCCAAGATCAAAATTACAGATGACATCAGATGCTCTTGAGTATCTGGAGAAAGAGGAACAATGTCCACTATTGGTGGGGTTCTAACCTGGTACAACTCCTCTTGAAATCAGTCTGGCGATTCCTCAGAAAATTGGGCATAGTCCTACCTTAAGACCCCCTTATTCCACTTCTAGGCATATACTCCAGAAACACTCCAACATACAACACAGACACATGCACCACAATGTTCATAGAAGCTTTATTTATAATATCTAGAAGCTGGTAAGAACCCAGATATCCATCAATAGATGAATGGATACTAATGTTTTGGTACATTTACACAATGAAGTACTACTCAGCTATCAGAAACAATGACTTTATGAAATTCTTAAGTAAATGGATGCATCTAGAAAATATCATTCAGAGTGAGATAACCCAGTCACAAAAGACCAAACATAATATGCAGTCACTGATAATTGGATACTAATCCTAGAAAGCTCTGAACACACCAGAAACAACTCACAGACTATATGAAGTTCAAGAAAAGCAACAAAAAGAAAAGAAAAAAACCATTATGCTAAATCTTTACACACCAAGAAAACTTTGACAAATTCCAGGTTACATCCTCTTTTACATGTACTTTATGTTCATTGTAACTAGTAAGAACTTAATGCACACTATCAAAACTTTAAAAAAAAGCAAGCACTGACAAAAATATATTCTTATACTTTTATGCACAATTGCTTAAAATTTGTACATTTATCTTTGTTTTTTAAAATAAAGTTGTTCAATTAAAAAAAGGAAAACATGACTTTATGAAATTCCTATGAAAATGGATGCACCTAGAGAATATCATCCTGAGTGAGGTAACAAATTAACAAAGGAACAGACATAATATGCAGTCACGGACATTGCGATACTAACCCCAGAAAGCTCTGAACACCCCAGAATCAACTAAGGCCATATGAAGCTCAAGAAAAAACAAAGGCCAAAATGAAAGCCTCAGTTCTTCTTAGGAAAAAAAATGTATAGCACCCTCTCAGAGTGTGGTATACCTGAACCTTTAATCATTAATAATCCAAAAGCTAAGAATATATACAGCTTTGTGGTAATGTTGGGTATTCAAAGATCATTATGCTTAATCTTTACTCACCAAGAAAACTGACTTTTCATGTTATGTTCTGTCCTGCACGTACTTTATGCTTGTGGTAACTAGAGGGATTTCAATGACTGCTATCAAACCTCTAAAAGAATTAAGTACTGACAATAAATATTCATATAGTTTTATGCCAAAATGCCTTTAAGGATCTGTATATGTATCCCCCCCCCCCCTTTTTTAAAAAAAACATAATATTGTAAGACTGGGAAAAATGAGGACATTATGATTTTTTTTCAGGAAATTGAATGAAACTAGCATATATTATCCTGAATAAGGTAACTGAGACCCTAAAGTATGAACTCACTGATAAATAAATATTAGCCAGAAAGTACAGAAAAGCCATTGTATATGCCACAGACACTAAGAAGGACCACGAAGTGAGGATACTTCAATCTCATGTAAATTGGAGAACTAAATAATCATAGGAGGCAGAGGAAAGGAGGGACCTTTGTGGGAGTGGTAAAGGGGAAGGGGAAGGAGGTCAAAATTAAATATGGGGGGGAGCAGAGAGAGGCCCAGAGGTCCAGGAGAATTCATGGAATTATGCACCTGCCAGGGGTGAAGAGTGAGGGGAACCTCTAGAAAGTCCCAGAAGCCTGGAAAGGGAGAGGCTCCCAGTATTCAATGTCGATGACCTTAGCCAAAATACCCAAGAGTAAGGAGATGGAACCCTATGAAACCAGCTCCAGTATATAGACGAGGCTCCCTCCCAGGGGAGGGATGGGCTACCGAACTATCTGCAAAATTTTTGAGCCAGAATTGTTCATGTCAAAACGAAATGTAGCGATAAAAATGGAGCAGAAATTGAAGAAAAAGTCACTTAGTGACCCACTAAACTTGGGATTTATTACATGGGCAGGCTCCAAACCCTGATAGTAATACTGATGCTATGTTCTGGTTGCAGACAGGAGCCTAGCATGGCTGTCCCCTTAGAGGCTCTTCCAGCAGCTGAGGCAGAAGCAGATTTGCTAAACCATTGGACTGATATTTGAAACCCCTATGGAAGATTTAGAGGAAAGTTTGGAGGAGCTGTAGGGGATAGTAACTCCATAGGAAAAACAATGATATCAACTAACCTGGACCCTCCAACATTCCCAGATACTAAGCTACCAACCAAAGACCATATGTGTGCTGGTGAGTGGCCCCTAGCCCACACGTAGCACAACATTGCCTTGTCTGTCCTCAGTGGAAACGATGTACCCAATCCAGTAAAGACTTAATATTCCAGAGAAATGCCTAGTGGTAAGGGTGGAGCAACCTAACAAAGTAGGAGGGGTATGGGGCAAGCACTCTAGGAAGGAGCACAGAGGAAGCCAACATTTTGTATATAATTAATTACCATAATTAATAAAATATTTTTAAAAAATTAAAAAGTATAATACAGTCAGCTTGCCTTAGGAAACAGTAATATAAGATGTGAGTCTTTTTGACATCTTTGTTTCTTATTATCCCCATATTTTTTTCAGATTTACTAAAATTAAAAAAAAAATGCACTGGTGAAAAATTTTTCAATAGCTCCAACTGAAATAACCAGGTTACTACAGAAAGTAGGAAGAAAAACTGACTTTAAAATTTCCTCAAATTTTGTTAACTTTTTAAATTTTGTCTTCATTTAAATATTTTAACATTTGTATAAATGTATAATGTATGAATGTTCATTCTTGATTCTCTCATTGACCAGAGACGATGTTGAATTCCCAGATCCTGACTTAGAAAGGGGATGCTGAGAATCAAATCCTGTCATCTTTAAAGCAGCCACAGTTAGTTGTCTTTCCAACCCCTAACGTTCAGTTAAAACTAGAGTTTGACTATCACCAAACAAATTTTCTCTCTCTCTCTCTCTCTCTCTCTCTCTCTCTCTCTCTCTCTCTGTGTGTGTGTGTGTGTGTGTGTGTGTATGTATGTGTGTGTATGTATGTGTGTTTGTGTGTGTGCACTTTATAAATATTTGTATATGTGTAGTGTACAACCCTTCCCCCCTGTGTGTGTGTGTGTTTGTGTGTGTGTGTGTGTGTGTGTGCTTGTGTGTGTGTGAATATTAAGGTGTATATAAGTGGTGCACACTTCTGCAACAGTGTGGAACTGAAAAGGCAAGATTCCTAAGTTACTTCTCTTCTTATTTTATGTGAGTCTCAGGAATTTTATGCAGGTCATCAGGTTTTTTGGTCACTGCTTATATTGCCTCAACAACACAACTGGCTCAGCTTTAATTTCTTTTCATTTTAAAGTGCAAGACTGCAGGACTGATATTTTGTAGGATTTATTTCTAGTTCTGTCATTTTAGGAACTGCTTCTGTTTTGAAATTTTCTAGGGATGCTCTAACATTAGCATCATCGGATGATAAATTCATATAATCAATTAATGTTTATAAAATAGGACTATTTAACCAGATATAAAAATAATATCTCCCCTCAATTCTCTCCAAATGCATATACTCCTTAAATTCAAAATCAATATGATAATAGTTTTCTAGAAAGAACTATAATCAATTAGATTATATGAATTGACAGTGAGGTCAACAGTGTACTCATGTTAATTTGGTGCTGTGGGTTCAATCCAAGAATACAACACAGCCTCTAAAGGTTTTATAGCCATTTCCTAAACAACATATAATACATCAAGAAGACTGTTCTTTGAATAAATATTGTTTTGCGTGCATAAACTTGAACTCATGTTTACAAATGACAGTTTTACTCAGGAATATGGGTGACACCACAGTTCCTGACAATCGCAGTACTAATTCACAATTTTCAGCTCTTCGGTACAGCTGTGAAGTCAGCAGGGAGTCATTCAATTATATGCGTTTTTTATACATTTGTTGGTTAAATCTGAACATTAAATGCAATATTGTAGATGCAGTGGAATTACAGAGATTTGTGTATATTGCTGGAGGGTGTGAGATCTGTATGTCAACAAAAGATCTATAAAGGAGTCCTTCTGTAGGAAATGTACATATCTTTCCCACTGACGCTTATGCTATACCAACCCTGAGAATTCTCAAAACAGAAGGTGGTTGTACAATATGAACAAACTGTAAATGGATCCTACTGTTTAATTTGTCATTTTCTTTATGAAAAAAGGGATTTCAGAGGAAAGTGTAACATTATAATGGATTCAGAAACTAAATTTAAAATTGTAACAGTGACAGAGATATAAAATAAGATTGAACATTCTTTATATCCTTATGAATTGGCTCAGCAGAAATGAGCAGGCTCATGATTTGGGGACATATAAAATATACAAAATATCTCTCTGTACAACATCACATATTAATTTGGATTTTGCACTGTGCTTGATTTCAGAGAAACTCAGTAGATGCTTCAATAGTTTCCCATATTTTGAAAAGTTTTAGATTACAAAAATTTTTATTTTTATTTTTGTACTATTACTAAAAACACTTTAAATGCTTTTTTGTACAGCTCATATCAGTATCTTCAGGTTTAGATCAACTTTAAATTTGAAGGAGTCTTGGCTTCCAATTTTAACTATATTTTTCAACAGTCTTAATATATTATTTTATTCAGTACATGAATTGTTTCTTATATAGAAATTTTCCATATTATGCAACACAAAGATTATGGTCTAGAATAACTTGATATCAATTTTAGACTTGTGTTTGCAGAAGATAAAGAATTACATTTGGTACTATGTCAAGCATTTTCCCTGAATAGTATATTTGAAAATGGTAAATGAGAATATTAGTTTTAAAGAGTTAACAGACAGAGACAGACAGACAAACACACACACACATTACCATTAATAATAATGCCAGACTCTTTCTGAGCTTTAGGTGATATTAGAATAATTAATGTTAATTATGTATTCTGGTAGCACTTGATTACTAGACAACATTGTAAAACAATTTTAAATTTGAATGCTTGTGTTCCCCAAACTATAGGTTTTAAAACCTAATGCTCAGTGTGATTTTATATAAATGAGGAAAATGTGGCTATTATTAACTTAAGTTGGCTGTGCCTATGAACTGGATTGGTAACCCTTGGAAGAACTTAGCAATAGGGAAAAATTTCTCAAGTCACTGAATATTAGGAGTGTCCTATCTTGCAAGATCTTCAAGATTATTTATCAGGGATATCCCACTATCCAGATCTTTGGGAAAAAAATGGTCTGTATAAATTACACAGACAATAATACTCTTTTACTAAAGCACAAATATGTGTGTGTGTGTATGAAAAAAGAAGATTTCTTTATTCATTTTTTTTGTTTAGACCTGCTGTGTGTTCTAATAGATAATTAATTACAAAGTTTTGAAGGCTTATGAGAAAATATGTAAATTTAAATGTGTTTGGGTAGGAATATCTCTTGATGTCTATAAGCTCCCTTTGACTTATGATATCATTTATTTCCAGAGGTCTAATATATACATATATAATACATTATATATGTGTGTATACATAATCTCTTAGCTGGAATTCAAAATTATAAAAATCATTAAAAGTAAATAGTTTTTAAAGACCAGCAATGTCTTCTCCCAAAAAGCCATAGGCTATCTAAACAAAAAAACATTTCAATTCTAGTCATGAGTCTTCCTCCTTTGAGTTATTGTCCAAGTGATTCATAAAATAGCATAGTTTATTGCTTGCTGCCCTTGATGGACCTCCAATGGTAGAGGTTAAGCTTCTCATCCTGAAGATACAATGAAGTTTTGATAAAAGGCATAGAGAATCCAACACATTGGGGATAAATGTAGTTTGCATTATGTTATGTTTAGCTATGGACTACATAAACTTATATGTTTGAACAAGCCTATGGCCACCAGGTAGGGGAAGGTGGTGGCTAACTAAGGCAGACCACAGCTGTGACCAGTGTGATACAATAAGTCTAAAGAATAGATAATAAGGAGATGCATCTCTTTGAGGAAATCAACATCTAATTTCAGGACTGTTCAACAAGGAAATTATTTCTGGTATGGAAAACCAAGCAAACTACCCAAGGTTACTGAAGTTATGAGTTTCAGAGGGGAAACTATAACCACAAATTTAATAAATCATCATAATTCCTAATGTCGTTTTCTTTTGTTGAGACCTGCTATGTGTCCTAATAGATAATCAATTACAATGTTTTGTAGGTTTATGGTAAGAAGATGTAAACTTAACTGTTTTGGGATGGGAATATCTTTTGATGTCTAATAGGTTCATTTGACTTATGATATAATAAACTACAGAGTTGCATAATATATGCAGTTTTTTGTGAGTTGTACCATTTTTATTGGTCTTATTCACAGCTAGCAAATATGGTTGAAGTAAACCATACATACATGTAAAGTCAATTCATTGACAAACTTCAGTCATCATTCACATAAGGCAGTGGTCATCTCTGCAGAAGGGGACCAACCCCAATTTATTTTTCCTAATACTCACAAGAAAGTTTTATTCTCACCATCAAAGGTATTTTCCTTCACAACAGATGGAGACTATTCCCGAAAACAACAATCAAGCAAAATACAGATTGCAGTTAGAGTCTCAAATTATAAACCTACAACACAACACTTGCAGATCAGTTTCAAGAAGAATTTGCAAAATAGGGGCATAAAACTTCTGAGAGAAGAAGAATAACTTGATTGTGAGGTTGTGTCTTCTACCAATGTCAAAGAAATAACACCCATGACGACTAACCAACATGACTGGCAAAACCTGATCTGAGCAAGGATTATAACAACACACATGCTAATGTGGAAAAGGAACCCTCAAATCTTATAAAAGTACTAGACACAATGGAAAAATGCTGAAACTTGAAATCTAAAGTTAGTAAAAGCAGCTTTTAGTAGAAAATATATTTACACTAGAATGTATGTATAATATAAAATGTATTTAGAAATTTTAAATACATAATATATATATTATACTTTTATATTGTACATATCTAACCACAATTAAACAAAAAAGGCCATGAATTTGAATGAGAATAATGAAGTACATGGGAGTTGGAGGTATATAATTGAAGGGAAAATGAGGTTTCTATAGTATAATCCTAAAAAGTATTTTTAAAGATTTGATGCTGTATTCATAAGTACATTGATAAAAATCAGCTGGTAATAAAACAAATGGATGCTATTACCCTTAGGGCTCTTCAAGATATTAATTTATATTATATTAGATCAACTATGTGAAAGCCTAAATGCAAAACAAATTCTATTTTCTGATTTCTCTTCAGTCCTCATTGGATACGTTTCATGCAAGCTATTCATACTACCTAAACATTAATCCCCTGTGTATTGAAATATGAAACATACTATTCTAAGTATTTCAAATGCAAACATGTTTTTATTTACATTCTGATTGATAAAAAATTTTCAAATCCACCCACCATTAGCATCCCTCCATTTTATTATGTATCCCAGTATAGAATAACAAACTCAGGAGTGGTAGGAAACTATAATCACTAACATATTTCTTTTCCTATTTTGCCATTACTACCTGTTTGTATTTATCTTGATTGCATTTCATCAGGTAAAACAGCATGGTCAGTATAAAGTTACTAAAAGCTAAAAACAAAACAATTTAATTTCTGCTATTGGATGATTCTCTAATAAAGAATGTCTGTTTTATTGTACTCTAAATGGAATCAGAACAAACTCCTTAGTGAGTATCCTGAGAGCCACACATTTATTCATTCTTCATGTCACTGAAATTTAAGACTTTTTCTGACTAAAATCAGTTTGTTCTCAATTCTTCCTTTTCATTCCATTTTCATTTCTTATATCATGTATTACAGTATCTCTGATTAAGAGTCACATAAAAGAAAGAATGCCTGTCGTTGATAACATTTGCAATTTACAGCTCTGTAATAGTTTCTATTATAGATCAGGCTTATAAATTAGTAATCGTAAAATATCATTTCATTGCAATCTGCTTTAAAATGGACTTTGGGCTATAAGTGAATAACTAAAACATCTGTTTTAAGACAGTGTCTTACAGTGAAGCCAGCCTGTACTGGATCTCACAGGAAGCTTTCTGTTAGACTCCCAAAAGCTGGGAATGCAGGTCCTGAATGATATTCCAGGTATCAATAAAATTTATTATAGAGCAATACTATACTTTTTTTCTATTCCAAAAATTCTAAAACTAACATTAAATTAATACTATGCTACCAATTTTGGTTATCATGATAAAAACTGAAGGAATATTAAACAATTATATTCATCTTGTTGGAAGATTTTCCAATTGAACTCTGGTGAGTTACCTAAAGTAGTCTAACATTGGTATGATGAAGGTATCAGGTTGAGAAGCACCCCTCATGCCAGATTAAATTCTTGGTTTTGTGGGTTTAGGGATTTGAGTCTGACAAAATATTGTCTAGATATCTCATTTGTATTTAATTACTATTTATATGTAAGAGTAGATAAACCTCAAGTTGTTGTTTGTCTGATCAATGGAAGTTTCCTTTTCTAAGACCTGACAATTTAAAAAGGAAGATGAGCGACCACACCTCATTTTGCTTTGACCAAAATCATCTGTTTCAGGATATTTCAACTGTATAAAGAACATAGCTCACTAAGAACTCAGTTTTATGATAGCTGTCCTGGATTCTTTACATGCTTGCCTTTAGGTTTATGTATATTAAAGACGAAGAAATGCAAAAAGAAACTGATGAGACAAAAAAAAATAGGACAAATGTGAACAATAAAGCAAAGCCTGTGTCCTCTGTTTTGGGTAATGCAAAAGTCGTCATGAAGTTTAACTTCACAGTCATTCATTCTTTTCATGTGAGCCTTAAAACACATTCTAGAAGGTTTTTTTCTTTCCCCAGATACTGAATTAAGGACCAGTACAATTTCACATTGCATAAAACTGCCAGCCAGAGCTCCCATCCTTCCTTTAACATCCCATTTCAGTGTCTGAAATTTGTGCTCATTCCAAGTCCCCAGACATCTTCACTCCCTGTATTATTGATTCACACTTTATATTCAAAGTAGGGATTTCTTTCCCATTTTCTTACCAAAAAATGTGTTTTTCTCAATAACCCTAAGCTTTATACTGAGATGGAACCTTAGAGGAAAATTATTCTAATTAGTTTCTTAAAGCCAAAGGAAATTGAAGAAAAAGATGGAAGATTTAAAACTCTCTCATCTATGCAACATATTCTGGTTTTAGTTTTTATTTTTTGATCAGAGAATAGCAAGATTGGGAATTATTTTCCTCTTGCCTAAGAAATTATCATACAATCAAGGATCAATGTAGAAAATACAGTCATAACACAATATTATATTTTCACTTCATGAAATAAGGAAAAGGTGGGGTAAAAAAGAGCGATACAAGAATAACAGTACAGATCTGCCTTCTAGGTTGGGACATCAGTCAACAGAGCAGCAATTAGGAAAAGCAAATGACATTGCCTGCGTATATTTTCTCACTAGGAGAGGAAACTTCTGTATATATTTCCTTGTGCTTCTGGGAGCCTGGTGATTGAGTCTTTGTTGTACTTCAGTACAGTGCTGTCTGCAGCAGGAACCCATTCTCCTTATTCTAATGTGTACTTCTCAGGTCAAATACCTGCTCTACCACAGGGAAGTATGGTTTTCATTTTCCTAAATTGTTCACACTCTGATAATTCAAATTCTGTAAATTCATCTTATAAATACTATTGCAAACAAACAACCCAACCAAAAAAAAATCCTCTGCAGTGCTTTGGAAGGAATGGCAACTAGATTTAGTTCTGTTAAAAAAAATATTAAACTACGTATTTCTCAAATTGGACAGATGGACACAGTAGCACATGCCCCTGACCCACTCAATATGCAGACTGAGGTATGACTATTGCCAATCATCCAGCTATAGAGTTCATCTTAGGAAATCCAGTAGTATAAAGAGAAAACCAGAATCAGTCCATGATTGTATGATGTAGCTAGAGACAGAGATAAGAAAAAAAGTTATATAAATAAGTTATGTTTAATCTATCAAATTTTAGAAACCTGGTATAAACTCCTTAGTGTAATATGGCTTTACAACATTTGCATTTTATAATCCTTCCTAAATAAACTGATTCTCAAGCCGGAAATACCAAAATGGTTAGTCAAGTTCTTAAAAGATTTTTATTATGTCTAATAATGAAGGCAGGTTATTTTTAAGGATAAATTCACATGCACACATGCACACACACACACACACACACACACACACAAAGTAGTAGTGGGTAACTAGCATTTGTTCAAAGAAGATAACAATAATCTACAGCTCTACACAACAGCAAGATCAAACATATACAGATACCCACAGCTAAACTTTGGAAGGAGGGTGGAGATTCTTATGGCAAAGCTGGAAGAAATATTGAATGCCCTGAAGGAGCATTCTACAGGAAGACAAAAAAGAGAATCACCTGTAGCCTTGGGAGCCCTCAGAGACTGTTTCCCCAGCCCTGAAGCAGTTTCCTGGTGCTACCCTAAGACCAACATCTGCCCAGAAATGTCCACGCATTCAGAGTTAAGTAACTTGGGCCCTTGGGGAGGTGTTCTAGACTGAAACATCAACCAGGGACTGCTTAGAGGCTGAACATAGACCCCCTAAATATTTGTAGCAGATGGGCAGTTTGGTCTTCATGTGGCTTCTCTAACAATTTGAGTAGACACTATCTCTGTTTCTGTTACTTGCCATTGGATGCCCTTTTGCTGTCTGGATTTCCTAGTTGGACCTCTGGAGGAGAGGATGAACTTAGTCATTCTGTGTTTTGATATCCCAGAATGAGGTGTTAACTAAGAAGGACTTGCCTTCTTTGACAAGAAAGGTAGGGAGTAATGGGGGGAAGGATTTTTAAGGGTGGGGCTATGAGAAGGGATAGGATACAATCAGCATGAAAATTTTTAAAAAGTAAATAAATTGTTGAAGAAAAATTATGTGATGTTAACTTCAGTCAAAATTAATTAAATTAGATTATTTTAAATGATCTAGAAAACAAAGTGAACATTCTTTATAATGAAAATCAATGGTGAATTGTGCAAAGAAATGCCTATCAATATCATATGAAAATTTAGGACACTTCTGTAACAAGCTAAGAATAAAACAACACAGGTTTGTTTGTTTGTTTGTTTGGTTGGTTGGTTGGTTGGTTGGTTTTTGTTTTGTTTTGTTTTTAACAGAAGAAAATGGATAGGGAGGACTGTGGGAGCCAAACAGGTCAAGAACACCAGCTGAACTTGACCCACAAGGCAGTGCTCATAGGGATCACAGAGACTCAAGAAGCAATCACAGAGCCTGCATGGGTTTTTAATAGATCATCAGCAAATATGCTGTGGATGTTTACCTTTGGATTTCTATGTGACTGCTAACAGATGGAATGAATGTGTCACTGACTCTTTTGCCTACTCTTGGAAATCTCTTCTCACCTGTTAGGTTCCATCTCCCAGTCTTGATGTGAGAGTTTATGTCTGCTCCATGACATACTGTTACTGCAGTAAGTTGATATCTCTTGGGAGGCCAGCTCTTTTCTGAAAGCAAACAAAGGAGAAGGAAGGTGAATGGGACACTAGAAGGAAGAGGAAGAAGAGGTTGTAGTCTGAGTTTATTTCCACGAGAAAGAAATAAGAAGCAAAATAAAAATAATCTCTTAGCATGTAAATGTTAAGATAATCTTTACTGTATCAATTTATTATTGATTGTTACTTTTAGTATATCATGAATTCATTTAAGGATTTGTGCATATTAAGCAATGTTCTGCCATCAATATATGTCAATATCTCTGAAAGATCTTATACTGTCCAAAAATTATCATTTTAAAATCAAACTATGAAAGCATGATTGATTAATGAAAGAACATGATTCGGTTCTTACCGGGATAAAAACAATGTCCTCTATTAAAGTTTGCAGTACATGCATAGCAATTTCTCATGAAGAGAAGAATTTATTCTCACTGAGAAAGAGAATAAATGGAAAGTCAAACCCAATAATAAACATTACTTCACATAGTCATTTATATTAATATCCTGTAGTTTTAGAAGATAAACTAGTTTAGGAATAAGCCCACAACTAAAATTTTGCATTTTGACTTCTAAGAAAATAATGATAAAGCAAGTTGAATAAAAGTAAAGATGAGTGACAAGGGCAGGCAGAAAATTCAAACATCTAATAAGATAAATGAAAATTTAATATTACTTATCTACCATGATCATTGGCTCAACAAAGTATATAAATTGAAAACTAATAACTTCTGGGATTAAAGATTTAAATTTTGTATTTATCTAATATTAGAAGGATATTCTTACCTATTCATATGAAATGTTGTCAGAAAAGAGGTGTATATTGATATATTTTGATTTAATCTGTTACAATGACTCATATTTTGGAAGCTTTCTCCGTTTAAGACATCCAGAAAAGGGTGCTTGACAAATTATATATCAAGGAAGTATCTCATTAGTTCCTAGCAAATGTCAAATTCATTTACACATTCAGAGAGTTAATGATGTGTTTCTAGATATTTTCTTATAAATTTCAGTTTTCTACCTAAATTTAGAACACCTAGAGAGTTATGTTTTTATTTTCTAAATTCTAAAAAATCAACTTTTAAATAATTTCAGGATTTTACAACTTTAAAAATCTGTGGAAATTATTTTATTAAATTATATTTTATACTTTTAGAATGGATGAAATAATATGTGATATAATATTCCATCTATAGCATATGATAAAATACAATATACTATTATTTACGACAAGTTTAGATCCATGGATGGTGTATGACCATGTACAACTACCTTTTTGATATAGGGCTCTTTTTCTTCTTATGTGTATGAGAAGATATGTATAAAAGGCAAATGAACTATTTCTAATAATCAATACTTTATAATATTTAATTAGATATAAATGAGGTTTCCCTTTATTATGACTCTACTAAAACAAATATGTACCGGTGCCACATTTTTCAGAGTGAAGCTGATTAGAATGAACAAATGAGATGTTTTTATTTCTAATAGATGTAATGGGAGAGAAAACAGGTTTAGATGAAAGCAAAAATAGATGAACACAAATGGCAATACGTTATTGAGTTCATCTAGTACACAGTGAAGAATTTAAAAATCTACCAAATCTTAGCCAGGCAGTTTAGCTTTGGGTGTTTTTATTATTTCAGAAATAATTTTTTTCTACATTTTTCTGGATTCTCATGCAGAAAAAGTTCTCCTAGCAATACCATGCATGATAAGTTTTTCTCTAACCAATTAATCTTTATTTCTGTCATATTTTACTTGTCATTCTAAAAGCTGGTTCTTTCAGAAGAAAAAATAAGACCAGAAAATCCATGACCTCTTTAAATAAGAAAGAAATGCATGACCTAAAATAACAGAAACAGAGATGACTTTATGGGGAAACATGACGGTAGTCATCAATGAAATTCACAATATTTTTATTAAATGCTATAAAAATCCATATTCCATTCAGTAAAATCCAAATTAAAGTAGGTGATTCTAGATGTATCTGAATTACCAAAATTAAATGAAGTAACAATCAACAACTAAAACATACAAAGTCAGAAAATCAAAAACTTTTAAAAGGCATTCAGACAAAATAAAAAAAAAAAAAAACAAACAAGCAAAATACCAATATTCAGATATATTAGAATTCTACAGGGCCTTCAAACTACAAGCAAGCCTTTTTGATTTATGTTTTCTTTCTTTCTTTTTTTAATCAGAAACTCCTTAATCTCTTGCTACATCACTAGTAATATTCAAATTACAAAATAAAAACTCAACAAAAATATATAAATTATAGGCCATTATCTTTCATGAACATACATACAAACTACCTCAATGAAGTACTTACAAACTGAATACAAGAAATATCAAAAAGATAATATGCTATGAAAAACGTCCTTGATCCCAGAGATTTAGGAAGAAAACTTTGACTAATTCAAGGTTACATCTTGTTTTACATGTACTTTATGCTCATTGTAACTAGTAAGATCTTAATGCATACTATCAAACCTTTATAAAAACCAAGTACTGACAAAAATGTATATGTATACTTTTATGCAAAAATGCTTAAAACCTGTTCATTAATCTTTGTTTTTTTTTTTTTAAATAAAGCCATTCAAAAGAAAAAAAGAAAAAAAGGAATGGTATAACATGTATAAATGAAATATATAAATAGACTTAAAGATGAAAGTCATGTGACCATCTCATCAAAGGGATAAATGGTTTGTCTTTAATCTAATATGCCTTCGTGACAAATGTTCCAGAGAAAATGGAACTGGAATGAACTTCAACATAATAAAGGCTATATTTTACAAACACACAGGCAATATCAAACTAAATGGAGAAATAGTCAAATAAATATCATTAAAGTCAAGAATGAGAAAGGCTCTTTATTAGAACAATAAGACAAAGGAAGAAAATTTAATGAATAAAATAAGAGACAAATGAGTCTAATTATCCTTATTTGCGGATAAGAAGACTACACATGACATCTAAGTAATAATTGCACCAAAGAACTTCTAGACATGATCAACCCTTCCTATGAAATAGCAGGATACAGAAAAACAACAACAACAAAAAAAAAAAAACACAAAAAAACAAAAAAAAAAAAAAAAAAAAAAAAAAAAACTCAACTTATAAAACTCAGCACCTCTTGCCATTTTGTTGTCAGTGATATGTTCTTGCCTTTCCCTTGTATCTGGTCTGTATCCCTGGATGTCCACTGGTCCAGGTGGCAGATGATGGACTGAGCCCTCTTCTGCGCCCCAGAGTCACCAGGTGGAAACAGAAGTTCCAAAGTTGTGTTCCTGGTCCTTGGATCAGGCAGGGCGGTGGGGGGGTGCGCTTTCTGTGCGCACTCCTCAAAGATCTCTCTGCTCCCTGGCTGCCTAGATCTTCTACTCACCAGTCTTTAAAACTTTAGGAACTGCTGGTCCGGGTGGTAGATGGGCCGAGCCCTGTTCTGCACCCTGAAGTTGCCACCGGGTGGAAGCAGAGGTTCCAACGCTGTGTCCTTGGTCCCTGGATCTGGCAGGGCAGGGGCGTGCTTTCGGTGCGCACTCTGCAGAGATCTCTCTGCTCCCTGGCTGCCTAGATATTTATTGAATTTCCAGCCAATACATCTATTCTTAATTATTTTGTGAAAGACTCTTATTTTTTATTTTAATTTTTATTTATTTATTTACTTATTGAAACATTATTTTAAAAAAACAAAGATAAATGTACAGGTTTTAAGCATTTTTGCATAATGTATACTAATACTGTTTTGTCAGTACTTGGTTTTTTGAAAGTTTTGATAGTATGCATTTAGTTCTTACTAGTTACAATGAGCATAAAGTACATGTAAAACAAGATATAACCTGGAATTAGTCAAAGTTTTCTTGGTGTGAAAAGATTAACCATAATGCTTTTTCATTTTCTTTCTTTTTTCTTTTTTTTTTTTTTTTCTTGAACTTCATATAGTCTGTGAGTTCTTTCTGGGGTGTTCAGAGATTTCTGGGGTTAGTATACAATAATCATTGACTGCATATTATGTCTGTTCTTTTGTGACTGGGTTATCTCACTCAGGACGATATTCTCTAGATGCATCCATTTTCTTAAGAATTTCATAAAGTCGGTGTTTCTGAAAGCTGAGTAGTACTCAATTGTGTAAATGTACCACAATTTTGTATCCATTCATCTACTAAAGGGCATCTGGTTTCTTTCCAAGTTATGGCTATTATAAATAGGGCTGATATGAACATTGTGGTGCATGTGTCTTTGTTGTATGTTGTAGCTTCTCTTGGGTATATGCCCAGAAGTGGAATAACTGGGTTTTCAGAAAGTACTTTGTCCAATTTTCTGAGGAATAGCCAGACTGATTTCCAGAGTGGTTGCACCAGATTACAACCCCACCAACAGTGGAGAAGTGTTCCTCTTTCTCCACATCCTCTCCAGCATCTGCTGTCATATGAATTTTTGATCTTAGCCATTCTGACTGGTATGAGGTGGAATCTCAGGGTTGTTTTGATTTTCATTTTCCGGATGGCTAATGATGTCGAGCAGTTTATTAAGTTCTTCTCAGCCATTCGATATTCCTCAATTGACAACTTTTTGTTTAGCTCTGTACCCCATTTTTAATAGGGTTGTTTGATTCTCTGGTGTCTAGCTTCTTGAGTTCTTTGTATACCTTGGATATTAGGCCTCTATCTGATGTGGGGTTGGTAAAGGTATTTTCCAACTCTGTTGGCTGCCATTTTGTTTTTTTGTTTTTTTTGTTTTTATGACAATGTCCTTAGCCATACAGAAACTTTGCAATCTTATTAAGTCCCATTTGTCAATATTTGACCTTAGAGCATGAACCATTGGTGTTCTGTTTAAGAAATATTCTCCTGTGCCTATGTGTTCTAAGGTTTTCCCTACTTTCTCTTCAAATAGTTTCAGTGTACCTGCTTTAATGTGGAGATCTCTGATCCCTTTGCAGTTGAACTTTGTACAAGGAGATAAGAAAGGGTCTATTTTCATTCTTCTCTATGCTGAGTACCAGTTGGACCAACACCATTTGTTAAAGAGGCTGTGCTTTTTCTATTGAATGTTTATAGCTCCTTTGTCAAAAATCAGGTAACAATATATGTGAGGGCCCATTTCCGGATCTTCTATTCTATTCCATGTGCCGATCTCTGTCCCAGTACCATGCAGTTTTTAGCACAATTGCTTTAATATAGCTTGAGGTCAGGGATAGTGATTCCCGCAGATATTTTCTTGTAGTTGAGGATGAATTTCACCATTCTAGGTCTTTTCTTATTCCAGATGAAATTGCACATTGCTATTTCCAGCTCTATGAAGAGTTGGGTTGGAATTATGATGGGAATTGCATTGAATCTGTATATTGCTTTTGGTAATATGGCCATTTTTACAATGTTGATCCTTCTAATCCATGAGCATGGGAGATCTTTCCATTTTTTGAATTCTCCCTTCATTTCCTTCTTTAGAGGGTTAATGTTTTTGTCATACAGGTCTTTCCTTTGTTTAGTTAGAGTCACACCAAGGTTTCACATTATTTTTGACTATTGTGAAGGGTATCTTTTCCCTGATTTCTTTCTCCACATGTTTGTTCTTTGAGTAGAGGAAGACTACTGATTAGTTTGAGTTAACTTTATATCCATCATTTTAATACTATGTCCTCTTGGCAAAACAGTAATGTTTCTTTTCCACCAAGACTTGTCATCCCATTACTTCTGTATGTAACTTTTTAAAATGTTGGTTGAAGGGTTGAGGAAAAAAAATATTTGGCAAGACATCCAAGGAAGTAATAATATACATTGGAAGAAATGCGAATTTGCTGAAACAGGGCATGATGATCAAATAAAAATGAAAATAGACTACCTTAATAATAAAAAATAGGATATAGTTCAGTCATCTCATACTCATTATGAGAATATATAGGAATATATAATAAATAGTTTAATTGAAAATTAACAAATATATGGTTAGACACAGAGTCCCATTTGTAAGCCTATATCATTCACTTCCATGTTACTATCTTCTGAAAATTTGTTCAAAGTGTCCTTTAGCTTCTGAGGCTATATCTAAAGTAGTTATCAAATTTCTTCTGCACACCTTAATAGAGAGGGGTGTGTGTGTGTGTGTGTGTGTGTGTGTGTGTGTGTGTGTGCCAGGCTTGTTTCTGAGACTGAGATGAGGTTCTTTTGTAACAGAGCCTTGGTAGTCCTGGAAATTTCTTAGTAGACCAGTCTGACCTTGAATCAAAGAATATTTTTCAGCTGCAAATTACTGAGGCTGAAAACTATTTTGGTGAGTAATCACATTTTTTTTCATTGAATTCCTATTAATTTTAGTGTCTTCCTAAAGTTAATTAAATTCATCGTCTATTTGATTCCTCCATTATGAGTATTCAAGAATCAAAACACAGAGCATGCCTAAGGAGGCATAGTGATTGAAGGGTGGTTTTCTTTTTTGTACAAACTCTTCCAAGTTATTTTAATGCTGACCAGCTGGAGGCCAGTTTTTCTCACAATATGTTTTGAATTTTATAATATATTGTATCATTTCCTGTTTTACTTAGCTCCCTCCAACTTAACCCATACATGCCTTACATGTTTTCAAATTGTGTGTGTTTGAAGTTTCTGCCCTGGAGAAGACCATTTCTCCAAGTCTCTGAATTCTCCAGTTGCTTGTAGTTCTTTCGTAGGGTTGAGGAGTCGAAGATATGTATGTATGTATGTATATATATATGTATGTATGTATGTATGTATGTATGTATGTATGTGTGTGTATGTGTGTCTGTGTGTAGTATGTATGCATAGATATATATTAATATTCATATATGCTATATTTCCATCCATATTGTTTTTAAAGCAAACAAATCTTACCTTAGGCTATTACCCTTAATTGATAATTTCATTATAGCAGTAAGGAATAGGAAATATTCATTCTTATCATGATTCTTTATTTATCCAAAAATATAGAATCTATAGCCACTTATTCTTCAAAAATTATCAAAGGTAAATTTTCTTTTATGGGACAAAAACAATTGTTAACATGTTTTCAGGCTTTCTATAACCTGCTGTCTCATCATTATTCCTAACACACATATGTCAATATCTAGTGCATAGGGAACAAAAGGCTAGAGGTAAATTAACCTGGGAACATTAAGTATACAGCCAAGTCAACCAGTGCACTGTTTACTGAAAGTTTCAGCTTCTTTTAAAGGCAAAACAGAATGAAGATTTCCCACCATTTCTAGGTCTCACTAGGTACTGTTTCCCTAGCAATAACTTATCCTGATTTGAAGTCACCCTAGCCTCCTAGAAGACTGAGAGATCAGTCTGCAGTTCAACTCTTTGAGGTGTTCTTTATTTAAACCATAAACACAGTTACTTTCTCATGAGAAAAGAATTATGAAGGCCATCTCCTCAGATGGCAGGATATTAGGATTCTCTGATTGAGAAAGTGTGCCTTCTTGCCTTCTTAGTGTCTGTTTGCTGAGAGTCATAAATATCTCATCTGGCCTCTCACCTAACAACTAGGATCAGTCACCTAATGCCATTTCTCTACACATATTCACAGATTTCCCTTAAGCATCCCCAAAGTAGGTGCTATGTGCTCTGCTTTTGTTAGAAGGGACAATAATATTGATTCATTTCATGCTCAGGAAGACTTGAAGACTATTGGAATGGACAATTGAAGAGTAATTTATTTTTCTAAGGCCACATTATTGTATTATCCTAAAAGTAATTTTAAAAAAATCAATGGGGGACATTTCAGATGTAAATAAATAAAATAATCAATAATAAAAAAAAAAACAAAGTCAACAATAGACAATGATAAAATTCAATAGCATAATTTTTTTATACATGTTAGGAAATCATTTTCTGACTCGTTGCTTTAATTGAACAATATTTAAGAATTTGTATAGCTTCAACTTTGAAATTTCTTCTCATTTATCAGAAACTGGTTCTTTTTCTTTTCTACTTGCAATTTTTCCTTATTTATGTAATCTTTAGTTATGCTAGAATATGAAATTTCATTATTTTTAAATTCAGACAATTATAAACTTATAAGTGATTTACAGACTACACTTAGTTAATATTAAGCAATTTATATAAGTATATATTATAAAATAACATGTCTTAAAAAACAATTTCTTCCATAATTCAAAGAACTTTCCTACAATTAGTTTGATTAATTATAAGTTTTTGCATGTAAGAAATTTATTTTTCTTCATCAAAATTTTAAGAGATGGTCATATAGTGTTTTATATGTTTATAAAGGTTCATCTCTCATTGTGATAATGCATTTTAATGTTACCACTAGGGAAATGTCACATCTGTCCCTTCCTTTAACTATATTTCATGAATATATCATTAACTATGTTTCTTCTAGTCTGTGTAACCCAGTGTATTTATCATTAATGTATAATTTTATCCTGCCAATTTCACCCCTCCAGTTTTTTTTTCACATTTTATCTGGATATTCTCTGTATTTACATTTCAGATGTTATCTTTTTCCCCCCATCTTCTCCTATTGCTTCCATGAAGCTGCTCACTCTCCCAACTTCTCTCTCTCACCTCAGCGCCTTGCTATTCCCCTGCATTGGGAAAATGAGCCTTCACTGGACCAAAAGCCTCTCCTCCATTTGATGCCACAAAATGCTATCCTCTGAGGCATATGTACCTGGAGCCATGGGTCTCTCCAGGCGAAATCGTTGCTTGATGTTTTAGTCCCTAATAGCTGTGGTGGGTTTGGTTAGTTGATAATTTTGTTCTATCCATGGGGTTGCAGAACCTTTCAACCCTTTTAGTCCTTTCTCTAGCTCCTTCTTTGAGGTCCCAGTGTTCAGTTCGATGAATAGCTGCAAGCATCCTTCTTTGTATCAGTATGACTCTGGCAGAGCCTCTGAGGAGGAATCCATACCAGGTTCCTGCCAGTAAACTCTACTTGGCATAAGCAATAGTGTGTAGGTTTAGAGGTTGCATATGAAATGAATCCTCAGATGAGGCAGTTTCTGCTTGATCTTTTCTCCAATTCCTGGTCCTCTATTTTTTCCTTTATTTCTTCACATGAGTGTTTTCTTCTCCCTCCTAAGAAGGACTGAGGTATCCACATTCTGGCCTTCCTTTTCTTTGAGCTTCATAGTTTCTGTGAATTTTTTCTTGGGTATTCCGAGCTTTTTTTGGTAGTGCCTGCTTATCAGTGAGTAAATGCCATATGCAATTCTCCAGCTAATCTACATATTTGTTATATTATGATCTGAAATAATTACTGATTATTTTCATGGAACAGTTTAATAAATATTGTCACTAGAGGTAAAAATATGCACATCATTATTAAATCTAAACTATCATGATCATTTGTAAATGTACTAGTTTGGTTTTAATTATTATATATTTTATTTGTTGGGGTTAGTACAATTACATTATATCTCTCCATCTCTTTTTTTTACCTCCAATCTTTCCCAAATAAGCGTCTTTTTTTTTTTCTAAAATGCATAATCATTGTTAAAGCATGCTTTCTCATCCCTGGATAGTCTATTTGGAACTAATAATTAGAATATTCCATATATTAGAAAACTAAACATCAAAAGTTAAAAAGTCATTGATCTAGTCTAGTCCCTGATTATATTAGAATTGTTCCAGTTCATTTAAGTTGGTAAACTGGTTTACTATATATAGCATTTACTATGTTCAGGTGTGGGGATCGGATATCTGATCTTTCCAAGACTTGTATCATGAAGAGATGTTGAATATTGTCAAATGTTTTCTCAGAATCTAATAAAATTATCAACTTTTTTCTTTGAGTTTGTTTTTGTAATATATTACATTGATGGACTTCCTTATATTGAACAATTCCTTTATTCCTGGGGATGAAGTATACTTTATCACAGTGATTGATTAATTTTGTGTGTTCTTGGACACCCTTCATAATAGATACAAATAATATAAAATACCTTCATGTGACTCAACCAAGGAAGTGAAAGATCTGTATGACAAGAATTTCAAGTCTCTGAAGAAAGAAAGCAAAGAACATCTCTGAAAATGGAAAGAGCTCACAAGCTAATGGGTTGGTAGGATTAATATAAAAAAATGGTCATCTTGTCAAAAAACCTGCATATTCAATGCAATCCCCATAATAATTCCAACTCAGTTCTTCATAGAGTTAGAAAGAACATTTTGCAAATTCATTTGGAATAACAGAAAAACACACAATAGTGAAAACTATTCTCAACCATAAAAATACTACTGAGGGAATGACCATTTCTGATCTCAAGCTGTATTTCATACTAACAGTGACAAAAATTTCATGGTATTAGTACAAATTAATGGAATAGAACTGAAGACACAGAAATGAACCCAAATATCTATGGTCACTTGCTCTTTGACAAAAGAGCAAAATCCATCCAATGAAAAAGAGACATTTTCAACAAATAGTGCTGCTTCAACTGGAGGTCAGCATATATAAGAATGCAACTATTCCATTCTTATCTCCTTCTACAAATCTCAAGTTGAAGTAGATCAAGGACCTCCAAAGAAAACTAGGTACACTGAAAATAACAGAAGAAAAAGTGAGGATGAGCCTTGAACACGTAGGCATAGATGGTGATAATATAAAAAGATCAATGTTCATTGTTGGTAGAATTGCAAAATGGTATGAACACTCTGAATATCAGTCTGGTGGTTCCTCAAAAAATTATACATAGTTCTCCCTGAAGCACAGTTATACCACTCCTGGGAATATACCCAAATGATCCCCCAACACATAACAAGGACACATGCTCAAATATGTTCATAGCAGCCTTATTTATAATAGCCAGAAGCTGGAAAACAATCAGATGTCCTTCAACACAGTAATGGATACAGAGACTGTGGTACATTTACACAATTGAGTACTACTCAGTTATTAAAAACAATGACTTCATGGAATTCTTAGTCAAATGTATGAAACTAGAGAAATATAATGCTAAGGGCGGTAAAACTGTCACAAAAGAACACACACTGACCAACGGGTATTAGCACCAATGCTTGAAATACCCAAGAAACAATTCACAGACAATATGAAACTCAAAAAGAAGGCATACCAAATTGTGGATGCTTCAGTCCATGTTAGTTGGAGAAACAAATTCTTCATGGAAGGAAATGCAGGGTCAAAGAATGGAGCAGATTCTGAACAAAATTCAAAGAATGATCCACCTGGGAATCCATCTCATATGCAGTCACCAAACCCAATCAAGATTACTGATGCCAGGAAGTGCTTTCTGATAGGAGCCTGATATTGATGTCTACTGAGAGTCTCTGCCAGAGCCTTATGGATACAGATGAGTATTTTTGCAACTATCCATGAAGCTAATCACCAGGACCCCAGTGGAAGAATTAGAGTAAGAACTGAAGGAACTGAAAAGTTTTCAAGCCAAAGGAAGAACAACAATATCAACCAACCAGACCCATCTGTGCTCTCAGGGACTAAACCAGGGACACAAGGATCCAGCTGCACCTGTAGCAGAGGATGGTATAGTCTGGCCTCAATAAAAGGAGAAGCACTTGGTCCTGTAAAGACTTGTTTCCCTAGTGTAAGGGAATGTTCAGGGGGTAAAATGGGAGTGGAATTATGGAAGGGAAAGCATCCTCATAGAAACAGTAGGAGGGGGCATGAAAGGGGTGGGAAACTCAAAAAGGGAATACCATTCAAACTTAAATACATAAAATATACAATAAAACAAAAATAAAATAAAAATCTGACCTAGATTTAGTATATACAATAAAGGCTTGAATCCGGTTTGTAAATTGGACAGGTAAGGTGAAACTGGATATGCTTAGTGTATTAAGACAGCAGACTGTGCCAACTCTCTCCCACTCTGTTAACAAAATTATATTAAGAAACAGTATTAAAGATATCATTTTGTTTCTCTTTCCTCTGCCATCGTGTGTGCTACACCTGACACAACCTCTCTGCATGTCGTCCCACAAGACTTTCAGAATCAAGCGATTCCTGGCCAAGAAACAAAAGCAACATCGTCCTATTCCTCAATGGATTCAGATGAAAACTGGTAACAAACTCGGGTGCAACTCTAAGAAAAGACACTGGAGGAGAACGAAGCTGGGCCTGTGAGGAGTCACACATGGCAGGACTGAGGGCTTATGTTGAACGGTGGTCATCGATCAGTCCTACCAGATGCATTTTAACATTTTAACCTTAAGACATGTTCGTGTCTAAATTGGGATGTTTGTCCAGTAATAAAATTATGAACCTTCAAAAAATCTCATTTGACTATGGTTTTAGACTCTAATATTGGTGTATCATTAATAAAAATTGATAAACCTCATGATACTTCATTATATTCATTTGATGAAGTTTGGGGCAAATTGCTTCCTCAGTGAGAAAGTCTTCTTCAATTGTTATATCTTGCAAAAGTGATGCCCTTTAAAGTGGCTGACAAGAGAGAGTTTTGTTCTCTTCTCCAGAGGCACAGAAACATAATCCAACTCCCCTTGCAACTGACATTCCTGGCAGATGCAGATGAACCTGTCCAGTGATGTGAGACTCAGAAAAAAACCTGCAAGGCTGTGATGTTCTTGGCAAAAGTCTCCAGAGGGACTGGACATATGCACATACAAATCAACTCCACATTTATTTCCAAAAGTAACATAAAGCTGGCTAAGATTTGCAAGCCAAGGAGGCATCTAAACAGAGAGGAGACATCAGTCTTATTTTCTGTACATTCACAACCCTACTTCCTTAAGCCTATTGATATTCCCTAAAGAAATGTAAAATACGGATTTTTTTCTCATTACATTAAAGAAAGTAAAAAGAGAGAAAATGGAGAGGATTCTCTCAAGTGTTTTTGAGTCCATTACATGCTGCTCTCAACTTTGCTGAAGATATCCTTTCACTCTATACCATAAAAATGAGAAACAGCAAGGGCATAAGGTCTAGAGTTGAATGGCTTATATAAATACTGCACATTTGCATTTTCGCTCTTTTTTCTTTTTTGTAAGCAAGCATCCACCCCTATCATTTAGCACTTAATGTTTCTGCTAAGAGACTCAAGAAATCATCCAATGTCGCCTAAATTTTTGTTTGGTAATATGAAAATTGTGAATTTTCAATTTACTTTACTTCCTTTTCAGAAAGACAAAGTAGCTCAGAGGAGAATTGTGTGTGTGTGTGTGTGTGTGTGTGTGTGTGTGTGTGTGTGTGTGTGTGTGTGTGTGTGATGTATACAATACAACCAGATTCATATAGTGATTTTTTTTTCTGGTAAATATCTGGCCACTCTGTATCCTGGAAATTTGAAATATGACAAAAATATTTTTGTTATGAAAATAATCTGTGCTTTAAAAATTATGTCTTATCTGTTTAATAGCCATAAGGTCTGAATGTGAATTCTTGGCTAATTGTATACATTACTTACAGAGTTAAATATAAAGTTCCATATTTCTTTCCTTGTACATTGAAACTGTTTAGAACAGTTCAATTTCTATTTTTCACACAGCTTCCCCTAAAAACTAGAGCAAGAATCTAAGGAAAGAAATCACTTCTTAGACATTGACAAATAAATTACATGATAACTGAGCTGCAGTTTCATTTTAGAATCAGAAAGAAGGAAATAGAATTAAATTCTGGCTTGATTGAGCATTTGAGATTTCTTCTCCTAACACAAGAAAACATGAAAAGCAATATTTTAGAATGCCTATCTGTACCTGCTGTTTATTTAGTATCTCTTTAATATATTAGTAAGGGGTGGATAAGTGCTTACTTTTAAAAGACAGTGTAATGATCAAGTTGAAAGTAAAAAAAAAAAAAGAGGAAAATTCCATCTATTATATATTCTTTATTCACAAGAACTCAATGTTCTGATCTGAAATACTCACCACCCACTCATGCATGTCACCAGAAGAATGTCTGCTTTACTGCTAGAGAAATGCTTGTTCTGCTAGCCAATAATAAGATTTGTTAGTGATTCTAGTCAAAGCAAAGTATCATTTATATCCTATTTGATCAAGACATTTATTATATTTAAATATCTATATTATTTAAACATATGAATCTAAATAACATAGAAATATTTTTGTGTGGTATTCCCTAGAATACATGTAAAATTTGATATTTAATGTTTTTTACTGAAAAACTTTATATTTTGAAAAACATTTATGAAGTCTTGAATGCGTAGAACTTGAAAGGACTATGATTTGGGAAACAAGCAAGCTTATTGTCACAAGCTTAAATAATATATGTCCCTTGTCTATTAACAGTCAATTATATATGAAAACCTTTATTATCAGAAAAATTGTCATGCTTAAAATATTTACATTTACATATAGAGAGACACATATATATGGATATGAGAAAATAATAAAAAATTTTTCAGTTGACAATCCAATAATAAAAAATGATATTATCAAAAACTTTAGAGAATGCAAACCATATAATAGTTGACATTTTGTTAACTATTTTTGAATACCAAATTAGCATTTTATGTCCTATAACATTAGTGTACTGAATGGCACTTCATTGGTCTGCATTAAAGGAGAAACTGACACATGGGCATCATCCTGTTGCACAGAATATAGTATAATATACAATCTAGCATTATGCACTACATTTCCATTTGGGAAATTAAATTGTCAGTCCCTGTGAAAATAATTAAATCCCAGAGTTCTACATAATGATATTGAAATTCATTTCTCTAATAAACACATATGTGGGAGGAAACATATAAGGAAGTTTTTGTTGTTGATATTTTGTAGAAAGTCTAATTCCTGGACGAGGTCAGTGTGGCATATAAGGTGCAACACAGTGAACAAAAATGTTCTTGGAAATGCTACCTCAATCACAGTTACAAAATAAAAGCACATTTTGACAAGTGATCTGAGGAGTGCATGAAAATACTTAAACTGATGTTAAAAGGAATATAAAATCTATCTAGAGTTTCTTCAAATTGTACATTTGAGATATTTTCAAACACAAGGAGTTCTATTATTTAGCTGTATTCCAATAGAGTGGCTTCATTTTCAATGACCGAAGATGTTCATATTAATTAAGAGCTTCCAGCGATTACTTCTATCTCAGGCACATGGACAGAAACAGATGTAAGGTGGATTCATTATGTCCTGTTCACTCTACAAATGTGAAGTAAATGCAGCTGCAGAGGAAGGTATTGGGTGACTCAGATTTCAGCTCTGTTCACAGCCCAATCCTCTGTTATGTAATAACTACATTGTATCATATCACAAGAAAGTAAATATTGCATATGGTCCATTAATGAAAAATGAGGCAAGGGCATCCAAAAAGCTAGTCTTCAAAGAGTTGTCTGTGTTAAGCATAGGCATTATCTAAACTAAATCAAATATTTTATGTTAAGTAATGCCTGTTCAAAGCATACTTTATTTTTAAAATCAAGTATTCTTAGATGGCTCAGAAGTTTATTCAAGAAAATGGGATAATCAAGAGATTAAAACAAGTTCTGAAGAGAATTTGGGTTTCCATTAGCTTACGTCATGTTATACATATATTCAGAGCTTGAGTTAATGAAATAATGAGGAATAATGACTGAGGAATAATGACTAAGCCTACACTCTATTCATGAAGCTTGATCCAATCAAACACTGGAACTCCCAAACTGAACAAAAGTAAAAATTCAAATATATGCATCTAAATAGAAAGATATAAATTAGATATAGAGATAGAGAATTAGATATAGAGATAAAGAGAAATATACAGCAGAGATAGATTGAGATGATAAAGATATATTTGATAGTATTTTAGACTTATTCATTTAAAGCACAAGAGCAAAGACATGTGCACATACACACACATATGAATATACACATGGATGAACATTCACACATGCCCACACAAACATGTGCACATGCGCAAACACATAAACCTTTTTTCAAAGCACAGTCTCTACAAGCAAATTCTCGATTCTAGAATTTGTAGATTTGTTTCTGTGATACAATAAAATCCTATTTTCCAACATTTCTTTTCTCTTTCTAGCTCAGGAACAACTTAATTACATTTTAAATAATAACATTCAGGGCATGCAAGTGATAAATCAGAGCAGCTACTCATTGCAGGGTAAAATATTAAAAAGGTACTATTGCTTCCAGTTCCAAGGGGTCTCACTCTACAGAAGCTCTCAGTCCAGGAGCTGTTCCAATGTGGAGGCAAGCACCCCGTCTTTCTTTACCACACAGTCCCCTAGATTGTTAGTTACCAAGCCTTACAGACACACATCTCATTCTGCTGATCCTGTGCCATATCTACATACTCCAGCTGCCTCTCAGCTATCACATTTGCACAATGTCCTCCACAGCCCAGTAAAATCATGACTCAACAATCAGTAACTTATCAAACAGATTTATATGTTAAATTATCAATCTGAGATCCATCCGCACAATAAGCTTACAACCAGTTGACAAAGATATAAACCACCCACCTAGATAAGATAAATTGACCTATAGAAATCTGGCCCTAGAAAGTATACATATCTAACTATGGCTACCTCCTTCCTAGATATGTTTTTTTCTACCTTCTCTGCCAATGATATGCCTTGCTTTATCCTGGACCTGACTTGTTGCGTGATGACATCATCCTACAGCTACCCAAACAGAAACAATATAAGAGAGAAGGTAAAATGCCATTTTATTTAAGTTTAGCAAGCCAGAAAAAGCCTGTGGAAGAATATGAAAGCCCACAGTATAAGAAAATGCATCTAGGAAAAAAGATCATGATGAGAAGTTATCACAAAACTTACAGTTACTTCATTGTGGCATATACTGACAGCCTTGGTTTTTCATATATTCTCACAAATCATAAGACTCTAGGTGTTTATGCATTTAATTTTTTTCAATATTTAATATAATTAATTTTGGTAATAATTTTGATTTGAGTAGAGCTGGCATAGGAACCTTTGTTTCATTTTTATTTGATATTTTATGTATTTGCATTAGAAATGTTATCCTCTTTTTCCTCCAGAACCCCTCCATCTCTTCCCCCCTCCACCTGCTTCTATACGGGTGCTCCCAACTCCTACCTCCCTACACTGGCATTCTCCTACTCTGGGGGATCGATGTTTCACAGGACCAAAGTCCTATCCTCCTATTAAAGCCAGACAATGACATTCTCTGCTACATATGCATTTAGAGCATGCGTACTCTTTGATTGGTCATTTAGTTCCTAGGAGTTCTGGGGGATCTGGTTGGTTGATGTTTCTGTTCTTCCTATGGGTTGCAAATCCCTTCAGCTCCTTGATTCCTTTCTCTGACTCCTTCACTTGGGGTTCCTGTGCTCAGTCTAATTGTTGACTGTGAGCATATGTTTTTATATTTGTCAGGCTCTGAAAGATTCTCTCTGGAGACAGCTATAATAGTCACCTGTCAGCAAGAAATTTTTTGTATCTGCAATAGTGTCTGAATTTGGTTTCAGTGTATGGAAGGGATCCCTAGGTGGGCAGTTTCTAGATGGTCTTTTTTTTTCAAGGCCATGACTGGCAAGGATTAGAATTACTTTACAACTCTACTGCATTGTATTGCTTTCTCAAATACCAGCAATGCTTTATTTTTTTTTTTTTTTTTGCTTTCTGCAATAGTGATCATAAATTATAATATGAAATTTCATCTTACTTTATTGTTTTTCCTGAGGGTGTTAACTTTATTTTACTGTTTTATATCTGATGTAGAACAAAGTATGCTCATCTCCTGAGAAATAATATACTTCAATATTCCATTTTATGTAATTGAAAGGTCATCTAGACACAAAGTAAACTGAAAAGTTCAGTATTAAATAACAGCATAAATAAAATGTGGCTAACAGATTTCGACAGAACACTCAACACAAACACCAAAGAATATCCAGTCTACTTAGCAACTCATGCATCCTTTTCTCAAATATCTGGACACTAGAAAAAAAAAATCTTCACATGTAGGGAAAATGTGAAACAACTCTATGTATCCTGTCTGGTCAAAATACAATAACACTATCAACAGCAAAGAAATCTCTAAGAATTACCAAAATTTACAAGAATTAAACAGAACATTACAAAGTGATGACTTAGTAAAGAAGAAAGCAAGAAACCAAACAATAGTTATAATTAAAGAAAAAGTAAAATATATAATAATAATAATAATAATAATAATAATAATAATAATAATAATAATAATAATGTTTTAAAATTATTTAATAAAATGAAAACAAAAGCAATGAACACATTTAAAATTATTTATCTAATTTCACATATTAAAAATTAAGAATAATCATTAATGGTGAAAGTCCAGTATGTGGAAAAATAAAATAAAAATAAAATCCAGTAGATAGTACAAAATAGTAAAAATGTGAGGATGAATGAATGAAATAGAAACAGAGAAAAAATACAAATTGTCCACAAATTACAGGATGTTTTTTAAGAAGAAAAAGGTCTGTTAACATAAAGGAACAAAGTCATAACTCAAGTTAACAGTACCAGAAATGAAGAAGATTATGGGAATCAAAAAAAGCAGAATAGTATAAGAGTATACATCACAATTTTATTCCAGAAAACTAAATCATCTAAAAGAAATGGGGACATTTCTAGATGGCTCTCAATCACCAGAGTTGAAATATGAAGATATCTACATCTTCAATATATCTGTAATAAATAAGAAAAGTGGAAAAGTAATGAAATAAAAAGAACCTATCAACATCAACCTGGATTAAGAGCAGACTTTTCACAGACTTTCAACAATGACCTACAACATATAATTCTTTTATTGATGAAAATAATAGAACACAGCAAAAGAAGTGTTCCAAGATACTTCTAGAAAAGAAAGGCACTATATTACCAAAATCACATACAAGTATGCCTTAGTAACAGCAACACATTGATGTTAATAGTCCTGATGAACATAAATGCAATAGTTCTCAATAAAACATTTTTCTAGCCCCAATGAGGCACACAGAACCAGATCATTTACCAGAAGCAAATAGGCTTTATCTCAGCTATACAGTGATAATGGAGTACAAGTAAGTCAAAAAACGTAATATCAAATAAATTGATCTAAATATAGCAATTATATGGTTATTTTAATAGATGTAGAAAATAGCACATGTGCCATAGATACAGTAAAACTAGAGAAAACCTAACTCAATATACATACATACATGCATGTGTATATATGTACTCACAGAAACATCCTCCTACTTTGAGAAAATATCAGATATTACTTAAAATCAGAAATGAAACGTGAAGTAATATTCACCCCATTCATCTTCAGTATCTTGCTTGAAGTACTAGCTGTAGGAATAAGCTAGGGTAAAAACAAATCAGAGAAAAAGCAAAAGAAAAGACAAGTTAAATTATATCTGCAGGTGCTTAAGAAGTGGAAATGACTACTAGAATAGTTCTATAAAGAAACACTACTGTCAGAAAGTAACAGGATATAAAATAAACTTATAAAACTATAATCTCTATGTATTAAACACAGTCTGAGAAAGTGATCAAAAATACACTCTCATTTAGTCTTGCATCAAACAAAAGTTTAGGAACAAACCTACAGAAGGAGGAGAAAGACATCTACAATGTCAGAGTCAGCCTTGAAAACACATACAAATAAGTTTTGGTTATATAGAATGTTTTCCCTAATTACTCCCATATTATTTTTGAGTCTAATTTGGGCTACCCATATATTCTTGGTGATGCAGTCTTTCATTGGAGCATGGACAACGTAATAGGGGAAATTCTTTTCAAGAAAACTGTCCCCAGCATCAATCAGTTACCAATCAGGGACTGAAGTACATGCTCACTTCTATGTTCTGTAGTTAAATTTTTCCCGTGTGTTTCAGTGTTCTGTCACAATAGTTGTAGTTTAAAATGGCAGCTTTCTTGTGTTTAGAAGTCTGTTTCACTGTAGTCAACCACTATATTTGGCTTAATCTCTATTCCATTTAAGGAAGAACATTCAGTAGTCCCTGTAGTCTCTTATTCTGTTTGTCTTGAGCAGTGGTGGGTTACTCTTTCTCTTTTGTATGTGCCTGAGTTGTGCATGTGTGTGTGTGTGTGTGTGTGTGTGTGTGTGTGTGTGTGTGTAAATCAATATATGTCACATGTCAATATATTTGATGAGGGTTAAGTAGAGATGAACTAATTCGGGAGTGTAATGATAACTTATTAGGAGTCTGTTTAATATTATGCTATTGAGATATTCCATTTTGTAACTAATCTTCTATCTATTTCTTCCCAAGCCTTGGCTACAATAATAAATGCTAGGTGTTCCTTTGTTTTGCAATCAAGCATTTTGTATTAGTTCTACACCACCTTCTCTTTTACAATGCATAACAATGTATTAAATACATGAAAATGGAGGCTATGGATGAAATACAATGTTGACTGAAAGTTTCTTCAGCCTAATAAATTACTTTATTACTATTTATTATTGCCCCTGTAAATATTCTGGAAGTGGGCACAGGAAACTGGGCTATTTGCAAAAGATCACATGATGCCCTCTAGAGAAGTTGCTTTTTCATTTTGTGTGTGGTTTTTTTTTTTTTTTTTTTTTTTTTTTTTTTTTTTTTTTTTTAGCTCATATGACCATGACATCTACAGTCCAGGGTGGAATTATAAGAACTGCCTTCTAAACTCATACCAGACAGGCTCTTTAAGACCTACTTACAGTACTTGATGCTTATCTAAATCAAAATTTCAAAGACTTTAACTTTTTTCCAAAGCTTTATATGGTCAGGTTCTGCATAGCGACTATATTCTCTGCTGTCAAAATCTGCACTATTTACCTTTCTGTTGCTGTGATGAAAACACAGTGCACAAAAGCAACATATAAGCAAACTTTACTTGAACTAACATTTTCAAACAGATAAGGGACATCCTCTCTAAGAGACATATAGATAGTACCAGGAATGATATTTGTAGAAAGCTGAAGAAAGCTCACATCCAAAACCAAAAGCATGAAACAGAAAGAATAAAATAGAAGCAGTTTGTGGCTATACAATATGAAAAAAATCACGCCAAGAACCATAATTCTTCTAAAAATCCTGCACTTCCCTAATCTCAAAAATGCACCAGTGAATAGGGATGAAGTATTCACATAACCAAGCCTGTGGGAGACATTTCTCTTTCAACCACAGGATATGGTATGGATTACCCTTTTACTTCTGAGCATTCTGCACTCTCTTAACTTCCTTAATCAATACCTTTATAGTCTACATTGATTTCAGCACTGCTCACCTTAATCACTGCACACTGAAAATAGAAGGCTCTCTGATGAGGATTTAGAGATACATTAATCTATGTGTGTAAGAATGAGCACTCATGAGTCAGTTTAATTCTATGAGCAGTTAGCCATGTAATAGTATTTGGTTTTGTCACAGATCTATGACATTTTTAGACATGGGTCCCTAGCCTTTCAATAAACCATGATGTATTAGTCAGGGTTTTCTGCAGGAAGAAAACTAAAATAATGAGCAAACATATTCAGCCTGCTTTACAGGCAGCATTTCGGCAGTTCCAACAGTAGCTCTATCCCAACCAGAAAGAAAAAGAATCTCATAATTTTTTAGTTTATAAAAATGAGTTTCTCACTTGGAGTTCAGTCTATGTTGGAATACCAATGGAGTATGTTAGAATAATTGTTTTGCAGAAACAAGTTAGACTAAGCAGTCATGACAAATAAACAAAAAGCAAAAAAAAAAAAAAAAAAGTTTCTCTCTTCATGTAATTTCATGTGAGGTGCAATCAAAGTTGTGGTCCAAATTTAGGATGGGTAGTTCCATATCAAACATTCTAATCATTAAAATCCCCACATGTTTGCCTAAGCTGCTTTAGATGATTACAAATAGTCAAGTTGACAATCACAATTAGTCATTACACAAGAGGTTAGCTACCTTGTGATGGCCATACCACTGTATACTTTTGGGCATGTCTTGCCAAGTCTGGTTATTGCAGCTCTCGGGATTAAAATAAGAGTGAGATTATTTGTTATTGTTCTTTTCCAACACCTTAAGAATCACCTTTCAGCGCTCTGAAAGAAGGGGAGTACTGCTGAAGCTTGACATCTCCGTGATCTTTTGTTCAACTGTATAGGATTTTCAGCACTAAGGTTTTACAAACAAGTTTTGAAGGATTACCAATAATACTGGCAATTACTTATTATATTTGGGATTGTATGGGACCTCAGCAACCAACAACACTAATAAATGCAACACGTTTCTACAAAGGGCTTTTCATGTTGTAGTCTGGGATGTCTAGAAAGAACATTGTAGGTTACTCTCTCTCTCTCTCTCTCTCTCTCTCTCTCTCTCTCTCTCTCTCTCTCTCTCTCTCATCTGTCTCTGTCTGTCTATATATATGTGTGTGTGTGTGTGTGTGTGTGTGTGTGTGTGTGTATGCTTGTGTGTGTGTGCATGCATGCACTTGTGCATGTGTGTGTTTTTTAAAGTTGTATCACAGTAGCATTCTAAATTACTTTTTAATTGTTTTTAATAACCAGTACCTCAGCACCTACTACAACTTAACCCTTCCTGCTGTGTTACTTCCCTGTAAGCCTTAATGCCCTTGGACTCTATCTTCCTTTCCTTGAATTTCCTTCCTTCATTCCCCTTAAAAATTGCTGGTTTCTATGGATATTCCACAAAAAACATATATCTGAAGATTCAAATGCAATATCCAGAAAAGAAATGAAATGTGCAATGTTTCTACTTCCAACTTTTGATTACCTCATTCGGAGTAATGTTCCAGCTCTCCCTATTTATAAAATTTGTAGTTTATTTTTATAACTGAATAATATTCCACTGGGTGAATACACCATAATTTTCTCAGCAATTAGGAAATTGATATATATCTTAGCTACTTTAGTTTCTTGGCTATTGTGTCTAAAAAATGAAGTAAACATGATTGAAAAGCTACTTCATTATTGATTTACAGAGGTTTTTAACTATATGCTCAAGAATAGTATAGCTAGACTTTTTGTGGAAAATATTTTTTATCTTTCTGTGGAGTACATATTCTGATCGCAATAATGGCAATAGTACTAGCATTTCTATACGTTCCTGTTTCCAAATGTTAATGGAATAATGTCAGTCAGTAAACAAAAGCACACACAAAAAACACACACACTTTTATATTGACATCTTATATACATATATATGTATATGTATGTATGTAAGTATAATGCGTGTATATATATATATATATTGAAGTTCTACATATAGAGATAATTTTGTTGTTTTAACTAGGGTAAAGTTAAACTAACAACATATATTTCCTGGTTGCATAAAACTGTTGTACTTTAAAATGTATATTCCTTGATCATTTAAATGATCCAACTTGGAAACAGTGAAACTTTAAAGGAGAACACTACTCCCCAAAGATTTCACAAAATAGAAAAATGAAGGAACATTTCCAATTTATTTTTAGAAAACCAGTATTGTTCTCATACAAACACTAGACTAAATCCAAAATAAAACTGTAAGGTTATATCTCTGATGAATATGGAAGTAAAATTCTCAACAAAATACTTCCAAAGGAAAATCAAGAACATTTCACAAGACTGTCTATCCTGTTAAAGCTGGCCACAAAAAAGTGATATATGATTGGTTCAACAAATATATGCCAATAAATGTAACCCATCAGATAAATAAACAGCAACAAAATTAATCAAATGTGCATTTCATTTTATTCAGAAAAAGCCTTTGACAAAAATATTCATGATAAAAGTCCAACATAAGCTAAGAATACAAGGTGTGTGTTTTCACATGCCAAAGATAATAGGTAAGATGTCCAGAGAGAACTGAGTATGTATGTCACAGAAGCCCATTGCTAAATAGAGAAAAACCCAAGCATTTTCACTAAAGCCCGAAAAAAAAAACCATGCCCATTCATTTATCTGTTTAATATAGTACTTACATTTTAACTAAAGTAATAAAGCAAGATCAGAGTATATAGTAGATTTAAGAAGGAAAAGTCTTATTGTTTTCAGAAAATATAATTTTATATATACAAGAAAACCTTAAAGACTTCACTATGAAAACTCCCCCAGCTTATAACCACATTCAGTAAATAGAAGAATAAAAATTTAACATATAAAACCCAATGGTGTTACTGAATGCTATTGAAAAACTGTAAGAAAAAAAGTCAGAGAAACAGGTCCATTCATATAGTCTAAAAATAAAAGAAAGTATCTTGGAGTAAATCTCGCTGAGGAAATGAAATGCTTACATAATATAAATTCTAAGGTTATGAAGAAAGAATTAAAAGAAAATACAGCCAATGGAAAGTCCTCCTTTGTTGTCTTTCTGGCAGGATTAATAATGCGAAACACACAGATTCATCTCATCACAATTCAAACACAATACTTCAACACTAAAAATAATCTTAAATTTTATGTGTAAGCACAAAAGACTCTAATATCCAAAACAGTTCAGAACAACAAGAACAAAATAAAAATTGGGGAGGTTATTCCCAAACAAAATTTCAAGTAAAAACCTAATATTAAAAATCAGCATGAAAAGGGCAAACAAGCTGACTCATCAATTGCTGAACTAGAATTTACCACCCACATGGAATCTAACATTTCAACATCATATGTTTACTGGCAATGGGGTTAAGAAGAGAGTTGAGCAAAGACAACATTGTCAACTAATGGTTATTGTCAAGCTGGGTCACAAAGTGTTAATCCCAAACCCAATCTTTAACACTTTTATGCACAAACCTAAAGATCAAATGGACTAAGGACCTCAGCATAAAACCTAGAACTCTGAATGTGATATAGAGAATGTAGAGAATGCATTTGAACCCACTGCTTTATATCACAGACATTAAGAATAAAAGTTAACAATTAGGACCTCATGGAATGAAAAGGCCCTGTGAAGCGAAGGATGCCATCATCCTAAAAATGAGGCATCCCATAGAATGTGAAAATGCTATGTCCAGGTGTACATCTGACAGAGGATTCATGTTTAGAATGCACAAAGGACTCAACATCAAGAAAACAAACACTTTAAAATCTAGTCATAGCTATACAGTTTCTCAAAAGGAGACTCACCATCACAATTATTGGTAATACAATAACAAAAGTAATAATGCAAATTTGGCACTTGTCAGTGTCAGATAACTGAAAACCCTATGACATCTCAGAGCAGTTCAGACATATTTTGGTCTAGAATGGATATTAGCCAATATTCTCACAAGTAATCCCATTTGCACACTATATCTGAATGTCCACTCTTCCTTCACTCATTTTTTCTATCCATCAGACATTTGACTATGTGTGGATTCTGAATTATGGCATTTTAAAAGTCTGAATCAGAGTTTATTTTATTCTATTATGTTCTATTTTAATTTTTAAAAAATAAATCTTGAACCACTGTGCATTTTTTTATTTTATTATTTTGTTCCCTTTCTTTTATTACACAAGGCCAAGGTCCTGGCTCTATTTGTCTTGATTTTGATCTAGACCATCCATTCATTTACCAAATTTGACATTTTATATAATGAAGAATCATTCTCTTTCTTCTTAATATTTAGTGTTTAAAAGTTTGGGAACAAGTTTCAAATTTTCTAATTCATAATGTGATAAACATGCCTATGCATACCCCAGATAAAACTACTTTCAACCCTATATAGTGTTTTAGACATCCATGGAGCCCATAAAACCTTAACTCTGAAGGTTAAGAACTTCCTCCAAGGGTGTTTTCATCTGTTTCCTTAGTTAAGCCAAATAACAACAACAACAAAAATGGTTTCTCAGTTTCTCTCTGATCATCCCTATAAAATCCCAAATGAGACTAGAACGTTCTCCTCCAAACTCACAACCCCAAGTGACTCACTGTTCTCTTCTGAGCAAATCTTTTGTAAGGTGCCAGGTTTAACTACCACTTCTCACAGGATGTCTTGCAGGATCTGTTCTAGGGCTCTGTTAGCTTCCCTCTATAAGATACGAGATTGCATAGTTAATCTAAACTCTCTAACACCAAACTGCACTGAGAAACACAGATAACATGAAGTTTGTTGTTTTCTCTTCATTACCAAGATATTAAAAGTTTATGACAAATGCTTTTGAGATATTAGCTATTAACTTTTTGTTTGGTGCTTGTGGTAAATGTTATGCTTAAAAGAAAATCATGTAAGTATGTTATTAGTGTTTTGGTATTCTATGACATATGAGGAACTTAAATACATTTTAAATTGGAAAGAAAGCAAGGAAGATTTACTGAAGAACTAAGAAGATGAAACAGAAGAGTGAGGAGTGTCCTATCAGGATTTCTAAGCAGTTAAAAATACTTACTTATCATATTCATTTTAAACCGAGTTAATTTTACATATATAGAATTTACTGGGCTGAGATAAGATCATATTTTTTTCTAAATCTAAATATTTTATGTTAGTCCTTTTATACTGGTGACGATTTCATCTATAATTGCCACATAGTTCTCCTAATGAGGCTATTGTTTCTTTTGTTTGAAAAATATTAATTTATTTGATTACGAAATACTGTCTCAGACCTCTTCAGAATAATGTATATAGTTTGATATGTGTAATTGCATTACAATTTATTGCATACAACAATTGTTTAAACATTTATATTAAATATTATAAATCAAAATTATTAAACTTTGTTTTTATTTCTATGATTATTCATAGTGCATATTTAACTTGATTCTATCCATTCTATTATAGTGAATATCTGCTAGTTATTTAATATGAGCTTTGTAAAAATCTAGTGTTTTTTTACCTACTTGGTATGAGGGTTAATAGTAAATGTGAAAAAGCAGAGATTGACTACCACTTCTAAAATCTAAAAGTCAAAGTTTATATAGTGGGTTTCTAAACCAAAGAAAATAAAGAATACAAAAACAAACATAACATTTTATGATGAAAACTTATTTAATTCAACTGTACAGAATTCAAGTCACATGGGGTCTAAAAGCCTGCTTTGGGCACATGGAGATCCAATCCACTGAAAGGCTGTCTAATGGGTAACTGTTAAGTCATGACTATAAGTTCTTTAGAAAGAGGAAATAAAAAAAATAAGGAAGAGATATGTTGATAAAAGAGAATTTATATCATTTTATTCGGTCAGCTAGCATTCTCCTTATGAAGAATACAAGGAATATTACATCTGTAGTGTATTTTTTATAACATCTGTAAGTGGTTAACTACCATCATTTCCATTTAAATAGTAATATGCCAACAAAGTTAGGACACTTATAAACTGCATTATGGTTAAGACTGGTCTGTGGTGAAATTATATAGAGTAATGGAGGTGGGGGCGTTAACATAATTTCAGAAAAAGCTATTAAAGAGTTTGGCATTTTTACATGCAATTTGAAAATGATAATTACTCTTTTAGGCTACCTTTTACATAATCTATTTGCACATTAGTTTCCTTGATATTAATTTATGCTTGGTGTTAATATTTGCATTCTTCCGAGCATTTTACATTACACAGAAGTGGGTTCAAATTAAAATATAGGAGAACTGTCATACTAGCCTTTAAATTTTCTCTGCTGCATTATTTAATGGTGCTTTAAAAATATTTTCATTGGTCCTATAGCAAATATTTTCAAAATAAATTCTTATAATATTATCTCTACTAAAACAACAAAATATAATAATCATTGGAAATATTTGATTCATTTTGGAACCAGTAATAAAATTCTCATAATAAAGTCTATAATTTTCACGTAGTTCCATAATGTTGTTATTATGCCTTTTGGGTACAGAAATATTAATGTATTTGATTATGGAATAGACCATATTCAGAGTATTGTATAATATTTCATTGTACATTGCATTACATTTTATTTCACACACATACACGCACACACACACACACACACACACACACACACACGTGTGTGCACACAAAACATTTCTGAATCTGAGCAGACTGAAGAGCTTAGAAGATAAGAATATGTGTTGGTTTGTGACTGAGCCATGAACTGTACGATCAGACCAGTCTTTGAATTTTCTTCTGACACAAAAACTTTTGCAGCACCATTTTCTTGCTAGTTCACAGTTGTCAGTTTCAAATCTAAGATCAATTTCAAGGCAGGCCCAGACAGACAAAAACATTCTGAGCAAAAGGACCTTTAAAATAAAGTGAAGCTGTGAAGAATTTAAAATTGTCCTTGAAAGCTCGTTTCTCCAGTGTAGGCGATTGTTAGTGTGTTGAGGTGGGAGAGGGTGGGTAGGAGGACGAGCATCCTCATAGAAGCAAAGGGAGAGGTGATAGGAGAGGGGAGAACCAGGAAAGGGGATAACATTTGAAATGTAAATACATAAACTATCCAATAAATGAAATGTAAATACATAAATTATCCAATAAGAAAGGTTAAAAAATTGACATGTAGGACAATTGTAGCCTTCTTTACTGGAGAACAGACCAAAGTTCATGACACACTGATACCACTGTTAACTGGGAAACATCATAAATACCAATGAAAAGTATGTTCATGAAGTTCAGAAGGCTGTATTAAAAAAGTATTATAAATGAAAGGGCTATTTTTATAAAGACATTCCACTTTCCTAATCAATGTTCTTAGTTGGTTTACATTTTTTGTCTTTACATTTCATGTTTTGTACATGAAAACAAGTCAAAATTTAATATAAATATATATATATTCAAGTATATAAAAATTTTAAAGATTTTAGAAAATTGATCAAACTATTCTCTTCCTAAAAAATTAGCGATCACATTTTATTTACAAATAAAGATTTAGTTTAATTATTTTAATATATGATGTCATGTGTCATGAAATAAAAATGACATTTAATCTTACTTTGAAAAGAGTATTTTTCTTCATGCAGTCAGAAGTCTAAAGGAACTCTTAATTTTTGTATCTCCAATTTCTCTAGGACCTAGACATGATTCTTTTCTGTATTAGAATGAAATTTCAAGATTTTTTTCATTAGAAACTTACAAATTCACTTTCTTTTTTAAAAAGAGAAACAAAATGAAAATAACTTTTTGGGCACTTTAAAAGCTAATCTACAAGATTCAATTTCTTTTACTTGTCAAAGTCTTAATTTTCCATTTTCTCTTTCTCTGCCTTACCATGCCACCAGCCTTAAATTGTCAAGTTCTATCTTGTACTATGTGTTTTCTACCTCAGGTCCTGCCTTAGAACTCTATGATTATCAAGTTTTAAGGAGAAGAAAGCATGGTTTCTACTCTTCTGATGGATGAAAAACACTATCAGTGCAATACAGCTTATTGTCGGGCTTTGGCGAAAATGGACATACAGAAATTGTCTCTGTTGAACCAAATGACAGTTCTCAGAGGCTGAAGTCCAATTTCTAAAGCTCTGCAATGTCTTCTTAAAATATGTCAAACTAAAGGCTCAGATAGAAAATAAATTATTTCTAAAAGATTCCATCTCAATACCACTGGGCCTTTATAATTTTATTTTTTTGAACAACTTTATTTTAAAAAACAAAAATAAACAAATTTTAAGCATTTTTGCATTAAAGTATACGAATACATTTTTGTCAGTGCTTGGCTTTTTTTTCCCAAAGGATTGATAGTGTGCATTAAGGTCTTACTAGTTACAATGAGCATAAAGTACATGTAAAACAGGATGTCACCTGGAATTATTAAGTTTTCTTGGTGTGTAAGGGTTGAGCATAATGTTTTTTTCTTTTCTTTTTTCTTAAACTTCTCACAGTCTGTGAGTTGTTTCTGGGGTGTTCAGAGCTTTCTGGGGTTAGTTTGTTTGTTTCTATTTATTAGATGTAATGTAACAATATGGGGCTTGAGGAAACAAATATTTTAGTGCTCAGAAGAGAGTTTGTTGCTCACCCAGAGTACATAAATATCTCAGATTAAGATTATCTCAAACACACACACACACACACACAGAGAGAGAGAGAGAGAGAGAGAGAGAGAGAGAGAGAGAGAGAGAGAGAGAGAGGGAGGGAGGGAGGGAGGGAGGGAGAGAGAGAAAATGAGAGAGAAAGAGAGAGCACAAAATATTAATTGTACTAAAATATAACAAGAAGTGTTAAACTAAACTATCATAAAGATGCATTATACACTTAACTATATGTATGTGTCACTATGTGGGTGTGTGCACATAGGCTCAGGAGCTCACACAGACCAAATTAATGAGTTGCCCTTGAAGCTGTATGTATGGACGCTGGGAATTATCCGGACTGATCACTAGGAAAGAAACAAGGGTCTCCAGAAAAAAGAAAAAAAAAAAAAAGAATAGCACATGCTTTGCCTAGGAGCCATATCTCCAGCCCTAGAAAAGGCAAGCTAAAGTGACAATGATAACATAACAATAGGCAAAATGCTTGTGACTCTGCATAGCATAAGCACATTAAAATTTACCTTCAGATCAAACCATATTGCCCATGTTGATTTCCATGAATATCAATATTCTTTCCTATAGTTGCTCTCAGAATATAAACCTTCAGAAATATAAGTACTGAAACCTACTGTACAGAATTTACTAACTCTTACAGTACAAAACACAGATTGTAATTGTTATTCTTATTTTTGTACATTTTGCTTTAAAACCCTTTTGACCTATGTAAAACAAGCTGGACTCAAACTCATCACTCTTCTGCAACAGCCTGTAGAATGCTGGAGTTCCAGATATACCCCTCTCCAGAAAAGCTTTTAATTAACAAATAAATTGTTCTCTTTACTATTCAATAATATATAATTTTTCCATAGCAAATAATTTAAATATTTTTAATAATTATATTGAAAGCACAAATGGCAAATAAAACTGTAACAATATGTATATATTTGCTGTTATTGCATGTGATTAGTGACCTAAACTTAATTGTCTTTTTCTTATACCTTGAATGAATGTAATAGGACTAAAATTTTAAGTAGGATGTACTCATATTATTATACAGGGAAAGCTTTCTAAATAAAAATAGGTGTGTAATAATATGGTCAGTGGACAGTTTATGTATCATGTTGATTAATAATATAGGTTTATAATGAGGGTAGTTAATACATGGTGTACTGAAGTTTCTACCAGAAATGTAAGCAACTATCTCAAATAAAATAAAACCATATGTAATGAGTTTGGTGAACAAGAGTGAAGACCCGAGCTTAAATTCCTAGCATCCATGTTGAAAACAAGGAATAAATTTATCCACCAATAATTCCAGCACTGGGATTCAGGGTGACAGGATTCTAGGAGCTTTCTGGTCTATAATGAGCTTACAGTTTGGTGAGAAATCCTGTTTCAGAAACATGAATGTATGCTACAAATAACCCATACTGACATCTTGCCTCCATGAGAATACAAATGCATAGGTACACTTGAATATGTGTATCCACCCCCTCCACAGACACACACAGTGAGAAAGAAAGAGTAAGACAAAGAGAGATAGAGACAGAGAAAGAAAGAGACAGAGACAGAGAGACAGAGAAACAGAAAGAGACACACCTTCGTATATGTGTATCCACAGCCCCACACACACAGCGAGAAAGAGCAAGAGAGAGAGAGAGAGAGAGAGAGAGAGAGAGAGAGAGAGAGAGAGAGAGAGAGAGAGAGAGAGAGAGAGAGGAGGGAGAGACAGAGAGACAGACAGAGAGACAGAGAGAGACAGAGAGAGACAGAGACAGTGAGACAGAGACAATGAGACAGAGAGAGAGACAGAGACAGGGATGGAGATAGAGAGACAGAAAGAGACAGGATGAGACAAAGATAAAGACAGACAGAAACAAGCTACAAACATAAGGCTAATGAAAATATTTTAAATTTGTAAGCACACCATAGCATCAGTAATAGTGACAGACCTTGGAACCTCCCCTTGAGCTAGATACCTATTTGGACAGGTCACTGGATCTCCTTTTTTAGTTTTACTATGCAAGGGTGGAGAGAGACACATTCCTAGAGCACACTGTCCAGGCAGCCTCACAAATAGCTGAAAAACAGGTTCAATAGGAGTTTATTTCTCCAATGGCCTTTTTTTGCATTGTCACACTTCTCTTGTAGATTTATTTTTCTACTAGGACACTGGAACTGGACTCAAATGGTATTCATGTTTACCCCTAATTTACCTCCCCAGTTATATGTTAGCTATAGTTTAACAGAATTGAGGAAGACGAATCATTATATCTTCTAACAGTTCCGACCTTATTTCAGTTTGGGGTTCTGAACATAGTCAACACTTTTCCCACAAGGCACCCTACCTAATACAGCAAGTCACGGATTCTTTCCATCCATTTAGACTTTCAAGCAGAGGACACACAGCTTCATTGAAATTTACATCTGAATAAACACTGATTGACAAATCCTGTACAATGAACTGGCAGGCAGTAGCCACCTCTCATTACTTATTTTTCCTAATTTTAGGATATCCAGGTTATGATATGCCATGACCCCACTCACAGATACATGCCCCGGAACCTTGCATCAAACTGAAAGCCAAAGCGTGATTTGAGGAGACTGAAGAAAAATTATGCTTTTCATGATTCCTTATCAATGGAAATTTTATTTGGAGAAATTTTGGAAGTCACACTTAGGGTAGAAAATCGTATTTATATATATGCATATTGCCTTAATGTTTACCCACTTTGCTAATTCATGGAAGTTAATCACAGAATTAATTTTGATAAAAGAACATGTTGTTATAGATAATGATATTAGGCTGAGGTTTTTGGCTGCTAGAACCGAGAGGAAGTGGCAGCTTTTAAGGACAGGAACAGGAAGAAATAGCCCTTTTTAAAAATGTGTTGCATGAACAGCCTGAATGTGGGAGAAAATATGACTAATGTTTGTCAATGATGCCAAGGTAAAGTAGTTAAAAAATGAGCATGCTATCAAATGGAGAGAGAGGAGGGAATAAGACAAAGACAAGCAAAGACAGATGGACACACAAAAGAAGAGTGGTTGGTAGATAAGTTTGGCCAATGAATGTCCTGGACAGGAATACTTTAGAGTACCTAAGACGTAGACCTTAACGTCATCTTTGTTCAATGCAAGTGAGAAACAAACGGTGTACACAAATTATTCAGGATGGGAGAAAAGGCTACCACTAGCATGTTTTGAAAGCCTTCACGCAGTTAAATATACAAATTAATTTTGCACTTGGACAAATTCAAAATTATGAAAAAATATACCATATAAGTATATAGAAATTCTAAGGAAATACTAAAGAGATACTTTAAATATAATGTTCATTTTTATCATCCTAGAGATTGTATCTGCTCAAAGTTTAATCAAAATAACAAACTGTACAGTAAGGGTAAAACATGAAGGCTGGAATGTGATTTCTTGACTATTTCTAATCACTGAAATGTAGTAAGGAAAGCTAGAGGGACTTTCATCCAAGATTCTGTATTAAAGTCTAGTGTTCCCAATCATGCTAGAATCTTTGCAGTCATAAGTGCTGGGAGAACATATTTAACCATTCAGTAGAGCCAGAGAAAATCTGATATTGTGTTGCTCTAGGTTGGTACTCTGTGTAGTCTGAGAGCATGATTAGTGGTCCTAAAAACACCAGTCTCCTTATGCATGCTGGGGTTTTTCAGGGATAAGACTAATGCCATCTCTGGAGACATCACATCTCAACATCTATTTAGCCATTCAACTGATTTCAAATGAATGCCAACCAATCTTTGAGTGATTAATCAAAATATAAGGGACTGAAAAATCAAAGCAAAGCAAACCAAACCAAACAAAAACGTTCTCCTTTGAAGCTTAGGATCTGAATCAAGAAGTCACAAGATACAAAGTCTGTGCGTTTTATTCTGTGCTACATGGTACTGAATATACTGGAAAAAATAGGTATTGGGAATAACTTTGGATATTGGGGACCAGAAGAGACTGTGCCTCTGATTTATTAACAAGCTATTACATTTGCACAGGGAGAAGGGTGATGATAAATAACATGGGTTATACAATAAAGCTGATCAAGAAATCTGGGCATTTTTCTTCCTCTTCTCCCTGGAGGGTAAGCTACAGAACAGGACGTAGTCTACTTTCAGAGCAAATAACGGTGTGTATTCCTCTGCAGGTCACGTTAATTTGAGGGGTTAACACTGCTTGGACGAATGTGTTTGTTTGTTGCAGTTCTCTGTGTGAAGGAGTTCCTGTGTAGGTGCACATTTGCCAAACATGTCAAAATGAGCAAAGTAGCTCCAAAGACAGGACTGTGAGCATTCATACAGCACACTAAAAGAATCTGAGTAGCTTTCTTTGGGTTTCATTTAAGTGCACTCTGATATATAAAGTACACTGTGTGCATGCTGTGGTGTTAAAGGTGCAGCCATCTGGTTGCACAATGGGATACCAGTAGGGCACAGAGGGACATGCTTCTGATTTTGAATCAGAAGGCAACGATTTCCTGGAAGTCGTTTTGTGGTTCGCATTAGTTTTAATTGTTACTAATTTGCTTTCTGCAGACTTAAGGGTACAGATAGAGAAGGGAAATCATATGTGCATCCTTTAACTCCTTTTAAAAAGTGATATAGGAATGGATTCTTTTGAAATTTAAAGCAGAAAGGTTAGTGAAAAACAATACTAATATATCACTTTGACAAATGTTGAAAGGTTTAAAATTACAAATATGTAATTTCTAAATAACTAAACCAGACTGAGAGACTAAAAGATTTCTATCAGTTTGAGGAAAACCTATGATTCCAAGTGAGTTCTAAGCCAGCCATAAAGCAGGCCTCTGTATCAATAATAAAAAGAAAATTTTTTATATTTATACCTTACATATTTTGACAAAGAGTATATTAGTCAAATTTTGTTCATCATCAAAAACACCTCTAGATAGTGATTCAAGATAATTTATTTTACTCTTGTCTTCAATCACTCAAGGTCAATGAGGCATCATACTAGAACAGCCACCCAGATGTGTAGTTTTATAAACACATCTATAGTCAGATTCTCTCATATAAAAAGATTACACTGAATATGGCAATATATATATATATATATATATATATATATATATATATATATATATAATGTTTATATTTCAGGTAAATGGTTTTTAAAGTAAAAAGGCATGGGGGAAATTAAAATAGGACTTATGTATATGAGAAACTATATAAGAGATTTCAAAAACGTCTGTGTTCTGCCTATTGATCTGTATTTAGATTTATTGGTACCCCAAAGCTTTGATGAGGTACTTTCCTTAGCTCTGTTTTGTTGTTGTTGTTTGAGGGAGAATCTACTTCGTACAAATCCCACTCTTGCTACAAAGCCCAGCCTATCCTTTAAATTGTAATTCTACTTTCTTTGGATACTGGTATGACTCAAAATACACAATTTTTAAAAACATTTAATGTGAGAGTTTGCGTGTATGAGTGTGTGTGTGTGTGTGTGTGTGTGTGTGTGTGTGTGTGTGTGTGTGTGTGTGTAGCAAGTGAAAGCTGATCTTAAGCGTCTGCATTAGGAGGAAGTTCATGTCAGAGTAGAGTAGTGATTACTGTGGAGTGTGAGAAGTGAGAACTGGATAATGTGGAGAAGACATTGGTGTAAAGGACAATATGAGTAACACAGGTTCTAGCACATCACTGTACAGTGGCATGCCCACCAAATATACAAAACATTGGAGATCTCAGAATCTTCAAGGATGAAGTTCAATATTATACAGTAAGCATATAGTAAATGTATGCATATATCTGATCTGAACTAAACATTCTGTGAAGCATCTTTGTATTTGAACATTGCATGGGGCAATGTTTTCTAACTTATTAATGTAACTTAAAATTAAGTATTTTGCAGAGAAATGTAGTTCAGTCACTTTAATTCAAATACTGTGTAGTAATGATTGTTGCTGCGTATAATTTTACAATTGAGTTTATTACATTATGTATTTATTGTATGAAATATATAAAAATTTTATATTTGAGCTGATGTCTATTTGTTTCGAACTGAACCAGCATCATGATTTTGGAAATTCAAGATTTTGTGAATTTCTTACTTAAGTTTGAGATTATTTCTTAAATTACTTTTTATTTTGTGATGATTTGATTTCTCTATGCAATCAAATTTCTCTCTGCAAAAAAAATTCCTAGAATTATTTTTTTCTTTTAATGCCCAAATAACTTTGCTTCAACCAGAATGATTTACATCATTTATTTCTGAAAATCTTGAGACCCCATTTTTTATAAATTATATTTTGTTAGGCACAGAAAACTATTATTGTTGAGATATGAGATATGCCATAGGAAATTATTTTCATAAAACTGTATTGATTAGTAAATATGATGCAAACCCAGATATAGACTCCTAACTTCAGGCATATTGTTATGTGTTGATCGCGTTGGCCATGCCATATATTTCCTCAATAAATAAGGAACATCCAATATGTTCACCTTTGAATTCATTAAAATCAATTAACTTTTTACAAGGAAGTAAATTCTTAAAATATTAAGTTAACATATGTACTTTCAGTAGCATAAATGTGTTTATTCAGTACCATAAAAGAGATATATTAATGCTTTTGGATTTTTTGAATACCTGTTTCCTGCAATCTGTATCAAGAAGAGATTTCAAAATGGTGGGCATATGTGTGTGTGTGTGTGTGTGTGTGTGTGTTTGTGTGTGTGTGTGTGTGTGAGAGAGAGAGAGAGAGAGAGAGAGAGAGAGACAGACAGACAGACAGACAGACATGCAGAGAGAGAGACAGAGAGAGAGGGAGACAGACAGACAGAAAGATAAACAGACAGAGGGAGACAAAGAGCTATTTTATTTCATGTTGGCGACAATGTTTTGTTGTGAGAGTGAACTAAGCATGCATGATATTAGGATACATCCAGTGTGAGAGTTCAATTTAATTAAGGCAATTATAAAATAACCCATAGAGGTTTACTCTGACTGACTTATTTGTCTGAGTTTCAACTAAGACTATTCTTAATAACCTCATAATAATAATAATAATAATAATAATAATAATAATAATAATATATTAATAATAACAAAACACAAACTTAAATTTGAAGTCAGTACTATCAGAAATGCAAATAAATTGCATGGGTGTAAAAAGGCAGGTATGTTATTCTTAATTTGTAGTATTTCTAATGATAAACTGTTTCTATTTACATACATTATGCATTGTAATCATAAGATTCATTAATGACCTGGACAAATGTTAACTCTATTATTTTAAGAGTTTTCCTATGGACAATTAATAAATATTTAAGTATAGATTGAAAATAAAATGAAGCATAGTTTATTTGGACAAATGTTCAGATTTTTTCTTCATTTAAATATACATACACAGCAAAGTATATGTTCTCCAAATTGATGGATAATTTTTAATTAATCATTTTACTATATTCAATGTACCATGCAGTATCACATGTACTTAATTTTACTGCATAACATTTTTACATTTTCTGCATACACTTCCTTTGATTATGCCGTAAAATGTTAAAGTACAGTGAATTTAAATGTTAAAGTTGTAAAGTTTTACTACTACTAAAGACACAAATACAACCATTGCCTTCCTCAACCATCATAAAAAAATCTTTCTCCTGAAGAAGATCAAAGCAAACACATAGGAATACAGCCAGACATTAGGTAGGGCATGAGAGACCCTGAAACACTCAACCCTAAGCTGGATGTCTCCATCAAATCCCTTTCCTCAGGACTTAGGAAAGCCTTCAGAAAAGGAAGTGGGAGGAGAACAAAAACACAGGGCATGGAGAACACCAAGGAAGCAAGGTCCACCTCACTACCATGATCAAAGGACTGATGAACTCAGAGAGACTGAAACAGCAAAGTCCCTGCCTGACAGTACAAGGTCCTCTACATATATCCTATGGCTACCAGTTTAGTCTTTCTATGGGATTTCTGGGTGTGAGAACATATCAGCCTCTGCCTCTTGTGTTCTCTTGGGCTCCTTTCTTTGTTTGCTTCTTTTGTTCAACTTTGTTAGTTTTATTTTAACTTAGTATTCATTATTTGCTATTGTTCAAACAGGGATTATGAGGTCAGGAGAGCCTGCTGCAGGTGCTCTGTAGTAGAGCTAGGGATGAATGAGAAGATTGGAAGAAAGTAGAGGTGAGAGTCAGCAGTTAGCCTACATGCTTCTCTAGGAAAGTGATCTGTAGTTTTCCAGGGAGGTCCTGCAGGAGTTGGAGGTTGGGATAAATCAGTGTTGGAGTTGGAATGAATCTATGGGGGCACATCCATAGGATCCACCAAAGGTGTTCTGTTGCAGAGCTGGGCATGAACCTGGGGGCATTTTATTTAGAGAGTGAAGGACACTTAGCTGCCTGCTTCCTTGGATGTAGTGTGTCTGATATTTTTCTAATGAGAGACAGGAAGGGAGTAAATCTGGATATAGCTTCTGGGCATAGTTTCACCCTTTTATTTTATTTTAATTAATTAATTTTATATCATAACCACAGTTTCCCCTCTCCTCTCTTCCCAGTCACTTCCTTTATCTACTCCTCCATTTCTTTTCAGGAAAGGGTAGAGATCTGCCCAGCTAGACTCCTCCCATCTCATATCAGGTTAAAATAGAATAAACTACCTCCTCTCTTGCTAAGGCTAGACAAAACAACACAGTATAAGAACAGGGTCCCATAGGCAGGCAACAGAATCAGAGACCAGAAGTCCAAGCTACACACTGTAACAGATGTGTGGAGAGCTAGGTTAGACTCAAGCAGGCTCCCTGGTTGGTGATTCAATCACAGTGAGCTTCTATTGCCCCAGACCAGTTGATTCTGTGGGTTTTATTGTGGGTTCTATAACCCTTCTGGCTCTGACAATGCTTCCTCCCATCTTCTTTGGGATTTCCCAAGCTCCACTTAATGAGTGGCTTTGGGTCTCTACCACTGATTCTATCATGGGGTGTGTGAAGCCTCTCTGATAACAATTGGACTACAGGCTAATTTACGAGTATAGCAGAACATCATTAGAAATCTTTTCATTGGAACAAAACAAAAATAAAATAAAATAAACAATCCTGCAATAATTTGTAATTAGAAAGCAACAAGATATGTGCATTCTAAATTTCTTATAACAATATAATTAATTTAATAATATGTATTTAAATATTAATAACCACTCTACCATTTAAACTGCCTCAGGCACTTAAATATTAGCAAGTTGACATTTACTATAACCAAAGTCAGAGAAATTATGTCAAGAATGCACACATTGAGACTACATGGTAAGGTATAGAAAAAAAACATTAGAACTATGAATAAAATCATATATTTACAACCCATGCATAATCATATTTTCTACTATATAAATTCTTCAGAGAATAATCAGATTATGCTTGTGATTAATCTGAAGCATAATTACTTCTAGTTACATGCTGCTACTAAGACAAAAAATATGAAGTAGTAAAGATAGGAGAATGTATCTCCTGTGGAAAGTATTGTCTTGAGCCATCAGGATTGTGTTGTTCATAATCCAATTAGAATCTCGATTTTCACAACCAATCCTGCTGAGATCTAGTGACCTTTGACTTTTGTAACTGACAGAAAGTTCACCATCTCTGACAGAGATAGGCACACACTAAGGCATTTTCCAAGAAACTGTTATCTATTGCTTTTGCCACAAGCTGAAACTACTGGAGCAGAGGCTAGTAACAAATCAGGCACATTGGTGAGCCTAGGAGCACACTCACATGAATGAGAGGGAGAATAATGTTCATTCTTTAAAGATTCTATCTGTTGATCAGTGCAGTGTCAAGCTCACAAAGAGATCAGGCAGTCTACAGGCTAATCTGTAGCCACAGGTGAAGGCACTGAACTCTTGATGCTTCTTTGTCCATAACTTGAGTTTTAAGATCACTGGTGGGAAGAAACACTCCTATTGAATAATATCTTTTATAGTGATATTTTGACAAAATCTGACAAACACTAAAAGAAATAACGGATAAAATTCAATGAAATTTTAATGTCATTAGAAAGTCTGCTTGGAAAGCTGAAAAATGGCTTTCAACATACACAGAAGAAACTACATGGAATTATAATTTCACTAGGAATTCTGCCAATATATCAAATAAACTCTTGTTTTCTATTAATCAAAAAATTTCGGTGGAGTACTACGCAACTATCAGAAACAATGACTTTATGAAATTCTTAAGAAAATGGATGCATCTAGAGAATATCATCCTGAGTGAGGTAACCCACTCACAAAGAACAGACATAATATGCAGTCACTGATAATTGGGTACTAACCCCAGAAACAACTCACAGACTATATGAAGTTCAAGCAAAACAAAGGCCAAAATAATGAAAAACCATTATGCTTAATCTTTACAAACCAAGAAAACTTTGACTATTTCCAGGTTACATCTTGTTTTACATGTACTTTATGCTCATTGTAACTAGTAAGATTTAAATGAATACTATCAAACCTTTAAAAAAATCAAGTACTGACAAAAATGTATTCATATACTTTTATGCAAAAATGCTTTTAAAATCTGTACAATTATCTCTGTTTTTTAAAATAGAGTTGTTCAATTAAAAAAAAAAATCTCTGGCAAAATGCTAGTAATGAGATCCATATTTGGAAAGTCATGACAAGAGGATGAACTCAACAAGGAGCAGCGTAGTTCATAAACATAAATAAGAACATGAGAATAAAGATATTTTTTTCTGTCTAATTGAAATTTGTGGCCAGGAAAAACTCACATTATAGAAACAGATCAAACCAAAAACGCTGTCATAAGATATGTCATTATGACAAAAATAAAATCAAAGGGTTTGGGAGAGGATTCAGGTGGGTTCAGTAGTCAAATTACGCTTCAGAACATTTTTTAACCAAAAGTATCTCTAGTCGTGATAAAAGACAGAGAGAGAGAGAAACAGACTGAAGAGGAAATAAGAATAGGGCATTCTCTCAAAGTGTATGTTTAATTTAAACAAATCAATTTTGGTCTGTAAGGTAACATTATGAGATTATAAGAATTAATAAGCTAGTTTTAAAAAAAACAGAACATTTTAAAAACATATTTTGAGCAGTGGTATCCAACATTAATGAATATAGGTATAGTAGATAAAGGAATCTAAATGATATGTTTATTAGATAAAAATCTCAGTGCCAGGCACAAGATGTCTTCATAAGTGTTACTGGAAAAAGAAACCACAGAAGCATGGGAGATAAAACCATGTATAGTTACTTCTCCTTGCTTTCCTCTTGCTGAGGATGTCATGCATTTTGTTAGCAAGGCATAGAAGAAACCCATTCTTTACAGGTCCAGAAGACTAGCCCTATTCTCTCAATTTTACAGTGATAAGAGGTGCTAAGCAGAGTACCAAGTGAGAAAGGACATCAATTGACTTATGTAACATTGAAGCCTGAATGCAATAATACCATTCTGGTGGTGGTGTTCATGTGGGAACAATAGTAACACTAATGTTTAAAAGAATAATCAAACACTCTCTTCACTGGCTTTAGACTTATTATAAAAAATGAATCCATGTCTGATAGCTTAACATTGGTCAAATCTTTTTAAAATTTGAGTTTCTCCTATACACTATTAATATTTTCTAAATAGTGCTATAAAATGGCTTTATGAATATATATGGACTACATATTTTTCCATAAATTTGTACCACTTTTCTCTTTATTCAGAGAAGATTCTTATAGTAAAGGGTGCTGCTTAATTCAGACATACATTACTGTTACAGTACTGAGAATGCACAACTGTTAGTGTTTAACACTGTAGAGTGGACATTAATATCAACCTTTCATCCTTCAAAGAAAAAATGTGAGAGCTGGATTATGGGAAGAAATATAGTTAAAAGCTTTCCTTTAGAAATGATATGGCTCTTGTACTGTGGTTGATTACAAAAAACCTGAGGATGATCAACCATGTAAAATCCCTAATGTTGAAATGGGGGGACTTGTTGGATGATTATAGGTCCTGGGAAAGGAAGAGTTATTTTTCTTTAGGAGTTTGTTTACTACTAAGTTGCTTATGGCCCAGTCGGTAACTCCACACTCATGCCCATAAGGACAGCAATAACTATACTTAGAAGATTAAAATGACTCATTTATTCATTCATTCATTCATTCATTCTCAAGAAAGTGTAAATACAGAATATGCAGGAAGAAGAGATACTTGATAGATGTTCTTAGGAAGGAGGGTGTACTGAAAATAGTTGAGATACATTATATGTATGAAGACACTTGTCAAAAAGAATGTAAAATATATTTGAAATATAGAATTTAATAATTGTATGTAGCAATTCACAACATATTGGAGCCAATTGTGAAAATAGAAAAAAATCCATATTTTAATTAAGACAAACTGTGAAAATCTTTGATTTGCAAACAAGAGGCACATACTACCTACATTATACTGGTAGCCAGTGGGTTAAATTATGTTTCAGTTGCCAAGAAAGTGAATTTTTACAAATCTATCCTCATGAGCATATCAAAAGTGTATGGGATCAAAAGCTTGTTGGTTCTATTGAATTCAAATTTGACAAAAGTAACTCTTTAAGCCTTCACAGCTTCTTCCCCAAGTGAAGTCATTTATTCGTGGTTCACCAGAGGCTGGAGAACACTGATTTATGTGCTGGCCAACTTCATTGCTCTCAGAGTCATTAAGTTAATAGTACTGGTTCATTTCCTTTCCTTTTATTCCCATATTACCACTGTTTTGCTGATTAAAGTTCTCTGGATCAAGAAGAGCAAACTCCATGCAATATAAGAACCAGGATCTGGATTTTCAGTTATATCTATGATACTGAAACATTAGAAAGTATTACAAAGGTATCCATGCAAAGTGTATTTTAGAGCAACACCTGAGACCTTAATAGAATTAATTATTCTTCAATAACTAGACACATATATTCCTCTTTTATGATAATTATTTTCCTTGCAGAATGATTTTTTTTAAATAATTGAATATTATTAAAGTGGCTAAATACATGTGCGTAGAAAGAACAAGAGCACCAGAAGCCACAGTCTTATGTGGCCATTGTAGCATGGCTTGCTTTTGTGCATTCCAAACTAATCTGTCGTTGGGAAGCTATAAGGTATGCTGCATGTAGCTTGTTCCATTTAAACAGAAAACTTATGAAACTTTCGTGTAATCCATATCCTTTCATCAGGAAACTAGGTCCAAGCTTAGCCGCACCAGATAAAATCACAGCCTGAAGCACAGCTTCTCTAAGGGAACTAGACAGTAGAAATCAAAATGTGTATGCTTCAAACCCAACCAGATAGGTTTATAGTGGTTTATTGCATAGAAGTCTCATGCCAATTGAAGATTTCAAATCATATTGATTTTGTTCTTCAAATTATATTGATTTTTCTCACAGGGTAAAATATGGTTAAAGATAAACCTAAAGTAGATCCAGGACACTCCTTAATTTACTTCTATTATATAACAGTGTTGTTTTGCCTGTTTCTCATTAGTGAAGAATAAGCCGTTTGAGTTTTAAGAAAAAGTTGCCCTTAAATATAGACTTCCACACAAAATATGTTATTGATTCAATTTTAGTCATCAGTTTATTTTTATTCAAAATAGTATAAATAATAAATAAAGAACAACAAACTTTATAGTTTTTTTTAAGATTCCATAAAATTGATCTCATGAGTGTATGGAAATTGCATAGATGTTTTCCTTAGAATGAATCTATTCATAATACAGAATTATGGAAGCTACAAATGAACAGAGCATTGTAACAGATTAGGTCTACAACATAATTAATTTCAGAATTGGACTATAGTGCACCTTTGGCAAGTTTAAATGCTACTCTGACTTCTATATTTTAAAAATTAGTTACATGAAACTTTGTTGTATTTATTGCAGAAGTGACTACCAATTGAAAAACAAGTACCCACTGAATTTATGAAAGGATTCCAGTGAGGGAACTGTTTCTGCTTATAGTTTATCAACATTTTATTGATCACATTTTATTATGTATCTACCATAACATATTTCTGATAAGTGTGTGTGTGTGTGTGTGTGTGTGTGTGTGTGTGTGCGCATGCTCTATGTAAACCTGAACTCATGCTTGCCAGAGTACATGTACATAAGAACACAATTTCAAGAAACAGACCTTGCCTTCCACCTTGTTTTTTTGACACAACACCTTTGGTTCCTGATAACTATTCCTAATTATCTACTCCACAGGCTTTTAGAAATTCTCTCACCTCAACGTCCTTTCTCTTTTGTCAGAGTACTGGGATTACAAACGAGGCAATGGTATATAGCTTTATGTATGTTTGTGTTCTAACATTCCATAGGTGTGGCAAATTCTTTGTATGTAAACCATTTATAAAGCTGAGAACTTTTCTGAAATATAAAGTAGATGAAGGATTCTTGGTTTAATGGTCTTAGAAAGAAGATAAATTTTAAAAGTAATAATTTGTTCATCTACAGCTTAAATATATAAGAGTAGAAGCACAAAGTACAACACTGTGGAATGTGTACATTTCTAACCATTCATTTTTCTTAAAAATATTAAGCACTATTTTTTGATAATTTATAAGTAGGAGGAACAAAGTATCTTCTAAAATACAAAATTTAAAGATGTTTCTATATTATACAGGAAATATAAAACGTTAACTTGGCCTCCCTCACCTGATTCTAGAGAAATAATATCACTAAGCAATCATGGCTGTCTTAGACTTCAATGTGTAAATATGGCCTCAAAAAAAGAGTTAAGTTTGCTTCTGCTTCTTGGGTGTTGGAATTAAAATGTGTATTACCACACCAGATAGATTTCCCTTCTTGATATTTGCAAATAGAAATATGACTAAATATAACATAGTAATTCTGAAATATCTTACTGTTTCAAATATTTGGGACTTGGGGTTATAGAAAAGATAAATAATGAGTAGTGGGCCATTGAATTTTCAACAGATATTTGATATAATGCAGGTGGTTAAGGCTAAGAATGTGTAAGGAAAAATATAAAAGGGTGGAGGATGTAAGGGAATATAGGAGAAAGACATGGGAAAAGTGAATATAACTGAACACATTTTTAAATGCCATATTAAAATCTACTGTAAGAAACTCCTAAATTTATAGGCAAAACACTTTTTAAAAATGAAAGGGCTTTGCTACTTTTTCTTGAAATATTATCTTGTTTTTTCTGGAGCATAATACCTTCTCCAGGAACCATAGGTTATCAGATTAAAATATACCAGCACAGAACATAGGTTACATTTTTTTTTAAGTTGCTCCATAGAGTACCTTGGACACTACCAAAATAATGTTGCAATTACTCTCTTGTTTCCTCAAGAGTTTGATGTCAAAACCCTACATTTTTGAGTTGTAGTAAATGGCAAACACACGCATACACACACACAGTAACACACACACACACACACAGAAACACACATACATACACACACACACACACACACACACACACACACACACGAACGCACACACGCACACATGCACACATACACATATTGGTTGCTATTGAAAAAGTCCAGCTCTTCTTACCAACATTCACAATTCTACACTGTGTTTCAGATGCCAAAAAACCAGCAACATTCATATCTTGTTGTGAGTTTAATGAAATAAAATAGAGACTTCTCTGACAAGGTATACCCACTGCTGTAACACTGCACCTTGATGTGATTGCCTTCAAACTCAATTTGGCAATGTCAAGCTGAAGGAGAAGTATAATGAACATGATAAAATGACAATCAGCTCCTGTAGCATAACCTATTTTCCTTACTATACATAAGGCAGGAAGACGTGCTTTCTGCTCACCTTGAAAGGAGTAGAAGCACCTTTCATGTAACTCGGATGCACTCACATACCGTGTTAACTGATGCCTTGAAACTAAGCACATGGGATCAGTGCTGTGCTTCCCTAACATTCACATCATGACCAGGACTGCTTCTCTATGAAGTAAGCTTCTATGTGTTCAGTTCTAAATGGACTACCAATAAAGGTTAATGATGTGGCAGGAAATCAGAAATAGTACTACATACTGATAGAAAATACTCTCTCCATGTGATTTCAAGAAATATGTAATACCTTTGTTATTAAGTTCAAGTCACATACAAATTTAACAATTTTAGTTTTTAGACTTTAGTCATGTTCCAATAAGCCTTCTTGTTGACTGAATTGCAAATTAGTCACATGTTATTTTCTTAGCCTGATGTTTCTTGCTTTCTACAACAAGGAACTATATGATCAATTTTCTCCTCCTTTCCTTCTTAATTTAAAAAAAAAATATATTAAGGAAACGTACTGTCTTTCATAACACATGTTAATATTTTAAACTTTTTAATATGCAATAATTAGCCTTGTATAATATTCTATATACAAGTTGAAAAACTTGGGTTTATTCAATGTATTTATTGTATTACTTACATAAATATCTATTAGTTTACATTTATCTATTCTTATTCTACTTTATTATCACATATACATACATAATATGATGTATCTAGGTATAATGTAGGAGCTGAAAATAAGAGAAAACCCAACATTTATTATTTTAATACTGAGTTAATATGATTACATGCAATTTTTCTTGTTTTGCTGCAAATGGCTTAGTTTAGTTCATCACAGCACAGTCACATGACCTTTGGTTTGCTCATTCCTTTCTTGTTTTATTAGCTCCACTACTCAACATTTAGTAGAGAGTGCTTCTGGTCAAGAAAGCAGAAAGCCCTAGGAATTAATCCTTTGCTTAAGCTACAGCTATTTTAGGATAAGGTGTTAAAGGCCAGGGACTGCAGTTTTTGGCCTCAAGGGGAACTCAAACATTCAGGCCAGCTACCCCTGTAACTTAGACTTAAGACAGGTCGATTTTTTTTTCAATCCTTTTTATCAAATATTTTATGTATTTACATTTTAAATGTTATCTCCTTTGCCATCTCCCATCCCCTGTCTCCTCTCCTTGCATCAATGACTCCCAACCACACTCTCCCCAAAGGCTTCTTGTTCTATTGATACCAGACAATGCCATCCTCTGCTTCATCTGCATCTGAAGACATGGGTCCCTCTCCATCTATACTCACTGATTGGTGTTTTAGTCTCTGGGAGCTCTTGGGGCTTCAGTTGTTTGGTATTGTGGTTCTTCCTGTGGTGTTGCAGACCCTTTCAGCTTCTTAAGTCCTTCCTCCAGCTCCTCCAACAGGGTTACTGTGCCCAGTCTCATGATTATCTGCAAGCATCCTCATCTGTATCAGTATGGCTTAGGCAGGGCCTCTGAGGAGACATCCATATCAGGCTAAAAACAACCCTAAAGACCACTTTCCATAAGTAAACAGCCCCCCTCCCCCAGTGAAAGTATAGGGATACGGACCCACCTGAAAGAAAGGCAGAAACAGAAATGGAGCAGAAACTGAAGGAAAGACCATCCTTTGAGAAGCCCAATTTGGAATCCATCCCAGTGGCAGGCACCATACCCTGACACTATTACTAATGCTATCTATGTTTTTCTAGTAGACTGCATGGCTGTTGTCTGAGAGAATTTACCAGCATCTGACTGGATAGATACTTACAGTCAAGGATTCTACTGAGGTATGGAATGCCTATGGAAGAGTTAGGAAAAGGTTTGAAGGAGCTGAAGGGAATGTCAACCCCATAGGGAGATCTATGGACCCCTGGAAGCTCTCAGAGACTACTAAACTACCAACCAAAAAAAAAAAAAAGAAAAAGAAAAAAAGAAAAAAAAAAAAACATATATCAGCTTCTCCATAGCCTCTTTCATATAAGTAGCAGAGGACTTACTAGTCTGGTCTCAGTGGAAAAGGATGTGCCTAAATCTTTAGAGACTTGATGTTCCAGGGAAGGGGGAAGCCATTGGCCGTTTTTGCTTAATTTTTTGAGAGATATTTGTTTATTTCACAACTATATTTAATAATTTCTTTATCTTATTTGTTGTTCAAGCTTTTGAATTTTTATGATCCATATATAATTGTGTCCTATTAATGACTTCACTTAATTCTATAGGTTTTACTTTGGCTCCACTTTCTCTTTTGTTGCACAGAATGTTTTGGTTTTCTAAAACTCCTTTGTCAATTGTTGATGCTGGTTCCTGGATGAACTCAGAGATTATTTACCTTTGTCTTTATCTTTGTTTTCATGGAATAGTTTCAGAATTCTGGGTCTTACCTTAAGGCCTTTGATCTGTTTAGAACTGCATTTGCTGTGAGAATCTAGTTATTTTTTCTACACAATATATTCCCAGTTTTTCTAATACCATCTGCTGAAGAGCCTGTTTTGTTGTCTCTAATTGGATCCTGTCAAAAACCCACTCTTTATATTAAACTGCCCAGGTATATATTTTCTCAGGAGTAAAATATATCACAGGTAGAGAAATCCAAAGAAAGCATGAGTTTAAGAATATTTACTTACCTACATTATTTTAAAGAGACATTAATTCAATCTGGACTTAATGAAGCTCAAAGAGAAGGAAGGCCAGAAAGTGGATGTCTCAGTCCATCTTAGAAGGTAGAACAAAACACTCACAGGAGGAAATAAAGGGACAAATAGAGGGGCAGGGATTAGAGAAAAGATCATCCAGAATCTGCCTGACCAGGGAATCCACCCCATATGCAGCCACTAAATCCAAGCACTATTGTTGATGCCAAGAAGTACATACTGGCATGAACATAATATGGATTCCTGTCCAGAGTTTGCACCACAACCATACTGATACAGAAGAGGATGCTTGCAGCTAACCATCAGACTGAACACGAGTACCCCAATGAAGGAGCCAGAAAAGGACTGAAGGAGCTGACAGGGTCTGTAACCCCATGGGAAGAACAAAATTACCAACTAACCAAACCCTCGACAGTCCCCAAGGGCTAAAACACCAACCAATAAACTTGCACAAAGAGACCATGGACTCCGGTGCATATGCAGTTGAGGATAGCATTCTCTGGCATCAGTGGTAGGAAAGGCCTTTGTTCCAGCAAATTATTGGTTTCCCAGTGTAGGGGAATGCCAATGTACTTGAGGTTTTGGGGGGTTTTTTTTGTTTGGATGGTTGTTTGGTTGATTGGTGGGTTGGTTGGTTCATTGGCTGGTTTTGATTGTGTTTAGTTCTGTTGATGAGTGGGGTTGTTTTGTTTTCCTCACTATGCCCATTTCTATCTTTGTACACTATGTTCCTCCTAGTACCTCTTGAAAGTTGCTACTTTATTTTTTTTTCACAAACCTGAGTTTGTTAACCCATAAATAATCTACTTAAAGTGAGTTCTGAATATCTTTTCCATCACTGATATCTTAAAAATATATTGTTTAACACATAATTCAGAATTTATTCATGTAAACAACTCTCACATACATAAAATATATATGTCTACAAAATGGATATTCTTGTAACTAAAATATATAATATCACTTTTTACAATAGGCACACTGATCTTGGTGTGTAAAAATCAAGTAAGCTATATTATATATCATATTGTAGCAGGTGGCATGGAATATTTGATTGAAAGTGCAGAATTCTCTAAAACTTCTGATGCAAGTTGTTTCCCTTTATTAAGATTGTGGACATCTCATCAAGTATATTCACAATTTAAATAGACCCATAACTTTAACTATAGTGATTAAAGCTTCTAAAATTTGTGATTGACTCAATTTATTAAGGAGGAAAGAACCAGCCAACTCCTTTGTCAATGTAGACTATGGAACAGAAGGTAAAGCTCTGAGTAAAATAACAAAAATAAGTTAGGAAATACAATGAACTGTTGAACAATCTCATATTTATTATTATGTGAGAACAAGAAGAAATGTATTATCAGTCAAGATGCCATGTGTCTCTTAGGTCTTTGGGAACAATGTCTTAAAATAAAATAAAAGCATATAATTAGGATGAAGGTTTGGCAGGATATGGCAGTATTGAATCACTAAAGAGTTGAATCATAAAGTAAGGGGCTCAAGTAGAATGGAAAGTAGTATCACTGTTGAAGAGTGGGTTATTGAGAAGGAACTGTGACACTAAGTAATTTTATGCATCCTCTACCAAAATGCTGAACTCACCAGGAATGAGGGCCAAAGGTACACTGAAGAGAGGGACTATTATCAAAGAGTGGACCAAGATCTAAGCCTTTGAAGGAACATGAAGAAGTATGACCTATCATGGAGATTGAACAATGTAATTTACATCTGTAATACACACTCATTTGCACATGCCTGGACACACTGGACAAGAAAGAAAGTGACGTATAAAAATTGTTATGATTACATTTACCTTTATATTCATACCAGTTCATAGGAAATAATTTTATTCCTTTTATAGACACTGTTATTTATAAATATCTGCAATTTATAATGGACAAATAAATATTGTTAATATTTAAAAACTGGTGGGTGTAGCTTCACATGTTTTTTATACAGTTTTACTTTATTCTATTAATCTATATGGCTATTTTTCAGTACTATGCAGCTTTTGAATCTATGGTTCTGTAGAAAAACTTGAAATTAGGTATGATATTATATATATAGATATATTATTTATGATTTCTTTAACTATAAAAAAGTCCTATCTGATTCCATATGAATTTTAAGATTTTTTTAATTACTGGGATGAATAAAATTAAATCTTATCAAAGTTCTAATTTTACAACTTTTGTGGTAAAGCATTCTCACAATATTAATCATTCTGATCCATGGTCAGACACAAGAAATTTTTCTATCTTCTAAAGTCCTCTTTAATTTCTTTATTGTTCCATTAATTTATTTGCTTATTTACATAGGTCACAGCCCCCAATCTTCTTCCAGTCTTGCTTCACATATCGCCCTCAGCACATGTCCCTTTCACCTTTGAGAGTGGAATGATCCCCAACTGGGTATTAACTCACATTTGCACTTCAAAATACTACAAGATTAGGCACATCTTTTTCTAATAAGTACAAACAAGGGAGCCCATTTGGGGGGACAGGATCAACACGCAGGCAACAGAGTCAGAGTAAGACCCTGCCCCAGTCTTGGGGGGAGCATTAAGAAGGTCATGCTGCACATCTGCTACATATGCATGACTCTGTAGGTGGAGAAGACGCTAGGTACAACCCATGTATTGTTGGTGGTTCAATCTCTGGGAACCCCAACAGTCCAGATTAGTTTACTTTGTTGGTCTTCTTGTGAAGTTCCTATTTCCTCCTGGTTATTAAATTCTTCAACTAAATCTTCTAATAGATTTGCCAAGCTCAGTCTAATGTCTTAATGCAATGCGGTGTTTTAAAGTTTTCACTGTAATGCTCTTCCATGACACTACTTTAATTATTTCAGTGTCTATTTCTTACTTACCTCATTGACTTAACAAATGCTTGGTTGCCAGATGGTAAATGGTGATAGTGCCTGCCTTTGATCGCAGTACTCAGAAGGGAAAGGCAAACAGATCTCTGTGACTCTGAGGCCAACCTGGTCTGCAGATCAAATGCAGGAATAGCCATGGCTGCACAAAAACTCCTGTCTCCAAAAACAAAAAAAAAAAAAAAAAAAAAAACAAAACTAAAAAAAACAAAAAACAAAAAACAACAACAACAACAAAAAAGTTAAGAGAAAGAGGGAGGGAAAAAAGGAATGAATCTAAGTGTTTATTTGTTTGTTTTTGCAGTGTATAGTCTTGATGGTAGGTTAACAATAGAGACATAAATGGTTTTCTATTCATTCATTTACTTATTAATTTTATATTTAATCACAGCCCCACTTTCATCAATACATTGAGTGTAAAGAATTTGAGAATAAGATTCTTTTTCTCTCAGCTCATTATTAATGTAACACTGAGTTCAAAACTATACAATGGTGCAACCATAGTTGGTTGATCATTCTATCAGTTATCAAACCTAGATATTCAACACAAGTATGCTCCAAAGTGAACTAACTCTAAGAGCTCTATATCAGCATGTGGAAAGTCTTGTCGTCTATGTGATTCATGACCCTAGATTATATAAAATAAATGAGATGTAACCATCACATAATGCTACTTTTCCTTTTTTCTTTTCTTTGTTTTAACTGTTTATGCCCATTTGAGACAATTTTAGTAGGAGTTTTTTCTTAGTTTGTTTTAACAAGTTTATGAATCATATAAAATAAAATATTGTTTTGTATGCTCCTATTATTTTAGCACTAAATAAGTTTTCAGTTTTATTCTATTAAATATTCTTATATCATTTAATATAAAGCATATACTACATGAAGGATCCGTGCACATCCCTTTTGCATTACTTGGATCTCAACTGAAAATATCTCTACAATAGAAAACTACATATAAAATGTATTTAGTTTACATCTCAATAGCAACATCTACTCCCTTCTATTCTTCTAGTCTTCTCTCAATCCCTGTCACTTCTCTCCTTCCCCTCCATACCTGCTTATCACTTTCTCCCCAGAAAATGGGATGCATCCCATATATATCAATGTACCTCAGCATCTTCTCCTACTAAAGTCAGACATGGCAACTCAGTTAGGAAAAAGAGATCCAAAGGCAAGCAATGGAATCAAAAACAGCCCCTGCTCCTCTAGTTAGGAGTCACACATGAAGATCAAGCTGCACAACTTTTACATATATGCAGAGGGCCTTCTTGATATTCTTTAAGGACCAAAGAATATCATTAATAATATAAGTGGTGGGTTCTCACCCACAGCATTGGTTGCAAGCTGACCAGTCATTGGTTGACCATTCCCTCGATTTCTATTATTTCTTTTACCCATGCACATCAAATAGTTAGGATATTGTATATTGTATATTGAAAATTTTATGACTGGGTTGGTGTCCCAGTCACTTGACTGGAAGTATTTTCTAATTACTAGCGATAGCCTTTTCAAGAGCTGTATCCCAGCTTGTCAGGAGTTTTAGCAAGAGTTACTCACATACAAACCTGGGAATTTCTGCTGTCCCCAACAAGTGCTCTCAAAGACTCCTGTTTTCTCTGCCAGTACTTTCTTCCTCTGTCATTCTCTTACATCTTTTGCTTTCATCCCCATTCCCTCTCTGACTCAGTCCCCTCCCTCCAACTACCCTGGATGTCAATTCTATTTTTTTATCAGTGGGATTTGAATCTCTCCCTCTGAGCCCTCATTGTCACTTAGATTCCTTGAGTGTGTGGATTGCATCATGGTTATCTTATACTTTGACACTTCCTGTAGTGTAGTAACTTCTTAGCTGCTTCTTGGAGAGTCAGGAAGCTCTGTAAACGAAGGTTGATTAAAAATTAAACTCTCCTTCTAAAAGGTCATGTAAGAAAAAGTACTGAGGAGATAAATTCACATTTAGCTGTAAGAAAGAAGCTGAGACTTCTGAAAGAAGGTCTCTCTCACCTGATAAGCTGCTGAATTTCATCAGTCAGTGTAGCAATTAATATTAAATGAGAGTTGAACTGTTCCAGTGGCTCTGTATACATCTGCTGCAACCATCCCTTGTGGTCACCTTCACAATTCACACTAGCCAGACACAATAAAAACTCCAGAAACTTGCAATTTAGTAATCAGATTTATCTCAGTAATATGTCTCAGTAAATTTACACTCTACAAAATGTCCACACAATAAACTCTTTTTACCATAACTCTGTTCCTGCATGTATTTTTTTCTGTGTCCAATCACAGGTCTTGCCTTATCTTGTGACTGCTCTCCTTGCATTTTACAACAAATCACAGAATTTCAGGCTTCATGAACCATCATTCTTACTAGGGTATGCTTTTGGTAATACAAGGACTCATGTGTTATCCTTGCTTTGGGTGTAAATCTCACCTATATGCCTATATGTAACTCTTAGAAATTTATTAGTTCACCATCTTGAACTTCAGTGATGTATGTACATGGGTCTATGATTGGCTCAGTATCTATTTTGAGAGTATTTTTATTCATATATCCTTGGGAATAGTGTTATATAATATATACTATATATATATATATATATATATATATATATATATATATATATATATATATATATATATATTGTATAACATAGAGACATCAGTCTCTCTCTCCTTCATTTAAATTCCAATGTGATATCACAAAACAATGTAATAAAATTAGTGATACAACTCAGTTGAAAGTATTTTTCTAGCAAAAAAACCAACAACAATAAAAACACTGGTGTGGTATCAGCAGGTAATAGCAGAATTCAGGAAAAAAGAGTCAAGATGATGTCTGTGTTCAAGGTCATCTTCTGTAAAATATGTTGAGCTCCAGGCCACCCTGTGTTACAGGAGATTTGAGTCTATTTTTGAAAATGTAATTTTTTTACAATACGGAAGATTCAACAGTTCATTAACTGATTCTCATAGAGAAAGATTTGTCTCTTCTGAGGAGCTAATCATTGGTTTTGGTACAGTTTGGATCTGATCAAATAATGTTCCATGGTAGCAGCTGGTAAGTTTCAAGGTAGTAAGTTTCATGTTTGCATCTAGAAATAAACACTGTTACTATCTCATTTGTAAAGAAAATCCAGACATATCATTTTCATGGTAAAATCCATGTCTTAAAAATAATAATTTTGTAAAATTATGAGTGAGCCAATTTTAACAATTTTATAACGTACTGTTTGATTATTTTCTACAGTAGATACCACAATGAGACTACACCAATATGCACACTTAACTTTTCAAATGTTACAGTAATATTTAAATTATTTTCCATGAAATCAGTTTATATTGAGACAGTAAAAAATGGCATTAAAAATTCTGTCATTTTTTTAAAAGAAAGAATAAAATATAATACTTGGTTATTTTATTTTATTTAATATTATATATGTTAGAATGGGAAAGGGATTGCAATAATTTTTTGTCATATACTACCTTGATCAAAACATTATCAACACATAAATTTGAATCATACCAATTCATTGTAATATGAAATAAAAACCTGAGAATGCACATGAAAAATGTGGAGAATATAGGACACTATAAAGCATTTGACAGCTAATAAAATAATGGAAATTATATCTAGGCCACATATTCCAATATGTGAATTTTAACTGTTTGAAAGTGTGTGTGTGTGTGTGTGTGTGTGTGTGTGTGTGCGCACGCCCGCGCGTGAGTGTGTACATGCACAGGGTTGTTGTAGTTATGTTTTGGAGCCTGCAAAAGCCAGAAAAGAAAGTCTCAGGTCTTTGACTTATAGGCTGTCATAAAGATGATTAGCAGAGGATATAGGATCTAAACTCAAGTCTTTTACAGATTTCAATGACTGAAATATATCTCAAAGTCCCTGGAAAAGATTTTGTGTTTCCTCTTCTTGGTAAAATTAGTTAATATGGTATGAATATAAATGAATAAATTTGAAAATCAAAGATAATATCTGACAACAATTAGCTTTAAATAGTATTTATAGTGAATATGTATGCATTTGATAGCACTGTAATATTCCACTTTGGTTTTGTGTGCTAGTAAAACAGCACATAAACCCTGGACACAATTTTTTTTTCTATAATTTTTTATTAGATTCTCTGTATTTACATTTGAGATGTTATCCCTTTCCCCTGACCCACTCCCATCCCCCTCCTCCTCCATTTGCCTTCACAAAAGTGCACTCCCTCCAAATCACCCTCTCCACCTCATTGCCTTGACATTCCCCACATTAGGAAAACATGCCCTTCCTGGACCAAAAGCCTCTTCTTACATTGATGCCAGTCACTGCTATATTCAGCTACATATGTAACTAGATAAATAGGTCTCTCAATGTATGCGCAATGGTTGGTGTTTTAGTTCATGGGAGTTTTACAGGGTTTGGTTGGTTGATAATGTTGTTCTTCCCATGAGGTTGCAACATCTTTCATCTCCTTAGGTCCTTTCTTTGGCACCCTTACTGGGGTCTCCAAGTTCAGTCCAATAGTTAGCTGCAAGCATGCTCAGCTGTATCTATATGACTCTAACATAGTCCATGAGGAGACATTGCTATCTGGTTTCTGCCAATAAGTACTTCTTGGGATCAGCTATAATGCTTGAATTTAGTGATGCATATATGGTAGATCCTAAGGTGAGGCAGCTTCTAAGTAATCTTTTCTTCAATCCCTATTTCTCTATTTAACCTTGCATTTCTTCCCATGAGTGTTTTGTTCTCACTTCTAAGAAGGACTGAGGCATCCCTATTTTGGCCTTCCTTCTTTTTGAGCTTCAATGTCTGTGCATTGTTTCTTGGATATTCAGAGCTTTCTGGGGCTAGTTCCATTATATATGCAGATGCTTATCAGTGAGTGTATACCATGTGTGTTCTGTTGTAACTGGGTTACCTCACTCAGGATGATAGTCTCTAGTTTAATCCATTTGCCTACATATTTCATAAAGTCATTGTTTCTAATAGCTGGTAGTACTCCATTGTGTAAATGTAACATATTTTCTGTATCCATTCCTCTGTTGAAGGAAACCTGGGTTCTTTCCAGCTTCTGGCTATTATAAATAAGCATGCTATAAACATGGTAGAATATGTCATGGACACAATTCTTCACCTTTATGTTTTCAAACTGAAACATCAAAATTCTATTGCAATAAAGTTCTCTGTTAGGAAAGAATACATTTAAGGGATATATATATATATATAGATATAGATATAGATATAGATATAGATATAGATATAGATATAGATATAGATATAGATATAGATATAGATATAGATATAGATATAGATATAGATATAGATATAGATATAGATATAGATATAACACAGAATAATGCATGGTAAAAAATATTTAACAGAAAATTACTATAAATGTTTATGAATATACTTCAGGAAAATAATAGGAATGGAGGCTTTATAAATACAAAATAAGCATATGCCTAAATCACTTTAAAAATTAATTTATCAAATACAGTTATATTAGCTTAAAATTATTGGTAATATTTTAATATGTAAAAACTTGTTTTGTTTTTTGTTGAGACAAAACAAATATGGTAGGTGTATATCATGATGACCAAGTAGAAATTAGAATACAACTTTCACCTGTTGATTTTGTTCCTTCTAGCATGTAGATTCTGAATATTGGATTGTGACCCTTGGGCTTGGTGGTGAGGGCTTTATCAATGAAATAACTCGGTGGTTCTTATAATGTAATATTTTATATAAAAGTTTATAATACACATATAAAAGCTTTATCTAAAACTAATGTTTTAATTAATAGTTTTGAATTGTAAATATGTATAATTTGAATTAAAATTTTAATTGAAATAAATACCCAGCAACTTTTCTTCAAACATTATGTGTGCTTATATACAGAAATGTACATAAATCATATCATACATCTCAGTTAATTTTCTGCATGAATTTGTGTCAAGGAATAGTTTGCCAATGAATTATACATACTTTGATATAATTATCTATTATCATTTTTAATGTTTATTGTATCTACACAATTTTAAAGTACTATGAGATCTGTTAGTATTTCCTTATAAAAACACATACCATTTAAGGTTATTTTAATGTGCTATTTTAAGAAATAAACATATCCAAAAGTTTTACTAATTTTATAAGTCTGAATAATAAAATAGAAAATAACTATTTTGATTAAAATTACATGTATATCATGCCCCTGTATTACTTTTCTTGATTATTTTTAGTCTTTGGATGTGCTTAGGTGTATTTTTTTAAGCCTAGATTTTATGATTTAAATCTCAGTGAAAGTTAAATATTAAGTACTTTGTAAGAGCTATCACCAGATCAGAGGCATTTGCAAAGCAGAATAGCATGATTTTGAACAATCTGCTTGTTAACTATTATCAATACATTTTACCTTTCTATGGTTAAAATTATGTGAATGTGAAGCAAGTGGGCTAAAATTCTTCAAGAGACATTGACAGTGTCACTATATGAGCTTTCTGAAGAACCTGTACTATTTTAAAGAAATACTGAAAGACACTAGCAGGAAACATAATGAAATCAAATCTGTATGTCATTGAAAATGGCCTAGTTCTAGTTTTTGCCCAAAATAATAAAAATTGAGTTTATTCATACTACTGAGTAGAAATAATCTAATAAAACAGAAATAAAATTGAGTGATTTTAATAGGACACTGGTAATAGACATAAGAGTATAGAATATTCAAGGAAAAGCAATTATGATCTTATTCCATTATAGGCTCTTAGGTCTCTGGAGTTCCATTATATATGCACTTATTTTACTTGCTAATTTTATTTTCAAACTTCTAAAACCTCATTTTAAACTTCAAAATCACATTAGATCGACATTTTAGCATATTTTACCCCAACCCAAGTGGCTTGACAGTGGAAGTCAATGGAGACTCCAAAATCAGAAAACCAATTTTCCATATTTCAATTTTATTCTATTATCAAATCCTTATAAACTTCTATCTGCTTCATAACAATGAACTCATGCATTGCTTTTTCTCAAAACTTCTGCCATTTTCCCACCAAACATATGCAAATATTTAAGGCAAGATAATTTTAAATAAACTAAAACCCCTTATTATAAACAAAATATATTGGACTTAAGTAATTTCCTCCCATAAAGCAGACAACAAAGGTTAAGAGGAGAAATGTGAAGAATACAAAAAGAGAGACATTATCTTAGCATAAACATTTTCTAAAATATGAAAATATATATGCAAATAAAGTATAAAGGACAGGAGAAACAAGCAGTGTAAACATAAAACATAAAGAAGCCATGGCAAATATTTTGTAGAAAATAGCATAAAAATATTCTAGAAATGTGAGAATAAAATGCTAAATCTAAAATAATTTAGGACACATATCTATATCTATATTTATCTATCTATCTATTTATATACTTCTCTCTCTCTCTGTCTCTCTCTGTATATATATATATATATATATATATATATATATATGTGTGTGTGTGTGTGTGTGTGTGTGTGTGTGTGTGTGTGTGTGTGTGTATAAAATGTGTGAGATTGTTTTGACTACCACTGTCCTTACATAACACACAGATACTGAAAAACATAGGGCATATATATCTCTATCCTTTAAACATTCTCATAAGAATATGTGTGCACAGGTAGCCCGGTGTATTGTGGGAAGGTCCATGCAGGTTTTATAGCAGGTAGGAAAAATAGATGAGGGTAACATCAGATTTTGGCAACTGTTGCTGGACCAGGATTTTTAGAGTCTGACCCAGATGGTATTACTTTAGCCATGTTTAAGCACTGCACAATTTTGGTAACAATGTTTGCTGGAACAAGATAACTCAGTACAAATTACACAACAGTTGTAAAACAAGTTTACAGCTAGATATCTACTTTACAAATTACATCTGGCTTCTTTCACAAGAATGGGTACTTGATTCAGCAACAAATATTTTGATTTTGGGTTTAGAAAGATTATAAGAGGTAATCAATCATGTGTCAAGTTTGACCTGGCTTTAAAATAACATAGAAGTCAGGTAAGCTGTTAAACAAATGATGTCTCTCACAAGGAAGAGTTTCATAGCCTATAAGTAATCCTCAGGGATTTTAAAGGAAATGAATCTAGGTTACATAAAATTCTGAAAGATATGGGCAAGACTTGGTTCAACATTCAGCAAAGGATTACTAGGTTGCAAACTACAGTTTTCCTCTGTATTGCAGAGGAAAATACCTAACACCCCTGTCCCTTTCTGTTGAAAACATAAGCTGAGTATTTAGTTTCTGTGTTTTCTACAGCACATAACTTTGTTACACTGTGTGCACAGGAACTTTGTTACAACTTCCACCTTATTGCTAAAAGGCAGTCCAGCTTGGGATGGGTTGAAGCAGAACACAGGACTGGATATAGAGGTAGCTTTAAGGACTGATGGTCTCCAGCACTAGTTTTTAAAGATGAATAGTCTCTGACTTTTTAAACTTTATACTGAATGCTGAGGCTCCTGTCTTCTAAAGATCCTAATAACTTGCTTGTTTATTCTGAGATTAAAAACCACAGGGTTGGGAGATTAGCACCTGTAGCTGGAAGCTGGGTAAAGGATTAATTTCTAGAGCTTTGTTCTCTCTTTCCCACAAGCCTGGCTTCTAACTTTTCAGAGGAAAGGGATATCTGGAGCAATGTACTTTTACTGAATGAGAAAAGAGTCATTCCCAAAAGAAAAAAAATTGACACAAGCAAATATATAAACTTACATACATTCATATACAAATTCAGACACACACACTCATACATAGTCATGCATTCCTGTTGGACTAAGCTACTTACTCATCTCATCATTACATACATAACACACACATCCAGACTTACATACACATAAGGAGCAAAGACCAAGTGCCGGTGCAGAAAAAAACTCAGTCATTTTGTATGAAAACTGAGCTACTACAGTCTTTATCGCATAGAGAAAGAAAAACCTTCTATCCTTTTATTTCCAACACCCCCAAAAGAAAAGAAATAAAAGGCAATCAAAAAACAACAACAACAACAACATAAAGAAAACAAAATACCACAAGTCTGTAAGAACAAAACTTTGTCCTTTTTAGTAAGACTAAGCCTGCCTTGCTGTAAGAAAGAATTGTTTTATCCTGTGTCAAGGAGATGCCTGCCTGCCCTTTCTATTCTCTCTGAAGCTTCTTCTTGGTCCCTGTTTCTGTCTGCATTCTGTATAATGTGCTCTAAATTTCTAAGATTCCTTTGAATTTCTAAGTCACTCTGCTTTGCAGTCCTGTTCCTTCCTCCTCTTAATCTTGTTCTTTCCTTCTCCTCCAAGGTTTATTCTCTCCTACTGATTTGATGTAATCGCTATGAAATTTTTGTTCTTTTTCTAGAAAAATAGATCATCTTGTTTTTCCAACATCCATTTTTTGTTTGTTTGTTTTTAAAAAAGTTCACTACAAGTTCAAAAATAAACTCCAATCATAAATTGAATAAGAAGTTTAAAACAGAGATGTTTAAATGTGTTCTCATTAAAAATAGATATTCATTATTTGTCACTAGACAGGTTTTTTGAGAGTTAAAAATCATAAGTTTTTAACTAAGCTATCATTGAACATTTTTTTAGATAAGCACAGCTTGTATTTTATCTTCTGCCAACATACAATATATCATTAATTCTCTCTTATAGTCCCTGGTTAATTATTTCACAACATCTTGGAATGTTTTTTAAATTGTAAATGCATTCTTTCTATCACAGGATTAATTAACTCCTGACAAGACTGACTAGCTCTAATAGCAGTTTTCATATCAGAGAGGACTTTAATATCAGCCATATTATAAAGAGTTTAGTACTAGAATTTTTGGAATTCTTTCAAGATCAGCATAAGAAATCATACACACACATGTGTGTATATGTATTTTTCTTATGTATATATCTTTCATATGTATACATGTGTATGTATGTATGTGTGTATGTATAACTAGAAAAGAGACTTCTTTGTTGATATACAAAAAACTTCGCCAAAATTGAGGCTAATACCTAGTGATTATATATGTATTTTATTTTATATTATTTATTATAAGATCATGTATTAAAATAATATATTATATTTATTAGTTTTGTTTATTAGACACACATACACACATATGTAGGAATGTATATATATATATATATATATATATATATATATATATATATATATATATATATATTCAATTATAACAGGGAAAATCATGTTAATAGTGAAATATTTTCTAAAATGTAGTCCCTTCAGCTATGCTATAAGGGCTCACTCAACATAATTTTACATTCCAACATGAAATCATCACCTGAAGATTGTGTAGCCTCTCCTAGATGGCTCCTGGAACCTTCAAATGACACATTCGCACTGTAGAAAAGAAAACCTTTTGAATGTTTTATAATATAAAACTCTGGAAATATTTTGAGGAAAAGGAAATATTTGTTCTTTATCAAAGAATGCTATAAACTTATTTTTATTATGTTATTTTACTGAGGTTCTAAGGTTATATTTTTATATGTGTTAAATACATATATGCTTTATAAATAGTACATTATAGGTACTTGCATTCTTTTTTCATTTTTTCCTGCATTAAATTATGATTATTTTCAGTTTTGAATTAATAGTTAAATTTTATGCATGTATCATCCACCTGGTATTTAGAAATACTACACATATAATATGTAACAGCTAAATAAAATGTGCACTACCACAGAGCTTTTTTTCTTAAACAAGGTAGATTTACCATGATTGATTTTTTTTTAAAAAAAAAGTATGTTAGATTTAAAAAGTAAAACATTTATATTATATATTTATAGAATATGGCTATCCATGTCACAAGGACACTCTATGTACTGAAATACTTACTTTTCTTTTTTTTTTTTTGAGTTATAATACTGTTTATTTGAAGTACATATCTTTCTTTTATCTTTTTTTAATTGGGCAAGTTAATTTTTAAAAACAAAAATAAATGTACAGATTTTAAAGAAATTTTTGCATAAAAGAATATGAATACATTTTTGTCAGTACTTGATTTTTTGATACTATGCCTTAAAAATCTTAATAGTTACAATGAGAATAAAGTACATGTAAAATGAGATGTAACCTGAAAATTGTCAAAGTTTTTTGGTGTGTAAAGATTAAGCATGATGATTTTTCTTTTCTTGTTTTGGCCTTTGTTTTTCTTGAACTTCATATAGTCTGTGAGTTGTTTCTGGATTGTTCAGAGATTTCTGGGGTTAGTATCCAATTATCACTGAATGCATATTATGTCTGTTCTTTTTTGACAAGGTTACCTCACTAAGGATGAGATTCTCTAGATGCAGTCATTTTCTTAAGAATTTCATAAAGTCATTGTTTCTGATAGCTGAGTACTATTCCATTGTGTAAATATAACACAATTTTTGTATCCATTCATCTACTAAAGGACATCTGGGTTCATTCCAGCCACTGGCTGTTAGAAATAGGGCTGCTATGAACATTGCGGTGCATGGGTCTTTGTTGTATGTTGGACAGCATCTGGGATATATGCCCAGAAGTGGAATAACAGAGTATTCAGGTAGTAAGTACTATGTCCAAATTTCTGAGGAACTGCCAGACTGATTTCCAGAGTGCTTATTCCAGTTCACAATCCAACCAACAGTGGAGAAGTATTCCTCCATCTCTGCATCCTCACCAGCATCTGTAGTCATCTGAATTTTTGATCTTAGACAATCTGGCTGGTGTGAGGTGGAATCTCAGGGTTGATTTGCATTTCCCTGATGGTTAAGTATGTCCAGCACTTCCTTAGATGCTTCTCAGCCATTCGTTATTAAGGGATGTTGAATTTTGTCAAATACTTTATCAGCATCTAGTGAGATGACCATGTAAAATTTTCTTTGAGCTTGTTTATATGGTAGATTAAATTGATGGGTTTCCATATATCAATCCATCTCTGGATTCCAGGTATGAAGCCTACTTGATCATGGTGAATGATCGCTTTGTTCTATTCTTGGATTCGGTTTGCAAGGATTTTGTTGAGTATTGTTGCATCAATGTTCATAGGTGAGGTTGGTCTGAAATTCTCTTTCCTTGTAGGGTCTTTGTGTGGTTTAGGAAAGAGGGTTATTGTGGCCTCAAATAATGAGTTAGGTAGTGTTCCATCTGACTCTATTTTGTGGAATAGTTTGGAGAGTATTGGTATTAGGTCATCAATAAGTGTCTGATAAAATTCTGCACTGAACCTGTCTGGACCTGGGCTTTTTTTGGTTGGGAGGATTTTGATGTCTTCTTCTATTTCTTTAGGTGTTATGGGATTATTTAGATGGTTTACCTGGTCCTAGTTTAACTTTAGGATCTTGTATCTGTCTAGGAATTCATCCATTTCCTCCAGATTTTCCAACTTTGTGGAGTATAGGCTTTTATAGTAGGATCTAATGATTTTTTTTGAATTTCCTCAGTTTCAGTTGTTATTTCTCCACTTTCCTTTCTGATTTTGTTAATTTGGATAATTTTTTTTTTTTTTTGCTCTCTAGTTAGTCTGGCTAAGGGTTTATCAATCTTGTTAATTTTCTCAAAGAACCAGCTCTTGGTTTTGTTGATTCTTTGAAAGATTCTTTTTGTTTCTATTTGGTCAATTTCTGCTCTGAGTTTGATTATTTCTTGCTGTCTACTCCTCTTGGCTGTATTTTCTTCCTTTTATTCTAGAGCTTTCAACTCTGCTGTCAAGTTACTCGTGTATGCTCTCTCCAGTTTCTTTTTGAAAGCACTTAGAGCTATAAATTTTCCTCCCAGTGCTGTTTTCGTTGCATCCCATAGGTTTGGGTATAATGTGCTTTCATTTTCATTAAATTCTAGAAAATTCTTAATTTTATTTCTTTATTTCTTCTTTGACCATGCTACCATTTAATAGACTATTTTTTAGTTTCCATGTGTATATGAGCTTTTTGTTGTCTTTGTTGTTATTAAAGACCAGCCTTATTCCATGGTGATCTGAAAGGATACATGGGAGTATTTTAATCTGCTTATATCTAATGAGGCTTGTTTTGTGAACAATTATATGGTCAATTTTGGAAAAGATGTTGTAAGGTGCTGAGAAGAAGATGTATTCTTTTTTTTTTCCCCCTTAGGATGAAATGTTCTGTTGATATCTATTAATTCCAATTGGTTTATAACCTCTGCTAGTTTTACTGTGTCCTTGTTCAGTTTTTGTGTCCATGATCTGTCCATTGATGAGAGTGGGGTATTGAGTTTTTCCACTATTATTGTGTGGGGTGAAATGTATTTTTTGAGATTTATTAGGGTTTCTTTTATGAATATGGGTGCTCTTGTATTTGGAGCTTGCACGGGCCCTGCAGTTGGAAACCAAGTCTGTGTGGTACAGTTCCTGCTCTCCTGAACCAATCAGGGGTTGGAGGTGTGCACTTTCAGGGCCTTCAGCTCAGACCTCTCTATACCCTGGTACTCACAGTTCTGTCTCACTAGTTCTTTGTCCCTGGATCTCTGCTGCTCTGGTTGCAGATGGCTTGAGCATCTGGTCTGCAAGCACAGGCCCTTTGGGTAAAAACCGGGTCCCTATGGCAGAGTACATGTTCCCTTGAACCAATCAGGGAGGGAGCTCACTTTCTGAGTGCTCGGCCCAGACCTCTCTTTGGCTTCTAGCAGCACATTCTCGCCAGACCTGAGTCTCTGGATCTCTGCTGTTCCTGGTGCCCTTTTTTTCATTTTTAATTGAATATATTATATTTACATTTTAAATGTTATCTCATTTCATAGTTTCCCCTTCCATTAACCCCATATCCCATTATTGCACTCCTTCCCCCAGCTTCTATTAGGATGCTCCCCCACCCACCCCTTCCCTACCTTTTCCATACTCTGACATTCCTCCTAAACTGGGACATCAAGCCTTGACAGGACCAAGCTTCTCTTCCCTTTGATACCCTACAAGCTAGCCTCTGCTACATATGCACTCGAGCAATGGATCTACCCATGTGTATTCTTTCGACTGAGGTTTAGTCTCTGGTTGGTTGGTATTGTTGTTCTTATGGGGTTGCAATTCTCATTTATTCCTTTCTCTAATTTTTATTTTGAAAACCTTGTACTCAGTTCAGTGGTTGACTGTGAGCATCAGCTTCTGTATTTGACAGGCTCTGGCAGAGCTTCTCAGGAGACAGCTATATCAGGCTCCTGTCAATATACACTTCTTGGCCTCAGCAATATTTTCTGGGTATGTTGGCTGTCTATGGGCTAGATCTCCAGGTGGGGCTGTCTCTGAATGGCCTTTGTTCAGTCTCTGATTCAAACTATGTCCCTGTTATTTCCAACTGTGAATATTTTTGTTACCCATTTTAAGTAATACTGAAGCATCTATACTTTGGTCTTCTTTCTTCTTGAGTTCATGTGATCTGTGAATCGTATCTTGGGTAATCTGAGCTTTTGGGCTAATATTTACTTATCAGTGTGTCCATACAATGTGTGTTGTTATTATTTTGTGTGAATGGGCTATATCATTCAGGATATTTTATAGTTCAATCCATTTACCTAATAATTTTATAAAGTTGTTGCTTTTAATAGTTGAAGAGTACACCACTGTATAAATGTACCACATTTTCTGTTTACATTCCTCTGTTGAAGGACATCTGGTTAATGTCCTTAACCATAAATAAGGTTGCTATTAATATATTGGATTATGTGTCCATGGTATAAGTTGGAACATTATGGTATGTATATACCCAGCAATGGTACAGCTTATTCCTTGTGTAGTATTGTGTCTAATTTTCTGAGAAAACTTCAGACTGATTTCCAAAAAGGTTGTACCATCTTGTAATCTCACAAGCGACAGAAGATGTTTCCTATTTTTTTAAATCTTAGCCATTCTGACTGGTGTGAGGTAGAATTTTATGGCTGTTTTAATTTACATTTCACAGATAACTAGATTTGTTGAACATGTCTTAAGGAGCTTCTCAGCAATTCAGTATTCCTCAGTTGAGCTTCCAGAGTGATAAGAATGGAATAATTTGCATTCTTCTACATAATGACAACCTGTAGGGAGCCCTTTGTGCTGCACCCAAACGTGGTGCCGGCTTCCCACAGAGAACTCAGCAAACAGAGCTGTGGCCCAGCCAAGAGACTTAATGAGCATGCACCACATAAGTCACAGCCCACCCCCAGGGCACGTGATTGAGCTACAGGAGGATGCACCAATCAGGTAGCAACACAAGTCTCTGAGGCATGTATAGCAGTGCATTTTCTCCCCCACGTGAGGGAAGGAGAGGAAGACAGTGGGGAGATTGCAGGAGACCCCACGTGGAGAGATGGCGGAGAGGCGCCACGTGGAGAGGGACCTGATAGGAGAGATTGCGGGAGGTCCCGCGTGGACAGAGACTGGACAGAGAGATCGTTCGTGGGGGACTGCGAGTGAGAGGCCACCTAGACAGTAGAACTCGGTAGGGAGTCCCCGACTCAGAGACAAGTTTCCTGCTCATGAAGCCCCTGCTCAAAGTGCTGTTCAATAAAGGTTATCCGCAGAAGAGTTTGTTTTGTTGCACACCTGTTCCTAGCGGCGGGAAGCGTGGGCGCGTGACAACAACCAGTAGGGCCAGCACCATTTGTTGAAAATCTATCTTTTTTCCACTGGATGGTTTAGGTCCTTTGTCAAAGATCAAGTGGCCATAAGTGTGTGGGTTTATTTCTGGGTCTTCAATTATATTCCATTAATCTACTTTCCAGTCTCTGTACTGATATTATACAGTTTATATCACTATTGCTCTGTAATACAATTTGAGATCTGAAGTTTTGACTCCCCCAGAAGATTTATTAATGTTGAGAAGAGTTTTCACTATCCTGGGATTGCTGTTATTTCCAATGAATTTGCAAATTGAAGAACTGAATTAAAATTTTGATGGGGATTGCAAGAATCTGTAGATTGCCGTTTGCAAAATGTCCATTTTTTTTTTTTTTTTTTACTATATTAATCCGGCCATTCCATGTGCTTGAGAGATCTTTCTGTTTTCTGAGATCTTTGATTTCTTTCTTCAGGGAATTGAAATTCTTGTCATACAGATCTTTCACTTGCTTGGTTAGAGAAACACCAAGTTAATTTATATTTTTTAATGACTTGTGAAAGGTGTCATTTTCCTATCTCTTTTTCAGCCCAAATAGTCTTTGAGTAGAAGAAAGGAGCTGATTTATATAAATTAATTTTACATGCAGACACTTTTCTGAAGTTTTTTTTATCAAATTTAGAAGTTCCCTGTTGGAATTCTTGGGGTCACTTAAGTATACTAATTTATCATCAATAAACGGTGATAATTTGAAACCTTCCTAATTTTACCCCTTTTACTTCCGTTTATTATCTAATTGCTCTGGCTATGATTTTTTCTTTTTCTTTTTTTTTTTTTTACAACTTTTTTTTTTAAAGAGGTTTACATACACAGATTTTTAAAGGCATTTTGGAATAACAATATATGACTACATTTGTCAGTACATAATTCTTTTATAAGTTTGATAGCATGAATTGGAATACCAGTAGTTATCATAAGCATAAAGTACATGTACAACAGAATGTAACATAGAAACAGATTTCTTGTTGAGTATAGATTAAGCATAATGATCTGTGAATAACAAAAATTGCCACAAGGCTACTATCTTAGCTCTGGGATTATTAATGATTTGAGGTCCAAGTGTACCACGCTCTGAGAGGGTGCTATACATTTATTTTTTTCCTCAGAAGGACTGAAGCTTTCATTTTTTTTTTTTTTTTTTTTTTTTGCCTTTGTTTTTCTTGAGCTTTGTATAACCTGTGAGTTGTTTCTGGGGTGTTTAGATTTTGAGTACTACATATCTAATAATTAGAGAGCAAGAGAGTAGGCAGCTTTGTCTAGTCCCTAATTTTAATGGAATTGCTTCAAGTTTCTCTCTATTTCATTTGATGTTGGCTACTGGTTTGTTGTATATTGCTTTTAATAAGTTTAGGTATAGGCTTTTAATTTCTGACCTTTCCAAGACTTTTAATATGAATAGGTATTGAATTTTTTCAAAGACTTTCTCATCCTCTAATGAAATGATCATGTGGGTTTTACTTTGAGTTTGTTTTTATAATGGATTACATTGATGGATTTCTGTATATTGAACCATTCCTGCATTCCTAGGATGAAGTTTACTTAATCATGATGAATTAATGATTTGATGTGTTCTTGAATTTGATTTGAGTGTTTTTGGAGTATTTTGCTTAGACATTTATAAGAGAATTTGGTCTAAAGATTTTTTTCTTTTTTTTGGGTCTTCGTAGGGTTTAAGTATGACCATAATTATGGCTTCATAGAAGAAATTGTATACTGTTCCTTTTGTTTCTATGTTGTGGAATATTTTGGAGATCATTTGGTATTAGGACTTCTCTGAAGGGCTGGTAGAATTCTGCACTAAACACATATAGTCCTGTATAATTTTTGGGGGAATATTTCGTTAGGAGTTATGGGACTGTTCAGGTTTTTGCATAATCCAGATTTATCTTAGGTACCTGGTAAAAGTCTAGAAAAATAGTCCACTGCAACCAGATTTTCAATTTTGTTGAGTATAAGCTTTTGTAGTAGGGCCCGATGATTTCTTAATTTTTCTCATTTTCTGTTGTTATCTCTTACTTTTTATTTCTGATTTTGTTAATCTGGATATTCTATTCCCTCTGATTATTCTGGCTAAGGGTTTATCAATTTTAATAACCAGCTCATAATTTTAATAATTCTTTTACATCTCTTTTTGTTTCTATTTGTTGGATTTCAGCCTTGAGTTTAATTATTTCCTGCCTTCTACTCCTCTTGCGTATATTCACTTCTGTTTGTTCTAGAGATGTTGGTGTGCTTTTTTTTTTCCTTTTTTTTTGTTATTATTTGATATTCACTGTATTTACACTTCAAATATTATCCCCTTTCTCCCTAGTCCCATCTCCCCTTCTCTTTCACTTGTTTCCATGAAGGTGCTTTTTTTCCTAATCACCCTTTCCACCTCAGCACCTTGGCATTCCCATACGCTGGAAAAACACATTTCGCTGGATCAAAAGCCTCTTCTACCATAGATACCTTACAATGCTATACTCTGCTACATATGCAAATAAAGCATGGGTCTCTCTATGTTTGCACATAGGCTGTTGATTTAGACCCTCAAAGTGTGGAAAATTTGGTTGGTTGACAATGATGTTTTTCCCATGGTGTTGCAGACACTTTCAGCCCCTACAGTCTATTTTCTAGCTCCTTCATTTGGGAATCAAGTGTTCAGCCCATGGTTAGCTGCAAACATGCTCAACTGTATCTGTATAACTGTAAATATGGATATAAATATGGCTGCTATGAACATGGTAGAGCTTCTGTCCTTTTTTTAATGTTGGAATGTCTCTTGTATATATGCCCAGGAGTGGTATAACTGGGTCTTCTTGTAGCACTATGTCAAATTTTCTGAAAAATAAAAAGACTGATATCCAAAGTGGTTCATAAGCTTGCAGTTTCACTAAACATGAACTCTTGCTCCACATCCTTGCCAGCATCTGCTGTCACCTGAGTTTTAAATCTTAGCTATTCTAACTGGTATAACATAAAATCTCAGGGTTGGTTTGAATTGCATTTCCCTGTTGACTAGGAATGTTGAGCATTTTTAGGTGCTTCTAAGCCATTTGTTCTTCTTTAGTAGAAAACTCTGTTTAACTCTGTACCCCATTTTTAAATAGGATTATTTGTTTCTCTGGAGTCTAAGTTTTTAGTTCATGTATACATTGGATATTAGCCCTCTATCAGATGTAGTATTGATAAAGATTCTTTCCCAATTTGGTTTGCCATTTTGTCCTCTTGACAGTGTCATTTGCCTTAGAGTAGCTTTGAAATTTTATGAGGTACCATTTGTCAATAGTTGCTCTTAGTGTATAAGACATTGGTGTCCTGTATTTTATTACTATGTATTTTAACCTCTTCCTCACTTTCTCATCTATTAGTTTCAGTTCACCTGATTTTATTCAGGCAAAAATCTGATCAGTCCCATATGTGGAGGTCTTTGTGTTTTTTTTTTTTTTTTTTTTTTTGTTGTTGTTGTTGTTGTTGTTTTGTTTTTAATTTTAATGCACTTTTTAAATTTTTTACAACTTTATTTGAAAAAACATAGATAAATGTACAAATTTTAAGCATTTTTTGCATAAACGTACACAATACATTTTTGTCAGTACTTGTTTTTTTTTTTTTTTAAGGTTTGATAGTGTGATTAAGGTCTTATTAGTTACAATGAGCATAAAGTACATGTAAAACAAGATGTAACCTGGAAATAGTCAAAGTTTTCTTGGTGAGTAAAGATTTATTTTTTGTTTTTTTGTTTTTTTGTTTTTTTTTTTTTTTTTTTTTTTTTACAATGAGCAAACAGTACATGTAATACAGGGTATAACCCAGAATCGGTCGATGTGTTCTTAGTGAGTAAAGATTGAGCAAAACTTTTTTTTTTTTTTTTTTTTTTTGGTTTTGTTTTCTTTTTTTCTTGGACTTCACACAGTCTGTGAGTTGTTTCTGGGGCAGTCCAAGCCTCTGGGGTTAGCATCCCATTATCAGTGACTGCATATTATGTCTGTTCTTTTGTGACTGGGTTATCTCACTCAGGATAATATTCTCTAGATGCAGCAATTTTCTTAAGAATTTGGTTATGTCATTGTTTCTGGTGGCTGAGTAGTATTCCATTGTGCAAATGTACCACAATTTTTGAATCCATTCATCTACTGAAGGACATCTGGGTTCTTTCCAGGTTCTGGCTATTATAAATAGAGCTGCTATGAAGATTGTGGTGCATGTAACTTTGTGGTGTATTAAGGCATCTCTGGGGTATATGCCCAGAAGTGGAATAGCTGGGTCTTCAGGGAGTACTATGTCCAATTTTCTGAGGTATCGCGAGACTGATTTCCAGAGTGGTTGTATCAGTTTACGACCCCACCAAGAGTGGAGAAGTGTTCTTCTTTCTCTACAACCTCTTTCTCCGCAACCTTGCCAAAATCATTGTCATCTGTGTTTTGCATCTTGGCCAGTCTGACTGGTATGAGGTGGAATCTCAGGGTTGTTTTAATATGCATTTCTCTGATGGCTAAGGATAAGGAGCACTTCCACAGATGTTTCTCCGACATTCGATATTCCTCAATTGAGAATGTTATGGTTAGCTCTGTACCCCATATTTTAATAGAGTTGTTTGATTCTCTGGTGTCTAGCTTTTTGAGTTCTTTGTATACCTTGGATATTAGGGCTCTATCTGATGTGGAGTTGGTAAAGGTCTTTTCCCACTCTGTTGGTGGCCATTTTGTTTCCTTGACAATGTCCTTAGCCTTACAGAAACTTTGCAATCTCATTAAGTTCCATTTGTTAGTCTTTGACCTTAAAGTTTGAGCCATTGGTGTTTTGTTCAGAATTTTCTCATGTGCCTAGATGTTCTAAGGTTTTCCCTACTTTCTCATCTAATAATTTCAGTATATCTGGTTTAATGTGGAGATCATTGATCCACTTACACTTGAGCTTTGTGCAAGGAGATAAGAAAGGGTCTATTTTCATTTTTCTGCATGCTGAGTGCCAGTTGGATTAGCACCATTTGTTGAATAGGCTGTCCTTTTTCCATTGAATGTTTAAGTCTCCTTTGTCAAAAATCAGGTGACCATATAAATGAGGGCTCATTTCTGGATCTTCTATTCTATTCCATTGATCCACATGCCTATTTCTGTACCAGTACCATGCAGTTTTCAGCACAATTGCCTTGTAATATAGCTTTAGGTCAGGGATAGTGATCCCCGCAGATGTTTTCTTGTTGTTGAGGATGGATATTGCTATTCTAGGTCTTTTGTTGTTCCATATGAAATTGCACATTGATCTTTCCAACTCAATGAAGAACTGCATTAGAATTTTGATGGGGATTGCATTGAATCTGTAGATTGCTTTTGGTAGGATGGCCATTTTTAAAATGTTGATCTTTCCAATCCAGGAGCAAGGGAGATCTTTTCATTTTCTGAGATCTTCCTCAATTTCCTTCTTTAGAGGTTTGAAGTTCTTGTCGTACAGGTCCTTCACTTGCTTAGTTAGAGTGACACCAAGGTATTTCATAGTTTTTGTGACGATTGTAAAGGGTTCCTTTTCCCTAATTTCTTTCTCCACATGTTTTTCCTTTGAGTATAGGAAGGCTAGTGATTTGTTTGAGTTACTTTTGTATCCAGCCACTTTGCTGAACTTGTTTATCAGCTGTAGGCATTCTCTGGTGGAATATCTGGGGTCACTTAAGTATTCTATCATGTCATCGGCAAAGATTGATGTTTTTATCTCTAAGGAAAGACACTTTTTACTCATTAATGGGGAAATCTCTCAGGAGGAACTCTCAATCCTTAACATATATGCTCCAATTAAAAAAAGTACACACACTCATAAAAGAAACCCTACCAAAGCTCAAAAACTACATTTCACCCCACACAATAATAGTTGGAGACTTTAATATCCCATTCTCTCCAATTAACAGATCATGGAAACAGAAACTTAACAAGGACACTGTAAAACTAGCAGAGACTTTGAACCAACTGGAATTAATAGATATATACAGAACATATCATCCTAAAGTAAAAGAATACTCCTTCTTTTCATCACCACATGGCACCTTCTTGAAAATTGACCACAAAATTAGACACAGAACTAGCCTCAATCTATATAAGAAGATTGAAATTCTCCCTTGTGTCCTCTCAGATCACCTTGGTCCAAGGCTGGTCTTTAACAACAACAAAGACAACAAAAAGCCCACATACTCATGGAATCTAAACAATGCTCTGTTAAATGATAGCAGGGTCAAAGAAGAAATGAAGAAAGAAATTAAGGATTTTCTAGAATTCAATGAAAACAAAAACACAACATACCCAAAACTATGGTATGCAATGAAAGCAGTACAGAGCAGAAAACTCATAGCCCTATTGCTTCCAAAAAGAAACTGGAGAGAACATACATCAGCAACTTGACCTTTAGTAGGGTTTCTTTTATGAATGTGGGTGCTTTTGTATTTGGAGCATATATGTTAAGGATTAAGAGTTCCTCCTGACAGATTTCCCCGGTAATGAGTAAAAAGTGTCCTTCTTTATATTTTTTTTGATAACTTTTGGTTGGAAATTGACTTTATTTGATATTAGAATAGCAACTGCAGCTTGCTTCTTTGGGCTGTTTCCTTGGAAGTTTTTTTCCCACTCTTTTATTCTGAGATAGTGTCTGTCTTTGCTCTGAGATGAGTTTCCTGTATGCAGAAAAAGGCTGGATTTTGTTTATGTATCCAGTATGATAGACTATGTCTCTTTATTGGGGAGTTAAGTCCATTTATGTTAATAGATATCAAGTAATAGTGGTTTCTGTTTCCTGCTATTATTGCTTTTGTAGGTTGAGTTGTGTCTGTGTCTTTTTCTTGTTCTTGTTTTGGTTTTCTTGCTTAAGAGTTTTCATGTTTTTACTAGGATGTAGTTCTCCTCATTGTATTGGGTTTTTCACCTATAATTTGTTGTAGTGCTGGGTTTGTGGTCAGATATTGTGTAAATTTATATTTGTCTTGAAATATCTTCATCTCTCCATCTATGATGATTGATAGTTTTGCTGGGTATATCAGCTTGGGCTGGCACTTGTGCTCTTTTAGGGTGAGCATGATGTCAGTCCAGGCTCTTCTAGCTTTCATAGTCTCTGTTGAGAAATCGGGTGTGATTCTGATTGGTCTGCCTTTATATGTTACCTGACCTTTTTCCCTTACTGCTTTTAGTATTCTCTCTTTGCTTTGGGCACTTGGTGTTTTGACTATTATGTGTCGGGAGGTATTTCTTTTCTGGTCCAACCTATTTGGAGTTCTGTAGGCTTCTTTCATGCTCCTGGTCATCTCATTCTTAAGTTAGGGAAGTTTTTTTCTACGATTTTGTTGAAGATATTTACTGTGCCTCTTAGTTGATACTCTTCTCCCTCTTCTATTCCTATTATCCTTAGGTTCGGTCTTCTCATTGTGTCCTGGAATTCCTGGACATTTTGGGTTATGAGCTTTTTGTTTTTGCATCTTCTCTGGCTGTTTTGTCTATGTTTACAATGTTGTCTTCTGCCCCCCCCCCCCCGAGATTCTCTCTTCCATCTCCTGTAGTCTATTTGCAATGCTTGGTTCTGTGACTCCTGATTTCTTTTTTAGGTGTTCTACCTCTTGGGTTATCTCTTTTAGTGTCAGTTTCTGTTTTAAATTCCCTCTTTCATTCTTTCATCTCTTTGGTTCTGTTTTCCTCTAGTTCTTTGAGTTCTTTGAGTAATTTTCTTGTTTCCTCTTTAAAAGCTTCGAATTCTTTTTGTTTTTCCTTCTGTTCTTGTTTAAGTATCTCTATCAGCGTCTTGAGGTATGATTTCAGGTCTGTATCTTCTTTTTCTGGAGTGGAGTGTTTGGCATTCCAATGTTTGCTGTTATGGGAGAGCTGGGTTCTGGTGTTACCTGGTTGTCCTGGTTTCCTTGGGATACACTCTTTTGCTTTCCTCTTGCCATCTTGTTGTCAGTGATATGTTCTTGCCTTCTCTTGTATCTGGTCTGTGTCACTGGATCTCCACTGGTCCAGGTTGCAGATGGGCTCAGCTCTGTTCTGCGCTCCAGTGTTGCCGGTTAGAAAATGAGGTTCCAATGCTGTGTCCCTGGTCCCTGGATCTGGCAAAGAGGGGGTACGCTTTCCGTGTGCACTCCACAGAGATCTCTCTGCTCCCTGGCTGCCCAGATCTCCTACTCACCAGTCTTTAAAACTTTAAGAACTGCTGGTCCGGGTGGCAGATGGGCCGAGCCCTGTTCTGTGCTCCATCGTCGCCGGAAGGAAACAGAGGTTCCAATGCTGTGTCCCTGGTCCCTGGATCCTGTGGAGGTCTTTGAATTACATGGAGTTGAGAAGAATATCGATTCACTAATTTCTTTCTCAGCCTCTTTATTTTTTGAGTAAAGGAAGGTTACTAGTTTTTGAGTTAATTTTATATTCAGCCACTTTGCTGAGGTTGTTTATCATCTGTAAAAGTTCTCCATTGGAATTTTTATGATCATTTAAGTATACTATTATATCATCTGCAAATAGAGATATTTTGACTTCTTTCTTTCCAATTTGTATCCCTTTGACCTTTTACATTTGTTTGTTCATTTCGTTTTGTTTTGCTTAGTTTTGCTGTCTGATTGCTCTGGCTAGTACTTCCAGTACTATATTGAATAGATAGGGAGAGGATAGGAAACCTTGACTTGTCACTGATTTTAATGGGATTTCTTCAAGTTTCTCACCATTTAGTTTGATGTTGGTTACTGGTCTGCTGTATATTGCTTTTACTATGTTTAAGTATGAGCCTTACTGATCTTTCTAAGAATTTTAACATCGATGGAGTTGAATTTTGTTACATGCTTTCTCAGCATCTAATGACTTGATCATGTGCTCCTCCCCCTTTGAGTTTGTTTGTATAATGCATTACATAGATGGATTTCAACATATTGAAACATTCCTGCATCCCTGAGATAAAGCCTACTTGCTCAGGGTGAATGATTGTTTTTATGGATTATTGGATTTAGTTTGCAAGAGTTTTATTGAATCTTTTTGCATCGATATTCATGAGGGAAATTAGTCTGAATTTCTCTTTCTTTTTAGGGTCTTTCTGTGATTTAGGTATGAGTGTAATTGTGGCTTTTTAAAATGAGTTGGGTAGTGTTCCCTTTGCTTCTCTTTTGTTGAATAGTTTGGAGAATGTTGGTATTAGGTCTTCTGTGAGGGTCTGATAGAATTTTGCACTAAAACCATCTAGGCTCTTTTGTTTTTGTTATTGTTTTTGTTGGGCAACTTCTGATGATTGCTTCTATTTCTTTTGGGGTTATGGAGCTGTTTGGATTATTTATCTGATCCTGATTTAAATTTGGTACCTGGCATCTGTCTAGAAAATTGCCCATTTCCTCTAGATTTTCTGGTTTTGTTGATTATAGCCTTTTTTCCTCGAATCTGATGATTTCTTGAATTTCCTCAGTTTCTGTTGTTATGTCCACACCCCTTTCTTTCTTATTTTGTTAATTTGGGATCTGCCTTTGCCCTATAGTTTGTCTGGCTAAGTGATTATCAATCCTGTTGATTCTCTCAAAAAACCAGCTCCTGCTTTTGTTGATTATTTTTTAGTTCTTTTTGTTTCTGCTTCATTGATTTCAGCTCTGATTATCACCTGCCATCTACTCCTTTTGGGTATATCTGCAGTGTTTTTTTGTGTTTGTTTTTTTTTTTTTTTCCTAGAGCTTTCAAGTGTTCTGTCTAGGTGTTAGTATATGGTCTCTTCAGTTTCTTTTTTAGACACTCAGAGCTATGCATTTTCCTCTTACCACTCCTTTGATTATATCCCATAGTTTTAGGTATGTTGTGCCTTCACTACATTAAATTCTAAAAAGTCTTTGACTTTTGTTTTTATTTCTTCCTTGACCAAGTTATAATTGAATAGAGCATTGTTCTGCTTCAATATGTATGCAGGCTTTTGTTGTTTTTGTTGTTACTAAAAACCAAGCTTAGTCTATGGTAAGCTGATAAGATGCATAGGATTATTTTAATCTTCTTATATCTTCTGAGGCCTGTTTTGTGACTGACTGTATGGCTAGTTTTGGAGAAGGTACTGTGAAGTTCTGAAAAGAATGTATGCTTTGAGCTTTAATAGTGTTTCTTTTATGAATGCTAGGTGCTTTTGCATTTGGAGCATAGATTTTTCAGGATTGAGAATTCAGGTTGGTGGATTTTTCCTTTGGCAAGTATGAAGTATAATTCCTTGTCTCTTTTGATAGCTTTTGGTTAAGAGTCAATTTTATTCAATATTAGAATGGCTACTCCAGCTTTTTTCTCGGGACCCTTTGCTTTGAAAATTGTTTTCCAGCCTTTTTCTCTGGGGTAGTGTATGTCTTTGTCACTGAGATGTGTTTCTTGTATGCAGCACACTGTTGGGTCCTCTTAATGTGTACAGTCTGTTAGTTGATGTCTCTTTTATTGGGGAATTGAGTACATTGATATTGAGTGATATTAGGCACCAATGATTGTTGTTTACTATTATATTTGCTTTTAAAGGTGGAATTATAATTGTGTGTATGTATTCTTCTGGTTTAGGAACCAAAAGGATCCTGTACCAAACTATTCTGCAATACCTGAGTCCTTAGGGCTCCACGACCGTTGCTCTTTTGACAGGAATTTGAGTGAAACACCTGGGAGACCAGCTTTCTCACAGACAGGTATGGGTTCAGAGAGCTCTGGCACAGGGTCAGCTAAAGGGGCAACAGTAAACTAGATGTATCCTATAGTGCTTCTTGACTCCTCTGTCTTAAGGGCTCAGGACAGGTCCTTAAGAGCAGAAGTGGTAGTCTTATCTGTGCTCTCAGGTGTTTCAGCACTTCTGGGAGAATTCTTTCAGTGAGGTCTGTATATAGAGAGGTGTGGCCCAGGGTTAGCACAGAGCCCAGGCAGAAACTGGAAGGAGGTACATGTATTCTTAACTTAAGAATGACGGTGTATTGAAAACTGTTAATTAAAAGAATGTGTGTTACATGTATGTACATATATAATATGTATTTACTCACATATGATATGTTAGCATGTATTAAAATATATTCATGAAAGGTAAATTTCTACCTGAATTGTTTGAGTATTGATTAATAAGTGTCTAATGTTTATTTATTTAATTAATTTAATACTTTAACCTATTTTTATATTTAGAAATCCATATCATAAATCATTAAGCAAATTGAAGATCTTGAAGTATATTTTAAACTATTTACATTAAAGAAACCATTTATGTTAGAGACCACTGTATAATTTTTAAAGTCCTACTTATATTTTAATATTAATCAAAGAAATTCAAGTTAATTAAATATAGTTGGTCAGTCAGTAGTTTTTTTCCATATTAAACTCACTCTATTGTTTTGGAAATTTAGAAAATACAGTTAAATTAGTTATAATTTAATGTAATATCCATTAAAAACAAATTTTATTCAAAATGCAAGTAAGTCACAAAAGATTAAAGCAAATTTTGTAAGAAAGCAAACAACTTTTAATCTAAATGAACACTGTACATTATTTTGAAAAGCTATAAGAGCAGAAAAAGAATTTTTAGATTGCACAAAATCTATTTCTTCACAAGCTCACATATTTGAATAAAACTGATAACTGATAGGCATTATGTAAAACAGAAACAATTCTGTATGATACTTTCTCTATGGAGAAAATGAGAAACTAGAATTTCTATGCACATCACATTCAAACTTTATTCTGAAAGAGATAATTGAAATGTTATAGGTTGTGGAAATTAATTTATGGATGCTTCTGAAATCTGAAAAGCTCTAAATTAACCTTGCTTGAAGGAGAACTCAGTGCTCTAATTTATCAAGGCTTCCAACTGTGCTAAGTAGAGTGTAGAAGACAATCTTCTTATACATGATGACTCTCAATGAATACCTCTTTTCCAGAGTTCTTTTTCTTAATTTTATTTCTCAAATGAGAGAATCTTCTTTACATGTGATGAATGATATTTAGTAATTTTAGCACTAATCCTATATTAACCCATGATACAATTTATTACACATGAAGTCTAGAGAGCAGCCTAGAACTTTAGCTTTTGATTTAAGGGTTTTCTATAATAGTGTCCAATAGAACAGCATTGTACAAAGAATGGCACTACTGAAAATATAAAACTGTTTTGCCTCTTTTGAAACATTAGGTACATTGTTTTTAGTATAAAAATATCAAAGCATTCATAGTCCAATTGTTATTATGATCATTAATATTATCCATCTATCCTCTGAAGCCTTTATAGTACAACAGATCACTGCGATCATTTGCTTGACAGGAGATGACTGGTATTGGAAACATTTTCATAATTGAAAAAGTCATAGAAAAGAAGGTCTTATTGGTACTTAGATAAAGAAATATGTTTTCAAAATGTTTTCTTAAAATTCCTGTAAGTATCAATACATATCATTTGTTCTCAACTTTATCCAAAGAACATTCTTATTATGCTATGTGTTGGCTAATATAGAGTAAAATTTTTTCAAATTAATAAATAATAGTGACTGCTTACCTATAGATAGCAAATATATCTTATTGGCAATCAAAGAACTTTGCTTAATAGAAAGTAGAAATAAGATAAGACACTGAGTACATTCATAGTGGCAAGAGCTAATATATCAATGCATCTCTCAGCATTCACTGCAGAAGGTTATTCGATTAAAGTATAGTAAAAAAAAGACTACGGAATGACAAGTTCAAATACAAACATTAATATCACACCCATCCTAACAATGTTCAGTAATCATCATTGAAGAATGTAAAAAAAAAGTGGTGGATGACAATAAGAAAACAACACATTCTGAACACAAAATGGTGACTGCAGACAAAACAGCTGTTAGGGCAGTCACAAGACCTATACACACCTGTATACACCTGGCCAATCCCAATATGGATAACAGAAGGAAGTAAAGTGCCCCACTAAGAATTTATTTCAATTAATAGCTTCTGGGAATTTACAGATCACATTCCTAAGGGTATAATTTCTAATATGCCAAACCCGCTAAATCCAATGCAAGGCCACAACACTAAGAATATATAGGCAGAACAAGTTGAAGTTAAAAAGTGTTGAGAGAGGAAGAGAAGAAGCAGAAAGATGAGGAGGAGGAGGATAACAAAAAGAAGGGGAAACAAAGAATAAGACAAAGAAAAAGAAAAAGAAGAAGAAAAAGACAAGAATAGAAAGAGGAAGAGAAAGAATTATTATTATTATTTGTAGCAGCAGCAGCAGCAGCAGATGATGATGATGATGATGATGAAGAAGAAAAAGAAGGAGAAGAAGAAGAAGAAGAAGAAGAAGAAGAAGAAGAAGAAGAAGAAGAAGAAGAAGAAAAAGAAGAAGAAAAAGAAGAAGAAGAAAAAGAAGAAGAAGAAGAAGAAGAAGAAGAAGAAGAAGAAGAAGAAGAAGAAGAAGAAGAAGAAGAAGAAGAAGAAGAAGAAGAAGAAGAAGAAGGAGAAGAAGAAGTCGTGAAGTTGAGGGAAGTGTTAATGTGAGTAGACCACATGCACCAAATTCACAAAAAGTAAAATATTCTATTATATATACATATGGGATATATGTATATACATACACACATGAGCACATGTGTGTGTGAGTGTGTGTGTATGTGTGTTTGTGTGTGTGTTATTCCTGTTTTACACCAAATATAAGCAGGGCTGGAGAAAAGTTCTTCAGATCAACTAGGAATTGAGTTATAAGAGATGGGATTCACCGTCTGAGTGTTTGCAATTAAACACAGGCAACTGATGCTTTAAACATGTGAGGTGTTTCTCTAACCCCATAAAGATATATTTTTGTACTGAAAGTAGTCATTTCTCATATGTGTCCCCATAATTTATAGGAGTATAACTCTTGATTCCCCAACCTCTACCCCTCTCAGTTCTTCCCTACCTCACCTGACTTCCTGATCCACTCCCTTTCTGTCTTTCTGGAATATACATTCTTTTATGAGATAACGACCAAACTTGACAAAATTAAATATAAAATGAATCAAATCAAAAATATTGAAGTTGGACTTGGCAACCCTGTAAAAGGAAAGAAGTATAAAGAGTAGGTAGAAGAGTCAGAGACTCAGAGTCAGGAGTCATAATTATAGCCTTAGGTTTAATATCTTAAAAAATATTCAGAGCGGAGCCTGGCCAACTGCCAGCCAGAAAGGCAGTTCGTACAGGCTGAGTAACTGTGACCGGGAACAGATCTTAGGAACTTCTGTTCCCACCCTGAGACGACTTCAGGACGCAGAGCGGAGCCTGGCCCAACTGCCAGCCTGAAAGGCGGCTCGGCTCGTACAGGCTGAGCAACTGGTGAGTGGGAGACCTAGGCTGCTGGGATCTCTGCAGAGTGCACACGGAAAGGGAACCCCCTGCCCTGACCTGCCCTGTCCTCCCCGATCCAGTGACCGGGAACAGATCTTAGGAACTTCTGTTCCCACCCGGAGACGATTTCAGGACGCAGAGCGGAGCCTGGCCCAGCTACCACCCAGAACCTGGGCTGCCGGGGAGTAGAGAAATCTCTGCGGAGTGCACATGGAAAGTGTACCAGGAATACAGATCAGATACAAGGGAAAGGCAAGAACATATCACTGACAACAAAATGGCAAGAGGAAAGAGAAAGGGTATATCCCAAGGAAACCAAGACATTCTAGCAACACCAGAACCCGCTCTCCCATAGTAGCAAAAATCAGAATTCCAAACATTCCAGAAAAATAAGACACAGACCTGAAATCATGCCTCAAGACGCTGATAGAGTTACTTAAACAAGAAAGAGAGGAAAAGCAAAAAGATTCAGAAGCTTTTAAAAAAGAAACAAGAAAAACACTCAAAGAAATCAAAGAACAAGAGAAAAACAGAACCAAAGAAATAAAGGAATGGAAGAGGGAAATTAAAACAGAAATTGACACAATAAAGTAAATGCTAAAAGAGATAACCCTAGAGTCAGAACACCAAAAAAAGAAATCAGGAGTCACAGAAGCAAGCATTTCCAACAGATTACAAGAGATCGAGGAGAGAATCTCGGAGGCAGAAGACAACATTGCAAACATAGACAAAACAGCCAGAGAAGATGCAAAAAACAAAAAGCTCCTAACCCAAATGTTCAGGAAATACAAGACACAATAAGAAGACCGAACCTAAGGATAATAAAAATAGAAGAAGGAGAAGAGTATCAACTAAGAGGCACAGTAAATATCTTCAACAAAATCATAGAAGAAAACTTCCCTACCCTCAAGAATGAGATGACCATGAACATAAAAGGAGCCTTCAGAACTCCAAATAGGTTGGACAAGAAAAGAAATACCTCCCGACACATAATAGTAAAAACATCAAGTGCCCAAAGTAAAGAAAGAATACTAAAAGCAGTAAGGGAAAAAGGTCAGGTAACATATAAAGGCAAACCAATCAGACTCACACCCGATTTCTCAACAGAGACTATGAAAGCTAGAAGAGCCTGGACAGACATCATGCACTCCTTAAGAGAGCACAAGTGCCAGCCCAAGCTGCTATACCCAGCAAAACTATCAATCACCATTGATGGAGAGACAAAGATATTTCAAGACAAATCAAAATTCACACAATATCTGACCACAAACCCAGCACTACAACGAATTATAGGTGGAAAATCCAATACAAGGAGGGGAAACACAGCCAATTAAAACAAGAAAACTCCTAAACAAGAAAACTAAAAGAAGAAAAAAACACAGACACAACTCAACCCAAAAAAGCAAAAATGGCAGGAAACAGAAACAATTATTCCTTGATATCTATTAACATAAATGGTCTCAACTCCCCAATAAAGAGACATAGACTATCAGACTGGATACATAAACAAAATCCAGCCTTTTGCTGCATACAGGAAACTCATCTCAGAGACAGAGACAGACACTATCTCAGAGTAAAAGGGTGGGAAAAAAATTTCCAAGCAAACAGCTCCAAGAAGCAAGCTGGAGTGGCTATTCTAATATCGAATAAAGTAAATTTCCAACCAAAAGTTATCAAAAAAGATAAAGAAGGACACTTTTTACTCATTACCGGGGAAATCTGTCAGGAGGAACTCTCAATCCTTAACATATATGCTCCAAATAAAAAATCACCCACATTCATAAAAGAAACTCTACTAAAGCTCAAAAAATACATTTCCCCCCACACAATAATAGTCGGAGACTTTAATACCCCACTCTCACCAATGGACAGATCAAGGAAACAGAAACTGAACAAAGACACTGCAAAACTAGCAGAGACTTTGAACCAACTAGAATTAATAGATATATACAGAACATACTATTTTAAAGTAAAAGAATACACCTTCTTCTCAGCACCCCATGGCACCTTCTCGAAAATTGACCACATAATTGGACACAGAACGAGACTTCATTGATATAAGAAGATTGAAATACTCCCAATCATCCTCTCAGATCACCATGGTCTACGGCTGGTCTTTAACAACTACAAAGACACCAAAAAACCCACATACACATGGAAACTAAACAACACTCTGTAAAAGGATAGCAGGGTCAAAGAAGAAATAAAGAAAAAAATTAAGGACTTTCTAGAATTCAACGAAAACGATAACACAACATACCCAAACCTATGGGATGCAATGAAAGCAGTATTGAGAGGAAAACTCATAGCCCTAAGTGCTTCCAAAAAGAAACTGGAGAGAGCTCACATCAGCAACCTGACAGCACAGCTAAAAGCCCTAGAAAAAAAGGAAGCAGATATACCCAAAAAGAGTAGACGGCAAAAAATAATCAAAATTAGGGCAGAAAAAGACCAAATAGAAACAAAAAGAACCATTGAAAAAATCAACAAAACAAAGAATTAGTTCTTTGAGAAAATCAACAAGATTGATAAACCCCTAGCCAGACTAACTAAAGGGCAAAGAGAGAGTATCCAAATTAACAAAATCAGAAAGGAAAGTGATGACATAACAACGGAAACTAAGGAAATTCAAGAAATCATCAGATCCTACTACAAAAACTTATACTCCACAAAATTGGAAAATCTGGAGGAAATGGACGAATTCCTAAACAGATACAAGGTACCAAAGTTTAACCAGGACCAAGTAAACCATCTAAATAACCCTATAACACCTAAAGAAATAGAAGTCATCAAAAGCCTCCCAACCAAAAAAAGCCCAGGTCCAGACGGGTTCAGTGCAGAATTTTATCAGACATTTATTGGGGATATAACACCAATATTCGCCAAACTATTCCAAAAGATTGAATCAGGTGGAATATTACCCAACTCATTTTTTGAGGCTACAATAACCCTCGTACCTAAGCCACACAAAGACCCTACAAGGAAAGAGAACTTCAGACCAATCTCACTTATGAACATTGATGCAAAAATACTCAACAAAATCCTTGCAAACCGAATCCAAGAACACATCAAAACCATCATTCATCATGACCAAGTAGGCTTCATCCCTGGGATGCAGGGATGGTTTAACATAAGGAAATCCATCAACGCAATCCACCATATAAACAAACTCAAAGACCAAAATCACATGATCCTCTCACTAGACACTGAGAAAGCATTGGACAAAATCCAACACCCCTTCATGTTAAAAGTCTTTGAAAGAACAGGAATCTAAGGCCCATACTTAAACATAATAAAAGCAATATACAGCAAACCAACAGCCAACATCAAACTTAATGGCGAGAAACTTGAAGCAATCCCACTAAAATCAGGGACTCAACAAGGCTGCCCACTCTCCCCCTACCTATTCAACATAGTACTTGAAGTCCTGGCTGGAGCAATTAGACAGCAAAAGGAGATCAAGGGGATACAAATCGGAAAGGAAGAGATAAAAACATTACTCTATGCCGATGACATGATAGTGTACTTGAGTGACCCCAAAAATTCCACCAGAGAACTCCTACAGCTGATAAACAAGTTCAGCAAAGTGGCTGGATACAAAATTAACTCAAACAAATCAGTAGCCTTTCTATACTCAAAGGACAAACATGTGGAGAAAGAAATTAGGGAAAAGGTACCCTTCACAATCGTTACAAAAACTATGAAATACCTTGGTGTGACTCTAACTAAGCAAGTGAAGGACCTGTATGACAAGAACTTCAAACCTCTAAAGAAAGAAATTGAGGAGGATCTCAGAAAATGGAAAGATCTCCCATGCTCATGGATTGGAAAGATCAACATCTTAAAAATGGCCATCCTAATAAAAGCAATCTACAGATTCAATGCAATCCCCATCAAAATTCCAACCCAGTTCTTCATGGAATTGGAAAGATCAATGTGCAATTTCATATGGAATAACCAAAGACCTAGAATAGCGAAAACCATCCTCAACAACAAAAAAACATCTGCAGGAATCACTATCCCTGACCTCAAGCTATATTACAAGGCAATTGTGCTGAAAACTGCATGGTACTGTTACAGAAATAGGCAAGTGGATCAATGGAATAGAATAGAAGATCCAGAAATGAGCCCTCATGTATATGGTCACCTGATTTTTGACAAAGGAGCAGTAAATATTCAATGGAAAAAGGACAGCCTATTCAACAAATGGTGCTGGTCTAACTGGCACTCAACATGCAAAAGAATGAAAATAGACCCGTTCTTATCTCCTTGTATAAAGCTCAAGTATAAGTGGATTAAATATCTCCACATTAAACCAGATACACTGAAACTATTAGATGAGAAAGTAGGGAAAACCTTAGAACACATAGGCACAGGAAAAAATTTCCTGAACAAAACACCAATGGCTCAAGCTCTAAGGTCAAAGATTAAAAAATGGGACTTAATGAGATTGCAAAGTTTCTGTAAGGCTAAGGACATCGTCAAGAAAACAAAACGGCAACCAACAGAATGGGAAAAGATCTTTACCAACACCACATCAGATAGAGGCCTAATATCCAAGGTGTACAAGGAACTCAAAAAGCTAGACACCAGAGAATCAAATAACCCTATTAAAAAATGGGGTACAGAGCTAAACAAATCATTTTCAGTTGAGGAACACCGAATGGCCGAGGAACATCTGAGGAAGTGCTCCACATCCTTAGCCATCAGGGAAATGCAAATCAAAACAACCCTAAGATTCCACCTCACACCAGTCAGATTGGCCAAGATCGAAAACTCAGATGACAGCAGATGCTGGCAAGGCTGCGGACAAAGAGGAACACTTCTCCACTGTTGGTGGGGTTGCAAGCTAATACAACCACTCTGGAAATTTGTCTGGCGATAACTCAGAAAATTGGATATAGTACTACCTGAAGACCCAGCTATTCCACTTCTGGGCATATACCCCAGAGACACTTTAATACACAACAAAGATATATGCACCACAATGTTCATAGCGGCTCTATTTATAATAGCCAGAAGCTGGAAGGAACCCAGATGTCCTTCAGAAGACAAATGGATACAAAAATTGTGGTACATATACACAATGGAATACTACTCAGCCACCAGAAACAATGACTTTACCAAATTCTTAAGAAAATGGCTGCATCTAGAGAAGATCATCCTGAGTGAGATAACCCAGTCACAAAAGAACAGACATAATATGCAGTCACTGATAGTGGGATGCTAACCCCAGAGGCTTGCATTCCCCCAGAAACAACTCACATACTGTATGAAGTCCAAGAAATAAAGAAAACAAAAAAATATACATATATTCACAAAACAAGAAGACTTTGAGTATTTCCATGTTGCGTTTTGTTTTGCATGTACTTTACGCTTATTGTAACTAGTAGGTTTTCAATGCATACTGTCAAGCCCTTGAGAAAAATCAAGTACTGACTAAAAAATATATTTACATGGTTTTATGTAAAATTTATTTTAATGTCTGAAAAAACAGTACTGACAAAAATGTATAATTTTAAGCAAAAAATGTTTAAAATTTGTACATTTATCTTTGTTTTGCAAAATAAAGTCATTAAAAAATTAAACTTAAGGCTATAATGTATACACAGAGGACCTTGTGCAGATATATGTGGACCCCTTGTGCTTGCTGTTTTGGTCTTCGTGAGCTCATATGTGCTTGCTCAGTTAATTCAGAGGGTCTTCTGTTTTCCTCCATTTTCTCTGGCCTTATAGTTTTTCTGCACTCTCCTTATCAGGGTTACTTGAACTGTGAGGGTAGAGGTTTGATGGTGTTCTCTAATTTATACTCTTTCAGCCAAATGCAGTACAATTGGTGCCTGTGTCTGGCTGTTTACTGAAAGATTAGCAGTTCAAGGCCTCCCAGGAATGAGAACCCATAAAGATAATTTTAAAAGAAAAGAATGTAAAAACTAAAAGTTGGGATTAACTGTTTTGAAATACAGTCCAGAAATACTCTAGACAAGGCAAGAATGTTGTATATAAAAATTCAGAATAGGTATTACTGTCAAAGTAATTATGAAAGCAACATTAAATCAGCTAAATATTTTAACATGGAAACATGGCATATTTTACCAAAGAGTCAGAGCTGTATCTAATGTTAGGATTAACTTTCATGGCACCTGAATATGTTATACAAGGTTCCAAGAGAGGGAATCAAACAATTCTCCTACTGAGCTATGATGTTTCCAAACCACTTCAATTACAACATGATTTGATAACATTAATGGCTTAATGGTAACATGTAACCAAAAACTCACTAATCGGACTTAATTTTCAGTCATCAAAAGGGAAACTATTATAAATAGAGCCGCTATGAACATTGTGGTGCATATATCTTTGTTAAAAAAAGGGGGGGAAACTATTACATAGTATTTGAATTCTAGCAACAATCTAAGATTAATAAAGTCATAGATATTAAAGATGAGCCTGCAACATCAAATTAACTGAATTGCTGTTGTCCAAAACTGCATTCTAAATGTTTGTCCTTATTTCCACAGAGAAGTGTACTTCTCACCTTTCATCAAAGGAACATCTATTTGCATCAGGCAGAGACCATAACAGAAACCAATTAAAATGTTAAAATCATGATATATTGTGGTACCTTGTCCCATATTATACATCTTCAAACAGAACAAAACAAACAACAATGACAGCAAAAACATATCTGTACCTAAAGCTAAGTAATAATGGCAGAAGTAGAACAAAATACTAAGAACCAGAGGTACAGGAAGTATGTTTGAGATTCTGTCTGTAGAAGTGTCAGATAGGTTACATTCAGGAGGTCTCATCAGCATGTCGGCCTTAACAAAACAAGAACAACTTCCTGGCCAATGGCCATGCTAACATGGAATGGAGAACGTCTCATTGGAAACATAGGAAGAGTTTGAAGAGAAATGGGGGAAGAGATAAACGTAATTAATAAATAAAAAAATACAAAATAGAAAATGTGCTCCTTAGGACCCACTCTTATTTCAGGAGAGATTGACAATTAATAACTGGTGGTAAAGGCACAGTCACTTTTCTTTGGTGAGCTGACCATTGGTTGGTTCCCCAAAGTGTACATGGACAGCATTAATTAGAATCAATAGACAATTTACGAAAAAGAACAAGGAGCACATAAAAGTAAGAGTAAAGCTATCTGCCCACGTATCCAGGGTATCACACAGATCTTCTCTAAACTTTTTTTCTCGAACTCATCCCCTCATCCTGAACTCCATCTCTGCTAGGCATTTCCTGTGAAGCCCTGCACATGACAGCCAGAGGAGCAGGTAGGATTATTGCATATCTTCTCCTCTTCTTCTACAATCCATCCACATGTAGTTCGGCTCCCCCTTCTTCTCTGCCCCCACTCAAGCTTATCAAATTCATGTTTCTAAGAAAATCAATAAGACTGATGAACTCTGAGTCAAATTTACAAAATTTTAGAGAATGACCATTTAAATATAATGAAGTTATGGAAATAAATACTTAACACCTGAGAAAATTCTGATACTTGTAAGGATATATTTTTTTAGACCTGTACTCTACCCTATTAGACAGTTTCATAGCATGTATACTTTTCTCCATATATGTCTCATGCTAAAGTTAAATGTTGATCAGACAATAAATTTGAACAGACCTATAACCCCTAGTAAAATAGAAGCAGTCATTAAAAGCCTACATACACCAACAGCAATAAAAAGCCCCAGCACCAGATGGTTTCAGTCCATAATTCTAAAATACTTTCAAACAGAAGTTAATGGTGAGGTGCCTGAAATTATTCCAGAAAATAAAATCAGGAGGAATATTGCCTAATTTGTTTCATACCTCCACAGTTTCCTGATACCAACACCACACAATACTTCAACAAAGAAAAATAATTACAGACCATTTTGATTATGAATTCACATGGAAATTTCTTTAGTAAAAGCCCTCAGCACATATATAGCAGGGGGCTTACTTGTCCTGTTGCCATGGGAGAGAATGCATGTAATCCTCTGAAGACTTGGGGCACCAGCTTTAGGGAAATACCTGGGTGCCCCACCTTCTCAGAGGTGAATGGGAAGAGAAATAGGAGAAAGTCCTCTTTGAGGGGGAGATTAAAAAGTAATAGTATTTGGGATGTAAATAAATAATCAAATTAATTAATTATAAAGAAAGGCCTGCAAACATATCTTAAATAGGCTTCATGCCAGAGAAGCAGAAATAATTGAATAAACATGAATGGATAAATATAATCTGTCCTATAAATAGAATGAAAGACAAAAATGACACGATTACCTCATTACACTTATAAAAAGAGTTTTGACAAAAAAAATCCAATGCACTATTATGATAAAAAGACACAGAGAGATTAGGGACACAAGGTCCATATTTCATCATAATAAAGGCATTCTACATGAAGCCTATATGCAACACTAAATTTAATGCAGAGAAACTTAAAGCAATTCTACTGGAAACAAAGAAAGCATACCCCCTTTCTCCCACCTATTCAATAGTGTTTAAAGTCTTAGCTAGAGCAATAAGATAAATGAAGATGATTAAGGGGTTAAACAATTAGAAGTAAGAAGATAAAGTATTTCTATTTACAGATAAAATAATATATTTAAGTGACTGTAACAATTTGGCAGGAACCCAGACCTGATCCTGGGTGGCAGCATGGGTTGTGATTCCACCATGGCCTCAAGTGACTGGGCTAGCTGTTCACAGCAGGTTAATTCCAATTCAGATCTATCTCACTTCATAATGCTCAATCTGTTCCATACCTACTTTCCCTTCCAGCAGTCCACTAAGTACTTGCACATTGTAGCAGCTTCTATGGCAGGTGAGCCATGTGGCTGGCAGTCCTCTTGGTGAACTTCTCTGTCCTGACTGTGTGATTTGGTGGCAAGCAGGTCCCTAGGTGTTGATAGCCTGTAGCTGCAGTCATACATTTGCATAGGTTGTAAAAAAACAATGTTTAAATCCATTTTTCCTTTCAACCACTTAGTTCCCATCAATAATAACCCTGAGACTAGTTATTATTAAATGCCTAAGGCATAAGCCTTTAGTTCCACATAGAAGTGAAAATAAGATAATTATGGAAGGCAGAGGGAAGGAGAAACATGGCTGGGTGAGGAAGATAGAGGTGTGCCTCAGATATAGAAGACACTCAGAGGGAGACAGGAGAGAGGCCTAGAGGGCCAGAAAAATTAGTGGGAAGTGGGAGTGGGTTGAAACTTTAGAAGGTCCCAGAGACCTAGGATGGAGAGGCTCCCAGGACTCAATCTAAGCCAAAATACCCAACCTGAAAAGAATACTAAATACTTGCTTCAAATGGAACCTAAAGATACCTCCTCCAATCGTCTGACAAGACCCTGGCAAAGGATGGAAACATCAACCCACCTACAAAATTTTTAACTCAAAACTGCTCCTATCTAAAAGAATTGCATGGACAAAGTGGAGCAGAGAGTGAAGTAACTGACCTAACTTGGAATCCAGCCCAGTCCTGAAACTATTATGAATGCTATGTTTTACTTACAGACAGAAGCATAACATGGTTGTCCTCTGTGAGCCTCTACCAGCAGCTGAATGAGAAAGATGCAGATTCAGCCAAGAAGTGGCCTGAGGTTAAGTACACTAATAGGAGAGTTTGGTAAAGGGTTAAAGGAACTGAATGAGATGGAAACTCCATAGGAAAACAAAATCTGTCAACTAACCTGGACCTCCAAAATTTCCAAGAAACTGAGCCACCAACCAAAGGGGATACAGGACTGGTCTGTCTTCCCAAGCACATATGTAACAGAGGGCTGTCTTGTCTGACCTTACCAGAAGAGGATACACCTGATCCTTTAGAAATGTGATACCCTGAGTGTAAGAATGCATGGGTTGGGGAGGAGGGAGCACCTTCTTAGAGGTGAAAGGGGTGAGAGATTGGAAAAGAACTCTGCAAGTGGTGGCCAAGAAGGGGTACATTTGGGTTGTAAATAAATAAAACAATTAATTAATTAATTAAAAGATGAACAAAAATTTATGTATAAAACAGAATAAGACAAAATAACAGTGTTAGGAACTAGAAAAAAATGTTTAAAGACAAATCAAAACATGGAAAGTTCCCCCATATCACTATTAGGTAGGATTAATAAAATATTAATTACTATCCAAGCAAATTCAATCTATATACTCAATGTTGTCCCATCAAAATTCTACCAAATTTTCAGAGATCTTAAAAAAACAATTTTCAACTTTATATGAGAATACAACAAACAAACAAATAAAGAAAAAACAAAACAAACAATGTTTATGAAAGTTAAAACTATCATGAAAAATAAAAGTATAGCCAAAGATATCTCGATCAAACAGGAATGTTGGTCCTTGGAACTCTATAGAAATCTTAGACAGAGTGTGTTTTGGATACATGACCAGAAGAGGAATATCTGGGTATTCAGGTAGTACTATATCCAATTTTCTGAGGAAATACCAGACTGATTTCTAGAGTAGTTGTTCCAGTTTGCAATCCCACCAACAGTGGAGGAGTTCCTCTTTCTCCACATCCTCACCAGCACCTGCTGTCACCTGAGTTTTTAATCTTAGCCATGCTGACTGGTTTCAGGTGGAATCTCAGGGTGGTTTTGGGTTACATTTCCCTGATGACTAGGGATGTTGAGCATTTCCTTAGGTGCTTCTCGACCATTTGGTATTCCTCAGTTCAGAATTCATTATTTAGCTTTGTACCCGATTTTTTAATAGGATTGTTTGATTCTCTGGAGTCTATCTTCTTGAGCTCTTTGTATATGTTGTGTATTAGCACTCTATCAGATGTAGGATTGAAAAAAATTCTTTTGCAATCTCTTGGCGGCCATTTTATCATCTTGACAGTGTCCTAAGTCTTACAGAAACGTTGCAATTTTATGAATTCCACTTTGTTGATTCTTAATCTTAGAGCATAAGTCACTGGAGTTCGGTTCAAAAAAATTTCCCCTGTGTCTGTGTGTTCTAAGTTCTTCCCTACTTTCGATTCTCTACCATGTGCATAGCAGTCTTATTTATAATAGCCAGAAGCTGGAAAGAACCCAAGTGTGTTTCAACAGAGGTATGTATACAGAAATTGTGGTATATTTACATAATTGACTACTACTCAGTTATTAGAAAAATTACATTATGAAATTCTGAGACAAATGGATGGAACTAGAAGTTATTATCCTGATTGAGGTAACCCAGTCAGAAAAGAACACACATGTTTTTTACTCACTGATAAGGAGATACTAGCCACAAAAATCTCTGAATACCCAAGAAACAACCCACAGATCTTTTGAAGATCAAAAAGAATAAAGGCCACAATGTGGATGCCTCAGTCCTTCTTATAAGGGAGAACAAAACACTCACATGAGATAATAAAAGGCAAATAGAGGAGCAGGTATTGAAGAAAAGATCATTCAGAGACCAGCTTAACTGGGAATCCATCCCATATGCAGCTACCAAACTTAAGCACAATTGCTCATGCCCAGAAGTACTTACTGGCAAGAATCACATAAAGATGCCTACTCAGAGGTTCTGCCAGACTTATACAGGTACAGTTCTGCAAACTTGGACCTAACCATTATAATGAACACAGGAACCACAATGAAAGAACTAGAGAAAGGACTGAAGGAGCTGAAAGGTTTTGCAATCTTATGGGAAGAACTATATTATCAACCAACCAAACCCTCCAGAACTCCCATGGACTAAAACACCAACCAATGAACACACATGGAGAGACCCATGGCTCTAATTGCATATGTAGCAGAGGTTAGCATTGTCTGGCTTCAGTGGGAGAAGAGGCTTTTGATCCAGTGAAGGCAAGTATTCCCAGTGTAGGGGAAGCCAAGGCAGAGGTGGAGAGGTTGGTTGGGTAAGGAAACACCTTCATGGAAGTAAGTGGAGGGGATCAGGGATGGGAGGGGGGAATAGGAGATAAAATTTGAAATGTAAATGCAGAGAATATCCAATAATAAATAAATTTAATTAAAAATAAAATTTAAATACATAAATAGCAAATAAAAAGCAAGAAAATGGCAAAAAAGGAAAACATCCTGGAAGCCTGGTATCAAAAAAAACTTAGACAAAAATCTGTACTTATATGAACAGGCAATATTAAATTTATAAAAAGCAGTTAATACACAATGAAAAAATGTAGCATCTTCAACAATTGATGCTAGGTGGCAGTAAATGGAAGAATGTGAGACAATCCATAATTATCATTCTGCATAAAATTCAACTTTAAATGAATCAAAGACCTCAACATAAGACCAGAAACACTGAACCTGATAGGAAAAAACTTTGGGAATACCCTTGACTCACTGGCACTAGAAAAGGCTTTCTGAACAGAACACCTTTTGCACTGGCACTAAAATAGCAATTAATAAATGGAACCTCATGAGCGAAAAGTTTTTCTCTAGACACAGGACATAATCATTAGGGCAAAATGGCAGCCTACAGAATACTGAAAGATATTCATCTACTACACATTTAATAAAGAGCTAACATCCAAATTTTATAAAGTACTCAAAAAATTTTATCAAAAACAAAAAAGCAACAACAAACTACAGTTTAAATATAATTTTTAAACTGGGTCTGGATATAACATAAAATGATCAGAAGAAGAAACTCAGTTATCTGAGGAGCATTTAAACAAATGTTCAAAACCATGAATCATGAGGGGGACTCAAATCAAAACAACTTTGTGATTTCTTCTTTTAGTAGTCAGTATGACTAAGATTAAAGAAAACAAATTATAACTCATACTGGCAGGGTGTGGAATAAAGAAAGGAAACACATTTATCTGTTGCGGGTGGGCTTGCAAACATGTACTTTCACTAAGAAAATCAATGTGACAATTACTCAGAAAATGAAAATGGGTTTACCTCAAGGTCTAGCTATATCTCCTTTGAGTATATACCCAAACATGCTTCATACTACTGCAGAGTCAATTCCTTGTTCAAATATGTTCATTGCTGCTCAGTTCATAATAACCAGAAAGAAGGAATAACCTAGATGTCTATAATTGATTAAGGGATAAAGTAAGTATGGTACATTTATGTAATGGGATATTACTCTGAGATTTGAAAAAATGAAATCATGATACTCATATATAAACAGATAGAGTGTTGTAACTCAGACCCCAAAAGACAAATGTGCTATTTGCTTATAAGTGAATGTTTGATGGTAAGGCAAAAATAAGATATGTACACTTCATAAATCACAGAGCTTAGTTATAGGGAAAGGAAATAAGGAGAAGGAAATAGCATAGTTATAGATTGAGGAAGAAGGTCAGGAATGTAAGTCTCAAAAGAGATGGGATAACAAGAGGGGGACCATGGTGGGAATATGAAGGACAGTTAAAATTAAGAACCATTTGTGATGTTGTACCTAATAAAATATGTAATATAGTATGTGTGTTTGTAGTATTGTATTAATGCTGTATTATGTACAGCATGTATATTGCTGTGTATATTATTACCTAATACAGATTTAAGGTTATCTAACTAACATCTAAGAAAAATGACAAAAAAGTCAACTGGATTGAACAAAAATTTTATGACCATAGTAAGATTTCTTTACTTATTGAATATTGTATACACTTGATAAATTGTTAGCATAATACAGATCTTCTACAGAGCATGGAATTGGGGCTTTTGTTTTAAAGTACAATTTGTCTTCAAGCGACACAGTCTGTTTCTAATGAATGAAATATATTCTGGCAAACAGAAGCAACTGTTCAATCATTATGTTGTCCATTAACACAGCAATAGGTTCAAGTTCTAGATGTCCAGAACTGGTGTGTGTGTGCATGTGTGTGTGTGCCTGTGTGTGTGTGCATGTGTGTGTGTGCATGTGTGTGTGTATGTGTGTGTGCATGTGTGTGTTTGTGTGTGTGTGTGTGTGCATGTGTGTGTGTGTGTGTGTGTGTGTGTGTGTGTGTGGTTTTATTTATAACTATGAGACCCTATGGTAGATGCATAAGTCTCTCATCTTCTGTGAACTCCCATTATCACTACTTATGAGTCTTGCTAAGCATTAAAATACAAGAGTAAATTTGCAGCATGATCAAATAGTAGAATGTTCTTCTGACAGGTTTAACTGTGGATTTATTTTTAACTTCTCATTTTTTTTTTTAGTTTTCACTGCTTTCTATTCTCTATTGCTGTAAAAGTTTTAGGCATGATGAACTAAATAGAAATACACATATTTAAATAGACTGACAAAGAAGTATTAATGATCCACATACTTGGAAAATTTTAGACAGGGTCATTCTGACTATGTGCCAATTAAACACCTTTATTTTCTAGATTATTTTATTTTAAAGTTTCTTTCTATCCTTTTAGATGCAAATTTTCTCAAACCTACTTGCTAGTTTTACACTTTTGTTTTTCTTACAGGTCCAGTGTATTTTCTTTGGAAATATGACCAACAAAGTTGATGGTGTCTATTCCTTTCAGCCTTTAAAATAAATAATCAGAAAACAAGTAATATAAAGTTTTTTTATTTGGCTTGTTTCCCCTTACTTTATTAAAGTGTGGATTTTTATAACTCCCTTGTTATATAGTAGTTGATGTTTAATAAATGAATAATTCTTAAATTCAATTTTAGCCATGGTAATTAAAATTTTAATCTTGAACTATTTTAGTTTCTCTTTTAAACCGGCAAGTTATGTTTTCCAATATTGAATTATGCAAATTTCAACCAAAGAATTTATATTTGAAGCTTTGAATTAGCATGCCACATATTTAAGAAAGCAATTGAATGATATTTACAATGGTGATGATAAGTAGTATTTAAAAACCTAACCTTTAATGTGCCATAATGATAAAATAAATTTGCACAATATTTACTTCCTTCATCTCCGTAAAAAAACAAAAGCAACACAATGGCTGAATTTGTGAATGAAGTGCTGAAGGATGGTGCTTAAAATGTGAGAGAAATGGAAAGCCTATAAAATTATTAGTGCCGAAACAACAGTACAGACAACACAATTCCCATCAACAAGTGTTATCTCCATTTGTGTATCAGGACATTCACTGCTACAGGCTAAAGGATTAAGAGGATAGTCTTAAAACCTGACATTTATAGGGAATGCAGTGTTTCTAAATATAAGAGAAACACACGGTCCCACCCAGATCTCAAACCTTATTAAATTTTAACATGCAGCACATAGGGTGGCATTCACAGTGTCTGTCTCTTAACCCAGAGCTTACGCTTCATTACCTGAGAAATAAAGAATTCAGAGCCAAACTCAGGGGAAAAGGACTAGTACAAAACCCAGACAGACCATCTTTGAGAACAAAAGTAGCTATAATTCCTCATTTCAACTCCCCACATGGTAGCAGAGGAGACAGAAGCCCTTGGAACTCATACAGACCGAGCAATAAAGTTGGGATTCCAGCATTCTTTTTTTTTTTTAATTTTGAACTTGTTTTTTTTTTTTTTTTTAATTGTAAATACAGGTGCTCTCTGTATTTACATTTGAAATGTTATTCCCTTCCACCACTCTGCTCCCATCCCCCTTCCTCCATTTGTCTTCAGCAAAGTGCACTTCTTCCTGATCACCCTCTCTTGGCATTTCCCTACATTGGGAAAACATGCCCTCCCTGGACCAAAGGTCTCCTCTCACAATGATACCTGGCAAGCTAAATATGCAAATGGCACATGGTTCTCTCAGTGTGTGCTCAATGGTTGGTGTTTTAGTCCATGGGTATTGGGGAGAATTTGGTTGGTTGATAATGTTGTTCCCATGAAGTTTCAACTCCTTTCAGCTCCTTCAGTCCTTTCTTTAGCACCCTTATTGGGGGTCCATGAGTTCAGTCCGATGGTTAGCTTCAAGCATGGTCAGCTGCTATCTAAAAATTATTTAGTCTTCCACTGGAGAAGGAGAATCTGTTACAAATGAAGGAGTAGAAAGGATAAAGCTCTTGCCATCCATATCAGGCAGTTGAAAATAGTAATTATACATTAGCTAATATTCATAGCTTTATGTGGCTAGTATCTGATTATCAATGAGTGCATACCATGTGTGTTCTTTTGTGACTGGGTTACCTCACTCAGGATGATAGTAACTAGTTCCATCCATTTGCCTAGGAATTTCATGAAGTCATTGTTTCTAATAGCTGAGTAAATGTACCACAATTTCTGTATTCATTTCTCCGTTGAAGGACATCTAGGTTCTAATCAGCTCTGACTGTTATAAATAAGGCTCCTATGAATATGGTGGAGCATGTGATTACCGCATTCTTACCTGAATGGCAGTTGTAGAGAGAGAGACAGATCATTCACCTCAGCAAGGAAGGATTCATCCTTAGGGCCTTACATATCCAGAGTCTCATTTTTCTCTATTGACCACTCTTTAATCCAACCACAGAAGAACTTTGGACTAAGAAATTTACACTTTCACTTTTTTTCATTGATGATGAGAAGTCTGCATTTAAAATTATTGATTAAATGGGCATAAATGTATAGATTACACTTGTAGGGTCAAGAGCCAAACATCAGATACCCTTTGAAAATGACACCCTAAAGGAAACCTTTAATATTCACTGTACAAACCAGAATATAAAAGAAGTTTATTCAATTTACCATGTAAGTAGAAACACAGGTTTAAATTAAATTAGAAGTTCCTTTTAAAACTAAACTTTTTTATCATTTGCAAAAAAATATAAAACACAAATAATAAAATATAGAGCCAAATAAATCATTCAAAAATTAAGAAACAAAGAAGTTGCAAGCACAGAGAAGTTGCAATCACAGCCCCGGACCTCACAAGAAATACTTACAAAATTCCTAGTCAGGTAAATGAAAAGAAATAACTAACAAAATTAAATCATGTGAAACAATGAAATTCATTGGCTTATTTAAAATAATAGAAAATGTTCAAGCATGAGAGAAAATGAAATTAAAATTAAAAATGAAAGAAACAATAATAATGAATATATGTATACATATATATGTATATATACAAAATAAAATTTTAAAGACAGATCTAAATTTTACTTTTCAGTAATAACTCTAAATAATAATAGGATACATTTTTTCATCATGTTCTATTCCATACATGAATATTTTTAAAATACTATAATATTGCCTTCTATGTATAAAATATGTTTCACTGGTAAAGACAGGCCATTTGTGAGACACTATATAAAATAACTGGTGAAAATAGCACAGTAAAACTTTTATTAATACAAATTTTATTATTTTAATACACTTAATATTTTATTTATCTGCATTACAGCTCGAGATAAGAGATGGTGATTCCTCTAGAAGTTGTTTTACTGTTCAGGATTGTGTTAGCTATCCTTAATTTTTTAAAATTGTTCCATATGAAGTTGATAGTTGTTTTTTCAAGGTCCTTAAAAAATTGTGTTGGAATTTTGCTAGGAGTTTTCCTGAATCTGTAAATTGCTTGGGTTAAACTGGCCATTTTCACTGTTAATCCTACCAAGAAAGACAATAGATGTTCACATCTTCTGATATCATCTTCGATTTCTTTCTTCAGAGACTTGTCACACTGGTTCTTGTCATACAAATCTCTTGCGGGGTTTGAGTTATGTAAAGATATTTTATTTTATTTGTGATTATTGTGAATGATGTTGTTACCATAATTACTCTGGTATGAAAGAGGGCTACTTCTTTCTTTGAATAAAGTTTGTATCCAGCCAATTTGCTAAAGGTGTTTCTCAGCTGTAGAAATTCTTTGATAAAATTTTTTGGGGTTGCTTATGTATACTTTAATATCATTCATAAATACCAATACTTTGACTTTTTCCTTTCCAATTTGTAATCCCCTTCATCTCTTTTTATAGTTTTATTGTTCTAGCTAGAATTATAAGAACTATATTGAGCAGATAGGGAGAGTGTGAACAGTTTTTGTTTTGTTTTTTTGTTTTGGGGGAATTTTTTGTCCCTTATTTTAGTGAAATTGTTTAAGTTTTTTCTGTTTAATTTGATGTTTTCTATATGCTGGCTGTACTTCCCATTCTTATGTTTGTGTATGTGCCTTGTACCCCTAATTTCTCCAAGACTCTTACCAAGAAGTGTTGGCACAACTTAAGACCCATCCTATGGGTAATTACCAATTCCTGAAACTATTAATAATACACTGGTCTATAAACTTAAACAGATGCAGAGACCCACAGCCTAATTTTGTAAGGAGCTCTGGGATTTTTATGGAAGAGTTGTAAAAAGGCCAGAGGGCCCCAAAGGGAATAGGAACTCCACAAAAAGAGCAACAAAGCCAACTATGCTGTACCCTTTGTGGCCCTCAGAGATAGAACAACCACTCAAAGAGCATACACAGGCTGGACCAAGGCCCCTCGGACATATGTAGTAGATGTGCAGTTCAGTGTTTATGTGGAATCCCTAACATCTAATGGGGAGTATGTCCCTAAAGCTGTTGCCTGTCTATGGAATCACTTTCCCTAACTTTGCTGCCTTGTCTTGAGACTCAGCAGGACTTGATGTGCCAAAGTAGGAAGATATTCAGGGAGACTGCACACTTTCAAAGGAGATGGGGAAAAGAGACAGCAGAAAGCAGTGTGTAAGGGCATATACTAGAGTGGAGTGCAGTGAAAAGTATGTAAAAATAGATTAAAATAGATTAATTAATTAATGGAAAAAATTTCCTACATCAGACCTTGAATTCCATAGGTGTTCTTACACACATGGGCACACACACACACACACACACACACACACACACACACACACACACACACACAAACTCCACAAGCAGACACACATGCTATAAAATAAATTAACAAAAGAAATATTGGAACTCATGCAAAAACTTTCGGTACGTCCCTTAATAAATTTAAAAACATTTAAAGAAAATTAATTCAGAATATTTTTATATCAAGGTATCACAGAAATGTAGTGTTAAATATGTGAAAAAGTGACAAACTTACTGCAACAGATAGAACCTTTATATGTCATTCTATGAAACTATAACAAAAGCAGATTCCTAGAGAACAAAGTAACAAAATAGGGTATGTAAGAAAGCAACAAATAATTATTCATGATGAACACTAATGGCGAATTCTCAGTTAAACAATAAGAAATTAAATATCACAACATAGAAACTCACAAGAACCCATCATGATCAAGTAGGATTGATCTAATCATGGATTCCACCAAACTTAAAATGAAGTCCTTAAAACACACTACTCTAGAAAATCAGAGGTTGGAGAACTGGCTCTGACACCCTTGCAGAGAGATCAGTTCTGCCATTACGATTTGTGTTGGGTAATTGAACTCAGTCTGTAACTCAGAATCCAGGTGGGTTGAGATTTTGTCTGTAGACACCTGAGGCCATATGCACTTCTCAGCATAGATACAAAAGTTTATACAAAATTGAAATAAATAATTTTTTCTTTAATAAAGAAAAAATTCATAGAAGGACCCTATAATATGATGAGTGTATGTTTCTTTCAAAGACCCATATTGCATTACAATTTTTGAATGAACTTTGGCAACAAAGAGAAGACAGATCTATTCAGTTATTTCTCCTTTGTTATGTGGATCAACTGAATTCAGTTTGTGAGACTGAAAGAAGCACAACCATAAACAATATCCTGCAAGAGACTAAAACTTAAAACACTCATATAAAGCTAGCTAAATCACTAAGAGCAAATGCATGGAGCAGGAACATATAACAAAAGGCAATCCATGTAGCAGAGGATAGCATTGCCTGTCATCAATGGGAAAAAATGTGGTCCTGTGAGAGCACATTTTCCCAGTGTAGGGGAATGCCAAGGCACTGAGGTGGAGTGGGTGGTTGTGAAAGGGAGCACCTTCATGGCATCAAGTGGAGGGCAAAGGAGAAGGGAGTAGAGGAGAAAGGGGATAACATTTGCATTGTAAATACAGAGAATATCCAATAAAAAATGAATCCCACTTTTTTCCCATTCCTATTCACTAGACTGTGTTATAAATTTCTATCCAATTACAACCAACTTAACATTTAAGGGTATGATTCTAATTGCAAACAACTTCACAATGATGATTCAGAAGCCTGAACTGACATACGAGCAGTACCCATTTTTTATTAGCTGTTCTCTGTGTTTATATTTTAAATGTTTTCCCCTTCCCCTCTACTCCATTTTTGTTTTTAAGTAGAATGAATAGAAAGTGAAAGGAAGTACTGACACATAAGTTGCAAGTTACAAGAACAGAGACATAACAATGGATAAAACTTTGGGGACTTCCATATTACATCACCAAAGCAATAACGTCTTTAACAATGGAAGAAATCTACCCTTCATTGGAGATACAACTTGCTCTTGTGGCTATCATAATTCTAGTGCCCTCCAAAGATAATTTTCCATAGATAATATCAAACATGAGCTGACTGCCTATATGTTGTGTCCTAATGCTTATCTAAAAATGAGCAGTTTGATTTAACTTATAAAATAAAAGTCTCTTTAAGGTTCTTTATGACATGAGTCTGGTCATATCAGAGTAAGCCAGACACTGTAAATAAAGTCTTGCTGTGTATGTTTTATCTTTAATCAACAGAGTTGTCATTACAAGGTTTCAAGACAAACAGTTCTAATAAGATCATGAATGTCCACCTCATTTTCCTTGAGAACTACAACATGATTTGAGTTGCTTTTCATTTAGATTTATATGAATTTTTCAGAGTCTCTAAAAGCAAGTCAGTTGTTTTTGAGTTACCTAAACCATTTTCTAAGCTACTGCGTATGGAATATGATTCTTTATCATTGGGGAGAATCTTCTATTGTTAGTTTATCATCTTTTGCTTATTTCTAAAGTTTATAAATTAAATCTTCTTTTTTAATGTATGTGAGTGTGTTGTTGTTAGAGAGACATTTTTGAGTCTGGCATGCACTGCTCAGAATTTCATTTTGAATTGTACATATTTTCTTACCATATGTCCATAGGTAGATGAGTCATTATTTTATAATAAACCAATTGTACAATAATTGAACATTTTGTGTTTCAATTTGCTGAAAATGATAACTAAGGTATTTTGGATATTTTGTATTGAGTCATGACAAAGCTTTGTGGAAATTTTAGATCAAAATGTGTGTTCATATTTTGGATTTAAAGGAAGTCAAAGAGTCTTCAATAAAGTAATTGTGTTTATTCATAAGCAGTTGCTCAGAAAGAAATGCTTGCTGTTTATTTACTTTTCCTCAATGACTTTTATGGTGAATGATAGATAATAGCATTGTGGATTTTAACTGTATTTCCATGATGAGAAATAAAGCTCAATCATTTACTCCTGCTTGATAATTTAAAAACCCTGCTTGACATCAATCCTGCCACCAATGAATATCTACATTTTGCCCTTCATGCAATATGTGCTAGGGAAATGGTAGTTCAAAGCTGAAGGGAGGTACCAACCAGTGTTTGATTTGATTTAAAGGTCATTCTACAAGATAAAACCCATACTAGACACTACTTGTGTGAGGAAGTTCATGAGACTAGATAACACAGAAATCTAGAGTAAAACAAAATACTAATGGTCTAAAATATAACACAATGATTCCTGATGAGATTCCTCTATATTCATAGATCAGTGACTCATTCAGCCCTTATCATAGAAGCTCCTCCTGCAGCAGATGGGAACAAATACAGAGTTTACCATTATGGAGGGGAGGAGGGAGGGAGGGAGGGAGGGAGACAGAGACACATAGAGACAGAGAGTAACAGACAGAGAAATTGATTAGAAACACATAGTTCTAAATAAAATGACTTTATCAAATACCTTCTCTAAGAGCTCAGAGACATCTGTGAAAGAAGCAGAAAAGTTGTAAGATCTATAGAAGACGGGAGATTCCATGAGAACAAGGCTCTTTAAATAATAGTAACCCACAAAGACTGAATCAGCAAACAGGGAACTTTCTGCAGTAGGCACTAGGTACTCTGCATATGGTTTTCAGCTTAGTATGCTCAGGAGATGCCCAAGTGTGTAAAGGAATGGGCCTTGTTTGTTGTGCTTTCTCGTGGGGTTTTTATGTACTATTAATTTACCTTGTCCAAATCTTATGAGATTATTTATATTTTAATCTCATATTTCATTATATATTTCATTATGTATTTTATTATATATTTCATTATGTGTTTCATTATATATTTTCTTATATATTAAAAGCCTATTCTTTTTTATTTTTCTATTAATTTATTTACTTATTCATTTCACACCCAGATCATAGGTTTCATCTGTTTTAAGCTACTCCAATCACAAGTCTTCTCTCTTCAACCCCACGTATCCTTCACCTCTGAGTTTCAGTCAGTTTCATGGTGGACACTCACAAAGGACAGCTGTGCTAGGTTCCTGTCTGCAAGCATAACAGTGTATCTATCACTAGTAGTTTTAGTGATTGATTCTTGCACATGGGATGGATCTCAAGTCAGGTTGGTCATTGGCCATTCACTCATTCACTGCTCCAACTTTGTCCCTGCACGTTTTTAGCAGGAAAGTTTTGCGGTCAAAAGATGGGGGACGGGTTGGTAACCTTATACTCCCATGCAGGGTCCTGTCTAACTACCTGAGGTAGACACTTCAGGTCACTCCATATCCCACATTGCTAGAGTTACCTTCATCCACTCCCAGGTTTCTGGCATGTCTTAGACATGTCCCAGGTTTCTGGCATGTCTTAGACAAGCTCCACTTCCTGCCATTTCCCTTTCACTCTCCTGGAAATGCAAGGTATGTGCTGTCTTATAAGTAGATATTAGCCATAAAGTACAGAATAACCATGCTACAATCCATAGGCCAAAGAAGATAAACAACAAGAAGAACAGAAGGGAGGATGTTTGAATCTTACACAGAGGGGAAAATAAAATTGTCATTGCAGGTAGAAGGAGAGAGTAAACTGCATGGGAGAGGACCTAGGAGGAGAATGGGGTGTGGATCAGATGTAGGCAGGGCTGCCTTTCTAATAAGAGACAGAAATCGAGTAGATCAGGATAGGAGAGGAAATAAAGACAAACTTGTGGGGGAAATGGAAGGGAAACTCTAATTAGGATATATTGCATAACAAAATAATCTATTTTTAATAAAAGAGAAAAATAAAATGAAAAGTAAAAGTTAAAAATAAAATTCTGATAACATTTTATTCAATTTTGCCTATTTTTATCAGTTCATATATATATAGTTTTGCATGAATTTCTGTATAGACTTGAAAAAAAAACCTTTCAGGTTCTTGACAGATAATTCCAAAAATGTATCAGATCTGACTTTAGTGTATGCTTCTTTCTCTTTGCCCTTGTCTTTCTCAGTGTGCACGTGTGTGTGTGCTTGTGTGTGTGTAGATGTATTTTGCCCATGTATGTTTGCACATGTGTATATGATGGCTAGAGGTTAATTTGGGAATCATTCATTTCTTGGGCACAAGCAGACAATCTCTTTTCTTGAAGTTGTGGTTCAGTTAGATTTGGGATTCTCTCCTCAGGGTAGTCTGGCTGGTGAGGAAATTCTATTCTCCTTTTTCTGCACCTTGCACTCACAACCATGGCCAACGTTTTAATGTTTGATCTGGGGATTAAACCAAATGTTCAGCCTTCTTGGACAGTAACTTTAAAGACAGCTAACTCTCAAGATTCTGCACTTTTCCCAAATATTTTTGGCTATGTAGTTTAGCTATAATTAGTAATTGTATTTAAACGATAGATGATATTTTTAAATGCCTACAAAATAGTCTCATTGGTGAAAGATGGTGTACCTGCTCCTTTGAAATGCAGAGGGCCAGGGCTAATTATATAAACTCAAGTAGCAACTGTGGTCAATCTGTTTGGTTTGAGATTTTTGGAAAAGTGCTGGCATTTGATTTCCTCATAACCACTTGGATTTTAAGCTTTGAATAGAGACTCTCAGTCAACTGGTCTCTGACTCTCAATTATCCTGGGGGGAAAAAGGAGCTCTGCTCATTTCATACTCTGCACTATAAAACCTCAGATTGGAACATTCTAGAAATACTTGGGGTCATGTTCCCTCCCAACTACTTGTCCTCTTCTGACACAACATTCTTCCACACTACATATCAGCACAGATATACTTTATGAAACTGCAAATAAATATCACACATTAGCTAAGAGTTCTCCAGTTCTGGACTTTCAGTCACTTTTGTATTCTTCATGAATCTAGATTATGAAATCAGCAAAGATAGGATTTCTTGGTTTATTCTTTTGTGATGGTTTGAAAGAAAACTGAGTCCCATAGGCTGATGCATGGGAACATTGGTCCCAGGTTGGAGGGGCCTTTTATAGAGGTAACAAAACCTTTACATAATGAAAGCTTTCAGGAAGAGATTCTTTACTTCACAGGGCTTTGAAAGACCATAGTCTCTCCCACTTCCAACCTCTCTATTTTCCTGCCTGTTTGAAAATGTGCTGTAACATCCCCTCCCTGTCGGGGTCCACAGTAATAAACTGTAAGTCTGGAAATATAAGCCAAAACTGAAGTGTTTCATAAGTCTCTTCAGACACAATGATTTATCTCAGCAACAAGTAAACTCACTTCTCATTGGTAATCTTGAAATGATATGATGCAAACTACTATCTATTTCAGCTTGTGTCAAATGTATCTATAATTTTTATGCATCTCTCTTTTAATATGCATGGATAACAATCTCTTTGGCTAAATACAAAAGCATTGCAGGCTACTGTTTGATTTTTGAGACATGAATCAGTACAATAGTGAAGTTATGTGTAATACAGCAGCTTTGGGTTCTTCCTTTTACAAGTTTAAAGTGTGTGGTCATTTGTAGTTCTCTGTGATAAAACATGCTTCATTTTTCGGATGTGTTCTTATGGACCTCTTTAGAATAACTATAGGCAATTTACTTCATCATGACCTTTTATAAGGCTTTTGAGTAGGTTCTATTTTTAGAAAAAAAATATTTAAGAATGGGTGGTATGAAAGAAAGCTAGCTATCTTGCTCAGAAACAGTAAATAAAATAATAAAAATTAACACAAGGGGTAAATTATAAAGAATATCATCCTGAATGAGGTAACCCAGTCACAAAAGAACAGACATAATATGCAGTCACTGATAATTGGATACTAAACCCAGAAAGCTCTGAACACCCCAGAAACAACTCACAGATTATATGAAGTTCAAGAAAATCAAAGGCCAAAAAAAATGAAAAATCATTATGCTTAATCTTTACACACCAAAAAAACTTTGACTATTTCCAGGTTACATCTTGTTTTACATGTACTTTAAGCTCATTGTAACTAGTAAGATTTTAATGCACACTATCGAACCTTTAAAAAAAATCAAGTACTGACAAAAATGTATTCATATACTTTTATGCAAAAATGCTTTTAAAATCTGTACATATATCTTTTTTTTCAAATAAATTTGTTCAATTAAAGAATGATATGAAATTTAGAAAATAGGACAGAGTAAAATAATATCAAGTAGCTATCTGATGTGCTCCCTGCACGCTGCACAAAGTCAAACTTTGATGATGTGAAAATAGATATGGATAAACAGAGAATGAAGAAAAGACTGAAAGCAAACAGAATTAGTAAATAAACTGTCATCTTCAAATAATTATGTTCTCTATATTATTAAACAATATTCCTGAAGTCATAAGAACTAGTATTCAGATAGAGTCTATGTTGACAATAAACAAATATCTTTTGAAATTTGAATTGATTTCTTAATTTTATCTTGGTTCATATATTTTTTTCCGGTGCTTTTTCTGGTATACTCGCCTTTTTTATCCAAGAACCAGGCAGTACCTATCTTTAATGGCTGACTCTTAAACTATCCACATATTGAGTAGTTGCACTATAGGATGAGTTAACAAAGTTTATATTACTTTGTCTTTACAATTGCGTTCTTTACAATCTCAAGCATGATGTTACAACTTTCTTCACTGTTAACTTTCAGTTTTGTAAGTGACCCAAATTGAATACTGCTTATAAAGTCAATGTGTGCATGAGGTTGAACAATTAGAAAAAAAAAAAAAAAAAACAGGATTGTTTTCCATCCAGATTTAATTCTTCAGGCCAGCGATAAAGCACAAGTTCTGTTTTCTATGCTTCCCAGCAGTACTTTCAGTCTGCGTATAGTAACACCACCAAAGAACATAACATCACTGACTTGAAGTAATTTCTGCCTGGCATTCTCTGTTCTTATGAGATATATTTTTTTTATTTCCATGCATGTGTGTCTGTGTGAGTGTCTACCATTTGGCTGTGAATACCTAAATAGGGACTGGAAAATACCTCTGGTAAATCTTCTAGAACAGCAAAGGCACTTTTAACCATTCAACCATCTCTCCAGCCTCTGCTTTGCTTGTGTTTGTAAATCAACCTACATACTAAAATCCTAAATATATAACTTTATAAATGCAATGTATTTCACATCCAAAATAAGTATATGTGTTTTACCAGTTTGCTTTACCAGTTTTCTTTACCAGTGTACTTAAAATAAATACTCTTGAGTGAGAAAATAGAATTAGTATTTTGATCTTGAGTTTAAAATATTAGGCAGTGTAATTAGTACATCATATTTGCTATAACTATATAGTCTTAGGAAGCCTGTTCACTCAAGCCAATTTAGAAACAAAGTCAATTTAAAAACAAAAACAGAAAGACTTGGAACACTATACTCTGTACCATGCCTGACACACAGCTTCAGATGATCAAAAAGTACCACTCTATTTCCAAATTCTCTCAAGGGAAGGAAATAGTTGGGTCAGGAATATAGTCACACCATTTATGTGGTCGTTTTAGTGTACAAAAATACAAGCTTCTGAATTATAATTTCTGACTCCTTAGAGGGAGTCTAGCTACCTGGGGGAGTAATTGGATCACCACAGTCAAAAGTATGTGTTGAGGAAAGCTCATAGTTAATCTATGTGTTAAAATGTACCCAAGCACCTGGAAGGACTCCCTTAAATGACTAATATGTGTAATGTAAGCAAGCTGAAAGATGGGTTCAGAGATGACATGTGGCATTGTGAGTAGAGATTAGACAGTGAGTTTCCTCAGTCAGTTTTCTCTAGGTTTAATAGTAAGAGAAAACACAAAACATTAAAATAAAACAAAACAAATTATTCTCTTATTACCTCTCATAGAGAAAGACAAGGGTTGGTTTTCTTTTGCTCTATTCTTTTGAGTCTTCCTTGTGTTGTGTATGAGACAAAATCTGTGCTAAAGATCTGGGGCCTGTGAAGAAAAGGGAAAAAACTATTAGAGGGAAAACAAGGTTTGTGAGCTCTTCCAAATGTCTATTTCTGTTTCTGTTCATGAATGTGAGTATTTTCTTTTGCTAATAATATTCACAAAAACTACACCTAGTTTTATTAATGATTTTTTGAGATTAAACATTTCACAGTATCTCTCATTACTGTAGTAAAGTAATTTTTTTAAAAAAATAACTGTAATGTTTATGACAAACACGCATGTACAATGATGCTCAGTAGAAACCAAAAACTGCTTCTGAATTTTATTACATATTCAAGGAAATATTTCATAAGATTTAAAATTTTGACATAAATATGAGCTCTTGTAATGTTATTTTAAAAGTTATGTTTATATTTAAAATTGTTATTATAGGTCATTGGGCTAAATAAAGAAAATGATGCAGTAGAAAAAAGTTACATCTGCATAAATCACATTTAAGAATTGTTTTTTAAATATGAGTTTCCCTCAGAACTAAGTAAAGCTTTCAGAAATATTGAAAATTGGTTTTGTTTTTACTCTCCTGAAGGATAATATTATATCTCCTGAAAGATAATGTATTTAACTTGAGTTTCAATCTTTGATTGACTTGAAAAGCTGCTTTATTGGAGATATGTGATAAATATATCACAAATAAATAACCATAATATTTCAATAGGCAACTCCTTCTTCTCTAGGTCACCTACCTTTGTATCCTAATACGTTAAACTGAAGTGTCCTCCCTAAACACACATTCACATATGTCCATATAGATTATTGTTTTTCTATCTCAGGTTCAAGGAAATATTATTTAATAGTCTAACGGTAAGTCATAATATATTTAGTATAGGTGCTAAAGCAAGTAACAGGTATCTTTTGTATGTTTCTGTGCATACATAGCTATGCATGTATATAGGTATGTGTACAAAGATGTGTGTGTATGTTTGTGTGTGTGTGTGTGTGTGTGTGTGTGTGTGTGTGTGTGTGTGTGTGTTTGTGTGTGTGTGTGTTTGAAGGCCAGAGGAAGTCTCTAGGTATCTTCCTCATTTTTGCTTCCTTTACCACTCAAGACAGGTCCTCTGATTAAACTTAGGACACTCCAAAAAGCTTAAACGAAATGAAAGCAAACTCCTAAGATACTCCTGTGTCTACCTCCACAGGGCTAGAATAATGGTCATCTTCTGCTCTGCACTTATGTGCAGACCCAGTGATCAAATTGGTAGTTCATGTTGGTGCAGCAGACAGTTTATATCTACTAAACTATATGTTTCCAGTCAATTCTATATGTACAAAAAAACAGAGGCACAAAGATGTATTTCCCTGAGGGAGATAACATAACTCCAAGATACCCAAAGGTTTGCAATGAGAGTAAATTGGAATTCTAGGGTGCTACAGATCAGTAAAGGATCCAGAAGTAAAATGTCAGATGAATTTACATACTGAAGAAAACATAGTCTGGAACAAGCAGTAGAGGTACCCAGGCAACCTCAGCTTTGAGTTATGGATGTATCATGGCAGTAAAAAATTCATGATAAAGGAATGAAAATACAGAAAATGGAGCCATACTCTGTGCTGCCACATGAAGACATGTTGATGGCCCTGGGTTATACTGACACCCGGCCATATAGGAGCATGTCTATGGTGATGTTTGGTATCAGGGCTGCCTCTGAGGGTTTTGTAATGTTTGTTGGGCCTACTGAACATAATAGAAGGCTAATATCCAACACATATGAATGACTCAAGAAGCTAACCACCAGAAAACTCAAGAGACTGGAGGCCCCAGGGAGATTAGAATCCAGTGGGGTTGGTAGGGTGAGAACATCCACATGGAGACTAGGGAGGGAGAGGAGACATGGAATGTGGAAAAGTAGGGGTTGGACCAGAGGGTCAATAAAATCTGGCCTTAAAAACATAACAAAAGTAAAATAAATAAAAAGAAAAAAATGATTTTTTTTTTCTGTAAACTGCAATGGGGATGCTGAAGTGTATTTGATGGCTTCAGGCAGAAGTGCAAGATGGCTACTACTCAGCTCGGTTGGAGGGGCAAACCTCTGAGAGTTTGCCCATGCTCCAGTGAGCACATAGATAACAGAAATTGGACCTTTTTATTGTTGTTCTTCTTCTTCTTCTTTGATTTTATTGCTGGGTTTTCTTTTTGTTTGTTTGTTTTTTTTTTCATTCATGGGGAGGTCACAAGTGTAGGATGCAGTCATGGAAGAACTGACAAATAAATGTGATCAGGGTGCATGATATGAAATTACCAAAGAATCGATAAAAATACTATGTTGGAAATAAAGAAAGGAAAAGCAGAGACACAGGCGTGGGGGAATTACATGCAAAGATTAGTCGGAAAATTGTTTAGTGCTTTTAAGGCAGGAAATCCACTGAGGCTTAAAGAAGCAGGAACAGATAAAATGAGTGCTTCTTAGAGCTACCAAGGGTACTAATGGCCTTGATGGCTCCTTGATTTCAGGTTTTAGCATCCAGTCCAAGGGAGAAAAAGTTCCTGTTGTTACAAAATTTTCAATTTGCAGTGGTTTGTTATAGCAGCATATGAAAGTAATGGCTCTGAGTTTTCTTTGGGATGTAACATCATCCAAGATGCAGTGTATTGATGTTTTATGATATTTTCTATAAAACTTGGCTCGGGTGATTTCTTGTACAAAAAGAGATTCTTGTGAAAATGAGAATTTATAGCTGGCCAATAGATGTCACTAAAGTCCTGTCCTCTCCAGCAAGCAATTCTAACCTAGAAGTAGAAATCCAACCCCTTTTAGATAGGTTGCCTATTCAATGTCTCAAAATCTAAAGGCTTAATGAGCATCTCTTCCTGTTGTCTAATTGTATATTCTGAATGACCGGACATTCTTCTGTTTGCTTCTTTATCCTACCAACAGCTTGATCTGCGATGAAAAATCTAAGCACTCAGATTGGATTATGCATTCTGCTGCTTTAAAATGTTACGTGTCTGCATTTTCCTCAATACATTTTACAACTAAAGTTATCTACAATAATTATTTTCACCTCTCTTAGTCTCCAATTAAGTATACTACAATTGCCCCTAACCCTCTAATATGTAAAAGAGGCTCCACTCAAATCCTGGACCACAGGCATCCCTTTGCTGATCTACAGTTAAGCAAACCTTGAACACAGGATTGTCTTTGATTTATATTCCCTTCCAGATAGCAGACAAAAATTATGAGGATAGATTCTAGTTTTCAAATTCTAGTCTTCTATGCTCCTTCATTCTTTTCTGCTGGTAGTCTTTTCCCCAGATGCATTCCCTTCTATAAGATATACAGTGTGTTCACTGTAGTACCTATCATTTATATTCTTATGACTTTAATTAAAATCTCAGCTCCATGAGAACAGATCTATTTTTTTTCCAGTTGGTATATTATAATTTGACCTCTTAGATTGAGTAAAGTAAAATGATTCTGTACAATTCCATCCCTTATAAAATGTTCATAATAACCTTATCCATATAGGCTTGCACTAAGAGAAACATCCACGTCTACATTTTGCCTCTACTTGAATCTCCCTCTTTCTTTTTCTCTCTCATTCCTAGACTTTTCCCCACATACCATTCCTTCTCATCCTGTGATAGGTTGGACATGCCTTGTTGTATAATGACATCATCCTACACCATGGTCTTATATCTGCTAAGCAATTTGTTTCTCTAGATCTCTGCCCTGGGCCCAGGGTTCTTTCTTTCTTATTCTTTATTTTTCCTCCCTCCTCTTTCTTTCTTTGCTTTTCTCAATGTTTTTTCCATCTTGCTAATGCTTAACAAAAGTGGTCCTGGACCTGAATATATATGCCTCAGTGATTAAGAGCACTTGTTTTACATGTATTTACGCTCATACTAACTATTAAGGTTTCCATGCATACTATCAAACCTTTAAAAAAATCAAGTACTGACTAAAAAATATATTAATATAGTTTTATGTAAAAATTATTTTAAAATCTGAAAAAAGTACTGACAAAAATGTATAATTTTAAGCAAAAAATGTTTAAAATCTGTACATTTTATCTTTGTTTTGTAAAATAAAATTGTTTAAAAAAAAAAAAAAAAAAAAGGAGCACTGGATGCTCTTCTAGAGGTCCCAGAGAACAGATCTATTTTGGCTTCTGTGCTTTCAAAATTTTTGTATCAGTGATAGTTTTCACAAAATGGTGTGTTTGTTTCTGGAATTGATAGTGTATTTTTTTTCCACAAAGTGCTTCTTCCAATCTCCAGTGCAGGAAGTTATAAAGAAAACCAATCATAAGAAAAAAATAAGTGAGTTATATTTTCCTAAATTATCAATAATGGCATTTGTTACTTTTTCCTTCTTTTTGCTTTGGACATTCATTTGATCGAGAATTATAAAGACACAGCTTGATAGTTAAAGGGAATTTCTGTTGTCAGCATACAAAAAGAGCCAGCAAAATAAAGGGAGAAAAACCATAGATTAAGATGCTTGCAGTGAACCATCCTATTGAGAACTGGAACCCCAACAGAGGAGTTAGACAAAAGTACTGAAGGAGCTGAAGGGGTTTGCAACCTCATCAGAAGGACATCAACTAACCAAAGACCCTAGAGCTCCTAGGAACTAAACCACCCACCAAAGAGTACACATGGGGGGAGGGGAACCTATTGCTCCAGCTGCATATGCAGCAGAGGATGTCATTGTCTGACATCAATAGGAGAAGCCCTTGGTCCTGTGAAGGCTCATTGTCCCCTTGTTGAGGAATGTCAGGATGTTGAGGTGGGAGTGGGCAGATGGGAGGGGAGGCATCCTCATAGAAATAGAAGGAGGAGGCATAGGACAGGGGGAAACCAGGAAAGGAGATAACATTTGAAATGTAAATAAACAAACTATCCAATAAAAATAACAGAATATACAGATCAACAAGAAAATATTATTGATAGCTTGGTATAAATTTGCTATATTCTAATCCAACTACTTCAGGCAATTATTTTAATTACTTATTTACATAATAGAATAATTCAAATTTCATATACTATTTCAAATTACTGGACAGGCACTGTTGAGACCTGGAAAGTTTTACTGTATTATTTCTGTGGTTTTTGTTCTAATACCTCTGACTGTGAATCTTAATGTGCTCTGAAATTTAATTTGCTGAGGCACCTAAATTGATTACTATAAGTATAATCTATTCTTTATTACTAAAATATCTAGAAGGTATATATAGCTTACTAATATTAAATGCTGTCCATATATCTCAAATAAAAACAAAATTTCTTCATTATTTGCAACTTTTTAGTAGTTATTTTCCTATTCTTTTTGTTTGTTTGTTTCTATGGTTGGTTGTTTGGTTGGTTGGTTGGTTACTTGGTTGGTTCGTTGGTCGGTCGATCGGTTCAGTCATTGAGACAGAGTTACTCTGTATTGCCCTTACAAAGCTGTAACTGCTGTAGACCAGACTGCCCTCAAAACCAAAGATATGCCTGCCTCTGCCTCTTAAGTGCTGGAATTAATGACATGTGCCACAAATTCCAAGTTAAACTCATAGTTTTATATTCACTCATATTTCATTGGTAGTCTGTCATTTTTTTCCTGGTAACTTCACTTAGAAAAGCTAGATCATCATCACGGATAATTTTAAGTCTGTATGCCTGCCAGCCTCTCCCGTGCTCTCTACTGTGAAATGAATGTTTTTCTCTTGTCAGTTGGACATATTTTAAATCCACAGTATTCTTTGTCCTGATGTCATGTGGTCCAATGTGTACTTTCCAGTTTATAAAGTGCACAACTGTTTGTGTTCACATTTCTTTGCCTTTCATGCTCAATGTTTTTAAAGCTTTGGATGCCTTTCAATTTCCAAATCCATTTCATGATCTAGCTAAAAGTTTCAGTCTCCCGAAATATAGAAATCTTCAATTCCATTTCCTTCCCCATGCTTATTCATCTGCCCCTGTGAACAATGAGCCAAGAAGTGTTTTTTATGACATCTTCAGACACTTCCTATGACTTTATTTTTTTTTTTTTGTCTTCTGTTTAATCGGGAATCCCTGTCCTTTGAAAGAGTCTAAAGCAGTTTATTGTTGAGTTCCACAAACTCTCTTCTCTGGGCACTTATTTAATAGTATGCTCCATAAATGCAAGATCCTGGTAATATAAGTCACACAGTTTAAAATGTTTCCAGTTTTTCACTTTATGTATATTCTAACTGTAACTTTCTGTGTCTGTGTTTAGCACTCTCCTGGGATCAGAGAATGAGAACCTAATTCACCCCATGAGGACACAGGAAACATTTACTGTTCTTACAGTCCATGACTATTATTCATGTGATGTATTCCTTAGTATCCTTGGTAAATTTATTGCATTTACTTATGATTCATCAACCAAAGTTGTATTACTTGTTATTATATCTTTTAAAATGCATTGCACCCTGAGCAATGATTTCAGTAAATATCTTCAGAATTACGAGTGTCCTAAAGTATTAAAAATATAAAATTGGGCAGTATGAATATCAAATCACTCCACTGAAAATACATTCTTATTAAATACATACAAATAATATGTTATATATATATTCTATCAAGTAAAAACTGAAATATGTCTAATATTCATAGATATTTTTGACAACTCATTTAGATTCTAGTGATGACTAGTCTCAGTAACAGGACACACCTTTACCTCACTGAATAGTGAAAGGATACCACTTAAATAAAAAGAAAGAGATAAAGAAGAGTGTGAAAAATAGCCATGTAATACCTCCAATAGCCTCATCAATGATCTTTGACAACTATGCATACTGTTCTGAATCTGAAAACAATTATGGAATAACTGAATATAAGATGCTAATCTGAATGTAGAACTACATGTTGAGTGTGAAAACCTCATGTTCTTCCTATGTTACACTTCTTTTTACTAAACTGACAGATGAGACTGAAGTCAAACTAGAGTAAATGTTATAAAAAATTCAACTACACTACTATTCCATCTATTATTTGTCAAGGAAAAAAATGGTCTCAATGTGTTGATTGTACAAATATGAGAGATTAATCCTAAGATGTCTGACTGATCTTAGGCTATATTGGGCTTTAAGGTCATTGTACTCACTGGTATGTACAGAATCTGATGACAGAGCAAGTTGGTAATAAAGAATTATAAGATATGAGGCAAAAGCTGCCAAACGGATTTGAAAAGACCAAAATGTACATAACTCATCACATATAACTCATGCCTTTTTTCACCAATCCAGGAGAAGCACACCGATCTCTATGAGTTCAAGGCCATCTTAATGTATATAGCAGGTTCAGGACAGCTGGAGATACATAGTGTATCATAGTGCATATACCTGCCTCTCTAAAACCTTATTATCATAATCAAACAAGCAAACAGGTCAAGTTGAAAACACACAAAGATTAAACATGTTAGTAGTTTTAATATATTACATTATATGACCAATTTAACAAAGTACTATTGCAAGAATTAAAAATACTCTTGGAAGTTAAACATATGGTAATAGAACATTGAATCTACATATTAATAGAAACATTGAAGTAATAAATAGAATAAATAAGTTATAAAATCAGATTATAAAATCCTACATACAGTAGGTGACATTTCCGCACACAGATAATGAAGAAAATAGAATAAAGAAAGTCATCCAGTAGCTTTTCAGACTCAAAGATTTATGCATTCCTATTATCTAATTAAAATACAGCACCAAGTGATAACCACAATTGATGAAAGCAAACCATGCCAAGTCCATGTGAACAAGCAAGATGTTTGTGGAATAGCAGAGCATCCTGTATAATGTGATAAGTCAATTAACTCTGAAATAAATATTTACCATCACATTCAAGAGCTAAGACAGAAGCTCAGTCAGCAAATTACTTGCTGTAAAAGACTGAGAATGAGATGTGGTACTATGTACAAACAATTTCAATGTTGGGAAGACAGTGATGGGCAAATCCTTGGGCAGAGCATCTCCACATGCTGACCCCAATAAGGGACAAATAGACCCAGTGAAAGACAGATACTTTTCTCATAAAGCATGTGGATATATCCCGAGGAGGAAGACATAAGGGAGACCCACAACCTTTACAAGGATTTGCATCATAACAAGTATATCCATGCCTCATAAAGGGTGTGGTATTGCAAATAGTTTAGGTTTTTCACACACTTTGGTGGAAGCAATAAGGCAGTAACACAGTCTTTAAAATCTTATATTGATGGAGCTAGACTTATTGTCTCCTGTTATGCCATGTTTAGTTGGTATCCCTGGTACACTTTACTGACGGATATATATAGGTGCATGGCAAAAACAATTTGCCATTTAGATGGTAGTCTTAAAATTTTCTCCAAAATGAATCTTTTAGTCAGCTACTAGAAACATTGCTTACATAAGGGAAAATCCCAAGAAAGAAAAGTGATAGCAATAAGAGAAACAGAAATAGCAGAATTTAAAGGAATATCCTATGCAGTGATGGGAGATGCTATGCTGGAATATCAATAACTAATATGGGAGACAACATGTCCGTAAGGCAATTTTGATCAGAGAATTGAATTTGAGATAGCCTACAATTTGCACAGCTATAAAGCAACATTTTTCTGATAAATATTAAATATGAGGTAAGCAAGGCCAATTTTATTTCTATACCTGTTTTGACTTTAAAATCCCCAATCTCTCCTCTACACATCTGACTCTCTCACGTGACATGCATTGTATCATATTGTAGTGTCTGCTTTATCTTCCTCCAGAGAGCTGATGGTAAACTTCCTAGAAGTTAAAAGAAACTAAGTATCTCATTTCTACAATAATAGTCCTTCCTTATGAACTGTATTTAGAGTTGTTCATAATTTGGTAAATGCAATAACCTCACAGTTTTAAAGTCTAATAGTTGTTGAGATTTTATGTGATAAAGACAACACTATTAACTTTTTATTATCATGTACTGTGTTTATACTTAAGATGCAATTTGGTAAAAATTAACTACCCTCTACTCATGCTTTCTCATATCTGAAATTGGAATGATAGTTCTTTTGACATACTTTTGTTTAGTTTATTAACATTTAACCAGTATTGATGATAATTGTACATATATGTATGCTTACAGAAAATACATTTTTTAGATTTTTAAATAAAATATAGTTTAATTATCGTATTTCTCCTTTCCAACTCCTTCCAGATCTTCTCCACCTGTCTATCTTTCAACATATAATTCTCTCTTTCTCTTTCTCTCTCTCTCTCTCTCTCTCTCTCTCTCTCTCTCTCACTCTCTCTTTCTCTCTCTCTCTCTCATACACACACACACACACACACACACACACACACACACGAGTTTCTGTCTTTTTCTTTTTATCCTAAAAAGACATGATAGATAATAAGAAAGAGAGACAGAGACAAAGAAAGAAAAATAGACAGAAAGAAAGAAAGAAAGAAAGAAAGAAAGAAAGAAAGAAAGAAAGAAAGAAAGAAAGAACAAGGATTAGGCAAACAAAAATTAGTAAGTTATAAATACCAAAACAAAACAGAAGCATGCAGTCCACTGTAACTGGTTGATATGTCCTGTAACACCTCCTTGGAGAAAACTGATTCTCTGGATGTATCATTCAGGTAGCTTCCTAATTCTGGCAGGACTTTGTGTACACTTTCCTATGTGAACATGGTCTAGCTTGAATTTGTACATGTCTTGTGTGTTGCTACAGTCTCTGTAAAGTTGTAAGTTTGTCTGTTTTAGTGTGTATGGAAGCCAACTGTTTCCTTGAAGTTTTCCATCATTCTGGTTCTTACTATCTTTCTGCCTCCTGTTCAGCATACATACTTGAAACTTGGGATTTTGATATTGACATTTCATTTAAGGTTGAGTACTCTAAAGTCTCTCTGTATCTGTACATTTTCCTATTGGTATTCTATGGATTAATTGCACTCTACTACACAAATAATCCTCTCTGATGAGAACTGAATGATGCATTGATGTATAGGTACAGCAACATGACAATAAGATTGACTTTATGATATGTTCCTTGAACAAACAGAGTATATATATATATTGAAAACATAAATACACATTAACATATATAAATGCTCAAAATTAAAAGTAGATAAAATTTCAAAACTCTCTCATTCTATTCTATAATGACTTCTACCACTGCTAAACTTTTATAGAAAACTGTTCAGGAAACCATGCATAAAGTTTCTTCTGTGGATTTTGAAATCTCACAAAGTAATCACTGGCTATTCCCTTATTATGACTGTATAAATCTACACCAGTTTCCTAAGCTATCATTTCCATCCAGTGCATTCTTATGCAAGCACAACTTTTGATGCTAGGTGAAATTATACCTTTTACAAATATCCCCTTATTACCCATATGCAGAGTTCGTGAAAGAAAATGTAAGTGCTATGATGGTACCTAGCTACATCCCTATTCCTATAGAAAGACATTTTGTGTGACTACTTTCTCAACCAAATAGGGTTTCACAATGTCTAAGGAAATATGTTTTTCTTTATCCTCTTCTCTCCTTATTTTCACTTTCCAGATGAAAACATCTAGTTCATTGGTACATTGTTCTTTCTAGGATCTCCCAATCATCAATGCTATTATTTTGAAACGGTGGTTATTCTAGTAAAACATATACCCAGTAATGTTAAAATGCTAACACCAACCATCAAAGATCTTTCTCTCTATCAAAAACTGATTTTTTTGAAGTAGATATCTTCTTTCTAGATCTCAGGTAGATTGATATTCTTAAGGTCCAGCCTTAAGCCTATACCATCAATTACTTCATCATTTTCTTAGGTGATGTCTCAGTCTATACAGATGAACAAAGATGAAAATCAGGACTCTGGTAGGTTCTTTCCCACTCAAAGAAAGACATAACAAAACAGAACAAATAAAACAGATTCAAAAGGTCAGGAAATCTTATTATAGTCAAATCACTGAACCTGAATTGAGTTATACTTTATAACTTTCAACAGTGAAAGATAATCACCATAGAAATATGTTTCTTTTTAATTTTATATGACTAACATCATGGTGATCCAAGTTCAGTTTTCAGTAGAATAGTGATCCCCTCTTCTGGTAACCTTGAATAACCTCATATGAACTCAATTATCACGTAAAGAAGATCAGAAATATATTAAATAATTGTAAAAGAGAGTGAAGGAGAAAACTGACATGTTTTCCTTGACTCTTTGAGACACACAATAAAAAGTGGCATTATAGAAATCCTTTCTTAGAACCCCTTCAAAATAAAAATTTGAGTCACACTTGTCAGATGTACTTATTGTTCTCTGACACTGAGGTCTCAATCTGGTACCTCACTACATTGTACTAAGAATTTTACTCATCTTCTGCTAACCTGAGTGTGCACTGCACACATTCAGTTCCATAGTTGCATTTTTTAGTTTATTAGAGAACTTGAGAGTTTAAAGGTAGATTTTCTAACCCTCAAACCAATTGATTCAGTCAGTTCCTTGCAGTTAGAGGTCTCACTTTGATGTTTAAGTGGAGGAGTATTATTTGCATTATAACCAGGGGTATTTAAATAAAAACTGGCAATTGTCCAAATTTGAATACAGAATTAATAGACCTTGGGTGGCACCTGAAATTCTACATTTCTAACTTTCCCAGTGCTGTGGAGGCAGACAGGCTTCAGAAGCCAGAAGAACCTCTTGGGTTTTACTAGAGAAGAAAAAAAAGGTTAACATACAAGAATGGAGATGTTGCTGATGGTTAGGATGATCCTTAAAATGCTTCCAAGCCCCATATCTTAGCATAGCAGTCAGAGGAAATTACAATATTGTAATACGGAATGGAATTCCTATTACAATATAATTAAGCCCACTGAAATTTCAGCTGTATTTTTAATAATAACCTATTAGTAATCTGTTTCAGTAACATAAAACATTTTTGATAGTTTACATGCCTTTCTAAATTGCTTTTATCATAGCTCTTAATTTAAAAATAAGGAAAGTGGGGTGAAAATACCTTAAGCATCTTACCCCAGAACCAGTAATAGAATACTAAATTTTATTACAAAGCTAAATTTGAAATCTGAAATGACTAAATTTGATTACTAACCTGACAGTTTTAATAAAGTTCTAGAGATTATGGAGCTTAATGTACAAAGTTATGTAGGGCATTAGAGAATGAGCAATAACCAAATCATAAAGTAGAGAGGTGGGTAGCTCTTCAATATTTCACTGTACATAGCCACCAGCTGTTAATTTTAGGTTTGTGGGTTTTTATGGTTTTCATGGGATCTTTTGATGGTCTGAGAAATTTTTTAAAAGGAATTTCAAGCTGTTTATTGCAGAGATGCCAACCATATGGCATTAAATCAGAAGTCTTATAAATTATTTGGAAGCTTCTTTTGATCTCGGATGTGAAAACAGCATGATTCGTTTTTTGTCAATCTTCTGGATTTATTTTGGTATCTAACCTATTTAAAATAACTTCCTTTTTGTTGTTGTTCCTAAAGACAGTTTTAGAAGGACTTTGAATCCTTGGTACATGGCGTTTGCCAAGAGACTGTCCTTTAATTTTGGCAACAATTATACAATTTAAAAAATGAAAATATAAATTCCATTGTTGTGAAATAATTTCTGCAGACAAGGCGAAATGTTGTATTCAGTGTAGATGAAAATGTAGAGGTGCTAAGGAAGAAGTCGTACTTCATAACATCCCTATGTGATGACCCAGTACCTACAGCAGTGTGTTCTAGTGATAGGCTAAGCTTTAGAAGGGTCATTTGAAAGTGGAAAAGTTTTAAATAGAACGCAATAATGACAAGAGAATTAGAAACCTGTCACATTAAATGTGTCTGCAAGCATACACAACTTATAATATATAAATGAGGCAAGAAAGCCCTGCTCAAATATTTGAAGTATAACCTGTCATGTGAAAGACCTTATATCCTCTGTTTTGAAAATATCAGAAATTGAAATCAATGCATAAAAACTGCCTGATCTACGAACCCTGAAAAACATGATTCCCCCAATGGTAAAATGTTCAGAATAAATTTAGTAACTGATTTAGTTATTTTAAGCATAGTTCATTATCTAATGATGCTTTGTTTGCCGCACTATCCTAAATGGGCATAAGTATCTGCCTTTATTAAAATATTAATCCAATACAAAGGTAAGTAATGAAATAAGTACATAAAAATGATTTGATGAGGAAAACATCTAGCAATAATCAAGAATTGTGCTGAGAACTGTCATGATACATTAAAACCAGGTGGGAGATAGGAACACCTGTTTGCAATTGCACACACTGTATCCTCTCATACGAGCCATTATACTTTTAGAACCCCAAAATATTAATGGAGAATGGTTTAGTGGTAGAAATTTTGGCGGTTAATTGGGTTTATATGAGTGGAACAGTGGGGAGACTTTATAACTTGTAGAACCAGACAAGGACTTACTGTCACTTTCTCTCCACTAGGTAAGTACATAAAAAAGAGGTGGTCATCTGAGAGGTAGTATCAAATCATAGCTCTCACCACAACCTTTTGTGCTACATTCTGCTTGACAATTCTCATTTCTTGAGCTAAGCAAAAGAATTATTTTGTTTAAACTATCAAGTTTATTGAACTTTACTGTCTTCCCTTCATTCCTAAGGTATCATCTACAGTTATGATTGAATATGATCCCAATTAGTCCCAAATACCCTTCTAATTTCCAGAGTTTTTGTAGTGTATTCCTCCACCAGTTTCATGTCTTTTACATTTTAATGGAAAAGGAACATAAGATATTGCTGACAATCCATGAGACAAGCAAGCAAGCATGAATGAATAGTGTAACCTAGTGATAAGCTTAGTCTCAGAACAGAAAGATCAGTCTAATAATGATAGGAACAGTAATGTGAAACAAAAACAAGCTCCTTCGGCTTAACCTCAATAAACCAGGTTAACTCCATTATTTTTTTTCTAATTTACATCATAGAACATTTCAAAAATTCAGAAAACACATTAATTATTTCTGCTGAAGTAAACTAGAAGGTTTGCATTATCTAAATCAAGATAAATATTTTATCTTTCACATTAGAGAAAAAAAATTCAGGTTGAGATGATAGATTTATTTCCCTGATGATGGGAAAGGGGGAAATGCGATGACATTTGAAATGTAGATACATAAAATTTCCAATAAAACTGATTAAAGAAGATTTTGAAAACCAAAGAATCATTAACTTCTCTCTGAGATAATGACTCCTAATAATATCAGATGCTATGCTAACAATCTAATCAACATCATGGCCTAAATGGGAGTTAAACAAGGAAACAGTGAAACATATCTTAAATTACATATGGTAAAATGCACAAGATCTCATTCAACCCCACACAGAAAAGTTTTGGCAACTGAGTAAAGCTGAGGACAGGAAAGGGAGATTTTACCAAGGAGGATTATGTCAAATGGCAACAATTTAGCCCTGAAATCATGCCTTCAAGTAACACGTTTGGACCCAACAACATTCACTTGGGATTACATGAGTATACATATAGAATTATGTGCACGCAATAACAGTTGATAAGATGAGGCAACACATTTAAGTAACAGGAGAAAGGAAGGGTTATGTCAAAGTCTATGGAAGGAAGAAATAAAAAAGATAAAAATTGTAATTAAAGTACAATCTTGAAAACAAAAAATTAACAACAAAGAGATCCAACCCTACTGTAAGTCTTCTCAGGATAGTTTTACTCCCACTCGACCATCTTGTAACGAACAAGACCAAGTGACTTTTGTGCAATTGAGAGACAGCATGTTTGAAATAATTTTACCGTTAGCCACAAACTGGCTCATGGCTAAAAGTAAAATCACTAATGGAAACCACTAGAATGAAATCATCTACTTTCAGAAATTAAAGGGAAAAGGCAAAATATTCACTATAGCTGCAAGACATTGATTTGTAGTAACGCACCAATAAAGAACTGGAACAACTAAAATGTATATATTATGAAATAACAATATTAGCAAGTATGTAATCTATCCTTTAACATTTAACCTTGGGAATATGTTTTAGAGCCATTTCTCCTTCTTTAATGACATAAGAGCAAGTATATTTTCAAAATGTGTCCTCAAATGTTTCAAGTAGGTTTACATGTGTTCTAATTCTTTGTCTATCATTATAAAGTTTTCCTTTTTTTTTTTTTTTTGTTGTAGAATTTCATATAGACCCTGCCTAAACACTATTTGTGGTATTTGTAATACTCTCAGTATCAACAAACAGCTTTTACTGTAACAAAATGCATATATTTGGTATAAAGGACTGCTATTGATTACTTTAGCTTACTTTATAAACTATGCTAGACCGATGTATTGATTCCTGTCTTTTAGTTGCTTATGTGCTTTGACATGTTTTAAGCTTATCTCTTATTTTATACTCCAAATTACTATGTTAATTTATTATGCAATGATTTAATGCCATGTGTTAGGAAGAAGTAAAAATAACAATAGAGCAATTGTAACTAATTTAATAACGGTTATTGATTATTTGTATTTGGAGTTGAAAGCCATTTTTTTAAAAACAGTTTTTATTTTTCATATCAAGCAGTGCATGACATTCTACTTTAGGGGAGGATTTTCTGAAGGATGAACAGGAATAGAACACCTGTTTAGTAAGTTCACCATCCTGGGTTCATGGGTTCAGGTTCAAGTACCAATAACAATATCACTCAAAAGACTGCAGCAAAAATTGCCGAGTTCCATAATATTCTTTTTCTATATATTAATCAAGAATATAATAGAATATCAAATCTTTAAAAAGCAAAAAAAGAGCTTCTCATATAGATAGATAGATGATAGATGATAGATAGATAGATAGATAGATAGATAGATAGATAGATGATAGATATAGATAGATATGGACATAGACATAGACGTAGATGTAGACTTAGACGTAGACGTAGACGTAGACATAGACATAGACATAGACATAGATATAGACATAGTCAAGAATCACCATGTTGCTGAGAAGCAAAACCCCACAATAGTTGAAGAATGCACTAATTATCAGAGAGAAAAATAATCAACATGGAGGTTGACATTCTGCTCATGCTTTAAATGTTATGAATATTGCCCAAATCTTAAAATGTGAGTCCTACTTCCAAGAGGTACAAATAAGTAATTTTCTTTTAGTTGAGAAAAATGCTACCACTCAAGTGCATTGTCAATTTAGAAAACTTTATTTGTTGACAGCTAAAGAAACAAACTAAACAATTTGCAAACAACGTTGTATATTACAATTGTACATTGATTAGATTGTTATGGGTAACAGTGGAAAGATGTTCACATTTTGACAGTGCTTTTAATTCATTTGGGTTTTCTAACAGACGGTGAGGCTTCTTACATGTAAAGCTTTGGTATCAAGTAGCTTCTTCTACCTGAGATAGTGTTTCAGTCATAACTGCCTTTCTGCAGCCCTGGCAGAGGAGAAAAATCAGCATCCAAACCTATGCACCTTCTTTGTTGGAAATCTATATGTTGTTTGCCAAACGCAATTGTTATCTCAGAAGCTGACTCTGGAATGAGCTCTCCTCTTCTAGTTGTTTCTGAACTCAGGCCAGTGGTTTAATTCAGATATTTCTCCCTCAAACTCCTCTCCAGGTTGACTAATTGGAACCATCTGCTCTTAGCTTCCAACTGAATTCTTCTGCATGTTCTCAAACTGACTCTGGCTATTTGCTCTAATCTTCTAGCTCCATCTTATTTTCTGGCTTCAACTGCTTCCCCTGTTCTGCATTATATGATCTTTAAAAACTGGATGGAACTCATGAATGAACTCAAATGCACAGCAGGAACTCTATTGATTGAATTGATTCAACAGAACTCTACTGGATTAATTGAACTGCACTAACTGAACTGCCCTCCACCATTGAAGACTCACTTTGCAAGTTCTATATTTTTCTGTAATTGGAGGGCTGGAAAGAAGGCAGAGTTTGGAGTAGAGGCAGTGAAAGAGAGATGACAGAGGACAGATGAGGGAGAAGAAGAGGGAGGAGGCCAACCAGGAACAAGTAGAAAGAAAGTGAGGAAAGGGAAAGTAAGAGAGAGAAAGGGGTCATAGAAGGAGAAGAGTCAAGGAGATGAAAGGGCCAGCGAGAACCACTATGTAAGTTCTTTTTTTTTTTTTGATTTACTTATTTTTTATGTATTTACACTGGCACTATCTTCAGACACACTAGAAGAGGACATTGTATCCCATTTCAGATGGTTGCGAGACACCATGTAGTTGCTAGGAATTGAACTCAGAACCTCTCAAAAATCATTCTGTGCTCTTAACACCTGAGCCATCACTGCTTCCCAGTTTTCGTAAGTTCTTAAGTGGACCCTATTTCCTGTATATTCTCTTGAAAGTATCTTTGTGTTGAAACCCACCTAATCATGGTGACTGCTTGCTTTGATGTATTATTGGATTCTGTTTGCAAGAATTTTGTTGAGTATTTTTTGTATCAATGTTTATGAGGGAAATTGGTCTAAAGTTCTCTTTCTTTGTAGGATATTTGTGTGGTTTAGGAATGAGTGTAATTGTGGCTTCAAAGAATAATTTGGGTAGTATTCTCACTTGATATTAAGTCTTCTATGAAGGTCTCATAGAATTCTGCTGTAAACACATCAGGTCCTGGACTTTTTATTTTTATTTTATTTATTTATTTATTTATTTATTTATTTATTGGTTGGGAGCTATTTGACAGGGCTTCTATCTCTTTAGGGGTTATCAGATGGTTTGTCTGATCCTGATTTATATTTGTTATCTTGTGTCTGTCTAGAATATTGTCCATTTCCTCTAGATTTTCTAGCTTTCTTGAGTATAGGCTTTTGTAATAGGATCTGATGATTTCTTGAATTTTCTCAGTTTCTGTTGTTTGGTCTCCACTTTCATTTCTGATTCTGTCAATTTTGATATTCTCTCTGCACCCTCTGGTTGGTCTGGCTAAGGGTTTATCAATCTTGTTGATATTCTCAAAGAACCAGGTCTTGGTTTTGTTGATTCTTTGTATAATTATTTTGTTTCTTTTTGGTTGATTTCAGCTCTGAGTTTGATTATTTCCTGCCATCTACTCCTCTTTGGTGTATCTGCTTCTTTTTGTTCTTGAGCTTTCAGCTCTGCTGTCAAGTTGCTAGCATATGCTCTCTCCAGTTTCTTTTTGGAGGCACTCAGTGCTATGTGTTTTCTTCTTAGCATTGCTTTCCTTGCATCCCCTATGTTTGGGTATGTTGTCCTATCCTTGACTCACTTTGTCAAAAGTTTTTTTCTGATTCATCCACTTGTAGACCCTTCAATTTGATTTCAAACATGGATGCTTCTAGTAAAAATTAACTTTACCTTCATTGTTTGACATTAAAGATGATACTAAGATATTATCTGTATTGTAGCCAGAGAACATAAAGATATCCCATTCCATCTGGATCAAACAGTCCTGCAAGACCTTTGGATGTGACCCCTTAATCAAGCAGCCACATTGCTGGATTAAACTTCCTCTACACACCATAGAATGTAATGAACTAACAGAAAGATCTCTATAGATCTCACATAATGTCTCTGAGAGCAGGTAGCTCATTAACTGATGCACAGTAGGGGAGGGGACAGGTTTGAGGTCAGGAAGAGGTGAGGAATGAGAGTAATTCTACAATCTAAGTTCCTAATTCAGAGAAGATTGACAAAATGCCAAAATAAACATGCCCAAAGAGAGTGTGCTTCCAAGATTATTTAAAAAATAGAAGAAAATTTGGAAAATTCATTAATATTTAGAGAAATTAACAGTAATAATCTGATATAAATATACCTTGTACCTATGAATTTGTCCATTGTGGTGCAATTTAAAAATGAAACATATCAATTAGTTACATTAATATAAATCAGAATAATTGTGCCAATTTAGGTTATAACCAAATAATTTCGTGTGTATCACATAAATTTAAATAATTATCACATGAAGTTTAAAAACTAATAAAGTGAATTATCTGTATGTATTATAGAATTACCTAGAAAATGAACTTAAGAACAAATTAACATCACAAAAATATACCAACATTGTTTGTATATATAAAGCAAATAAACCTGATGTTTTCAGAAAAACACTGAAATAAAAATCCTCAAAATCATCTGGTGAAAGAATAATAGCAGCACCATGACCTTGAAGAGTGACCTTCTCTGGGAACACTGGGTATCTAGATTGAGATATTTTTAGATCTATGATATGTGAATATTTCTCATGTGTTTATTTTAATGCAAGCTCATTTCAGTAAATACAACCAAATATATAAATGAGCCTCATATTTTCCCATATGAACATACGTTATTACTTTGGAACAGAAAAAGATTCTACACTGTGAACAAAACTAATATTGACTAATTCAAGGGAAAACACAATGTTGACTGTAATAAATATAAAAGAAAAATAAGTTATATAATTCTTTTACATAAAGTTGAAAACAAGCAAAACTTTACAACAAAGTGGGGAATCTCAACAAAAATATTTGAAGCAGAAGTTTGCAGGCTGTGGTAAAGGGACCCCAAAGCTCTAGAGATGGTGATGGATAATAAAATGTGGCAGTAAATAGGTGCTTTTTGGTGATGATGGATTACACAAACATACATATTTTGCTCACAGTTTCATGCCATGGAATGTATCCCAACTAAAAAAAAGTCTAGAACTATGAAAATATATACAATTAACATATAATAAAATTGATACATTTCTAGAACCATGCTAAATAATTCAATCATGTGGGCCAGACAGGTTTTGGGAGTTAATTTATCTAATGCGCTGAACATCAGTCTTAAGTGCCTCAAGTTATAATAATAAAAAACACTTTTGAAACACATTTAGAGTTAAAGAGCTAGTATTTAAAATTTGCACAGATTTGTTCAACAGATTTATATTTGAAAAATATTACCACCCTACCCACTGTAGCAGATAAACATGAATAAAGTTAGAAGATAAATAAATAAAACCAACACCATCACCACTATCACCACCAACAAATAAAACAACCAAATAAACAAACAAAAACCCCAAAAACAACAACAATGAAAAATTATCATTTCATTTCTGAAATAGAAGCCCTGAAGAGTAGAAGAGTCACAAGCGGTGACTGGACAATTTATCTCAATGATAAATTTTCTTAGCAAGTATGTTTTCACTTGACATGGACATGGCTACTGTTTTCTAATGCAGAAAACAGTGAAGTCAGTTAAAGGCCCCAGGGTTAAATTCCAGAGCATTTAGAAGCAGACTTGCTGTAAAAAAACAGAAATCATTAAATGTCACTGAGGAAGAGAAAGTCTTTTACAACTATGGAACGTTTTGTTGGCAGAGATTCAATATCTCTGATTGAGAGTTAAAAAACGAAAGACAAAGAAGGAAAAAAAAAGAAGAAAAAAACAGACCCCAGGATTGAGCAAATTGTCAACAATGCACAATTCAAAAGGCAAGCCCAAGAAAACAGCTACGATGACAAACGATCTAGTTAATCTTCGGTGATAACATTGGCTAATCGAGAAGAAAACCTGAGTTCCAGCCCAGCACACTCATTAGCAGTGTGACCACAGGTATTGTAAACACTAGATAAGCACATAATTAGACATATCTGGGTACATGATAATATTGGAAACCTTCAAAACTCACATCTTCCCTCCAAGCAGAGCAGAATCTAAATAAAGTAAAATATGAGGTTGATAACAAGAAACACATATAAGTAAACTAAATAAAAACCAAAATGTACATAATCAAAATTTGTTTATTATATTATACAGAATTAATATGGACTTGGGAAAACTGGTATTTCAAAGCATAAAAATCAAAGATTATTTAAACATTAAAGAAACATAGGCCTACTTCTTCTACTTTAAGTGAGCATAGTACCTGACTATGTTTTAATATGTGTCCTTTTATTCAAAGAGCTATGTAGTACTTGCATGTATACACTCATCAGGGAAACTTCTCTACAACAGACAAAGAGCATTATAGAAAACATAATCACATACTGAGCTGTGGTGCTTTGTCCCAACTGGTACTTCTACAGCACAAGTCATACACTAAAGACTCAGGGATTGTTGAGCAAGAACATGATTGTGAAAACTGGAGGAAAATATTGCAATAAGATTATGTTGTCTAGGAATATCATAGACTACATCCATAATGTCTCAAAAGCAGAATTTAGTAAACATCTTCCGAACAATTACAACAGTGGACATACTAAGATGGATAAAGAGGGAGTTTCAGGATGTGTGATCCCTACATGAAGAACTCAAACCAATTCAGGAATGACAACAATGGGGCAAATAGTGTTTTGCCTCCACAAATACACAGATTGGTTATCCAATCACAAATGATCAGCTCTGGAAACATACATATAATTAGTACCATATAGACTGTATTGATAAACTTTAGACCACATGCATATGTGCGCCTGTGTATGTGCTCATCTGTTTCCCTATGTACCTGATATAATTAGTGAAAAAGTCATCATAACTTTAAAATAGGAATACATGGAAAGTTTTGTACATCAGAAAAATAAAGCAGGGTAAAGTAATTATTATATAAAAATTTAAAAACTATGGAGAAAGAAGCCTGATCATTTAAAAAATACAAAACAAATATATTTTCCAATAGCAACACTAAGCAGATATAAAACAAAATACAAGTTATTCATGTGCCAGAAAATGTAAAATAAAGAATACGGGAGACTTTGTTATAGTGTTGCCATCACATTGGAAAGTGAAAGAAATTTTAGTCAAAACGCTAAGCTTATACCTAATACAGTCTTTAAACCTCAGCCCCCTGCATATGCAAAGTATAGATCAAATTAACTCAGTGAGACATTTTATTTAAATGAACACCAAGTTATTGAGGAATAATGGGACAGAGCCTGCCCCCCTTGAAAACATTCAGCAGCTGTCTGCACCATGCTGATATATTACAACACTGTTCAAAAACTGAAAAGAAAAAAGTAAGCAAAACCACGTTGGCTTTTCTTATTCACATTCTATGTATACTCTCCAATATTTTTATTGACATCTTTTTCTTTTCCTGCTCTGTGATTTTCTATTAGTATAGTGTTAAAAGAAATTCAATCGCCTTGATCTTCTTGTCTTTCCGATTGAAACTTTGTCTTTTATACATCTTCTACAAAAAAATAGAGTCCTTTCAATGCATAGAAATTGTTTATCTTCTTTATTGTGAGGCCTCAGTCCTAATTATCTTTTGAGATAGTAATGTCTTCATATACACGAAAACTGACAAGGCTTTTTCTCACTAAACAACCTATGCTTCAAGTAAAGGACAGGAAGTTTTGTGTGTAAGTTGTTTATTTAATATTTACTTTGGTGTTCCCTACTATGTGAAAAATGTAGTTGTGAGTATTGTGAGAGTTGTTTGAATAATCATTTACAGCATTTGTGACAAGATACCAACAAATTGTCTCCAAAATTGCTGACTAATTTAATTATATTATCACATACAATGTAGTGACAACAGCCAACCAAACAAACACAGGTATCCAAAGAGAATATTACAGAAAGAAACAATATTTGTGAAGCATTTGTTATTCATAAGACATTGAAAATAAATAGGAAAAAGAACCATTATTTTATAAGCACAGCCAATTGTTCGTTTTACTCTTTTTGTTACAGACTGTTGTCCTTGATTAACTTCACAGTGATCACCAAAGCTGAAGACACAAAGGGAAGTTCAGGATGGGTATGAGAGGTAAACAAGGGAAAACACTTAGTTCATTTACTCCTACAAGAAGGGATTCCACAACTAAATCTCATCTGAACCAGTGTTCATGCTAAATGAAGCATCATATTTTCACAGTGTCCAGTAATTGCTTGAAAAAGACATGCTCACCCCTTATCTTTATAAAAGTGAACACCCCATTGTACAGTCAGCTAACTTCCTTGAGACCTTTGTCTTTACTATTCATCCTGTCATGAAGTGCTCAGGTTTGAGATATTTCACTTTATCATATTTACTACCTGTATTTTAGATACTTTGAAGGTAATTTTCTTGCTTCTCAAAAAGTTAATCAGTTTTCTGTAATAAATCTTCCCATTTTTAAAGTGACTACTATTGCTCAATTTCTTAAGTTTCTCTACATGGTGATTAATTCAATCTTGCATCTATTTTTGACATTAAGGATATTGGGGAACATAATGAATTATATCACCTTCCAGACTCATATAATATTTGTAATAGTTTAATTGTTTCAGTCTCCTAAACTCTTCCATATAGGGATTCAGGTATGCGTACATATTCTCATTGAAATCTTAAATATATGACTCATAACATGCACAAGTCAGTACTTCTCATAACAATTAATAGTGAGAAGAACACAAGGTAATTTTCACAACTAAATTGTTTCTTAATAAAGTCTGGACTTTTTACAACATAATTTACACCTTCCAAGAAAATGAAACTTTAACAGTGAGTAGAATCAATGTCCAATATTGCAATCCCAATTTTGTATTAAATATTTGGTCAATGTTTAAATATTAAATGTCATAATTACTTATGGGAAATAATAAAAAGTACATCATTTATTATGTTGATTAGATTTCTTCTCATTGCAACATTTTTGTTGAGCAAAATATTATATTCTATTATAGAAAAATACACCAATGAAGTCCTCCTACTTAACATCTTGTATCAATTCTTATTAGTATCATTTGTTTGAGGGCATTTAATGTTAAGATGTATACAGTATATTATAAAAATGAAAAATTTATTTAACTTTACATTTCAAGTAGATTTAATTTTTTAAAAAACCAAATACTGAAATTTTTTTTTATTTTTATTTTTTTAAACGATTTTATTTTTCAAAACAAAGATAGATGTAAAGATTTTAAACATTTTTTGCTTAAAATTATACATTTTTGTCAGTACTGTTTTTTCAGACATTAAAATAAATTTTATATAAAACCATGTGAATATGTTTTTTAGTCAGTACTTGATTTTTTTCAAGGGCTTGACAGTATGCATTGAAAACGTACTAGTTGCAATAAGCGTAAAGTACATGCAAAACAAAACGCAACATGGAAATAGTCAAAGTCTTCTTGTTTTGTGAATATATGTATAGTTTTTGTTTTCTTTATTTCTTGGACTTCATACAGTCTGTGAGTTGTTTCTGGGGGAGTGCAAGCCTCTGGGGTTAGCATCCCACTATCAGTGACTACATATTATGTCTGTTCTTTTGTGACTGGGTTATCTCACTCAGGATGATCTTCTCTAGATGCAGCCATTTTCTTAAGAATTTGGTTAAGTCATTGTTTCTGGTGGCTGAGTAGTATTCCATTGTGTATATGTACCACAATTTTTGTATCCATTCGTCTTCTGAAGGACATCTGGGTTCCTTCCAGCTTCTGGCTATTATAAATAGAGCCGCTATGAACATTGTGGTGCATATATCTTTATTGTGTATTAAAGTGTCTCTGGGGTATATGCCCAGAAGTGGAATAGCTGGGTCTTCAGGTAGTACTATATCCAATTTTCTGAGGTATCGCCAGACCGATTTCCAGAGTGGTTGTATTAGCTTGCAACCCCACCAACAGTGGAGAAGTGTTCCTCTTTCTCCGCAGCCTCGCCAGCATCTGCTGTCATCTGAGTTTTGGATCTTGGCCAATCTGACTGGAGTGAGGTGGAATCTTAGGGTTGTTTTGATTTGCATTTCCCTGATGGCTAAAGATGTCGAGCACTTCCTCAGATATTTTTCGGCCATTCAGAGTTCCTCAACTGAAAAAGATTTGTTTAGCTCTGTACCCCATTTTTTAATAGGGTTATTTGATTCTCTGGTGTCGAGCTTTTTGAGTTCCTTGTACACCTTAGATATTAGGCCTCTATCTGATGTGGTGTTGGTAAAGATCTTTTCCCATTCTGTTGGTTGCCGTTTTGTTTTCTTGACGATGTCCTTAGCCTTACAGAAACTTTGCAATCTCATTAAGTCCCATTTGTTAATCTTTGACCTTAGAGCTTGAGCCATTGGTGTTTTGTTTAGGAAATTTTCTCCTGTGCCTATGTGTTCTAAGGTTTTCCCTACTTTCTCATCTAATAATTCCAGTGTATCAGGTTTAATGTGGAGATCTTTAATCCACTTACACTTGAGCTTTGTACAAGGTGATAAGAACGGGTCAATTTTCATTCTTTTGCATGTTGAGTGCCAGTTGGACCAGCACCATTTGTTAAATAGGCTGTCCATTTTCCATTGAATGTTTACTGCTCCTTTGTCAAAAATCAGGTGACCATATACATGAGGGCTCATTTCTGAATCTTCTATTCTATTCCATTGATCCACTTGCCTATTTCTGTACCAGTACCATGCAGTTTTCAGCACAATTGCCTTGTAATATAGCTTGAGGTCAGGGATAGTGATTCCCGCTGATGTTTTTTTGTTGTTGAGGATGGTTTTCGCTATTCTAGGTCTTTTGTTATTCCAGATGAAATTGCACATTGATCTTTCCTATTCCATGAAGAACTGGGTTGTAATTTTGATGGGGATTGCATTGAATCTGTAGATTGCTTTTGGTAGGATGGCCATTTTTAAGATGTTGATCTTTCCAATCCATGAGCATGGGAGATCTTTCCATTTTCTAAGATCCTCCTCAATTTCTTTCTTCAGAGGTTTGAAGTTCTTGTCATACAGGTCCTTCACTTCCTTAGTTAGAGTCACACCAAGTTATTTCATAGCTTTTGTAACTATTGTGAAGGGTACCTTTTCCCCAATTTCTTTCTCCACATGTTTGTTTTTTGAGTATAGGAATGCTACTGATTTGTTTGAGTTAATTTTGTATCCGGCCACTTTGCTGAACTTGTTTATCAGCTGTAGGAGTTCTCTGGTGGAATTTTTGGGGTCACTCAAGTACACTATAATGTCATTGGCAAAGAGTGATGTTTTTATCTCTTCCTTTCCGATTTGTATCCCCTTGATCTCCTTTTGCTGTCTAATTGCTCCAGCCAGGACTTCCAGTACTATGTTGAATAGGTAGGGAGAGAGTGGGCAGCCTTGTCGAGTCCCTGATTTTAGTGGGATTGCTTCAAGTTTCTCCCCATTAAGTTTGATGTTGGCTGTTGGTTTGCTGTATATTGCTTTTATTATGTTTAAATATGGGCCTTGGATTCCTGTTCTTTCCAGGACTTTTAACATGAAGGGGTTTTGGATTTTGTCGAATGCTTTCTCAGTGTCTAGTGAGATGACCATGTGATTTTGGTCTTTAAGTTTGTTTATATGGTGGATTACATTGATGGATTTCCTTATGTTAAACCATCCCTGCATCCCAGGGATGAAGCCTACTTGGTCATGATGAATGATCGTTTTGATGTGTTCTTGGATTCGGTTTGCAAGGATTTTGTTGAGTATTTTTGCTTCAATGTTCGTAAGTGAGATTGGTCTGAAGTTCTCTTTCCTTGTAGGGTCTTTGTGTGGCTTAGGTACGAGGGTTATTGTAGCCTCAAAAAATGAGTTGGGTAACATTCCATCTGATTCTATCTTTTGGAATAGCTTGGTGAATATTGGTGTTATATCCCCAATAAATTTCTGATAAAATTCTGCACTGAACCCGTCTGGACCTGGGCTTTTTTTGGTTGGGAGGTTTTTGATGGCTTTTTCTATTTCTTTAGGTGTTATAGGGTTATTTAGATGGTTTACTTGGTCCTGGTTCAACTTTGGTATCTTGTATCTGTCTAGGAATTTGTCCATTTCCTCCAGATTTTTCAATTTTGTGGAGTATAAGTTTTTGTAGTAGGATTTGATGATTTCTTGAATTTCCTTATTTTCAGTTGTTATGTCACCACTTTCCTTTCTGATTTTGTTAATTTGGATACTCTCTCTTTGCCCTTTAGTTAGTCTGGCTAGGGGCTTATCAATCTTGTTGATTTTCTCAAAGAACCAACTCTTTGTTTTGTTGATTTTTTCAATGGTTTTTTTTGTTTCTATTTGGTCTATTTCTGCCCTAATTTTGATTATTTCTTGCTGTCTACTCTTTTTGGGTAAATCTGCTTCCTTTTGTTCTAGGGCTTTTAGCTGTGCTGTCAGGTTGCTGATGTGAGCTCTCTCCAGTTTCTTTTTGGAAGCACTTAGAGCAATGAGTTTTCCTCTCAATACTGCTTTCATTGCATCCCATAGGTTTGGGTATGTTGTGTTTTCGTTTTCGTTGAATTCTAGAAAATCCTTAATTTCTTTCTTTATTTCTTCTTTGACCCTGCTATTCTTTAGCAGAGTGTTGTTTAGTTTCCATGTGTATGTGGGCATTTTGTTGTCGTTGTTGTTGTTAAAGACCAGCCGTAGACCATGGTGATCTGAGAGGATGCATGGGAGTATTTCAATCTTCTTATATCGATGAAGGCTCGTTCTGTGTCCAATTATGTGGTCAATTTTCGAGAAGGTGCCATGGGGTGGTGAGAAGAAGGTGTATTCTTTTACTTTAGGATAGTATGTTCTGTATATATCTATTAATTCTAGTTGGTTCAAAGTCTCTGCTAGTTTTGCAGTGTCCTTGTTCAGTTTTTGTTTCCCTGATCAGTCCATTGGTGAGAGTGGGGTGTTAAAGTCTCCCACTATTATTGTGTGGGGTGAAATGTATTTTCTGAGCTTTATTAGAGTTTCTTTTATGAATGTGGGTGATTTTTTATTTGGAGCATATATGTTAAGGATTGAGAGTTCCTCCTGACAGATTTCCCCGGTAATGAGTAAAAAGTGTCCTTCTTTATCTTTTTTGATAACTTTTGGTTGAAAATTTACTTTATTCGATATTAGAGTAGCCACTCCAGCTTTCTTCTTGGAGCTGTTTGCTTGGAAGTTTTTTTCCCACCCTTTTACTGTGAGATAGTGTCTGTCTCTGTCTCTGAGATGAGTTTCCTGTATGCAGCAAAAGGCTGGATTTTGTTTATGTATCCAGTCTGATAGTCTGTGTCTCTTTATTGGGGAGTTGAGCCCATTCATGTTATTAGATATCAAGGAATAATTGTTTCTGTATCCTGCCATTTTTGCTTTTTTGGGTTGAGTTGTGTCCGTGTTTTTTTTCTTTTTTTAGTTTTCTTGTTTAGGAGTTTTCTTGTTTTTACTAGGCTGTATTTTCCCTCCTTGTGTTGGGTTTTCCACCTGTAATTTGTTGTAGTGCTGGGTTTGTGGTCATATATTGTGTGAATTTTGATTTGTCTTGAAATATCTTTGTCTCTCCATCGATGGTGATTGATAGTTTTGCTGGGTATAGCAGCTTGGGCTGGCACTTGTGCTCTCTTAAGGAGTGCATGATATCTGTCCAGGCTCTTCTAGCTTTCATAGTCTCTGCTGAGAAATCGGGTGTGAGTCTGATTGGTCTGCCTTTATAAGTTACCTGACCTTTTTCCCTTACTGCTTTTAGTATTCTTTCTTTACTTTGGGCACTTGATGTTTTTACTATTATGTGTCGGGAGGTATTTCTTTTCTGGTCCAACCTATTTGGAGTTCTGAAGGCTTCTTTTATGCTCGTGGTCATCTCATTCTTGAGGGTAGGGAAGTTTTCTTCTATGATTTTGTTGAAGATATTTACTGTGCCTCTTAGTTGATACTCTTCTCCCTCTTCTATTCCTATTATCCTTAGGTTCGGTCTTCTCATTGTGTCTTGTATTTCCTGGACATTTTGGGTTAGGAGCTTTTTGTTTTTTGCATCTTCTCTGGCTGTTTTGTCTGTGTTTGCAATGTTGTCTTCTGCCCCCGAGATTCTCTCCTCGATCTCTTGTAATCTGTTGGAAATGCTTGCTTCTGTGACTCCTGATTTCTTTTTTTGGTGTTCTGACTCCTGGGTTATCTCTTTTAGCGCTTTTTTTATTGTGTCAATTTCTGTTTTAATTTCCCTCTTCCATTCCTGTATTTCCTTGGTTCTGTTTTCGTCTCGTTCTTTGAGTTCTTTGAGTGTTTTTCTTGTTTCTTCTTTAAAAGCTTCTGAATCTTTTTGCTTTTCCTCCCTTTCTTGTTTAAGTAACTCTATCAGCGTCTTGAGGCATGTTTTCAGGTCTGTGTCTTCTTTCTCTGGAGTGTTTGGAATTCCTATGTTTGCTACTATCGGAGAGCTGGGTTCTGGTGTTGCTAGATTGTCTTGGTTTCCTTGGGATATACTCTTTCTCTTTCCTCTTGCCATTTTGTTGTCAGTGATATGTTCTTGCCTTTCCCTTGTATCTGGTCTGTGTCCCTGGTACACTTTCCGTGTGCACTCCTCAGAGATCTCTCTACTCCCCAGCAGCCCAGGTTCCGGGTGGCAGCTGGGCCAGGCTCTGCTCTGCGTACTGAAGTCACCTCCGGGTGGGAACAGATGTTCCTAAGATTTGTTCCTGGTCACAGTAGCTCAGCCTGTACGAGCCGCCTTTCCAGCTGGTGGTTGGGCCAGGCTCTGCTCTGCGACCTGAAGTCGTCTCCGGGTGGGAACAGAAGTTCCTAAGATCTGTTCCCAGTTACTGGATCGGGGAGGACAGGGCAGGTCAGGGCAGGGGGTGCCCTTTCCGTGTGCACTCCGCAGAGATCCCTCTGCTCCCCCGCAGCCTAGGTTTCCCACTCACCAGTTGCTCAGCCTGTACGAGCCGCCCTTCTGGCTGGAGCCGCCCCCCCGGCTGGTGGTTGGGCCAGGCTCTGCTCTGTGACCTGAAGTCCTCTCCGGGTGGGAACAGAAGTTCCTAAGATCTGTTCCAAGTCTCAGTAGCTCAGCCTGTATGAGCCGCCTTTCTGGCTGTAGCCGCCTTTCCGGCTGGTGGTTGGGCCAGGCTCTGCTCTGCGACCTGAAGTCCTCTCCGGGTGGGAACAGAAGTTCCTAAGATCTGTTCCAGGTCTCAGTAGCTCAGCCTGTATGAGCCGCCCTTCTGGCTGGAGCCCCCTTTCCGGCTGGTGGTTGGGCCAGGCTCTGCTCTGTGACCCGAAGTCCTCTCCGGGTGGGAACAGAAGTTCCCAAGATCTGGTCCCGGTTACTGGATCGGGGAGGACAGGGCAGATCAGGGCAGGGGGTGCCCTTTCGTGTGCACTCCGCAGAGGTCCCTCTGCTCCCCTGCAGCCTAGGTCTCCCACTCACCAGTTGCTCAGCCTGTACGAGCCGCCTTTCTGGCTGTAGCCGCCTTTCTGGCTGGTGGTTGGGCCAGGCTCTGCTCTGCGACCTGAAGTCCTCTCCGGGTGGGAACAGAAGTTCCCAAGATCTGTTCCAGGTCTCAGTAGCTCAGCCTGTACGAGCCGCCCTTCTGGCTGGAGCCGCCTTTCCGGCTGGTGGTTGGGCCAGGCTCTGCCCAAATACTGAAATTTTAATAATAGATATTGTAAAGAAATTTGGCTCAACTGACCTCAAGTTATTACAATGCAATTGTGTTAAAAACTGCATGGTACTGGTACAGAGATAGGCACGTGGATCAAGGGAATAGAATAGAAGATCCAGAAATGAGCCCTCACATATACAGTCACATGATTTTTGACAAAGGAGCTGTAAATATTCAATGAAAAAATGACAGCCTATTCGATAAAGGGTGTTGGTCCAATTGGCACTCAGCATGCAGACGAATGAAAATAGACCCTTTCTTATCTCCTTGTACAAAGCTCAAGTGCAAGTGGATCAAAGATTTCCACATTAAACCAGATACACTGAAACTATTAAATGAGAAAGTTGGGAAAACCTTAGAACACATAGGCACAGGAGAAAATTTCCTGAAGAGAACACCAATGGCTTATGCTCTCTAAGGTCAAATATCAACAAATAGGACTTAATGAGATTGCAAAGTTTCTGTAAGGCTAAGGACACTGTCAAGAAAATAAAAGGGCAGCCACAGATTGAGAAAAGACCATTACCATTCCCACAGCTGATAGAGGAGTAATATCCAATGTATACAAAGAACTCAAGAAGTTACACAACAGAGAATCAAACAACCCTCTTTAAAAATGGGGTACAAAGCTAAACAAAACGTTCTCAATTGAGGAATGTGGAATGGCTGAGAAACATCTAAGGAAGTGCTCAACATCCTTAGCCATCAGGGAAATGCAAATCAAAACAAACCTGAGATTCCACATCACACCAGTCAGATTGGCCAAGATCCAAAACTCAGATGACAGCAGATGCTGGTTAGGATGTGGAAAAAGAGGAACACTTCTCCACTGTTGGTGGGTTTGTAAACTGGTCCAAGCACTCTGGAAATCAGTCTGGCAATTCCTTAGAAAATTGCACACAATTCTACCTGAAGATCTGGTCATTCTACTTCTGGGCATATACCCCAGAGAAGCTCCAACATAAAAAAAAAAAAAAAGACCTTTTAAAAAGATATTTAAAAAACCTTTAAAAAAAATCAAGTACTGACAAAAATGTATTCATATACTGTTATGCAAAAATGCTTTTAAAATCTGTATATTTATCTTTGTTTTTTAAAATAAAGTTTTTAAATTAATAAAAAAGAAATTTGGCTCAATTATCTCATTCATAAATCAATAATTTATTTTTATGGTATAGCAGAAATACTGTTATTGGAAAAAAATAAAAGAAGTAAGATAGTGCAAGGATTATGAAAGTCTTGTTGATAAATCAATAATAATATATATTTCTTTAATTTTTTTCATTGAATACATTTTGTTTACATTTTAAGTGTTATTCCCTTTCCTGGTTTTGCCTCCATAAAAACTCTTCTGTGATGGTATCCTCCACTTACTCTCTCCTGCCTCCTTATCTGACATTCCTCTGCTTTGAAGAATTGAGCTTTGGAAGAAGATAGGGATCCTCTTCCTATTGGTTCCTAACAAGCCCATCCTCTGTTACATATTTAGCTGGAACATGGGTTGGTCCATTTGTACTCTTTAGATAGTAGATTTGTCCCTGGGAGCTCTAGTTGTTTGGTATTGTTCTTCTTAAGGGTTGCAATTTTCTTCATCTCCTTCAATCCTTACCCTAATTCTCCACTGAGGATCCAATTCTCAGTTCATTGGTTCACAATTAGCATCCACCTCTTTATCTATCATGCACTGGCAGAACATCTCAGATGACAGCTATATTAGCTTCCTATCAGCATGTAATGCTTTCCATCAGCAATATTGTCTGGGTTTTGATGGCTCTATATGGGCTGGATCCCCAGGTGTCACAGTTGCTGGATGACCTTTTCTTCACTTTGTGCTACAAACTTTGTCTCAATATTTTCTCCTGTAAATATTTTGTTTCCCCTTCTAAGAAGGATCAAAGCATCGGCAATATAGTCTACCTTTTTCTTGAGCTTCATGTGGTCTGTGAATTGTATATTTTGTAATCTAAGCCTTTAAGCTCATATCCAATTTTTAGTAACTACAAATGATGTGTGTGTGTGTGTGTGTGTGTGTGTGTGTGTGTGTGTGATTAAGTTACCTCACTTGGGATGATATTGAAATTCATCAGCATAATCTATTACATATAGAAACTCAAAGAACAAAATCACATGATCATCTCATTAGATGTTGACAAAGCATTTGACAAAATTCAACATGCCTTCATGTTAAAAGTCTTGGAAAGATCAGGAATTCAAGCACATATCTAAACATAGTAAAAGCAATATACAGCAACCCAGTAGCCAACATCAAACTAAATGGAGAGAAACTTTAAATGATCTCACTAAAATCAATAACTAAACAAGGATGCCCACTCTCTCCATACCTATTCAATATAGTGTTTGAAGTCCTAGCCAAAGCAATTAGTCAACAAAATGGGGTAAAAAGGATATAAGTTAGAAAGGAAGAAGGTAAAATATCACTATTTTCAGATGCCATAAATTCCATCAGAGAAATCCTAAACCTGATAAACAACTTCAGCAAAGTTGATGGATTAAAATTAACTCAAACAAATCAGTATCCTTTCTATACTCAAAGGATAAACAGTCTGAGAAAGAATTTAGGGAAGTGACACACTTCACAATAGTCACAAATAATATAAAATACCTTGGTATGACTCTAACCAAGAAAGTGAAAGATGTGTATGACCAGAAATTCAAGTCTCTGAAGAAACACACTCAGGGAGTTCTCCAAAGATGGAAAGATCTCCTATGCTCATGGATTGGCAGGATTAATATAGTAAAAATGGCCATCTTGCCAAAAGCAATCTATAAATTAAATGCAATTCTGATTAAAATTCCAACTCAATTTTTCATTGAGTTAGAAAGAGCAATTTGCAGATTTGTTTGGAATAACAACAAAAGCAACAACAAAAATAGAATAGCAAAATGGTGCAATATATATTAAAAATAAAAGGGCTTATCTTTGTATTGGCACCTGAAGTCTCACTGGGTGGATGCAGGACTAGTGTAAAGCTATGCACAGGGACTCTGTCACTCAGTCGGCATGACACCTCCACCACAATATTTCCTTCCCACTTGCTTCACTCTGCCTGCCCTACTGCCTCCATCCTAAGTAGAATTATCGCCCTAGCAACTTCTTTCCTCCACTGCCATCAAAAATATTACTTCAAAGTCTTGTAACTTTTCAAACTCACAAACCCTCTACACAATAAGATTACATCCAATAGACAAAAATACAAACTGCCACACCACATGAGATGAAGTGATACAAAATCACTTTTAATCTACCTATGTCTAATTACAGTCACCAGGAGGATCTAAGTCTGCTTTCCCTGGCTCCATCTTGATTTTTTTCCTTCAATTCCTGTTCCTCTTTTTTTTTTTTTTCCTACATTGTCCCACCTACCTCCACTGTTCAATCACATATCAACTTAAGATAAATCTACAGCAAAAACTATTCTCAACAATAAGAAAACCTTCTGGAGGAATCACCATCCCTGACTTCAAGTTATATTACAAGTCAAGGTGGGTTTTTTGGTTACATGAATTTATAATATCTTTTAAATAAAATTTTTAAATGAACAGCTAAACACACAAATATTTCCCATATGTCTTTCTATTCAGAATATAATGCGTCTACAATTCTGTGGACACAATACTGAGCATTCTGTAACATTTTTAGCTAATAGCCACATACTAGTGAGTATATACATGCATGTCCATTTGTGTCTGTATTACCTCTGCCAGAATGATATTTTATAGTTCCACCTATTTACCTGCAATAATAAGGATGCCCTTACTCTTAATAGCTTTGTAGTACTCAATTGTGTAAATAAACCACATTTTCTGTATCCATTCTTCTGTTGTGGGATGTCTAGGTTGTTTCCAGATTCCTGCTATCACAAGCAAGGCTGCTATGAACAAAGTGCAACACATTTCCCTGTGGCATGGTGGGGTATCTTTTAGGTATATGCCTAAGAGTGGTAGAGCTGAACTTTTAGGGAGATCTATTTTCAATTTTTTAAAGAATATTCAGATTCTTTTACAGAGTGGTTTTACCAGTTTTCAATCCTATGGGCAATGGAAGAGTATTTCTTTTTCTCCACATCCTTATCGACATATGCTGTTACCGGAGGTTTTACTCTTAGCCACTTTGATTGATGTAAGGTGGAATCTTAGGGTTACTATAATTTCCATTTCTCTGATTATGAAGGATGATGAACATTTCTTTAAGTGCTTCTCAACCATTTGAGATTCCTCTGTTGTGAATTCTTGGCTTACTACTATCTCCAAATTTTTATTGCATTATTTGGGGGGTTGGTGTTTATCTTCATGAGTTCTTTGTATATTTTACATATTAGCCCTCTATCAGATATGGGGTTAGTGAAGACTTCTTTTCTAATCTGTACATTGCCTATTTGTCCTAATGACAGAGTCCTTTGCTTTCCACACTATTTCAATTTAGGCTGAACGGCCCAAGGAAAGATGCCTCCATCCCACATGGAAAAGATACAAAGGCAATCAGAGGAGCAGGGAGGGGGGGGGTTGTGGGTTAAAGGGGACAGGGAGAGAAAAATGGGAACTTGATCAATTATTGGGTGAAGGAAAAAGACTGAAGCTCTTAGTACTAGCAGAAAGAGAGGAAACAGGCATTCTTGGGAAGTAGGAGGTGGGGAGACCTCCAGAGTGTACCAAACACTGGGAAGGAGAAAGACTCTAAGGACTCAAAAAGAGGGACCTTAGATGAAGTTCCCAACCATGCAGAGAGGGAATTTGTAGAGTCCACCTCCAGCAGAAGGATAGGGCATCAAGTGAGTGGTGAGTTGCCATCCCACAGTCAAAATCTCTAACCCATAATTGTTCCTATCTAGGGACAAAATCTGGGGGAAAACCTGAAGAAAGAAGGTCCAGTGAGAGACCCAAAGTAAGATACAGCTCAAAAGACTGTTCCATGGCTCAACATTATTACTGAGGCTATGGAATTCCCACAAAAAAAATGGGCCTATTATGACTGCCCTCCAAAGATACAAAAAGCAGCTGAATTAGTTAGATGCAGATATTTACACCCACCCAATGAACATAAGCTGGTGACCCCTGTGATTGAATTAGAGAAAAGCTAGAAGAAGCTGAAGATAAGGGTAACCAGCAGTCTAACTTAACCTGTAACCTGAGTTCTCTCAATCACTAGACTACCAACCAAGCAGCCTATGAGACCCCCAACACATATACAGCAGAAGACTGCCAGGTCTAGGTTTAGTCAGAGAAGATACACTTAACCCTCAAGAGGTTGGAGGCAACAGGGAGTGGAGATGTCTGGTAAGGTAGGGATAAGATGAGGGTAGAGTGGGTTATGGTATATGGAACAGTCAGAAGGTGGAGTGGGGGTTTGATAAAATATGGTGTGTAAACAACAATAATTAAGTAAAATAAAAAAAAAATAATGTCTACAGTTACCTTACATTCTATGTGAAACCATACTCATTTCTTCAATGTAAATACAACACCAAACCACATTCAGCGAATTCTTTGAAGCCCTGACAATAAATTTCTACTGTCAACTCTCATTTTCCTTAAGTAGTTTGAATGGCAGACCTGAAGTGGCAAGTGAATTAGATATACAGGACTTGCCTGTCAAGATTAGCTGTAAACTTTCTGGAACTCATAGAAAAAAAAATTCATGGTTCTCAAAGTTTTTATTAGGCAGTCATGTGCAGAAATGCAATAGGAGCATGTGCATAGAAAACAGATCGGAATTTAAGCAAAGACAGTTACACACCTTCAAATCTGAAGGGAGCTGAAATATAACAATGGGAAAAATACTTGATCATGAATATAACATGTTAGCATCATCATGAAAGATAGCCTTTGTAGTCATGACTCACTAAAATACTAGAAAAACCAAGATGGGAAAAGAAGCTTTGAAGATTTACCTTCTGAAGAAGACACAGATGTTGATCCATAAAATAACTGCTACACTGCCTACCTGCCCAAGACAAATAAAAGGATGAGCCCTGTGAGTTGATGTTAAGGCACTTCATGATTGGACCGTGGAGATGTAGGCAGGGAAAGAGGCTGGAGAAGTAGAAGTGAGGGAAAGGAGGTTGAGAGTCATGGAGGGAGAAGGTGTAAGCCAAAGTGTATGTTTCTTTCGGTGTATCTCTAGCTTGATGAGGTTGTTATTTTTCTAAGGGTTTCTATGGGTCCAATTTATCTCATATAGATGGGCAGTTTAGATCTTTGTCCATTAGTTGTAACCTTATTGTGTAGGTTTGTGGATTGTGTATTTAACATATAAATCTGTTTGATAAGTTAATGGATGTGGATTCATGTTTGTACTGGGTGGTGGAGGGAAGTGAGTGAAAACAACACTCCAGGGCAGCCATATCCACCCAGTACAGAAGCAACAGGGGCAGTCGAGTAACCTGTGCCTGAGTTCTTAGAGGTGGCATAAAGCACTAAGTTAGAGATCCTGGTAAGGCCATATAGACCCCCAGGTCCCAGCACTAGCATGGGATATATAATTTAAAAGGTTTCTACTTTGCAATATTTACCCCAACAGAAACCAGCAATATTCTATCTTGGGAACGGAGAAGCTCACTGAGACCCAGCTTTATTGAAGAGCAATAGACAGATAATGCTTACTTGTGTAGGAAGATTCATCTTCCTCAGTGAAAATATTAGGTACTTGCCCTCTTCACATAAAAAATCCCCTATGCACGCTCACAAAAGCAGGAGAAATTAAATGCTCTTTGCTATAAATAGATGAAACAAAACTTGAAAACTTGGAATATATATATATAGGATGTGCTATTGAGTTATGGAAATATGAACAAAAAGCTGAAAATATTATAGATAGGTACAATTTCCACTAGAATTTTACCTTTGTAAATATGGGTTTAAGATAATTCATCAGTGTTAGTCAATTATAATCAAACAAGTAATCCTCAATTCATAGCATTATGTACTCTGATAAATGAACTAAACAATATTTTTCATATTCCAGTCTATGTCTGATGCAAAGAGTATCTATATCAAAATCAAAAGTAAATATGATAAAATGAGTATAAAACAAATATACGTTCTAGAATAGAGAACAGAGGTAGTCACAAAGTCATACTGAGGATGAGATGGGATCTGGTGGGTTTAGAAGAGGGAAGGTTGGTTTTCTTCAGAAATGAAAGCTATAAGTGCTTCCTCTATTGCTTTATATTTAGATAATTTCCAAAAAATTTAGGTCAGAAAAAGAGATAACTTTCAAATCCTAGTTTGCATCCATGCCAACTACTAAATTATATGACCTTGATCATTTTAAGTATCTTTTAAGTGTGATTTTCTTATACAATGAAATTTGTCGTGAGGCTTATTAATTATATAACACTTGAGATGGAAGAAAAGAAAAACTGCAGCCTCTAAGTTTCATTGATCAAGAAGATATAGTGACTTGTAGAATATATAGGACCTATAGGACCTGTATATGTATAGGATAATATTTACATTGTAAGTATGCAAAAGCTTAAAATGTAGCCTGGAGTTTTAAAGTATTTATACGGCTTCCTGTGTCTTGTGAAAAGCTGTACTTGACAGAGACCACTCACCACACTCGGTGTACTATAAAGAAAATACCACAAATACCAAATGTTCTACAATTAGTCAAGGTTTTAAGGAAATTCCCAAAACTTAAGTAAAGAATACTTTACCAAAAAGTGTTTTAGACTTAAAATATTTTAATATTGTCATTTTTATTTTATTCTGTTCTTTAGATATATATTGAGGAATTAGACATCTAAAAAGAAAAAAAAGAATGATGCTTCATCAATACTTGCTGATTCCTCTTGAATATTTACCCCTACATACTGACTATTGTCCAAAGGTAGGCACTGGATCTGCCTATCAAAATGAAACTGGTCTTCATATTGATATGCACACATGTTCTGTCAAATTTAAAAATAATGTTTTTTTTTTCTGTTTTAGCAATTTAAATTTCACAGCAAAATGAAAAGTACTTTTACATTTCACATAGTGCTGTCTGGAAATGAGATAGGATCTGTGCATGACTTCAAGTACATAATACATTTTAATTAAATTTTTTTCTTAAATGTCACAGGAAAAAGAAGTAGTTGCTGTTGTAGTGTATGCAGCTTTTGGGGAGAGGGTAAAATACTGATTTGACAGCTGCCAGGTTTATATAGAGCATGTCTAAAAAAGGGAAAGAAAGAGAAGAGAGAAAGAGAGAGGAGGGGGAGGGAGGGGGAGACAGAAAGAAGGAGGAAAGGAGGGAGGTAGGGAGGGAGAGGGGTGGGCAGAGAGAGACACAGTGAGAGACTGACAGAGAGAGAAAGAGACAAAGAGACAGAGACAGAGAAACAGACAGAATTTTAAACAAACATTTAACATGTGTTCATTTAGTTTTGTATCATGGCATAGAAATTTTATCTAGCACATATGTGGCAAATAGGCATTTGTAAATTAAAATCAATGTTTGATTGGGAAAGAAATAACTAAAAATAAAAACAGGAAAAACTATTTTAAGTGTGTACAGTGAAGTAATGTAATAAGTCTACACCTAAAACTCGGAAAAAAATAGCTACATGAATTAAAATATGAAACAAATATGTAGCATATAAACATATATGCAACTGTAAACATAAGCACATATGTAGACTGCACACAACACAAAATTATGGTTTTAGCATATTATTGGGGATCCAATATTAAGACAAAAATTTTGATAGTGAGCCCAGAGTATTAATTATATATACTCCATTATAATTACACTCCATAGAGTGTTTATTACTTCTCCTATTATTAGAAAACACTATGATATGCAGAAGAGAGCCTGTATTAGGAGATGAGTTAATCTATTGAGCTATACATTTTATTCTTACACATTATCCAGCTAAAAATTAGTTCTAAATTTCAAAATGGAAAATTATTTGATAAATTATATATGTCAATATTTATAATTGTACTAAATAAATTTATAAGCAAAATACTTTCAAACAGCACATCACCAGAGTAAAACTTGCCCTAAGACAATATTTCAAAATAATGATTTCCACTCAGGAAGAATTGAGACAGTAAAGTCTAACCAACCAGGAAGACTTTGGAACAATGTTAATGGTGACTTTCACACAAAATCTTTGTAATAGAGGAGTTGACGTGAGGTCTCCATCCCTCCCCTCTTTTTACCCCTCTTGCTCTCCCTATCTCTCTTCTTCTCCCCTCCCCCTCTTCCCCCCCTCTCTCTAGTTGTATTTGCTATTATTGTTATTCTTGATTTCTTTAGAGTTCAAGTAGAACCCCAAGTTTTAGTAGCTAGGAGAAAAAATAATTTGGATTAGTTGCATTTGATTTCTTAAAAGTGTTTACTATACCTTTATTTCAAAATATAATATTTGATTATAGCATGGTAGGAACATTTTTCTTTAGACTGATCTTAGGATGATTAATTTGTGTGTGTGTGTGTGTGTGTGTGTGTAACAATTATCAAAACACTGAAGTAATCAAATTAAAGCCTGATACAGAAATTAGGCATTTGTAAATTAAAATCAATGTTTGATTGGGAAGAAAATAGCTAAAAATAAAAACAGGAAAAACTATTTTAAGTGTGTACAGTGAAGTAATGTAATAAGTCTACACCTAAAACTGGGAAAAAAATAGCTACATGAATTAAAATATGAAACAAATATGTAGCATATAAACATATATGCAACTGTATACATAAGCACATATGTAGACTGCACACAACAAAAAATTATGGTTTTAGCATATTATTGGGTATCCAATATTAACACAAAACACTTGAAGTAATCAAATTAAAGCCTGATACTTACAGAAAATTGTCTTTCTTCCAAAATAATTTAAATCCTAAAGGATGAATTTGTTGTGTTTCATTTTGTATTTTGGAACACAGAAATATACTAGACTCAGGAAATGTTACAACTTAATTAATCCTATCAACATTTGAAGGTGAAAGAACTCATGAGGCCATACTGCTTTCAGAAAGAATACTTCCAGTTAATGATGGCTTGGTGAACATATGTCATTTTTTTTCTAATGTAGTCATTGGTATTTTGCCCATGTTAACTTCTCAGGTGTCTCAAGAAACAAGAAATCCTACATTTAAATTTTGAAAAATATACACCAGAGATAAATGGAAAGGGAGAGGGAGAGGGAAAAGGGGACAGAGACAGAAACAGAGAGAAGTGGAGGTGTAGAAGGGGAGGGAGACAAACACACACGCACACACACACATGGGAGGGGAGACCCAAAGGTAGGAGGGGAAGTTGGAAAATGAAGATGATGAGTTTCAGCCAATAGAGAAGAGTCAATGAGAGAGACAAGCAAGTCTTGGCTTTGGGACCTGCCCTGGACTGTGATCAATCTAGCAGAAGATAGATGTTCAGCAAGGGGTAAAACTTATTATTGAAATATTATATTCTTTATGAAAATGTCACAATAAAATACATTAGCATTTATAAGATATATATGGTAATAATCATAAACTCTAAATTTGATTTGTACTTAACAAGTATACAAATTTGTACCAATAGAACTATTGTATAAAAGAATGTGAATATTTTAAGAGTCAATAATTGAGGTCACTGAAGTTCTTTCTAGAACATATAGATACAATTTTAAGCATCATAAGCTATTTATAAGCATAATGGCTACATTCCTTGTAACTAGTAATGTGTGGACATTAAAAAATAGAACATGCCTGACTTTCTAGCCCAATACAATAGCTTTATTAAATAGTTATTTTGTTAATTTATTTATGAAAATGAGGCTTAAATGAATTTTCTGTCTGTCCTATTACAAATTAAAGATATTATACAAATTCACTATCTCATTCTTTTTATCACAATAAGTATTATTCTTCACAAGAATACACATTTCTAGCAATACTTTTTAAAAGGGTAGTATAAAGAATATAAATTGTTATTTCATTGCTGTAAAAGTTAAGGATTTTATAGGATACTTAGTACTGTTTTCTTTTGTAGATATTTTGTGTCTTAAACAGCTCCCTGTTTGGATTTCTGTTTGTTATGGACTCATGTTATTTAAATAACTAATACTACTAATTACCTGTTTGACAGGGTTAAAAATGCCCATTTGTATCATAGATTAAACATTAATTATACAACTTCTTTAATAAATAATACTATAATATTTTAATATGGTTTAATCCTTAAAATAATAAGATTGCTTTTTAATATCTATAGAGTAAAGATGTTATAAAATTAAGGGCCCAGTATAACACAATACATTCAGTTACTAATTTTATATTTAAATAGAAATAAGAAGTAAATTAGATCTGTATGATTCATGTAGAAATAAATGGGCCAAAAGATTACTTGGTATAAACAAATATAACTCAGTTTAAATTTTCTGAACTTTTAGCCATAAAATACTTTATAAGTGATTAATTCATCTGTTTGTATACATGTTTAATATTTATTTCAAAACACTTTCAGAAATATATTTAAATAATTCCATCTGATATATTTTAGGTATTATCTCTGTGAGTCACATGGATAAGTCCCTAATATACAGTAATAAACTATTTGTTTTCAGAAAATTTGGCTTAAAAAGCAGGTTATCCAAATGAAATATTGTTCTTATTTTAATGTCATTGATATTGAAAATATATATTTAGCCAACATATACTCATATATTTCCAGGTGACATGGAATATATACACAAAATATTATTCAGATAATTTAATCTTGTTTCTATCTAAATCTTTTACAACATAATTTCTCTGATTTGCAGGTCCATTATTTGAAAATAGTAGTTATTCAGTCAAGCAGTTACAAATGTATTTTAAGATATTTTACATCTTAGCCTAGAAAACTGCATCCACTTCACTAGTCATTCACAAGAACCATAAATTCTTAAGGTGCATCTGCAGGAAGGAGAGCTAAGATGAATATTATTCTCTACTGTAAAATTATTCATAGTGTGCAAAACTGAACTTCTGGTTTCTTTCTGGCTGGTTTTGTTACATTTTTGGTAAGTGTTGGTGAATTCTGTTCTTCAGACACATTATTTGTGGAGAGAGCACAGAGTTCACTTTAGGAGAGAAACTCATAAATCCTGAGCATGTTTTACAATGGCAGAATAACAATATTCCTAACAGAGCTGATCACTTTGCTCTCACAATAATCTATATATATATATTTCCTCTTATTTGTGAGAAAGATTTGGAAAAATCCCACAAATAAAGCTTTAGTAGAATATCGATTGGATGAACTAATTGCTTTCCAGCAATGAAGATGTGTTTAAGTCATGTAAGTCAGTAAAACTGTTTTATTTCATTTCACTTAGTAGATTAACATGCAAAGTTTTGAATGAAACTATTCAATAAATGAGAACATAAAGGATGTAGAATTACAAAAACAATTCAGGAAATTGTTTACCCTGTCTAAATCTGTTATTTGGCTGTGATGGCACAGAGATCTATGGTATAACTAATCTGATCCTGTAGGTATGAATGTGCTCTCTGAGATCTCCAGCCCTTTGGCTACCCATATTCTCTTTTACTCATATCTTAATTATATGCAATGCAACTGGGTTTCCTCTATCTATAATTCACCAGAGCATTCTATTTTTGTCAAAGGTGGTATAACTGAAAACTTGAAGTTAAAGACAAGACACCGATTTCAAAATGGTATCATCATTCACCAGAGTAAGTAATCCATGTCCAACATATCTGGAATCCAGATATCTACTACTTTACTTAGTCACTGGCTTCACATGTTATTTGATATACATTGAAAAATTCTGTTAACAAATCTTAAATTTCTGGATGGGAATCCTTGATTGTATGTTTATTATAACCCTAATGAAGTTATCTCCAGGAATAGATGTATATATATATATATATATATATATATATATACATATATATATATATATATCTACATAGACTATCAGAATCATCAATTGTGGATTTTGAGAGTCATGCAATAGTAGCTAAGAAGGTCAAAGGATACTAACAAGTAATACACTAATTTTATAAATATCTCTGTTATGGCCTAATTCCCAGTGGATTTGTGTGTGTGGCTAGTCTATATAATGCTTTAAAACTGCATCTGTCTAAAACATTGGCAAGCTTACCATCTCTAAGAGCTGCACTAATTGGACTCTTGGAACCCTTCCCACTGTCCTTTGCATCTACCATTCTTCCAGTACTTTAATGTTGAAGGCATAACAAAGACAGCTGGCTATAGAGAAAAACTCAAAAAGACAAAGGGAAAAATCGATATTCAAATAGCACATAAGAGTCTTAGAATGCCTCAAATGCCTTCAACTACTTATGGCAGGGTGCCGTTCTTATCCTCCATGTACAGTAAAGGATGTGCCCACAGAAAGAAGTGCACAAGAGGAAACTCTCAAATGTATACCCAATGACGATTAATCAAAATGACAGTCAACTCTAATTCTATACTAACCAAATATTTCTACTCTAGGATGGTTTAATGTAGGTAAGAGAAGTTTTGATATTAAATACTCAAATTAAAAAAAATTATTATAAAACAGTAAAATAGATTTTGGAGGACAAGAAGGACATTTTTTCCCTCTGAGAAGGTTAAAATATTTGATATTCCCTAAGGAACATGCTTTTCAGCAGCACAAAGCAAGATATCTGGAAGCAAAATAGGAACAATTAAATTTAGATAATTTTACTATCCTGACATCACTGATGCAAAGAAGAATAACAGAATCCATAAAAAAAGAAATGAAAGGGGTTCATGTCCATCAGCCTTCATGGTGTCTTTAAGGTTTTGTGGTTCTGAAGCCTGACTCCTCAAAGTGGAAGGCTTTCTGCAACCTTCACACACTACTGTATGCCTCTTTTCACTGCCTTCTTCAGAGATTTTCACGTTTGCCCAACTTTCCTAAGGTAACCTTATCTTTATATATATTTCATGTGAAAACATTTTATACTATTGATTTCACATTAAAACTTCTGAGGAATTTTTTTTGCCAAGTTTCAAGATTGCTGTTACTACTCAATAGAAAACTGATGCTTGTAAACATGAAAATTATAGATTTTATTTATATCATAAAAGAAAATATAGATTTGCCACCAGGAACAGTGGAGATCCAGGGACACAGACCTGGTATGAAGGCATTTCCAGTAGCTGGGGAGCAGAGAGATCTCTGCCAAGAGCTCAGAAAATGTGCCCCCCCACCCCCCGCTTGGTCCAGGGAACCAGGAAACCAGCATTGGAATGTCTGATCACAGAATGCAGTCTTTGGGAGCAGAACAGACTCTCAGACCATCCGCAACCAGGAACAGCAGAGATCCAGGGAAACAGGACAGGTATAAAAGAAACACAAAAACCAAACACTGACAACAAGTTAGCAAGAGGAAAGCGAAAGTACATACACCAGGGAAACCAAGACAACCTGGCAACACCAGAACCCAGCTCTCCATCACAAACAGCAGAATGCCAAACACTCCAGAAAAAGAAGACTCAGATCTGAAATCATACCTCATGATGATGATAGAGATCCTAAAACAAGAACAGGAGGAGAAGCATGAAGAATTAGAAGCTTTTAAAGAGGAAACAAGAAAAACACTCAAAGAATTCAAAGAACGAGAGGAAGAAAGACCAAAGAGATGAAGGAATGGAAAAAGGAATTTAAAACAGAAATGGAAACAATAAAGAAAACACTAAAAGAGACAACCTAGAGGTAATAAACTTGAAAAAGTAATTAGGAGTCATAGATACAAGCATTTCCAACAGACTACAAGAGTTGGAAGAGAGAATCTTGGGGGCCAAAAACAACATTGAAAACACAGACAAAACAGTCAGAGAAGATGCAAAAACCAAAAGCTCCTAACCCAAAATGTCCAGGAGATTCAGGACACAATGAGAAGACCAACCATAAGGATAATAAAATAGAGAAGGGTGAAGAATATCAACTAAGAGGCACAATAAGTATCATCAACAAAATCATATAAGAAAACTTCCCTACCCTTAAAAATGATATGGGGCGACTTCAGGACGCAGAGCAGAGTCTGGCCCATCTGCCACCCTGAAGAGCCGCTCGTAGAAGCTGAGGAACTGGTGGGTGGGAGACCTGGGCTGCCAGGGAGCAGAGAGGTCTCTGCCGAATGCACACTGAAAGTGAACCCCCTGCTTTGCCCTGCCCTGCCCTACCTGATCCAGCGACCAGGAACAGAACTTTGGAAATTCTGTTCCCACCCGGAGACCCTGAGGCATAAAACAGGGCTTGACCTATCTGCCACCTGGACCAGTGGAGATCCAGGGACACAGACCAGATACAAGGGAAAGCTAAGAACATATCACTGAAAACAAAATGGCAAGAGAAAAGCGAAAGAGTATATCCCAAAAAAACCAAGACAACCTGGCAACACCAGAACCCAGCTCTCCCATAACAGCAAACATCGGAATGCCAAACACTCCAGAAAAGGAAGACACAGACCTGAAATAATACCTCAAGATGCTGATAGAGATACTTAAACAAGAAGGGGAGGAAACGCAAACAGATTCAGAAGCTTTTAAAGAGGAAACAAGAAAAACACTCAAAGAACTCAAAGAACTAGAGGAAAACAGAATCAAAGAGATGAAGGAATGAAAGAGGGAATATAAAACAGAAATTGACACAATAAAGAAAACACAAAAAGAGATAACCCTAGAGGTAGAACACCTAAAAAAGAAAACAGGAATCACAGAAGCAAGCATTTCCAATAGATTATAAGAGATGGAAGAGAGAATCTCGGGGGCAGAAGACAACAACGTAAACATAGACAAAACATCCAGAGGAGATGCAAAAAACAAAAAGCTCCTAACCCAAAATGTCGAGGAAATTTAGGACACAATGAGAAGACCGAACCTAAGGATAATAAGAATAGGAGAGGGAGAAGAGTATCAACTAAGAGGCACAGTAAATATCTTCAACAAAATTGTAGAAGAAAACTTCCCTACCCTCAAGAATGAGATGACCACCAGCACAAAAGAAGCCTTCAGAACTGCAAATAGGTTGGACCAGAAAAGAAATACCTCCTGACATATAATAGTAAAAACATCAAGTGCCCAAAGCAAAGAAAGAATACTAAAAGCAGTAAGGGAAAAAGGTCAGGTAACATATAAAGGCAGGCCAATCAGACTCACACCCGATTTCTCTACAGAGACTATGAAAGCTAGAAGAGCCTGGACAGGCATCATGCACACCCTAAGAGAGCACAAGTGCCAGCCCAAGCTGCTATACCCAGCAAAACTATCAATCACCATAGATGGACAGATGAAGATATTTCAAGACAAATCAAAATTTACACAATATCTGATCACAAACCCAGCAGAACAACGAATTATAGGTGGAAAACCCAATACAATGAGGGAAAATACAGCCTAGTAGAAACAAAAAAAAAAAAAAAAAAAAAAACTCCTAAACAAGAAAACTAAAAAAAGATAAAGACACAGACACAACTCAACCCACAAAAGCAATAATGGCAGGAAACAGGAACAACTATTCCTTGATATCTATTAACATATATAGACTCAACTCCCCAATAAAGAGACATGGGCTATCAGACTGGATACATAAACAAAATTCAGCCTTGTGCTGCATACAGGAAACTCATCTCAGAGACAAAGACAGACACTATCTCAGAGTGAAAGGGTGGGAAAAAAACTTCCAAGCAAACAGCTGAAAGGAGCAAGCTGGAGTGGCTATTCTAATATCGAATAAAGTAAATTTCCAACCAAAAGTTATCAAAAAAGATAAGGAAGGACACTTTTTACTCATTACTAGGGAAATCTGTCAGGAGAAACTCTCAATCCTTAACATATATGCTCCAAATAAAAAAGCACCCACATTCATAATAGAAACCCAACTAAAGCTCAAAAAATACCTTTCACTCAACACAATAATAATGGGAGACTTTAATCCCCAACTCTCACGAATGGACAGATCATGAAAAAAGAAACTGAACAAGGACACAGAAAAATTAGCAGAGACTTTGAACCAACTAGAATTAATAGATATATACAGAACATATTATCCTAAAGCAAAAGAATAAACCTTCTTCTCAGCACTCCATGGCACCTTCTTGAAAATTGACCACATAATTGGACACAGAGTGAGCCTCAATCGATATAAGATGATTGAAATACTTCCATGCATTCTCTCAGATCACCATGGTCTATGGCTGGTCTTTAACAACAACAAAGACAACAAAAAGCCAATGTACACATGGAAACTAAACAACACTTTGTTAAACGATAGCAGGGTCAAAGAAGAAATAAAAAAAGGAATTAAGGATTTTCTATAATTCAACAAAAATGAAAACACAACATACCCAAACCTATGAAATGAAATGAAAGCAGTACTCAGACGAAAACTTATAGCCCTATGTGCTTCCAAAAAGAAACTGGAGAGAGCTTACATCAGCAACCTGACAGCACAGCTAAAAGCCCTAGAACAAAAGGAAGCAGATATACCCAAAAAGAGTAGATGGCAAGAAATAATCAAAATTAGGGCAGAAATAGACCAAATAGAATCAAAAAGAACCATTGAAAAAATCAACAAAACCAAGAGTTGGTTCTTTGAGAAAATCAAAAAGATTGATAAAGCCATAGCCAGACTAACTAGAGGGCAAAGAGAGAGTATACTAATTAACAAAATCTTTAAGGAAAGTGGGGAAAAACAACTGAAACTGAGTAAATTCAAGAAATCATCAGATCCTACTAAAAAACTTATACACCACAAAATTGGAAAATCTGGAAGAAATGGACAAATTCCTAGACAGATATAAGATGCTAAAGTTGACCAGGACCAAGTAAATCATCTAAATAACCTTATAACACCTAAAGAAATAGAAGAAGTCATCAAAAGCCATCCAACCAAAAAAAGCCAAGGTCCAGACAGGTTTGGTGCAGAATTTTATCAGACATTTATTGAGGATATAACACCAATACTCTCCAAACTATTTCAAAAGATAGAATCAGATGGAATACTACACAACTCATTTTTTGAGGCTACAATAACCCTCATACATAAATCACACAAAGACCTTACAAGGAAAGAGAACTTCAGACCAAACTCACTTATGAACATTGATGCAAAAATACTCAACAAAATCCTTGCAAATCGAATCCAAGAACACATCAAAACCATCATTCATCATGACCAAGAAGGCTTCCTTTCTGGGATGCAGGATGGTTTAATATAAGGAAATCCATCAATGAAATCCACAATATAAACAAACTCAAAAATCAAAATCACATGGTCATCTCACTAGATGCTGAGAAAGCATTTGACAAAATCCAACACCGCTTCATGTTAAAAGTCCTGGAAAGAACAGGAATCCAAGTCCATACCTAAACATAATAAAAGCAATATACAGTAAACCAACAGCAAACATCAAACTTAACGGCAAGAAACTTGAATAAATTCCACTAAAATCAGGGACTCGACAAGGCTGCCCACTCTCTCCTTACCTATTCAACATAGTACTGGAAGTCCTGGCTGGAGCAATTAGATAGAAAAAGGAGATCAAGGGGATACAAAACAGAAAGTAAGAGATAAAAACATCACTCTTTGCCGATGACATGATAGTGTACTTGAGTGACACCAAAAATTTCACCAGAGAACTCCTACAGCTGATAAACAAGTTCAGCACAGTGGCTGGATACAAATTAACTCGAACAAATCAGTAGCCTTCCTATACTCAAAGGACAAACGTGTGGAGAAAGAAATTAGGGAAAAGTTACCCTTCACAATCATCACAAAAACTATGAAATACATCGGTGTGACTCTAACTAAGCAAGTAAAGGACCTGTATGACAAGAACTTCAAACCTCTACAAAAAGAAATTGAGGAGGATCTCAGAAAATGGAAAGATCTCCCATGCTCAGGATTTGGAAAGATCAACATCTTAAAAATGGCCATTGTACCAAAAGCAATCTACAGATTCAATGCAATCCCCATCAAAATTCCAACCCAGTTCTTCAAGGAATTGGAAAGATAAATGTGCAATTTCCTATGGAATAACAAAAGAACTAGAATAGCGAAATCCATCCTCAACAACAAGAAAACATCTGCTGGAATCACTATCCCTGACCTCAAGCTATATTACAAGGCAATTGTGCTGAAAACTGCATGGTACTGGTACAGAAATAGGCATGTGGATCAATGGAATAGAATAGAATATCCAGAAATGAGCCCTCATGTATATGGTCACCTGATTTTTGACAAAGGAGCAGTAAACATTCAATGGAAAAAGAACAGCCTATTCAACAAATGGCGCTGGTCCAACTGGCACTCAGCATGCAAAAGAATGAAAATAGACACTTTCTTATCTCCTTGTACAAAGCTCAAGTGCAAGTGGATCAAAGATCTCCACATTAAACCAGATACACTGGAACTATTAGATGAGAAAGTAGGGAAAACCTTAGAACATATAGGCACAGGAGAAAATTTCCTGAACAAAACACCAATGGCTCAAGCTCTAAGGTCAAAGATTAACAAATGGGACTTAATGAGATTTCATAGTTTCTGTAAGACTAAGGACATTGTCAAGAAAACAAAACGGCAACCAACAGAATGGGAAAAGATCTTTACCAACACCACATCAGATAGAGGCCTAATATCCAAGGTATACAAGGTACTCAAAAAGCTATACACCTGAGAATCCAATAACCCTATTAAAAAATGGGATACAGAGCTAAACAAAACCTTTTCAGTTGAGGAACACCGAATGGCCGAGAAACATCTGAGAAAGTGCTGGATATCCTTAGCCATCAGGGAAATACAAATCAAAACAACCCTGAGATTCCACCTCACACCAGTCAGATTGGCCAAGATCCAAAACTCAGATGACAGCAGATGCTGGTGAGGCTGTGGAGAAAGAGGAACACTTCTCCACTGTTGGTGGGGTTGCAAACTAATACAACCACTCTGGAAATCAGTCTGGAAATACCTCAGAAAATTGGATATAGTACTACATGAAGACCCAGCTATTCCACTTCTGGGCATATAACCCAGAGACACCTTAGTACACAATAAAGATATATGCACCACAATGTTCATAGCAGTTCTATGTATAATAGCCAGAAGCTGGAATAAACCCAGATGTCCTTCAGAAGATGAATGGATACAAAAATTGTGGTATGTTTACACAATGGAATACTACTCAGCCACCAGAAACAATGACTTGACCAAATTCTTAAGAAAATGGCTGCATCTAGAGAATATCATCCTGAGTGAGATAACCCAGTCACAAAAGGACAGACATAATATGCAGTCACTGATATTGGGATGCTAACCCCAGAGGCTTGCACTCCCCCAGAAACAACTCACAGACTGTATGAAATCCAAAAAATAAAGAAAACAAAACAAAAAAAATATTTACAAAACAAGAAGACTTTGACTATTTCCATGTTGCATTTTGTTTTGCATGTACTTTATGCTCATTGTAACTATTGGGTTTTCAATGCATACTGTCAAGCCCTTGAAAAAATCAAGTACTGACTAAAAAATATATTCACATAGTTTTATGAAAAAATTATTTTAATATCTGAAAAAACAGTACTTACAAAAATGTATAATTTTAAGCAAAAAATGTTTAAAATCTGTACATTTATCTTTGTTTTGTAAAATAAAGTCATTTTAAAAAATAAAAAAATTAAAAAAAAAAAAATGAGATGGTCATGAGCATAAAAGAATCCTTCAGAACTCCAAACAGGTTGGACCAGAAAAGAAATACCTCCCGACACATAATAGTAAAAACATCAAGTGCCCAAAGTAAAGAAAGAATACTAAAAGCAGTAAGGGAAAAAGGTCATATAACATATAAAGTCAGACCAATCAGAATCACACCTGATTTCTCAACAGAGACTATGAAAGCTAGAAGAGCCTGGACAGACATCATACAGACACAAAAAGAGTACAAGTGTCAGCCCAAGCTGTTATACCCAGCAAAACTCTCAATCACCATAGTTGGAGAGAATAAGATATTTCAAGACAAATCAAAATTTACACAATATCTGACCACAAACCCAGCACTACAATGAATTATAGGTGGAAAATCCAAAATAACAGGGCAACTATATTCTAGTAATAACAAGAAAACTCCTAAGCAAGAAAACTAAAGGAAGGAAGACACACAAGCACAATTCAAACTCCAAAAGCAAAAATAGCAGGAAACAGGAACCACAATTCCTTCATATCTGTTAACATAAATATACTCAACTCCCCCAAAAAAAGATATAGGCTATCAGACTGGATACATAAAAAAAAACCCAGAATTTTGCTGCATACTGGAAACTCATCTCAGAGACAAAGACAGATACTATCTCAGACTAAAAGGTGGTGAATAAAACATCCAAGCAAATAGCCCCATGAAGCAATCTGGAGTAGTCATTCTAATATCGAATAAAGTAGTTGTTCAGCCAAAAGTTATCAAAAAAGAAAAGGAAGGACACTTTTTACTCATTGCAGGGGAAATCTGTCAGGAGGAACCCTCAATCCTTTACATATATGCTTCAAATACAAAAGCACCCACATTCATAAAAGAAACTCTACTGAAGCTCAAAAAATACATGGTGCCCCACTCAATAATAGTGGGAGACCTCAATACCAACAGACAGCTCATGGAAACAGAAACTGAACAAGGACACTGTAAAACTAGCAGAGGTTATGAACCAACTGGTATTAATATATAGCTACAGAACATATCATCCTAAAACAAAAGAATACACCTTCTTCTCAGCATATCATGGCACCTTCTCATAACTTGACCACATAATTGGTCACAAAATGAGCCTCAATAGATATAAGAAGATTGAAATACTCTCATGCATCCTGTCAGATCACCAAAGGAACTCAAAGAGATACAAATTGGAAAGAAAGAACTAAATACATCACTATTTGCAGATGGCATGGTAGTGTACTGAAGTGACTCCACAAATTCCACCAGAGAACTCCTGCAGCAGATAAACATTTTCAGCAAAATGGCTGGATATAAAATTAACTCAAACAATTAAGTAGCCTTCCTCTACTCAAAGTACAAACATGTGGAGAAAGAAATTAGGGAAAAGATACCCTTCACAATAGTCACAAAAACTATGAAATACCTTGGTGTGACTCTAACTAAGCAAATGAAGGACCTGTATGATAAGAACTTTAAACCTCTAAAGAAGGAAATTGAGGAAGATCTCAGAAAATGGACAGATCTCCCATGTTCATGGTGTGGAAGGATAAAGATTGTAAAAATGGCCATCCTACCAAAAGCAATCTACAGATTTAAGCAATCCCCATCAAAATACTAACTCAACTCTTCATTGAGTTGGAAAGAGCAATTTGCAATTTCATCTGGAATAACACTAGACCTAGAAGAGCAAAATCCATCCTCAACAACAAGAAAACATCTGCGGGGATCACTATCCCTGACCTCAAGCTATATTACAAGGAAATTGTGCTAAAACTGTATGGTACTTGTATGGAATTAGGCACTCTCCTCTACATTATGGCAGTTTTAACATAGAGGAGAGTACAGTGCAAATTATTAGACTCTACAGTTAAGTCACTAAGGATTTAGAGGTCCCCCAGAAACAACTCACAAAACTCTGTGAAGTCCAGGAAATAAAGAAAACAAATAATATATATATTTACAAAACAAGAAGACTTTGACAATTTCCATGTTGCGTTTGGTTTTGCATGTACTTTATGCTCATTGTAACTATTAGGTTTTCAATGCATACTGTCAAGCCCTTGAAAAAATCAAGTACTGACTAAAAAATATATTCACATAGTTTTATGTAAAAATTATTTTAATATCTGAAAAAATAGTACTGACAAAAATGTATAATTTTAAGCAAAATATGTTTAAAATCTGTACATTTATCTTTGTTTTGCAAAATAAAGTCGTTTAAAAAAAAAGGTGTACTTGTGTGTAACCCTCAATATCGAGAGACATTTCATTGCTTCAGTGACTCTAGAGAACCCTGCTTAGTCCATACTGTAAGTGGCTGGATATTAAGCAGGGACTGAGGGGCAACTCTATTCCTATATATGTTAATTTACTGAAACACAGCTTCAATGACCTGCATATTTATTTCACTGTTTGGTAGTTAGATATAAAGTAAGCATCTCAATAATGAAATGTGGAAATGATAAGGTGCCTTTAGAGTCTATGTGGGTGCTCCCCCACTTCCTCACCCACTGGAGCCTCAGCACCTAGCATTCCTCCACCCTGAATCATTAAGCCTCCATAGAACCAAGGGGTTTCCTTCCTTGTTTGAAATCTTTTCTAATCAACTGGTGACTTTGATTGTTACTCAAAGTTGACAGGAAATTTACAAAACTTTGCATTCTCATTACATGACTAAATGTAATATAAAGATAAAAATTCAAATTTGTTAAATGTGTAAAAAGTAAATTCGTTAAATAAAAATAAAAGGACCTTCACTAATGGAAAACTAATCAACACAATTGGGAATTAATATAAAAGAAGGTGTAAGTCAAAAAAGATAATAAAAAAAAGGAAAGAACAAAAAACTAGCTTGTTTTTTGGGACCTCTAGGAAATGGATGGAACTAGAAGCTATCAACCTGAATGAGGTAACCCACTAACAAAATAAAACTCGTGGTATGCACTCACTTATAAGCAGATTCTATCCCCTTCCCCCAGAAAAAAAAAAAAAAAAAAAAAAAAAAAAAAAAGAGCTCAGAATACCCAAGAAACTATCCACAGAACTTATGAAGCTCAAAAAGAAAGAAGGTCAGAATTTGGTACTTCAGTCTTTCTTAGAGGGGAGAACAAAATAGGGGAGGAAATACAAAGTCAAATAGAGGAGCAGGGATTAAAGAAAAGACCTACAAAGACTGCCTCACCGGGAGAACCACCACATATGCAGCCACCAAACCCAAGGACTATTGCTAATAGCATTAGTGTTTATTGTTAGGAACCAGACAAGGGTGTCTCCTCAGAGGCTTTCTAAGATTCATACCGATACAGATGAGAACACTTGCACCTAAACATCAGACTGAACATGGGTACCCCAGTGAAAAAGCTAGAGAAAGAACTGAAATAGCTGAAAGATTTGCACCCTCATGGGAAGAACAACATCATCAACAACCAAGGCACTGAGGTGGAGAGGGTGGTTGGGAGAGGGAGCACCTTCATGGAAGGAAGTTGAGAGGGAGGAGGGAAGAGAATGGGGGAGGGGTATAACATTGAAATGTAGATATAGAGAATATCCAATAAAATTTTAAAAAAAGAAAAACCATCAACAACAATATTGAGTGTAGAATTATTTAGCTTGCAATAGATCTGCTGACTCAAGTGTGTTAGACTTATTAGACAAGTGTTAGGTTTATTAGCAGATAATTAATTTTTTGAAAACTATATAAAACTAAACTTTGCCCCAGGCAGGTTCATCCTCTTCTTCGCCATTGCTGTCATTCATCTGTTGATTCCATCAGATGATCCTGGGACTTGGTCTTCCTGTCAGGCAGATCAACTTATGATAATTTTTCTATCTCCTCCTTACAAGCTGTTGCACAACTCTGAAGGCCATATGGCTCTAGAACAATTTATTTAGAACAAAATTTCACCCCAGATGATACAAAAGTAGAGATAACACATTTTACTGTTTATTTTAGCCAACATCCATTGCCAACTTACAGTTCAGACAGTTTAAGTATTTAAAGGGTATTAATAAAATTACCTTTTTCTAAAAGAAATGACATAGTATTAACTAATGTAAATTTAAAAGGATAAAACTTCAAATGTGACTGAATCAGAGTGACTAAATTTTATCTTTAAGCATCTAAAATATGTTTCAATCTTACACTCCATTTTTCCTTAAGTGTTTTTTAAGACATTTCCTTTTGCCTACACTATAACCAATATGTGTGTAAGTTTGTGTGTGTGTGTGTGTGTGTGTGTGTGTGTGTGTGACAAAGACTAATGTATAAGCCAAAGAAACACAATATATACATATATTGTATATTAATATATGCAAAATAAGTTTATTTCCTGAAACACCAGTAAATCTAACCATTTCCCAATCATTCCTAAGAAATAACATAAATTTTACTAACAGCAATTTGGTAGTCCCTCGTTGTGAGACTTATTTTCAATACTATAGATATTTTTAAAGCCTTGTGGTAATCCAATCCTAAAAATTTTCACATCTCACTTGGTGGAGGCCTCTGTTATTTTCTACAGGAATTATTTTAACTTGCTGTGAAATCATTTTATTCTGTATTTCCTTGGTGTCTGATTTATTTCTAATACTGTTATAATAGTGTCTGTAATAGCTACATCTGAAATAATTAAGTCTACATGCAATTGTAGCACTCCTTCAAAGCACACAGAGTTCAAATCTATTTTTAATGCACATTTGAGCTTTCTGAAGGCAGACATTAAGGGTTCCTTTATTGAAAGTCGATTCTTCGCTCCTACAATACATCTCAATCTCTGTTTCCCTTCACTTCACTACTAGCTCCGCTCTCCCTCCTCATCTCCCCCAAGTACACTCCTCCTCCATTTCCTCTTCAGAAAATAACAATCCTCCAAGAGATTACAGCCAATCTGAACAAAACATGACCATATAAGACAAAGAAAAGCCCCTTGTATGAAGACTGTAGAAGCCAGCCCAATGGGAGGAAAACATTTCAAAGAGCAAAAAAATCAGAGATGCACCTGCTCCTACGGTTAGCAGTTCCACAACATCACCAACCTTACAGCCACAACGTGTATGCAGAGAGCCTGGTGCAGACATGCTTCATTTCACTCTTCTATACAGGTAAAACATTTTAAAGAATTCAAAGTTTATATAAAGCTTTTTATGTAAACACTTTAGAAACTGAAATAACAAACCTAGTTTTATATATGTGTATATATATAGATACACCATATATACATATATATGCTATATATATGTATACTATATATATGGTAGTTATATATATATATATATGGTAAGCGACGTGAGACTGGAGATGTAACTCATGTGACAGGGTGTTTGCATAGATACAAAGCCCTGTGTCAATCCCTAGGAACACACAAACTAGACATAGTGGTGCATGCTTATGACTGTAGCATTCAAAATGCATGAAGATGAGAAATTAATGGTCTTTTTTGACTAGAAAATGAAATGAAAGTTCGCCTGCCTCCAAAAGGCTAGTTTCTTTGATAATAGTTTTTTTTTTTTTATATTATACTCCCTTCTTATAAATTATTTTGTGAGACTGTGCATGGATGTACACAAACTATAACACACTTTTGGGAATCGAAGGGCATCTTAGATGAATCAGTTCTCTCCTTCCATCATGTTAGTGCCAGGGACTCAACTCAGGACATCCAGCTGTGCAGTTGGCATCATTATATGCTGAGCTATTTTATCGACCACTGATGACTAATTTTTTAAAAATGATCTGAGAGTATGTCAAAGCTGACTTGCTGGAAAGAGAAATTCATGAGTTAGTCAAATTTTGACATCAACTACCGGCAACATTTATCAAACATTATCATAATTATCCTTACTTGAAATAGTTTTTAGGGTCATGAGTTTTTAAAGATATGAAATAATATAAATCGAAATATATATTTAAAAAATGTCTACTAAGGTATATGCAAAGAATTTATGTATGATTGTGATCAAGGAAGCGTGTGATTTTCCGATCATCATCACCTGATCTCTGAAGTACTGCAGTTAGAATGTGCTAAAACATCAGTTGAACATATTAAAGTTTAAAATGAGTATTTTACTAAATAAAATAAGTCATAAATATTAACTTGTGAGAAAACATTTTCCACAGTTCTAAGATGAATATTGACTCTACCCCTATCATGTACATCACAGAGACAAGGAAGTTGCTTTCCAAGTCATTATGTTTTTTAATTTACTTATTTGTTTATTTATTTATTTAATTCATATGAGTACACAGTAGCCATCTTCAAACACACCAGAAGAGGACATCTGATCCCATTACAGATGGTTGTGAGTCACCATGTGGTTACTGGGAATTGAGCTGAGGACCTCTGGAAGAAGAATCAGTGCTCTTAACTGCTGAGCCATCTCTCCATCCCTCCTATGTCATTTTTAAATCTTTGTTTTCTTTTGGTTCTGCTTCTGTCTGTGGTCAGTCTTCCCTTCTAAAAACAAAATCCATTCTGTCCAAACATTTCATCACATTATAGTTGGATGCTTCTATATAATAAAGAACTATTTAATTATGATAAGGATTTATATTTTTTGATAATTGTAACTAAAAGATAAAATATGAACTTTAACCATGAAGTGTCTTATGCTTTCAACAATTATACACAGTATAACCTAAATATAAATTACATAAGATTAGAAAATATGAAAAATGAATTATTGAATACTGAGAATGTTATATATTTAGAATAATGCTTCATAAAATAATTTCTATTAGACATTTTTGTGAATATTCAAAGAATTGAGCATAATAATTGAATATATTGAATATAATAATATTAATAAATCTGAAGAATTTAATATATAATAAATTGTATATTAAATATATAATTAAATATAATTGAAATATATTAATAAAAATATATTATCATTTATAATATATAATTTAACTCACTAAAACAAAATATATATGACATGATAAAAATCAACAATACAATACTACATCAGATAATTTGTTAATTAAACATATGTAAAATGATATGCACAGTATATAAAAATGTATTCATCAACTCAGTAATAATAAATAGATTCAAACATTATAACATAACTTCAAAAGTCAAAAAGCACCTAATTTTATCTCATTTTAATACTTTTAAATGTCAAGAATATGATTTTTTCTAGTTTTTAATCTTAAATTTTATTTTAAAAATATTTTAAGTTATAAAAGAAATATTTAGAACTTCTTGCTATATGTTTAAGTTTCCTTATTTTTATGGTAGTGATTAACATCATTTTAGTTTGTTATGGGTTTTTAAAATTCATTTTCTTTTTTGAAATAGAAGAAAAAAGAACATTTGGAAGTATGAGCATCCTCATCTGTGATATGCTCTATTGATTACAGAATCTAAACTGCCAAATTAATGTTCATCCTCTTTCTGGAGGCTGAATCTCCTACTGAATTATAGAAATAGGACTATGTAAGCAGATAGAGCAAGTATGCAAACTCCAAACTGCAGGCTGTGCTCTTGCTAATGCAGAGACAGTGAAGCATTTGCAACTGACTAGTGAAGGAAAATGAAAATATGAAGTCCATAGAAAGAAAGGAGAATCACTGTCACCACAGAAGTGAGAGAACAAAAATGTAAAAAATGAGTTTACACAGAAACTGCTTTAGGGTACATGCATATTTGAAAGTCATTTCAAATAATACCACCTTATATTATATGGTACTTAATTTCAGAAAACAATTTACATTTTATCTACTGGGGCATTCAAAGCAATGGGAATTCTTCCTTCAGAATTTGGATATTTAAAAATCTGGTATAGAAGAAAATATCATTAAAAGAGAATGCATGGTTCTAGTAAAGGAATAGTTGGATACTAACTAATATTCCCATTGGTATATAGTGAATTACACTATGTAAAGTTCAGATATTAAAATCTGTTCCCTGGTCTATTGACCTACGCAGCTAACAAGAGAGAGAGAGAGGAGAGAGAGAGATAGAGAGAGAGAGAGAGAGAGAGAGAGAGAGAGAGAGAGAGAGAGAGAGAGAGAATGCAAGGAATAAATAATGTAAGAGAAGTTTTAGAGAGAATAAGTCACATAAAAGTGTCCTACAATTCTCTGGATGAAAGGTCATCAGATCCCTGAGACTGTTTTGTGACAGCAGTAATAGAAAGGAGGGGACATATCTGAACCACTATGGAAAATAAATTGAGTGAGCGTTGTGAACAATTGGAAATAGAAATAGAATAGCTAGGTGTATTCATGACAATACTCTGAGGTATGCTCTGGTGAGGTTGGCAGGGAATGTGAGCTCTTAGTGTTATTCATTCACTATATATGAGCATCTTAAATACTAATACCAATGTGTTTTCTGCAAATGTCGACATTCTGCTAATTCTCAATCCTCATATTGAATATAGAGTATGAAAATATGTTTGTGATTCTGTATTATCATTTTTGAATCATAAATAATGTATTAGCAGTGGCTGTGGACAACAGCCACTTTATGTTTTTCCACTCTGATGATATTCGCAACTCACTGCAACATCCTGTATGTCAACTCTATGTTGAATTAACTGAGAAATTGATTTAATAATAAGAAAATTATAGTTCAAGAGACTTTATGGTATAGAAAGATATGAGCTTATCCTAAAGATATTTAGGGTTTGAAATGGAAAGATTTTAAGTATCAAACATAGTTAGGAAGGCAGCAACAAAATTGGGTGCAATAAGTGATAGTGAAATGCTTACATTCAGGGACAAATTTTGAGGGCATAGAAATCTGGATGAAATTGCAAATTGCTCTTTCCAACTCTATGAAGAACTGGGTTGGTATTTGGATGAGGTTTGTATTGAATCTGTAGATTGCTTTTGGTTGGATGGCATTTTGAAAATGTTGATCCTTCCAATCTATAAGCATGGGAGATCTTTCCATTTTCTGAGGTCTTCCTTGATTTCCTTCTTTAGAGGTTTGAAATTCTTGTCATACAGGTCCTCCACTTGCTTAGTTAGAGTCAGAACAAGGTATTTCATAGTTTTTGTGACTATTTTGGAGGGTATCTTTTCCCTAATTTCTTTCTCCTCATGCTTGCCCTTTGAGTAGAGGAAGGCTACTGATTTATTTGAGTTAATTTTGTATCCAGCCACTTTGCTGAACTTGTTTATCAGCTGTAGGGGTTCTCCAGTGGAATTTTAGGGATCACTTAAGTACACTATTATGTCATCTGCAAATAGTGATGTTTTTACTTATTCCTTTCCAATTTGTATCCCATTGATTTCCTTTTCCTGTCTAACTGCTCCCGCCAAGACTTCCAATGCTATGTTGAATAGGTAGCTGGAGAGTGGGCAGCCACATTTAGTCCCTGATTTTAGTGGGATTGCTTCAAGTTTCCCACCATTAAGTTGGATGTTTGATGTTGGTTTGCTGTATATTATTTTAGTTATGCTTCGGTATAGGCCTTGGATTCCTGTTCTTTCCAAGACTTTTAACATGAAGGGGCGTTGAATTTTGTCAAATGATTTCTCAGCATCTAGTGAGATAACCATGTGTTTGGGTTTTTTTTTGTTTTTTTTTTTTTTTTTGAGTTTGCTTATATGGTGTATTACATTGATGGATTTCCATATATCAAACCATCCCTGCATCCCAAAGATGAAGCCTACTTGATCATGGTGAATGATCATTTTGATGTGTTCTTGGATTCGATTTGCAAAAAATTTTGTTGAGTATTTTTGCATCAATGTTCATATGTGAGATTGGTCTAAAGTTCCTTTTCCTTGTAGGGTCTTAGTGTGGTTTAGGAATGAGGGTTATTGTAGGCTCAAAAAAAAAAAAAGAATTGGGTAGTGTTTCATCTGGCTATATTCTATGATACAGTTTGGAGAGTATTGGTATTATGTCGTCAATAAATGGCTGATAAAATTCTGCACTGAACCCCTCTGGACCTGGACTTGTTTTGTGGTTGGAAGACTTTTGTTGACTGCTTCTATTTTTTTAAGTGTTATGAGATTATTTAGATGATTTACCTGGTCCTGGTTTAAAGTTAGTATCTGGTACCTATCTAGGAATTCATCCATATTTTCAAATTTTCCAGCTTTGTTGAGTAAACATTCAATGGAAAAAGGACAGCTTATTCCACCAGTGGTGTTGGTCCAACTGGCACTCAGCATGCAAAAGAATGAAAATAGACCCTTTCTAATCTCCTTGTACAAAGCTCAAGTGCAAGTGGATCAAAGATCTCCACATTAAATCAGGTACACTGAAACTATTAGATGAGAAAGTAGGGAAAACCTAAGAACATATAGGCACAGGAGAAAATTTCCTGAACAGAACACCAGTGACTCATGCTCTAAGGACAAAGATTGACAAATGGGACTTAATGAGATTGCAAAATTTCTGTAAGACTAAGGACATTGTCAAGAAAACAAAACGGCAACCAACAGAATGGGAAAAGATCTTTACCAACACCACATCAGATAGAGGCCTAATATCCAAGGTATACAAGGATCTCAAAAAGCTAGACACCAGAGAATCAAATAACCCTATTAAAAATGGCGTACAGAGCTAAACAAAATGTTCTCAGTTGAGGAATATTGAATGGCTGAGAAATATCTGAGGAAGTGCTGGACATCCTTAGCCATCAGGGAAATGCAAATCAAAACAACACTGAGATTCCACCTCACACCAGTCAGATTGGCCAGGATCAAAAATTCAGATGACAGCAAATGCTGGCGAGGATATGGAGAAAGAGGAACACTTCTCCACTGTTGGTGGGTTTGTAAACTGGTACAACCACTCCTGAAATCAGTCTGGTGGTTCCTCAGAAATTTGGACATCATACTACCTGAAGACCCAGTTATTCCACTTCTGGGCATATACTCCAGAGACATTCCAACATACAACAAAAACACATGTACCACAATGTTCATAGAAGCTCTATGTATAACAGCTAGAAGCTGGAAAGAACCCAGATGTCCTTCAGTAGATGAATGGATACAAAAATTGTGGTACATATACACAATGGAGTACCACACAGCTATCACAAACAATGACTTTATGAAATTCTTAAGAAAATGAATGCATCTAGAGAATATCATCCTGTGTGAGATAACCCAGTCACAAAAGAACAGACACTATATGCAGTCACTGCTAATTGGATACTCACCCAAGAAAGCTCTGAACACATCAGAAACAGCTCACAAACTATATGAAGTTCAAGAAAAAAAGAAAAGAAAAAACCATTATTCTTAATCCTTACACACCAAGAAAACTTTGAGTAATTCCAGGATGCATCCAGTTTTACATGTACTTTATGCTCATTGTAACTAGTAAGATTTAATGCACATTATCAAACCTTTAAAAAAAAATCATGTACTGACAAAAAGGTATTTGTATACTTTTATGCTAAAATGTTTTAAATTTGTACACTTATCTTTGTTTTTTAAAATAACATTGTTCAAAAAAACAAAAGAAGAAATCTGTCAGAATTGTTAAGAGAATATTTTAAAGTAAAGGGGGGGAATATCAATCAGAGGACTCTAAGTAAACAGAAAATGAGTATGAGACACCAGCTCTTGCAGGTCCCTAGATATTAGCCCAGAAGCTCGGAATAGCCACGATACAATTAACAGACTACATGAAGCTTAAGAGAAGATTCATTAAAGTGTGGATGCTTTAGTCCTTCTTAGAAGGGAAAACAAAATAGTCATAAAAGAATATAAAGAGTCAAAGAAGCCGGCGTGATTGGATAGGGGGTACTTGCAGGGTAAACCTGGAAAGGGGATAGCATTTGAAATGTAAATAAAAATGTCTAATTACAAAAAAACAGAAAGAAAAAGAAAAAAATATTTAAAAATATGTACAATGTGGAAAAAGTTTTTCATTTAGGATTTACAGCAAAAAATGGAGTACAGAAAAAAAATTATCTAAATGAAGAAGAGCATCTTAGAAACAGGGCGCTGGCCATCTGCCACGCGGACCACCAGCTCCAAAGGTTGACAGACTGGTGAGTGGGAGATTTGACTGGCCTGGGAGCAGAGAGATCACTGCTGAGTGCTCACGCAGGGAGCACACTCTGACCTGCCTGATCCAGGGACCAGGAACAGAACTTTGGAACCCGTGTTCCCACCCAGAAACTCTGAGGCATAGAACAGGGCTGAGCCCATCTGCCACCTGGAGCAGTGGAGATCCAGGGACACAGACCAGGTACAAGAGAAAGACCAGAACATATCATTGACAACAAAATGGCATGAGGAAAGTGAAAGAGTATATCCCAAGGAAATCAAGACAACCTGGCAACACCAGAACCCAGCTCTCCCATAACAGCGAACACCGGAATGCCAAACACTCCAGAAAAAGAAGACAGACCTGAAATCATACCTCAAGATGCTCATAGAGATCCTTAAACAAGACCGGGAGGAAAAGCAAAATGATTCAGAAGCTTTTAAAGAAGAAACAACAAAAACACTCAAAGAACTCAAAGAACTAGAGGAAAACAGAACCAAAGAAATGAAGGAATGGGAGAGGAAAATAAAAACCGAAATTGAAACAATAAAGAAAACACTAAAAGAGATAACCCAAGAGGCAGAACACCAAAAAAAAGGAATCAGGAGTCACAGAAGCAAGCATTTCCAATAGATTATAAGAGATGGAAGAGAGAATCTCGGGGGCAGAAGACAACATAATAAACATAGACAAAACAGACAGAGAAGATGCAAAAAACAAAAAGATCCTAACCCAAAATGTCCAGGAAATCCAGGACACAATGAGAAGAACAAACCTAAGGATAATAGGAATAGAAGAGGGAGAAGAGTATCAACTAAGAGGCACAGTAAATATCTTCAAAAAAATTGTAGAAGAAAACTTCCCTACCCTCAAGAATGAGATGACCACGAGCATAAAAGAAGCTTTCAGAACTGCAAATAGGTTGGACCAGAAAAGAAATACCTCCTGACACATAATAGTCAATACACCAAGTGCCCAAAGCAAAGAAAGAATACTAAAAGCAGTAAGGGAAAAAGGTTAGGTAACATATAAAGCCAGGCCTAACAGAATCACACCAAATTTCTCAACAGAGACTATGAAAGCTAGAAGAGCCTGGACAGACATCATGCACACCCTAAGAGAGCACAAGTGCCAGCCCAAGCTGCTATACCCAGCAAAACTATCAATCACCATAGATGAAGAGATGAAGATATTTCAAGACAAATCAAAATTTACACAATATCTGACCACAAACCCAGCAAAACAACAAATTATAGGTGGAAAACCCAATACAATGAGGAAAAATACAGCCTAGTAAAAACAAGTAAACTCCTAAACAAGAAAACTAAAAGAAGATAAAGACACAGACACAACTCAACCCACAAAAGCAATAATGGCAGGAAACAGAAACAACTATTCCTTGATATCTATTAACATAAATGGACTAAATTGGCCAATAAAGAAATAGGCTATCAGACTGGATACATAAACAAAATCCAGCCTTTTGCTGCATACAGGAAACTCATCTCAGAGACAAAGGCAGAAACTATCTCAGGGAAAATGAGTAGGAAAAAAACTTCCAAGCAAACAGCCCCAAGAAGCAAGCTGGACTGGCTATTCTAATATCAAATAAAGTAAATTTCCAAACCAAATTATCAAAAAAGATAAGGAAGGACACTTTTTACTCATTATTGGGGAAATATTTCAGAAGGAACTCTCAATTCTTAACATATATGCTCCAAATAAAAAAGCACCCACATTCATAAAAGAAACCCTACTAAACCTCAAAAAATACATTTCAAACCACACAATAATAGTGGAAGACTTTAATACCCCAATCTCACCAATGGACAGATCATGGAGACAAAAACTGAAAAAGGACACTGCAAAACTAGCAGAGACTTTAGACCAACTAGAATTAATAGATATATACAGAACATATCATCCTAAAGTAAAAGAATACACCTTCTTCTCACCACCCCATGGCACCTTCTTGAAAATAGACCACAGAATTGGACATAGAACGAGCCTCAATCAATACAAGAAGATTGAATTACTCCCATGCATCCTCTCAGATCACCATGGTCTATGGCTGGTCTTTAACAAAAACAAAGAGAACAAAAATCTTAAGTACACATGGAAACTAAACAACGCTCTGTTAAATGATTGCAGGGTCAAAGAAGAAATAAAGAAAGAAATTAAGGACTTTCTAGAATTCAAGATAAAAGAAAATACAACATACCCAACATGGGGAGCAATGAAAGCAGTACTGAGAAGAAAACTCATAGCCCTAAGTGCTTCCAAAAAGAAACTAGAGAGATCTTACATCAGTAATCTGACAGCATAGCTAAAAGCCTTAAACAAAAGAAGCAGATATACCCAAGAAGAGTAAACAGCAAGAAATAATCAAAATTAGGGTAGAAATAGACCAAATAGAAACAAAAAGAACCACTGAAATAATCAACAAAACCAAGAGTTGGTTCTTTGAGAAAATCTACAACATTGATAAACCTCTAGCCAGACTAACTAGAGGGCAAAGAGAGAGTATACAAATTAACAAAATCAGAAAGGAAAGTGGAGACATAACAACTGAAACTGAGGAAATTCAAGAAATCATCAGATCCTACTACAAAAACTTATACTCCACAAAATTGGAAAATCTGGAGGAAATGGACAAATTCCTAGACAGATACAAGATCCAAAAGTTAAACCAGGACAAAGTAAACCATTTAAATAACCTAATAACACCTAAAGAAATACAAGAAGTCATCAAAAGCCTCCCAACCAAAAAAAGCCCAGGTCCAGACGGGTTCAGTGCAGAATTTTATCAGACATTTATTGCGGATATAACACCAATACTCTCCAAACTATTCCAAAAGAAAGAATAAGATGGAATACTACCTAACTCATTTTATGAGACTACAATTACTCTAATACATAAACTACACAAAGACCCTACAAGGAAGGAGAACTTCAGACCAATCTCACTTAGGAATATTGATGCAAAAATACTCAACAAAATCCTTGCAAGCCGAATCCAAGAACACATCAAAACAATCATTCATCATGGCCAAGTAGGCTTCATCCCTGGGATGCAGGGATGGTTTAATATAAGGAAATCCATCAACATAATCCACCATATAAACAAACTCAAAGAACAAAATCACATGGTCAACCCACTAGATGCTGAGAAAGCATTTGAAAAAATTCAACACCCCTTCATGTTAAAAGTCCTGTAAGGAATCCAAGGTCCATACTTAAACATAATAAAAGCAATATACAGCAAACCAACAGCCAACATCAAACTTAATGGCGAGAAACTTGAAGCAATTCCACTTAAATTAGGGACTCCACAAGGCTTCCCACTCTCCCCCTACCTATTCAACATTGTACTGGAAATCCTGGCTGGAACAATTATACAGCAAAAGGAGATCAAAGGGATACAAATCAGAAAGGAAGAGATAAAAACATCACTCTTTGCCGATGACATGATAATGTACTCTAGTGACCCCAAAAACTCTACCAGAGAACTCCTACATCTGATAAACAAGTTCAGCAAAGTGGCTGGATACAAACTCAACTCAAACAAATCAGTAACCTTCCTATACTCAAAGAAAAAACATGTGGAGAAAGAAATTAGTGAAAAGGTACCCCTCACAATTGTCACAAAATCTATCAAATACCTTGGTGTCACTCTAACTAAGCAAGTGAAGGACCTGTATGACAAGAACTTGAAACCTCTAAAGAAGGAACTTGAGGAGGATCTCAGAAAATGGAAAGATCTCCCATGCTCATGGATTGCAAAGATCAACAACTTAAAAATGGCCATCCTACCAAAAGCAATATACAGATTCAATGCAATCCCCATCAAAATTCCAACCCAGTTCTTCAAGGACTTGGAAAGATCACTGTGCAATTTCCTATGGAATAACAAAAGAACTAGAATAGCGAAATCCATCCTCAACAAGAAAACATCTGCTGGAATCACTATCCCTGACCTCAAGCTATATTACAAGGCAATTGTGCTGAAACCTGCATGGTACTGGTACAGAAATAGGCAAGTCGATCAATGGAATAGAATAGAAGATCCAGAAATGAGCCCTCATGTATATGGTCACCTGATTTTTGACAAAGGAGCAGTAAACATTCAATGGAAAAAGGACAGCCTATTCTACAAATGGTGCTGGTCCAACTGGCACTCAGCATGCAAAAGAATGAAAATAGACCCTTTCTTATCTCCTTGTACAAAGCTCAAGTGTAAGTGGATCAAAGATCTCCACATTAAACCAGATACACTGAAACTATTAGATGAGTAAATAAGGAAAACTTTAGAACATATAGGCACAGGAGAAAATTTTCTGAACAAAACACCAATGGCTCAAGCTCTAAGGTCAAAGATTAACAAATGGGACTTAATGAGATTGCAAAGTTTCTGTAAGGCTAAGGACCTTGTCAAGAAAACAAAACGGCAACCAACAGAATGGAAAAAGATTTTTACAAACTCTACATCAGATAGGGGCCTAATATCTAAGGTATACAAAGAACTCAAAAAGCTAGACACTAGAGAATCAAATATCCCTATTAAAAAAATGTGGTACAGAGCTAAACAAAACATTCTCAGTTGAGGAATAACTAATGGCTGAGTAATATCTGAGGAAGTGCTGGACATCCTTAGCCATCAGGGAAATGCAAATCAAAACAACCCTGAGATTCCACCTCACACCAGTCAGATTGGCCAAGATCCAAAACTCATATGACAACAGATGCTGGCAAGGTTGTGGAGAAAGAGGAACCCTTCTCCACTTTTGGTGGGGTTGCAATCTAATACAACCACTCTGGAAATCAGTCTGCTGATACCTCAGAAAATTGGACAAAATACTACTTGAAGACCCAGCTATTCCACTTCTGGGCATATACCCCAGAGACACCTTAGTACACAACAAAGATATATGCACCACATGTTCATAGCAGCTCTATTTATAATAGCCAGAAGCTTGAAAGAACCAGATGTCCTTCAGTAGATGAATGGATAAAAAAATTTTGGTACATTTACACAATGGAATACTACTCAGCCACCAGAAACAATGACTTGACCAAATTCTTAACAAAATGGCTCCATCCTGAGAATATCATTCTGAGTGAGATAACCCAGTCACAAAAAAACAGATATAATATGCAGTCACTGATAATGGGATGCTAACCCCAGAGGCTCGCACTGCCTCAGAAACAACTCACAGAGTATATGAAGTCCAAGAAATAAAGAAAACAAAACAAAACAAAACAAACAAATCTTTATACAACAAGAAATCTTTGACTATTTCCAAGTTACATTTTGTTTTACATGTACTTTATGCTCATTGTAACTATTAAGTTTTCAATGCATACTATCAAACCTTTAAAAAAATCAAGTACTGACTAACAAATATATTCATACAGTTTTATGTAAAAATTATTTTAAAATCTGAAAAAAAAGTACTGACAAATATGCATTGTATAAGTTTATGCAAAAAATGCTTAAAATCTGTACATTTATCTTTGTTTTGTAAAATAAAGTTGTTAAAAAATTTAAAAAAAAAAAAAAGAAAAAAGAAACAGGGCGCGGGGTATCCAGTGTGCCCTCACCTTCTCATAGGAGAAGTGATGGGAGGATTGGGAGGTGTGCCTTTGTGAGGAGGGACTAGCAGGGAGACAGTGATTGGGTTGTCTCATTTATAAAGAAATAAATTAATACAAAAAAGAATTTCTATAAAGGCACATTAAAAGCACAGGGGAAAATGGTTGTGTGTATATATATGTGTGTATATATACACACATTGTGTATGGCTCTGAGATATTGTCATACATGTGAAGTTTTATAGTCATTTTAATGAAAGAGTTTTGAATACATGTGTGAATGAAATTTACAAAGAATGCAATTAGGTAGATGATCAAATTTAGAAGAAAGTATTGATCTTAAAAATATACAACAAAATGAGAAATGGTGGACAGGAAAAGCATATAATGCTCCATGAATTCTTTGTGTTACTTTCATGATGTCAAAATCAAATTAAATGTGCTAGTAAAATTGAAAGGCCATGCACAAATGTGCTTTTTATTATAGAATATACTAACCTATCTCTTCTATTCAAATTGGTTTAGAACTAATGACAAACTTTATCTCAATCAAGCCAGCTCATTCTAAAATATTGATGTATAATTATCTAAATGAAAACACACACAGGTGTGTGAATGTGTGTAAATATGTGTGTATATATAATGTACATGCATGTACAATGTACATAAATATGTAACATATGTATGTTTATATTATAAAATGTTAGATATAATCATGTATTCATATTTTTTAATAAATTCTATAAACAAATTTTAGAACAACTTAGCTGTACTTATAATTATTCATTACTTTAATATTTATTTATAATCAATAGATAAAGACATTAATACATGTAAATCAATCAATATTCATGTGTCTGAGACTATAATGATCATGTTTATTGCAAGTGATTTTGAATATTGTTTAATGTTAAACATATTCTAAGTATAATACTGAATAATACTTTATTTACATTAATAAGAAAATAAGAGTTCTAATAAAATTCTGTGAAAAGGTTATCACTGAAAAATTGAAAGAAACAAATATCTTTTAGCTCAAAAAATGGTAATTCTTTTATTTTTAAATAGAAAAGTAGAAAATGATTTGCCATTCAGATATGTGCTTTTGTACTAAGAGGTACATAGGGAAATTTTGAGCTAAGAAAAAACAATACTTTCAAATTGTCTTGGATTCGGTTTCAATTTTCTAATGATGATTTCCTTTTTTTATGGCTGTTGTCATTTCTAATCTCTTTTAAAACTATTGTATAAAAGGCCTAAAAAACAGCATAATAGGTTTGTATAAATATAAATCCCTTTCCATTCCATTGTCAAAAATAGAAGTAGGAAATAATTAGTAGTTCACTGGAACAACTCCGGAGTTTTGCATATACAAACTTGCAATACATTAATGAGCACCCTAGGTCCCCATCAATAAAGTTGAGATAGAACACATGGTTATATAAAGTTATAAATATTGTTAAATTTTCAAATAAATGATCCTACCCATCTGAACAATTATATATATTTGAGTGACATAATTTGAAGGTAAATATTTTGAACAGGCATCTTTTCTTGCAAAATTTCTCATCCTAATATGCACAAAATTTAAGTATAAAAGGAGCTTTCAATGACACTTTATCACGGAATTCCGAAACATGCCTAATACTTAGTTACTACACATTTAAATAAATGTGACAATTGAAGCAGTTTATTATATATTAATTAAAAAGCAATTATATGTGTGCTCATTGTATAACAGTGTAAGTAGATGTATGTTCTATATTTTTCTGGTTTAAAAAAATGAAGATATATAATTTTTAATTATGGCTTTTCTAAAAACTGTTTCAGCATTTCTCAGTGGTTTGACTCTCATTTTTATATGCCATAAAAAGTTTTATCATCTGTCTTGCCATCCACCTAATTATCAGAAAAGAAAAATGTCAAACATGAACTTACAAATAGGTAAAGATAACATTTAAATGAGAAGTACTCAAGGCGTAATGTCTACTAGAAAAGACATTTAATACATGAAGGAAACATATCATGGTGTTTTACTCGAAGTAAGTTATATATCAGGAGTAATTACCCAAATAGGAAATTCCTTTATTTAAGGATCCTTCTCTATGAATCACAACCCTTCTTGTCTTTCCTTATAACATTGAAATCCTTTATTATTCCTTTGAGACTCAGAGTTTATTTAACTCTGTTGACTCCAATCAATTACATTGTTGCACTTTATTTAGAGGAATGTTTCATTTATAATGCAGCCAGGACTTAAAATAACTACAGGAAATAGGTTGGCCTCCAATTTATTGTGATCCCTACTGCCTCAGTCTTTTGATTACTGGAATTACAAGCATAACTATCATGTCTGGCACCAGGTCACTTATATTTGAAGCAATAATATCAACAATACCATTATAATGCAGTACAGCATATGGAATGGTTAAGTAGTTGATGTCAAAAATAAAGTAGAAATTCATACCCAGCAAGCATTCAATAAAACTGTGTGATATTATTTAAACAATTATATTCTTGCTAGAGTTTTAGAGAATAGGCTTATGGCAAATAGTTTATTGGTGACTTGTATATGTTTAGATTCCTCCAACGGGTCAGAGTCCATACATACATGAATATTCACATATACATATATAAAATAAGCATGCATACATAAACATATATATAAATAAAATCTTAGGATATAAACACACACGCATACACACATAAATACAACTCACAAATATACAATATGCATAAAGACCTATGTAGTCAGTTTTGTTTTTCAATAAACTCATTCTTAAATATTTTAACTATTAAAATGATATCCTTATTAATATCATTAGATCCACATTCTCAGAAAACTCCAAATTGCACTGTACTCTGTTATGCAACTATTTTAATGTTTTGACAAAAAAGTCAGCTATGATATAGTAAGTTAATTAATGTGGTCATAAATTAAATTTCTCTTTAAAGTAAGCATTTTATTCCTCACTTGCTATGTTTAAAATGTTAAGAAAACATAAGGGATTAAAATATGAGTGAAATTAATTTTTTGTTAAGATAGTGTATTTCTGTGCAGTCCTGGGTCTCTTGGAGCCTGCTCTGTAGACCAGGCTGACCTTAAATTCACAGAGATCCATCTGATTCTGCCTCTACCTCTGAAGGGCTGGGATTAATTGTTTTCCTCAATACATATATCTCAATGTATTTCCCACATATGGATATCATAAAGAGTCAATGTTTAACACTTTCATAGTGTTTCTTACACAAATTATTTAAAATATGATAGGTCATATATGTGGCAAGAAGTAATTCTGCCAGACAATATTTTTAGGGTTTATGATCACCCATTCCTAATACCTAGAGCATGCATTATCAATGGACCTGAAGTGAACTCCTACCACCAACAGCATCCCCACCAATGGCAATACATTGTTGTCATCCTACATCAAGAGATGGGATGATTCGGGCTTATGAGTACAAACTATGTAAACAGTCATCTTTTGGGAAATTTTAAATAGCATTGCATTCTAACACCACTAAACACTAATGCAATGTTGAATATGCTACTTTGTGTCCTGTTCTCAATTTAGTCACATTTTAATGAAGATGATAAATCTCTAACAAGGCCATAACATAATGAAAATTAATACAGCAGAGCATGCAATGTTCCTAAAACTGTTCAAAGATAATTTCCATTTGTGTGTTCCTATCTTTGATCATATTCTGGAAACAAGGCACAAGCTGATTACTTTGCCTTATAAAAATAGTGCCTCTTCTTCTCCATCACTTTAAAAAAAAAAAAAAACCAAAACAACAACAACAAAATCAAAACCACAACTTTGCCTTTTTCTGGTTACATTCGATCTAAATGTGTTGCTGGGATCTTATGTTGTAAGCTTTTAAAATTTAATTAGCCTAGATTATTACATAAGATTTTGTCAATTTTTAGGATATGTCATTGCCTTATGAAATATCTTGCACTCCTTAAAACACATTTTAAAGAATATTTAAGGTGGCTAGCAGACTCATTGACCTCACTTACTCTTTGACACTGTAGAAGTAAGGGGGTTTATCTCGTAAATTCTCACAAGGCTCTCTGGTGTTAAAAAAATATATACAGACATTATAATCTGATACTGACACAAAGGGAGGAATCTATGGGTTTATATTCTAAGATATTTTTATGAGATCCTGATATTTCAGAGATTACTGAAACCTTTGCCCTCTTGTGATCACTTAAGGTAGCAGGTTATTAGAGAAGAATGTGATGAGGAAAATGACATCAGCATTGTAATACATAGTTGAGTTAACATGCAACATTCAGGGAACACAGGCCAGTGACCTGAAACATTCAATCTGATAATCAAGATAACCACTAATGACCAGCAATTGGGTAACATGCTTCTTAACTATATCAGGCAAAAAGGTAGTACATTTCCTCAGTGACTCAGAGGCAAGCTAGTGTGAGACTGCACCATTCTCCACAGAATGGCATGTAACCTATAGTAGGTTCACTAAATTACAGAAACCAGGGAAAGCAAATAAGAACTGGTGATAAATGGGAGGGTGCTGGATGTCAAATGCCTATTAATGTAAATGGCATGTGGGCATACATTAATAAGTTTAAATAGACTAAACCATAGGCATTCGGCTTTTCCAGTCTCCCACTAATTCTAACTACATGGATACACAAAAATTCTTTAGACAAAATTAATTAAGCAAAGGTTCTGTTGACAAATAATAGCAATACACATCAGGGAAGAGTGTAAAGGTTCATAGAATTTCCTTCTGATCAGTATGAGAAAGGAGAATTTATGTGCAGGATCCTGAAGGAAAGAGAAAAAAATTATTCTATCCCTAGGGATTTGCCTGGGTTGTTCAATGGCATTCCGTAATTATGTAATCAGTTGGCTGACAGATGGCTGTGACTGGGACATGCAAAATTTTATTTCCAAGTCAGCTTTGAGAATTGTCTCTAGGTAAAGCCTCAGTTGCATTCACAAGAGAATTAGAAATGGAAAGATCCTCGGGCATATAGCCTCCTATTTATTTGCCTTAACATGACCAGAAAGCACTTCATCATAATATGTGTTTTAGAAGATTCATAGTGAATGTCTTCTGATGGCAGAACACATTACCTTTTCAAAACCTTTAATAGTCTGAAAAAAATCTTAGCCCTAATATCTAGTCATTTATCAGGACTTATTACTTATTACTTATTACTGTATTCAAATTTTAGAACTGATTATAATTTCATAAAGTCATTGTTTCTAATAGCTGAGTAGTACTCCATTGTGTAAAGGTACCACAATTTCTGTATGAATTTATCTACTGAAGGACATCTGGGTTCTTTCCAGCTTCTGGCTTGTTATGTTTTGTTTTGCATGTACTTTGTGCTCATTGTAACTAGTAAGATCTCAATGCATACTATCAAACCTTTAAAAAAAATCAAGCACTGACAAAAAACATACTCATATAGTTTTATGCAAAAATGCCTTTAAAATCTGTACATTTATCTCTGTTTTTTAAAATAAAGTTGTTAAAAATAATCATTTAGAAGAATATTGATGTTAGTATAATTATTCAATAGTACCGAGATTATGTGTCTAAATTTGAGTAAGACCATCCCTTCAGTTTCAGTTTAAGATTGATTATAAAAGAAAAGAAAGAAATAAAAAAGTGAAAACTTAAGTTAGCATTGCTTTTTCACTATAGGCAGAATGTGAATATGAATCAATATTTTACAGCATTGAATTCACTGAACTCTAAACCTAAACTGGATTAAATGTGTCCTCTTTAAAACAGAAAAAATAAAAACCTGTTTGTAAATAATGAATAAACTACAGGTCAACAATTTCAATGTTAACACACTCTCAGATCCACCTCCATGATCCTCTGACTCTCCACAAGTTTTCAATTCCCTCATACACAATATTCCCTAAGCCTTTAGTACAGAAATTGGTTCGTAGATTTATTTCCTGGGACTGGACTCCTAAGCTATTGTGTTAGATTGGTTGTAGGTTTCTGTAATGATCTCTACCTGTTGTAAAAAGAGATTGGTATAGTCTACCCAACTGCATGGTTATTTTACATCGATATTATTACTTTACTTTTATTTTATCTCCTACATTTCCTATCCTCGGTTTTATACTTTCATTAGTTCATAGTTTACATCTATTTTTGATTTGTTATATTACAGCAGATATTATCATAACACTTCCCATATCCTTTTGGCCAATGCAGAAATTAAATGAAAATAAATACAAACAAGAAGCAGAAGAAATTCAGTGAGAAAGTAGCATAAAACAGAATCATACAACTTTTGTCAAAAGGCACAAAAGTGGCTCAAAAAGCAAGGCTGTGTCTTGTTTTGTCATATGGTGGGATGAACAGGTTTAAAATGTGAAATTTTAGCAACTTTAGCCAATACTCAAATTGGTTTTCTTTCTTTTCTCAGTATGGGAAGTTGTTATTTTTGGACATGAGACTAAGTTCTCACTATACACACTATGTGTGAGTTCTCTCATCTTGGATTTCTTTGACTCCTAGAGCTGTGAGAAAACATGGTTTTTATACCCAAGTCACTCTCCATACAGAACTTATCTATACGCTATTCTTTTGAGGGTTCAACCTTACAAGTATAATTGACCATGAATATAGATCTTTGAAATTTCTACAAGCAAGACACACTTAATAATTTCAACTTATACGAATGACTATCTCCCTGATAACAAAAATTTTATATTGCTACTGTTAAAGAATAGACAGTGTTCCGGAGTTCACTGACCAGTCACCTTAAAAAAATTGATGAGCTTCAGACTCAGCAGGAGTCCCTGTTTTTAAAAAATAAAAGCAGAAAGCCATTGATAAAAGGTATCCCCAAAGACCTTGATCATCCACATGTGTAATCACACAAGTGTGCACTCACTTGCAGACACACACATACTACTTCATATAAGCATACCACAAATTCACAACAAAAATTAATAATGTAATGATAAATGGAGTAATAACAAAGTCCATGCTTAAATAAGCTTACAGGAAAATGTATACCTCTTTCTTTGAAGACAGAAATTTAAACTATCATAATACAAAAATAAAGGTAACAAAATATGTATATTTTTCTCTCTTACTACATTATTTTTAAAAAGATGAATATATATACAGATTTTAAAGGCATTTTGGCATAATACTATATGAATATATTTTGTCAGTACTTAATTCTTTTGAAGGTTTGATAGCAAGTATAGAAGTGCCACTAGTTACCATAAGCATAAAGTACATGTAGAACAAAACATAACATGGAAATTGTTTTCTTGGTGAGTATAGATTAAGTATAATGATCTTTGAATACCAAAAATTGCCATAAGGCTATTCTTAGCTCTTGGATTATTAGTGATTTAAGATCCAGGTGTACCACACTCTGAGAGAGTGCTATACATTTTTTTTTCCTAAGAAGGACTGAGGCTTTTTTTTTTTTTTAGCCTTTGTTTTTCTTGAGCTTCATATGGCCTCTGAGCTGTTGCTGGGGTGTTAGAGATGTCTGGTGTTAGTATGCAATTATCAGTGACTTCATATTATGTCTGTTCTTTTGTGACTGGGTTACCTCACTCAGGATGATATTCTCTAGATGCATTCATTTTCTTAAGAATTTTATAAAGTCGTTGTTTCTAATAGTTGAGTAGTACTCCATTGTGTAAATATACCATAAGGGTGCAGAGAAAGGAACACTCCTTCACTGTTGGTAGGGTTATAAAGTAGTACAACCACTCTGGAAATGAGTCTGGTGGTTCCTCAGGAAATTGGACTCAGAGTCCTACCTGAAGACCCAGTTATTCCACTTCTGTGTATATACTCCAGAGATGTTCCAACATACAATAAGGATGCATGCACCACAGTATTCACAGCAGCCCTATTTATAATAGCCAGAATCTGGAAAGAACCCAGATGTCCTTCAGTAGATGAATGAAAACATGTATATGTTGAAGAGTAATGATGTTAAGAGCTGAATGAATATGGGCTTGGGAAATATAGGAGAAAGCTGTATGAATTTACCTACTACTCGTAAAGAAATAAGTGGATATTTACCAAAATATAGAAAAGACAGAATACCCAAGATACAGTTCAGAAGACTCAAGATGATCAACAAGTTGAAGGGCCCAATGGAGGATGCCTCAATCCCACTTGAAAGAAAGCAATCAGAAGGGGAGAGGCAGGGAGGGACCTAGGTGGGAAAGGGGATGTGGGGGTGTGGTGAAGAGGGAACACGATCAGGGATTTGGTGGGGGAAAAGGATTGAAACACTGAAGGCAAGCAAAGAGAATGGAAACAGTCAACTTTAGGGGGTAGGATATTGGAGTGACCTTTCAAAATGTACAGAGACTTGGGAGGCAAAAGACTCTCGGGACAAAAAGAGACCTTAGATGAAATGCCCTGCAGTGGGGAGAAGGAACTTGTACAATCCACCCCCATTAGAAAGACAGGACATAAAGTGAGGGATGTAGTTGCTATCTCACAGTCAAAACTTGACCCTTAGTTTTTCCAGTCTGAAATACCTGCAGGGATGGAAATGGACAGGATCCTGAGGAAAAGGAAGTCCAGCGACATGCAAACAGTGGTATTCAGCTCAAGGGGAGACCCCAGTGCCTGACACTATTACTGGGGCTATGGAGTGCTCACAAAAAAAGGACTTATCATGACTGCCCTCCTAAAAACCCAAGAATCAGCTGAAAGAGACAGATGCAAATATTTGAACTCACCCAATGACAAAAGCTGCTGAACACTGTAGTTGAATTAGGGAAATGCTGGAGGAAGCTGAGGAGGAGGGTGACCTTATGGCAGGACCAGCAGTCTCAATTAACCTGGACCCCCCAGGATCACTCAGACACTGACCACCAACAAGGCAGTATACACCAGCTCATATGAGGTTCCCCAACACATCTAAAGCAGAGGACTGCCTGATCTGGGTTCAGTCAGAAAAGATGCACCTAGCCCTCAAGAAAGTGGAGGCTTAGGGAGTTTAGAAGTCTTGTGGGGTGGAGGTGGAGAAATCCTTGTGGAGACTAGTGGGTGGGGAGGAGGTATGAGATGGCAAACAGTAAGACAGTGGTGGACCAGGAAGGGAATAAAATCTGGAGTGTTACAAAAAAAAAAAAAAAAAAAAAAAAAAAAAGTATCCATTACTTTATTGACATTATGACTACTGGCAAATAAAGCTTGTGAGAGTAAAATTAATGTGTTCTTTATTTAAGAAATTATTTAGGTGGCAACGATTTTCTATAAAAAGGGAGTTTTTTTTTCTTAAATTTGGCTACTTGTTGAATTAGACAAATCATTTTCTTAAATTTTTTCAAAATGTTTCAAGGCAGTAGAAGGAAAATGTTAGGCTTACCATGAGTACTTATTTACTTTTAATTAATATGTTAAATGTATTTTCCATTATTCTATTAATATACTATAAGTTACAAGATAATTAAACAGGTTATTATGCAATATTTTTGCTGATGTTTTATAAACAATAATAGATGCTAGGTTTCTGTAGAAGAGTAGAATTTAAAGATTGTCAATTTTGAACAACAGAAATTTCAAAGTTGTATTAATGTTTATCTACATGCTTACAGATAACAGACACGCACTAAAAGTTGCAGATATAGTGAGTCCAGAAAAGGTGAAATTAACTTGATATTAAATCGTATATACTGTTGGACAAAATTTTTGTTTCTATAAGTAATTAATAATCAACACCAAAATCTGATACAAATTAAAAATCAACCAGGGGATGCTCTGTATGGTAGCTGATTATACAAAACTAGGTGTCTAAAGAGTGGAAAGGGGAGCTAGTAGGAAATTAGAGAAACCAATATATGATGTGTTTCCTACACTCAAAGAGAGGAAATGCAGCAGAAACTTAAGACAAAGAGTTAACTTTAGTAATATATAAAGCAACCTGTCACCTTTCCCAAACCAAAGAAGAGTCAGGCAAAGCTGAAACAAGAAAATGTTCTACTTCTCTACAAAACTGCACTGATACCCATTCATGAAGGAGGTGAGTTCAGATTGAATAAATGGCTAGGAGCCTGTTTCCAATTTTTCAATCATTAGGCAGTTACAGCAGCATATCCACAATAAAAACAAACAAACAAACAACACACCAGATCAGGCAGCCACATGTGGAACAGAAGGGTTATGAGTCTTTGTCTTAGAGTCTGGTAGATGGAAGTACCATGAGAAAATTTGAGCTTGCAGGTGAAAACAGGAACAATTTGCTTTTTCTCTAGCAACTGAAAAGAGAAACCAAAGCCCTTCCCCAGGCTTTAAGGAGTAGATCTGTAAACTAAGACACCTGGGATGTTGAGGCAGGAAAAGCAGAAGACTTGCCTAGAATATTCAGAAAGACCTTGTCAACAACAAAAGATGTGAGATGTGACAATGCAGCTGAATAATAAAACACTTGCTTAACATCATATCCAACAGGGTCAAACTATCATAGTTTATAGGGAGCTAACAAGTAAAGAAAAGTTTGTGTTTCCCGATGCTAGGGTCAAAGATATATTAACTATACCAAGAACATGTTTTATTGGCAATAAGTGTATTCAAACGATTATTAAAATTAATATGTGTTTTATGGTAAAATTCTAACACTTTCTGAATCAGAATTATTTGATAATTAAATTGTTATACTGCATATTAATGTCTAAAGTACCTGACCTAAGAAAATTATTTTTATTTTGGAGAAAACCAGTTTATTTTATTATTTAATACTGTTGTGACATTATGTCTATTAACTATGTATATTCTTTGGCAAAAACAAATACCTTAGATATAGACAAGATGTCTCCCAGTTTGCCCAAGATTTCTAGTGCTCTGAGGCTTGAGTTTGTTGTTGGCTTCATCAATATTTTGAGGCATTCAGGTAGAAGACTGTTAGAAGTAAGCATAATACCTTGATGATCAAGTCAGTTCTGGTTAGCAGGAGTTTTCCTAGAAAGAAAAATGAGGGAGTCAGACAAAATTATGTAAAGTAGAAATACTCATTAAGATCAACCTTTGTATCATCTTTGCTGAACTGGTGGTAAGAGGCTGTTGACCACTTCGTAGAATCTAGCTTGAGCAAGCCTGTGCTGTCAGACTACATGACTATCTCTTGCAAAGATGAGGAGACTTTGCTCAGCAAAGCAGCTCCAACTTCCATTTCAGTCACACTGAATGCTATGCTGCATAGCATTTCTCACACAGTATATAAAATTATTATGAGAGATGATGGCAAAAGGCATTTTTAATGAATGGTTTTTATTTGGTTGTAAAAGCAAAACCACACAGCATTTTCTGACTGCATCCTGTCCCTTCGATAAACCAGGCGACTGATGATGTCCTGCAAATACTATGATTTAGAAGAGCCAATTTTAGTCGATCTAAAAGAGGAAATTCAATAACATGAAGTGAGTGAGATAATGCATAACGAAACATTACACCGTTACATGTACATTTATAAAAATAATGACAAAAAGAACATGAACTACAGAGACCCTGGTTACCATGGTGCTTCGGAAGGATGCTGGTTAAATTCCATCTGGAGAAAACAGTGCAAAGAAACTTTTTTATCTTTAACAGACAAAAACAAAACATTATTGATTATTTATTTTTATACTTATGCTTTAATGCAGAGGGAAACCTATGGTCATTCTGATATTTTAGAGAGGATGAAAGAACCAAGAACTGGCCCAGTGTCACATGGAGAATACACAGTAGGAAGAGATATTTCTCAAAGGGTCTCTCTAGTTGTCTTTGAATTTCACTAGCAGTTTAGATACAACAGAAGGAAATAAGAAATGAGTTTAACCAGAGCAGCTGCTCAATCAGTGCAAAGCAAGAGCAGAGAGAGAAGCAAAGATTTTACTAGATTCGAAAGACAGAAATAAGGAGTGCTAGAGAGAAATCTATGACAAGAATCACAAGAAAGGATGATTTTTAAAAGCACATAAGTTTTTCAGTGGGTTGTGATATACTGATATTGCTTAGATACAGCAATAATTGTAAGTCAATTGGCATTGTTACAACTTTAGTTTATAGGTAATATTAAGGAATTGATATTGAGATTTTAGGACAAAATAATACTTAAATGAATCTTTATCTTAGAGAATATTCTGAACTTTGTGTTAATAAAATGATGTGTTATATTGAGTTCAAAGTAATCTGCCAACTGAATGTCTAGAAAGTTATAAAATGAGTTGCAAAAGTTTGAAGGTTAAAAAAAGACCTATGCTATGAGTGTTGATATTTTTAACTTAAAATGTCCACTGTGGGTGGAATTGTAACCCAGTAACAAAAGAAAATTCATGGTGTGTACTCACTTATAAGCAGATACAAACCCCACCTCCCAAAATCTAGCTTGGAATACTCAAGAAACCATCTATGAAGCTCAAAGAGAAGGAAGACCAGAATGTGGATTCCTAGGAAATACAAGACCAAATAGAGGAGCAGGGATTGAAAAAAAGATCTACAGAGACTGCCTCACTGGAAAACCACCACACATGCATCCACCAAACCCAAGCATTATTGCTGATGCCAAGAAGTGTTTACACGCAGGAACCAGACATGGATGTCTCCTCAGAGGCTCTCTCAGACTCATACAGATAGAGATGAGGATGCTTGCAGCTAAAAATGATACTAAACATGGGGACGCCAATGAAAAAATTAAAGAAAAGATTAAAGTAGCTGAAAGATTTGCACCCTCATGGGAAGAACAACATCATCAGCTAAGGCATTGAGGTGAAGAGGGTGACTGGGCAAGGGAACACCTACATGGAAACAAGCTGAGTGAGAGAAGGGAGGTGAGTGGGGCGAAACGGTATAACATTTGAAATGTAAATATAGAGACTATCCATTTTTTTAATGTTTAAAAATGTATATCATTTAAAGTATGTGTTAGTAGTGATAATCACATGCATTTTTACTATTGACATTTATTTTATATATTTTAATTAAAATATAATTACGCAATCTTTCTTCTGTTTTCTCACTCGAACTATTCTCATGTCTTCTTTGTTAGTTTTACACACACACACAGACATACGCATACACACACACACACACACACACACACACACACACACACACACAGACATGCACAGAAATGCACACAGAGAGAGTCATGAGAGGGGGGCTGCTGGCTGTTTTTTGTTGTTTATATTCAGATTTCAGGGAAGACTACTTTATATTGGATAAGAAATTATCACTTGTATCTGGGAGACTATTTTTCTCCTTCTTTCAGCATTATTGGGTGCCAATATTCTTCAAAAGTAGGATTTCAACTCTCTGGGATTCCTCTCTTCCTCCACAATATCTCAATGTTGTCATTGTTTAGACCTTGTTTAAACATTCATTTGTGAGAGACATAGGCCATAACAAACTCGCTGGTCCTATGGCTTTTAAAACATTTCTGCCCCCTTTCCCAGAGTTTCCTTAAGCATTAGGTGAATCAGTTGTGTTAAGAGCCACCTGTTGTATGTTCATAGCAGTTCTATTTATAATAGCCAGAAGCTGGAAAGAACCCAGATGTCCTTCAGAAGATGAATGGATACAAAAATTGTGGTACATTTACACAATGGAATACTACTCAGCCACCAGAAACAATAACTTAACCAAATTCTTAAGAAAATGGCTGCATCTAGAGAATGTCATCCTGAGTGAGATAACCCAGTCACAAAAGAACAGACATAATATGCAGTCACTGATAGTGGGATACTAACCCCAGAGGCTCGCACTGCCTCAGAAACAATTCACAGACAGTGTGAAGTCCAAGAAAAAAACAAAACAAAACAAAACAAAAAGAAAAGTCATGCTCAATCCTTACACACCAAGAACACATTGACAAATTCCGGGTTATACTCTGTATTATATATACTTTTTGCTCACTGTAAAAAAAAATTGTATTGATTGATATTTTCTACAACATTCTTTTCTTTCTGTTAAACTCTCTAAAATGTTTTTCTAAAGTCTTGGACAACCAGGGGACTATTGCCTGCAAATTTTTCACTGCCTTATTTACCATGTGGAAAGAGTTTGGTTAAATTCTGTGTACTAGAAACACTGTGCTTCTCCTTTAGATGTTTTGTGTACTATTGTTCTTTCTAGGAAACCCCACTGTGGTTTCTATTGTTTCTATGTGCCCTTTTACCAATAAAAGATGGTCTATGAAAAAGAAAAGTATAGGCTGCTTTAAAATATTCATACAATCCATAATCAGCTTACTCAGCTTCAGGAATTGAAAAAGTGTCTTTTCATAGCAAGAGCTGAAAGATAAAATTAGAAAATTTTATTTTCTTCAATATTTTCTAATTATAATTTCATCAAATCCAGTGTTGTATTTCATTACTGAATGAATAAGGTGTCTTTTGAAAGGCATCTCTAGACTCCAAACACCAAGATTGCAGAGCAAAGGTGACTTGGAGTTGTAAACATCTGGTTTAAAATATAATCTTTTCATGTAAAAAGAATATTTACTAACTTTCGAGTTAATTTAAAGATATAAATATATAGCTATTTACAGATTTTCAAATGTAAAGTCTTGTTTTGAAAAACCATCATGTTTACTCCTTACACACCAAGAAAACTTTGACTAATTCCAGGTTACATCCTGTTTTACATGTACTTTATGCTCATTGTAATTAGTAAGACCTTAATGCACACTATCGAACCTTAAAAAAAAATGCCAAGCATTGACAAAAATGTATTCGTATACTTTTATGCAAAACTGCTTAAAATTTGTACATATATATTTGTTTTTAAAAATAAAAGTTGTTCAATAAAAAAAAAAAAATGGTAACCTGTTGTGACCAGTTTTCCCCATGTCCCGTGATACCTACATTGTGTTCAGTTTTGGTCTTCTATAATGGTGTCCATTTGCCATCAAGAAAGATTTATTTGATGAAAGGTGAGAGCTACATTGATGTCTAGTATAAGATTGGATTTTAGCATTTATACCTAAATGGGATATCTCCTTCAAATTCCTTGCTTTTGTCTCAGGGAACCTGCTGAAGAGGAGGCAAAAAGAATGTAATAACCAGAGGGGATGGAGAACACAAAGGAAACAAAGCCCTTTAAATCAACATTAGCAAACGTGTCGGAACTCACAGAGACTGAGGCAGTATGCACATGGCTTTCATGGGTCTACATGAGTTCCTCTGCTTTAAAATTATGGGTTCTAGTTCAGCATTTCCTATGGGATTCTTGAGTATGTGAATCAGTGGGTCTGAGTCTTATGCCTTCTCTTGGACTCCTTTGCTCCTGTTTCTTTTGTCCAATTCTGATGATTTAGCATTTGTGTTACCATATCATATTTATTTCATTTTATAATTACCCCTTAGAAGCCTGTTGACTAATGAGAGACAGAAAGGGAGTGTTTCTAGATGGGAAGGGAGGTAGGGCAGTACTGGGGAGAATAGAGCAAGAAAAAAATTTAATAAGGCTGTATTATACAAAAAAAATCTTTCCAATAAAAAGAAAAATAAATATATATTTAAAAATTCTATAATTTATAGTATGTTTTATTCACATATATAAAGGTGCACTGTAAATTAATATTGAGTTGTGCTAACAAGTTGTTGGAATTTTCTATAAAAAGCTAAAAGAGAATCTAGGTTGGAAAAATGTCATGTTATATGTGAGGAACAATTGACTCTCAATTCTTTCTGATTTTTAAAAGTTAAATATCACACACATAAGTATATGATATGTATGTGTGTGTTTCTGTATGTAATGTGTATATGTATATGTATTAGGATGTAGTAAGAAATTATTCTTGTCCAATAAATGGTAAGTCAAAAGAATGCACATTAAACCTAATAACTTAGAATATCAAATACTATCAAAAGTATATACATATATATTCTGACATTTATCCTGTTGATTCAGTAAAGACTCATTTGTACGTATAATTCCTAGGCTGACAATTTGGTACTAGAAAACCAATAGTTATGGCTTTTGAACATCTCCAAATGCCAAGGTTGCTCAGTTATTTATAATACTTTGTGTAGGCCTGAGGCCTTGTTGGCTTTTTCTTACCTAGTTTGGCATGTTGGGTACTCACATTAGTGAGAATTAGTGAATATGGCTTCAGGTGTTACTAGGAAGCACAATCTTATAGCAAAGTCCTTGATCTGGCTGCCATCTTTATTCCCTTTTTTCTACAATGTTCCCCCATTCTACAACACTAATTTTAATATTTTAATTAACACATAATGACCTCAGTTCACTGCTCACCTCCTTTTGACCTGACTTATTTGCCCCTCCCATGCATTTTTCTCCCACTATGTCTCAAACTGATGGCATGTTTTTTTTTTTCCAATTATTGTTACATATACATCCATATAAACGTACACATACTACATTCTGAGGCCATTTTGTTGGCTCAGTGATTATGGTTTCAGGGCTAACCATTTGTTCCAGCTAACCAATTAGAAAAGCCATCTCTTGCACATGCTAAATCTACCTTCCTAGGCAATCAATCACAACGTTCTGAAAGATATTTGAATTACACAGATGAAATGTTGTCAATCATCCACCTTTATGTGTCCTGCTTATTTTTTTTGATGGTTAGAGTGTTTACTTTTAATTTCATCTTTTATTGACAAACTAAAATGGTATTTTGTGCCATTGGAATATAGCTATAAAACTTCTACTTCATGAAATCAACTGTAAGATCTAGTTAAATAATTATGAGAAAAAATGTATTATTTTCAATCACATTCATTGATTCAAAATCCAGGGGTCTAGCTATATTAAGAGCAGATATGCAATCTTGTTTTTCTTTATATTACATAAATTCTAGCAGAGCTTATGTTTATTATGAGATTATGAAAAAATGTCAGGCAATAAACCTAAAACAAAACTCTTATTAAAACTATGCCTTAAATGTAATTTTTCTGCAATTGCATTAATTATTGGGATTCCTTGCAGGTTTTATTTTGATATTATTTTTAGAGTATACCAAGCTTATGTGATTCTATAAATGTATAAATAATAAGAAAAATTACCACTGATACTTTTATTTATTCTGTTGCAAAATATCTTATGTAATGAAAGTTAATTTATAAAAGACATACTAATGTAGCAATAATTTCATGGATTGCTGATGTCTATCATAAAGAATAAGTTGTTAAAATTTGCACAAAACATCATGAAACCAAAAATCTTCACCTTAACTTATTAATGACCTTGTCTAATTCTTATGAAAATAGTCTTAAAAATTTCCCATTACTGACATACATTTTAAGCTAAAATTTTTGAATAAGAACCAAAGAGAAAAACTGAAATAGTTGATTTTTATAATTTCACAAATATGCAAATTTATATATACAATTTTATGTAAATTTTTAATCCTAGAGAATCTTGACTTGACCTCAACCAATGTATAGGAAAAATTTGAACAAATCCAGACATTTTGAATTATTTTCAAATAATCAATATATTTTAATTTTAAAAGAAAGATTTATATTGCCTTTTAATAGTTGACTTTTAGGCTTGAAACTATTCTTAAATTTTGTTTGCGATAATAACATTATTTATATCTTTTATTTTGTTCCTTGAAACAGTACCATTTACACACCATGCTCTCCCAGTTAATAACTTTTTAAATTAATTTTTAATTACATGAATATCTGTACAGACACACACACACACACACACACACACACACATATAACTTGCTCCATCTGTATAATGCTACTCATGTCTGTTTTCTGGGATTTTTAAAAGAATCCTCACATAATTTGTTAAACTGATGCTAAGAATTTATGTGTTTAAAAATATGCAATTACTGGGGATGTTACAATAATTATCAAAAACAATATCCCAATATTTGCCAAAACATTAATTCTAAAACGATGTGTTGTCTATCCTGACTTGCTCTTATGATAATTTTTAGTCTATGATCAATTGTTACACTCTAATTAGAAAGATGAATGCAAAGTGTGAATAATAAATATTGAACAGTGGAGAAGGTTTGGTGACTAGAATACATAAATATAAGTTTGAATCTTGGCATTATCAAGACAAAAATTCTTTAACTTTTATAAATCTGATACTGCATTTTAAGTAAGTAATGAATCCATAATATTTGATCATAAATACACTGAAATTCTATTCAAAAATACAATCTTAACTTTTTCATAACCTGCTTTAACCAGACTTAAACTGGATTTTTATTTTGGTGACATGATGTTTATGCAATTTTGAAGTGTATAGCTCTTATATCACAATAAGTGACAAGAACAGACAAAGTGTGAGGTATTTGTGTATTTTCAATCACAGAAGTATGCAAAGTTTCTCCTGAGCAAATGAAAAGCCAATACAAAATTCATGTGAAAGTCTTTTCAGAGAAGTCAAATTCAATTTGAATTTTGAAAAGTTTAAGCAGAATTTAAGGATGTAGAGAAAGGTGTGAAAGAGGATTTTAACTTCAGAGTTTTCTGTGTTAGTTATCATGTTGATTTCAACTTAGAGACATGAATAATTTATATATTTTAAAATACACGTGCATGACTTTAGTTCTCTCACTGATGAAGTGGCAGCAGGCAGATCTCTGAGTTTGAGGCCAGTCTAGTCTTCAAAGGAAGTTCTGGTCAAAGAGCCAAAAGCCATCGATTAAATCAATCAAACAAATCAATCAATCTCTTTTTTTTCATTTTAAGGAATCATGTCTGTCAATCAGCCCACCAGGTTTCAGTCTTGTAGGAGCCAAGACAGATGCATGATACACTTGAAAACACCAGAAAGGAAAGAGATGGGCATGGAGATGTTGAACATTGGAGGTTGAGATGAAGGTGATAGAAATGGAGATGATAGAGTTCGAGATAAAAATGCAGGAGACAAGAGAGAAAAACAATAGTGTGACTAAGGAGAGAACTCACAACTGAGCTCTTTGCTGTATAACTCTAAATGTTACAAGCTTTTCATTCAGGAGTGCACATATTCACTAATACTTGCATACTCTTTGGCAACCTCTCATTAAGTTATAAGACTTCCCAATCAATGTCATGTAAATTATTTATGGCATTTTACTACAACTTCAATAACTGATTATGTTCCACTACAACATTGAGCAGAGAAACCTTTTAAAGTCTAAGCTAGTGTCAATCATTTCCAGTTGTGATTAGGTTGACAACCATCAAGTACTGTCCAATATCAGTCAAACCCCAGATGTCACAACAGAAGAATGGCTACAGAAAATGTGGTACATTGACACAATGGAGTACTATTCAGCTATCAAAAACCATGACTTCATAAAATTTGAAGGCAAGAACAAGACAATATCATTCTGAGTGAGGTAACCCAGACACAAAATAACACACATGTTATCTACTCACTGATAAGTGAATATTAGCCCCAAAACTCATAACAACCATGATACAACCCACAGTTCATATGGAAAGTAGAAGCAAGGAAGACCAGGGTGTGGATGCTTCAGTCATGCATTGAGGAAGGAACAGGATGATCTCAGGAGGTGCAGGGAGGAGAGATCTGTGAGGATGAGAATGAAGATGAAATAAGGGGACAATATCAGGTACAAGAGGTAAAAGGAGAGAGGTGCAGGGAGTCAGCAAATCGAATAAAAACATTTTGTGGGGAGGGATGAGGAACGGTAGATAACCACTGGAGGGTCCCAGAAGACAGGTAAATGAGAGGCTTCTAGGACACAAGAGAGAAGGGAATAGAATCTGTAAAGATCACCTCTGGCAGATAGGCACAGCCCCCAATGGTAGGATGGAGCCACCCACCCATCTCCAAGTTTTTTTACCCAGATATTTTTCTTTCCAAAGGAAGAACAGGGGCAAAAAATGGAGCAGAGACTGAAGGATGGGCCATAATAAGACTGCCTTACCTGGGGATCTATCCTGTCTGCAGACACCAAACCTGATGTTGTTGCCTTTGCCAAGAGGCCCTTGTGAACAAGAATTCAGTAAGACTGTCCCTTGGGAGGTTCAGCCAGCAACTGATCAATACAGATGTGAATGCTTGGAGCCAAGCATCACAGTGAGTTCTGGGACCCTGGTGGGGGAGCTGGCAGAAGAACTGAGGAGGATTGCAACACCATAGGAAGAACAACCTCAGCTGGCTGGACCACCCAGTGCTTCCAGGGACTAGACCACCAACCAAAGAGTGTACAGGGAGGAATCCATGGCTCTAGCGACACAGGTAGCAAAGAATGGCCTTGTCTGATCTTATTGGGAGGACCTTGGTCCTGTGTAGGTTTGATGCCCTGTTTCTGGAAAAGTCACCTGGAACAACCATCACTTGCATTTCCTGTGTTAGATAAACTCTGACTGTAGTGATGACCTATCACAACAATGACCTTTCTTAGCTCTAGTGACCAACACTCCAAGACGAAGGCATTCTGTGTGGCTGAGGCCTTAAACCCCAAACTCAGGAGGTAGCGCCAGGACGAATCAAATCAAAAAATCAAGTCTTTTTGTCTATGTTCTAAATTTCAGCCTGTGCTACCTGAAACCCTGTCTCAAAATCAGTGTGTGCGTATGTAAATAAATAAGCAAGCCTAAAGTCAGAATAAACTGCATATATTTTATCACTATCAAATAAAAAAAGAAACAATAAGAAAGAATGTATAATATATATATGTGTGTGTGTGTGTGTGTGTGTGTGTGTGTGTGTGTGTGTGTGTTTGTGTGTGTGTGTATCATTTGTTATGATGATTGGACATTCTTATAAAAATTACATATATTTTATGTTATTTCTATAGTACATAAATTTCAGTGTTAGGAAATAACATAACCATAATATTGTTGTACTTATCGGTCTGGAGAGGAGTTCCTGCTCTGGTCCTCTGGGGAAGGTAGCTCCTCACTCTGCAGATCCCCCGGGAAGGCTGCCTCTGGTGTGTGCTCTGCCTGGCCCACAGGAGTTCAGGATGGGAAGCTTGGGAACGAATTCCAGCAGGGTGCTGCCAGGCCTGTGAACTCTGGCGGGCCAAGACTCAGTCTGATGCTCAGATTATAGCCCTGCTGGCCAGGGCCATAAACTCCTGCCTGCCTGTTAGAAAACTGCAGAGACTGCAATAAACCTCTGGGATAAAGCAGTCATGGAAGACGAAGGAGTCAGGATCACAAAGGAGCCAGGATGGAGGAGAAGGTTTCAACGTGTGTCTTTATTTTCGCCCCTGCCTCTCCTCTGTTCTGTTCTTTTTAAACAGCCTGGGCTCCAACTAGCAGATTCCTATACATTTGCCTCTAAGATTGGCCATAATTGTTTTTATAATTCTATGTGTGAGCGTGTGTGTGTGTGTGTGTGTGTGTGTGTGTGTGTGTGTGTGTGTGTGTGTGTGTGCGTGTGTGTGTGTGTGCAGGAGATTTAGTGAGTGGCTGATTTGGCTAGAGTCTAGGTCACTCTGTCCTGTGGATGTGGGGTTTGGGCTTGCCCAGAGCTTTGTACATCTGCCTCATTGTGGCCCATCCAGGCAAAGTGGATTTGCATTCAGGAGTTCAGAAAGCACCTGCCGGTTGACAGTTACGTGTCCTTGGGGCGTCGACTGAACTCAACCTCTCACATTCCACTCTGGCCTTTCAATCCCACATGATATTGATTAAATTAGGTGACTAGAAGCACAATAGCTAAGTGTTCTTATTTTGAGTGACATGTAACTTTCCTTTGTATAAGCTAAAGAGAATGTATTTCTTAATACTTCAAAGCCCATTAGGCCTAAGGATATACTTCAGTGACAGAGCTCTCCTCTCATATGTTGTGTTAGTAAGGGCTACTATTGTTATGGTGAAACACATCAAACTTAGGAGAAAGTTTATTTGGCTGTTCATCATTAGAGAAAGCCAGGATGTGATCTCAAGCAGGATAGAAGCCATGGAGGCAGGAACTGATGCAGAGGCCATAGAAGATCTATTCTAACTGGCACTTTCCACCTGTTTTAGTTACCCTACTTATTTGTTGATAAGCCAGGAGCAGGAGTGCAGCTCAGAGATGAAAGCATCCAAAAAGGGCTGGACCATTCTATATCAATTAAGATGAAGAAAACACCTAACAGTCATTTTCATTTTTAATTGAGAGTTTTCTCCTTTTAGATTGTTCTACCATGTATCAAGTGGACATAAAGCAACCAAAAACATAAATATAGGAGACAGCCATAATTCTATCTTAACCATAATCAACCGGGAGAAGAAGAAAATACAAAACTAGGGGCCATTCTCTAATACGTGCCAATACAATTAAATGTCAGTACAATGTACATACAATAAAATGCAGTGTGATTAAAGGTGATCTGTAGAGAAATAAAAATAAATTTGACAACCTAACAATAAAATGGAATCAGCAAGAAAGCAAACTATCCACAATACAGAATCTTTGAAGTTAGAGAATGTATACATTTGAAGAGTGTACTCAAATACAAAAAGAAAAAAAAAGAACAAAGCACAAGAAAAAAATAAACACATAAGAAAACACATGGAAAGGCCCATGGCTCAAGTTACACATGTAGCAGAGAATATCATTGTCTGGAATCAGTGGGAGGAGAGGCCTTTAGTCCAATGGAAACTCCTTTTTTTTTTTTTTTTTTTTTTTTTTAAGTGTAGAGAAATGCCAAGGCACTGAGGACTGAGAAGATGGTTAGAAAAGGGAGCACCTTTGGAGAAGCAAGAGGGAGGGGAGAGGGAGTGAAAGTGGGAGGAAAAGTGATAACATTTGAAATGTAAATAGAGAGAATGTGCAAAAAAATGAAAAAAGTAACCTATTAAAACACAAATTCAGAAACCATAAGAGAAAGATATGTATTAAAGTATTTTAATGCAAAAGTTTATTCTAAAATATTATAGAGATTTTTTTAAAGTCACAATTTTCTTTTTTTAAACAACTTTATTTTACAAAACAAAGATAAATGTACAGATTTTAAACATTTTTGCTTAAAATTATACATTTTTGTCAGTACTTTTTTCAGATTTTAATATAATTTTTACATAAAACTATATGAATATATTTTTAGTCAGTACTTGATTTTTTTAAAGGTTTGATAGTATGCCTTGAAAATAGTTACAATGAGCATAAAGTACATGTAAAACAAAATGTCCTTCAGAAGATGAATGGATACAAAAATCGTGGTACATTTACACAATGGAATACTACTCAGCCACCAGAAACAATGACTTAACCAAATTCTTAAGAAAATGGCTGCATCTAGAAAATATCATCCTGAGTGAGATAACCCAGTCACAAAAGAACAGACATAATATGCAGTCACTGATAGTGGGATGCTAACCCCAGAGGCTTGCACTCCCCCAGAAACAACTCACAGACTGTATGAAGTCCAAGAAATAAACAAAACAAAACAAAACAAAACAAAAAATATTTACAAAACAAGAAAACTTTAACTATTTCCATGTTACATTTTGTTTTACATGTACTTTATGCTCAAAGTCACAATTTTCAAAGATCATAATTTATATAACAACTTCAATCATTGAGTTGTTTAGCTGCATAGACACTTTACTATTAGAATGCAGTTGCTATGCTCAAAAAAATCAGGGCCAGGAAAAGTCACACATGGCACTAAAGCTGATTTTCACACAAGTTTGAATCAAACTTCGTTGTTTTCAGAACAACATCTGTAGAGAATGGGTTGTTTTGTTCTCTGATCTTTGAGCACTGGACTGGCACACCTGCTAAAGAGATTTACTTTTCATATCCTTTTTCTCATTTTCTGCTTGTGCTTCTAAAGTCAAAGCCAAAAATATTCACAACCTTGAGCAAAAGTTCTCACATACCACTCTTTTGCATGCAAAGTATCCAAAAGCACATTCCTGAAAAACTGTACTATATAATCAAGCACAATATCAAGCCTTAAAATATTTTCTTTATAAAACAACATTTTCTTTTCACATTTTACCATTGAGGTTAGATTCTTTCTTTTGAAGTTTCACTTTAAGAAAGTATATTTTAATTGGAATTATAACCTAATTTTTATATATAACCTACTTTTATATATGTAGCTCAAAATAAGTTTAGAGTTACTTTTATAAGTCTAAATAGTTTGACAGAATTAAAAATAGAATTTTCATGCTAATAGGCATGTTTCCTATTTCAAGACTAGAAGGCCCCACTAATTTCTACTACCTTCCCATAATTCTGAGACCCCATAATGAATCTATAAAGAGATGGAATTTATGAATGAGGTTATCTTCATGATGAGTCAATTATCAAATACTTCAGTGGCAACCAAGCATTTAACACCTGAGTCCTTAGTGAAAGGAACACTTGATACCCTAACTATAACATTTTTTAAAAATATGAACAAATAGAACCCAAACAGAAATCATGAGTCTATACTCCAAATGTTAGGTCTGCAGTTATCCAGAGCTGATGACCATGGGCTCAACTATGTGAGCCTATAAGCAAAATAAATAATTCCTCCCTTTTAAAATATAAAATTGTCACTAGAAAGGAACCAAGAGGTAAAATTCAGGAAGCAAAGAGGAGGAATGCCAAAGGAAAGTATCAGATGGAATTCCTAAGTAGTCAGAATGAATCTTATGTATACATCAAATTGTCAATGAATAAATACATTAGACTTTTAAACATTTAACACTATTATGTGCTTAAAATATAAATTTCAATAAGTCATATAAAATGCAGAAACAATAAAGAATCCTAAGTATATTCATTTTCCTTTAAGTAGAATTACATCTATACACATAATGCCAGTGTAGGCATATAAACCGACATTAATAAAAATACATCTCAGCAACATTCAGAGTTGAGACATCCATTTATACTGCTTTATATCTGTGATACAGTAATAAGTTCTAACTTTGAATTCTTAAAAGCTTAAAGAGACTATTCATTTTCTATAAACGTATCCATCATTTTCTTATCTAAATATTGATTTTGATGTTGTAGACACATTAATATAGTCAAACCACATACTTATCCCACAGACAGTTTAATAACTTCTTTCTATTTCTCTTTAGCATATCAAAATATGTTTTATGTTCAAACTTCACTCAATAATCCAAACAATTTCATGATTTTTGACATTATCAACAGAAAATAGCACAGAGGAGTTTCCCATGTGCTAAAGATAGTTTGAATAGGTTTCTCCATGCATGCATCTGTACTAGATATCATGAGAAGTGTTTTCTTTCAAACACTGCCAATTTTAAATTCCAGTAAACAAAAAGAGCCTCATCCCTTCTTAGAAAAATAAAAAAAACAGTAAGTGAATAGTACCCTCTCAAAGTGGGGTACACCTAGACCTTAAATCATTAATAACTTAAGAGCTAAGAAGATAATAGCCTAGTAGCAATTTTTGGTATTAAAAGTTATTATGCATATTCTAAGGAATTTCAGCTTTTCATTACAGTTGTTTCTGTAGATTTCTAGAGCCGGGTAACCAAATTAGTCTGTAAAATGGGACTAGGTGAGACTTTAGACCACTGCTCACATTCTCAGGTTTGGGGACCCAGTGGAGTTTAGGAGGCCACTCTATGAGTCCACAATGGAGCTCATCCCAATAGGGGAGCCAGTTACTGGAGTTTCAGGGGTTTCCCAGAAAGAAGCTGTGAACCCATACCAGCAAAGGGCCTTCCTTCCATGTATCTGCAGCTTGGCCTGCTTCTTGGTCTCAACACTAAAACTCCAGCTTCTGGGCTAGAGACTTGTTTCTAACCAAAGGCCAACCAACCTTAGCTATGCCATGGAAGCCTGCAAGGACACAAAGACCTGGGCTTTCTCCACACAAACATACAGGTGCTCACAATGACCCTGGTCCTTAGGGGTTCTCCCACCCTGCGCTGCTGCTCCTGGGTGGGACAGGATCAATCAGAAGGGCCACTAATTCCACCTCATCACGGGCTGACAGGCTTCAGCTGTTCTCTGTCAAGTGGGTAAGCAAGTACACCGCCTCATCACAAGCACCAGGAGCAGGCAATTGCCAAGCTCTGATCTAAACACAGGCCTGCTTGGAAAGTCAGCTGCAAGGGTCAGAGTCCCAGCTCACAGCCAGGGCTCACAGTGACAGTTCCTAAAGACAATGTAGTGCCATAACAGCTAGCTCTGCATCAACCAGACAGACCCAGGAGTTTGCTTCTGCTCTCTAGACACATGTGTAATAAAGAACAGAGAAACCAACAAAAAATTATTATGTTTAATCTATATACACCAAGAAAACTTTGACTATTTCCATGTTACATTTTGCTTTACATGTACTTTATGCTTATTGTAACTAGTAAGATGTCAATGCACACTATCAAACCTTAAAAAAAAGGTCAAGCACTGACAAAAATACATTTATATAGTTTTATGCCAAAATGCTTTTAAAAATCTGTACATGTATCTCTGTTTTTTAAAATAAAGTTGTAAGAAAAAAATAAAAAAAGAGTTATTGTAAACTGGAAGTCAACACTCACTTAAGCTTTTGATGGATTCTTGGGTGTTACAAATCCTCAGTTAATTAGCATCAACAAATAGCCTTTCTTTAAACAATATCTATTCTTGAAAAAAAATATCTTTCATATCATATGTTGCTTTCTCCAGTGTTTTCTCTAACACATATACACAAACTACACTGGTACCTGTAACAATTACCAATATTACAATAAAACTACTGATACCAACCTCTAACACTTCTTTATTTATTGTAATAGTCTAAGAGGTGGTTTTAATCACTTCACATGGGTTATCTCAAATTTTACTCTGAACAAATAATGAAATTGTATAAGGAAACAGGAGCACTTGCTTAGCTAAATTAAACAGCATTTTAAACATTTAATAAAAGATGAAAAATAGCATTGGAAACCCAGAGATTGTTCACAAAAATTTCTCCACTTAAGCTCTACATTAAAATTTTTTGCTTAGTGTAAAAGAAATATCTGTCAAAAGAATTTGATAACAATAAAGCATTCATTATATAGTAAATTACATTTTTGTTTGTTCTTTTTTTAAATTTTTTATTGGTTATTTTCTTTGTTTACATTTCAAATGTCATAAGACTTTCCAGTTTTCACAAGCCAAATCCCTTATCCCATGCCACCCTCCCTGCTCCTATGAGGGTGCTCCCCCACCTACCAAACACTGCATGCCTCACTACCCCACATTTGGATGACTGTCTGCTTCTCAGCTGTCTCATATTCATTGTAAAAGACCATTCAGCAAACTGGTACAACCACTCTGGAAATCAGTCTGGCAGTTTCTCAGAAAATTGGATATTGTACTACCCGAAGACCCAGTTATTCCGCTTCTGGGCATATACCCCAGGGAAGCTCCAACATACAATAAAGACACATGCACCACAATGTTCATAGTAGCCCTATTTATAATATCCAGAAGCTACAAAGATCCCAGGTGTCCTTCAGTAGATGAATGGATACAAAAATTGTGGTATATCTACACAATGGAGTACTACTCAGCTATCAGAAACAATGACTTTATGAAATTCTTAAGAAAATGGAGAATATATCCTGAGTGAGGTAGCCCAGCCACAAAAGAACAGATATAATATGCAGTCACTGATAATTGGATACTAACCTCAGAAAGCTCTGAACACCCCAGAAACAACTCACAGGCTATATGAAGCTCAAGAAAAACAAAGGCCAAAAAAAAAAAAAAATAAATAAAAAAAAAAAAAAAAAGAAGAAAAAGAAAAAAAGAAAGAAAAAAGAAAGAAAGCCTCAGTCATTCTTAGGGGAAAAATGTATAGCTCCCTCTCAGAGTGTGGTACACCTGGACCTCAAAGCATTAATAACCCAAGACCTAAGAAAATAGTCTTGTGGCAATATTTGGTATTCACAGATTATTATGCTTAATCTATACCCAATGAAAAATCTGTTTCTATGGTAAATTCTGTCCTACACGTACTTTATGATTATGGTAACTAGTGGGATTTCAATGCATGCTTTGAAACCTCTAAAAGAATTAAATACAGGCAAAAATATTTATATAATGTTATGCCAAAATGCCTTTAAAATCATATGTTTATTCCTCTTTAAAAAAAAATAAAATGGTAAGAAAAAAAAAAAGAAGGTAGGAGTGGTTTTACCAGCTTACAATTCCACCTAAAGTGGAGGAGTGTTCCTTTTTCTCCACATCCTCTCCAGCATCTGCTGTCACCTGAGTTTTTAATCTTAGCCATTCTGACTGGTGTGAGGTGCAATCTTAGGGTTGTTTTGATTTGCCTTTCACTGATGGTTAGGGATGTGAAGCAATTCTTTAGGTGCTTCTTGGTCATTTTATAATTGTAAATTGAGAATTCTTTGTTGAGTTCCTCATTTTTAATAGGATTATTTGATTCTCTCAAGTCTAACTTCTTAAGTTCTTTGTATATATTGGATACTAGCCCTCTATCAGATGTAGGATTAGTAAAGATCTTTTCCCAATCTGGTGGTTGCCAATTTGTCCTTTTGACACTGTCCTTTACCTTATAGATTCTTTGCAATTTCATGAGGTCCCATTTGTGGAATCTTGATCTTAAAGCATAAGCCATTGGTGTTTAGTTTAGAAATATTTCCACTGTGCCTATGAGTTCTAAACCCTTCCCCACTTTCTGCTGCAAGCCAGTACAACCACTCTAAAAATCAGTCATGCGGTTCCTCAGAAAATTGGACATAGTACTACCTGAGGATCCAGCTATACCTATGCCACTCCTGCTCATATACCCAAAAGAAGCTCCAACATCTAACAAGGACAGATGTGCCACCATGTTCATATCAACCTTATTTATAATAGTCAGAATCTGGAAAGAACCCAGATGTCTTTGAACAGAGGTGGATACAGAAATTGTGGTACATTTACACAATGGAGTGCTACTCAGCTATTAAAAACAACAACTTCATGAAATTCGTAGGCAAGTGGATGGAACTTGAATTACACAATGGAATACCATTCAGCTATTAAAAACAACAAGTTCATAAAATCTCTAGGTAAATGGATGGAACTTGAAGCTACCACCCAGTCACAAAAGAATACTCATGGTATGTACTCACTGATAAGTGGATACTAGACCAAAAAGCTCAGATAACAAAGAAACAATTCACAGAAATTATGAAATTCAAAGAAAAGGAAGGCCAGAAGGTAGATTAAAAAGGAAGCCTTAGTTCTTCTTAGAAGGGAGAACCAAACACTCATGGAAGAAAATAATGGGACAAATAGAGGAACAGGGGTTGGAGAAAAGATCATCCAGAGACTGCCTCATCTGGTGATCCATCCCAAATGTATCCACCAAACTAAAGCAATATTGCTAATGCCATATAGTGCTTACTAGATATGGATGCCTCCTCAGAGGCTCTGCCAGAGCCAAACTGATACAGAGCAGGATGCTTGCAGCTAACCATCAGACTGAACACGGGGACCCCAAAGAAGGAGCTAGGGAAAGGACTGAAGGAGCTGAAAGGGTCTGCAACACCACAGCTTCCAGGGTCTAGAAAACCAATGAGTTTGCATGGAGAGACCCATGGCTCCAGGCACACATGCACAGAGGATAATATTCTCTGGCGTCAATTGGAGGAGAGGACTTTGGTCCAGCAAAGGCTCATTCTCCCACTCTAGGGGAATGTCAAGGCGCGCTGAGGTAGAAGAGGGTGGTTGGTAGAGGGAGCACCGTCATAGAGGCAATGGGAGGGAGAGGGGGATGAAAGTGGGGGAAACAGGATAACATCTGAAATGCAAATACAGAGAATGTCCAATAAAAATAAATTGAGATTTAAAGAAACATAGGAACAAGATGATATGATGCAAGGAAGCTAGGAAACTAAGAATCTAGACTGCAGGAAGTTAGAAAACTGGTCTGACCTAGGAAACAATAACCATCCATAACTTTACTTCCAACACAGCTGAATACCTTCCCTGCCTCCTGAGTCATTTCATACACAATGTACACAGATATATATTCAGGTAAAGCACTTGTACACATAAGAGTAAATGAACAAATTTTTAAAATAAATAAATATGTAATATTCTATCTTCTTCATTAGACCTAACATTTATACAATTCATTTAAACTAACTTCTATTTTTGTTATCACTTCCATGATAACAATATCTAAAATTAACATACAGGATGTTCTAAATGTTGTTACATTTGAACTTAGCTATAAATGGATTCCTTAAAATAAAATTTAGTAATTCCCTAAATATAAGAGACCAGATTTCTCCTTCAGACCACATTGATCTATGAAGTGAATCAACAACTAACAATCCATACATTCCAAATGCATTCCTCTACTGAAACCAAAACAAACAAACAAGCAACAGTGACAATAACACCAAAAAGAAGAAAAAAACCTGAATACATTGAATCATGCTTTAATTTACTTACCCGTCCTTTAGAGTAAACCAGACTAAACTTTTACAAAGATTTTTAAAATCTCATTTAAGATATTCAGATAGTAAAAGCAATTTTACAAAACATAATTAAAAGTCAGGCATGACTTTAATCTCTCGATCTCTATGGGTACATAGAATATATGAGTAAATATTTTCAGGAAGTTAATCATTTCACCTGAAAAATCTGAAAACGAATTGCATTGCATTATTGCAAACTGAAAATCTTACTTGCAAATGTAACTCCTTTTTATATGATTTTCCTAAGCTATATAACACCTTTCAGCAGATAATTGATTCTGCTCTTTATGCCAAGTGTAATAGAAACACAAAATACCTGCACAAGGGAAGGGTTCCTCAGATTCTGACTTGCTCACCCTCACATCGAGCATTTCCTTACAGAATCTGGTTTATGTTGTAACTGCTATGATCCTAAAATTTCTCCAGCCACTGACAGCAGGTATCTGCAGGTGTTTGCCCAGAGAAAGTTACTGACAGTTTATTGCAACAAAAAGTACTTTCTTTGGCAGTGGAAATTAGCTACAACAGCACAGCAGAAGTTATGTTCTGAGGCGATGATGGTTCACAAGCTGTGAATGCTTAATTATTTATCACTGGTCAGGTCAAGACTAAATATTCTTCTTCAATATATTTCCCATAGAGGAAAGAGTTATCAGATTTTAGTTTCTCTGGATCTTAGGAGTATGCTGGAAGCACTAACAGGATACCATATGTCTTGTGTGCGTTTAACTTCTGACAGTTGGGAATGCTTCTTTGTGAATGCACACATGGCTCTTTGATTGGGAGTTTCTGGAAAAACCTCAACACCCAGATTCTTAATCTGCTGCACTAATCTCTGCATTAGAAGGAGGTCAAAATATCATAGACTCCCAAGGTGGAGGTGGACATGTATTCTTTGCAACACATAATGGTTTAGCATATATATATATATATATATATATATAAGTACAAAGTGATATAAATGGTGGAAAATAAAGTCAATAAAAATTTTAATGCCTATGGTTTTCATTACTTGAAAATTGGCAATATGTCCAATTTATATGTCAATTCACAGGATACATATAGAGAAGAAATATTGACATAAATGCAGAGAAGTAAGGGCTGTGGCTTTCAAGGTTATGAGAAAATATTCTGAGCTCAGGAAATCACGTTCTAAAATTTTTATATAATATATTTGTATTATGTTTCCGATATTCATATGCCATATATTAAAGAGTAGATGTGATTCTTCTTTTGATATTATTATTGATGATATGGGGGTATGTATGATGCTTCTATGATTTCTACTTATTGAATGCATATAAACATTAATAACTGTTCAAGTTCAAACAGCAAAAACATCCCAATATAGGTATTTCAATAATTTTTATATTATGTGTGTGTGTGTGTCTGGGTGTGTTTGTATGTGCTTGTGTATGTGTGCCTGTGTATCTGTGTGTGTGTGTGTGTGTGTGTGTGTGTGTGTGTGTGTGTAATATTTCAGCAGTTAGGCAGAGGTCAGGAAAAAAAACAGCAAAATTTGGTTGTTTATTGCTACTGTGTTATCATGTGAATTACAGGGAACTATCTTGCAAATAATCATCTCTGGAGCAAATTATCTGGAAATCAGTTGGCCATGCTCCAGGGAACCAAAAAGTTCCATCTTGTCCTCCAATTTCACTTCCAGGGTCTTTTAAAAAATCTTTTTATTTCCAGAGTGGTTGTATTAGTTTGCAACCCCACCAACAGTGGAGACCTGTTCCTCTTTCTCCACAGCCTCGCCAGCATCTGCTGTCATCTGAGTTTTGGATCTTGGCCAATCTGACTGGTGTGAGGTGGAATCTCAGGGTTGTTTTGATTTGCATTTCTCTGATGGCTAAGGATGTGGAGCAGTTCCTCAGATGTTTCTAGGCCATTCGGTGTTCCTCAACTGAGAACGTTTTGTTTAGCTCTGTACCCCATTTTTAATAGGGTTATTTGATTCTCTGGTGTCTAGCTTTAAAGAACAGACATAATATGCAGTCACTGATATTGGGATGCTAACCCCAGAGGCTTGCACTCCCCCAGAAACAACTCACAGACTGTATGAAGTCCAAGAAATAAAAAAAAACAAAACAAAAAAAAAATTTACAAAACAAGAAGACTTTGACTATTGCTATGTTGCATTTTGTTTTGCATGTACTTTACGCTCATTGTAACTATTAGGTTTTCAATGTATACTGTCAAGCCTTTGAAAAAATCAAGTACTGACTAAAAAATATATTCACAGTTTTTTGTAAAAATTATTTTAATGTCTGAAAAAACAGTACTGACAAAAATGTATAATTTTAAGCAAAAAAATGTTTAAAATCTGTACATTTATCTTTGTTTTGTAAAATAAAGTCGTTTTAAAAAATAAAAAAAAGAAATAGAATGTGACAATGGTAAGAGTACATAACTGTGTTTATATCATATAAATGAATCAATGTATAAATAAATATAAGTGAATGGCATGGGAAAAAATCTTTTTATTAGCTATTCTATGTATTTACATTTCAAATGTTATCCCCTTCCACCCTTTCCCATCCCTCCTCCTCCTTCTATTGCATCCATGAAGATGTTCCTTCTCCCAATTGCCCACTCCCACCTCTTTGCCCTGACATTCCCCTACACTAGGGAAATGAACCTTCACAGGACCAAATGTTTCTCCTCCTATTGATTCCAGAAAATGCTGTCCTTTGTTACAAATGTGTACTTCAAGAGTCTTATCCTCATGCCTATAGAAAATTACCTGAGGGAGCCTTCTTTCCTTTCTCACTGTATTCCCTAGCCATTTTAAAGATCTACACAACAGAGCAAGCTTTCCTGCCTTCTGTGTCTACTTTCATTCACCCATCATGGTATCTCATCGAAATTCCAATCATGTTAGCTCCTAATACCTAGGAAAAAATTCTACCTGAGATCCCAAATATCACAGAAGCACAGATAGCTCAGAGACAACAACAGGAACCAATGAGTGTAAAAAACCCCCCCCACACACACACCACAGAGAGAGAGAGAGAGAGAGAGAGAGAGAGAGAGAGAGAGAGAGAAAGAGAGACAAGACCAGTAACACCTAGATGTCCGATCACCTGAAACACAGATGCACAAGCACCATCCCCCAATACTATCCATAACATCTAGACCAACATGTCTCTATTAGAGTCCAGTAACTAACCCCACAGTGGACTCTGAGATGTACAATATAGCTGAAATACATGAAAAGAATTTCAAAATAGCCATAACAATTATGTTCAAGGCCCTTAAAGAGGATGTGAATAAATCCATAAATATAATCGATGAAAACACAAAGAGTGGAAGTAAATGAAAAAAATTTAAAAAAAAAAACAGTTTAAGGCATAGATTTGGAAGTATCAATAAATAATACCCAACCTTAGGTAAACTACAATTAAATCATTAGGAATTTGAAAGAGATATCAGAGGCAAGACACTTCATCATAATACTAGAGCTAGAAAAGAGAACCTGGCACACTGAAGACATGAAAAAATAAATGATTACATTAGCCCAGAAGAATGTTAAATTTAAAAACAAAAGATTCCTGGAACAAAACTTCCAGGAAACTTTGGAAACTATGAAGATAAAAAAAATTCCAAATAATATGGCTAGAGGAAGAAGAAATCCAGGTCAAAGACAAGAAAAATATTTTCAACAAAATAATAGAAGAAAAATTTTCAAACTTAGAAAAAAGGCAACTATCAAGGTACAAGAAGCATATAGTCACATAGACAGGATCAGAAAAGAAATTCCCAAGACATATGGTAATAAAAACTCTAAATGTTCAGAACAAAGAAGAAATATTAAAAGCTACAAAAAAAGAGAGGGGGCAGCCAAGTAACATATAAAGGCAGACAGAATTATGAGAATGATATGTCAGTTCTAATGGCAACTCTAAGAGTCAGAAGTTCTTAGACAGACATTCTACAGTGTTAAAAGTCCACTGATGTCAGACTATTATACCCAGCAAAACTTGAAAACACAATAGGTGGAAAAAGACAGACATTCTGTCTTTACAGAAGAAACAAAATCTTTAACTAGAAGATGCTTATCAACCAAAGAAAACAATGAATAAAAATGAATTAAAATAAGAAAAAATACACACTGCAACAACAAAATAGTGAGAATCAACACATTATGGTCATTGATAGCTTTCAATAGTCAAGGGTTTCAATTTTTCTGTTTAAAAAATCAGCAGACACCATATGAAAATGGGATAAATACTTCTGCTACATGCACAAAATACACCATAATATCAAGGACAGACATCAACTCAGGGTAAGATGATGACAAACAAATACTGAAATCGGATGGACCAAGGAAAAATGCTATCAAAATAATTTCAATAACTGACATAATAGACCAGTTCAAAATTAATCAGAGAAATAGGGAAGAACACTGTACATTTCTCAAGGGAAAATCTACTAAGAAAATTTTAAATATACAATTCTAAATATCTGTGTTCCTAAAGCAAGGGCACCAAACATCGTGAAAGAAACATTGCTTTAGCTTAAATTGCAGATGGGCCCTCATACAGTGATAGTGGATGACTTCAGTATCTTATTCCAGCCAATGTGCAGTCCATCCCAACAGAAACTAAATGTATAGGAGGTAGGATGTTAATAATGTCATACATCAAATAAACCCAGCACATATTTACTGAAAATTTCACCCAAAACGAAAGAATATACTTTTTTCTCAGTATTTCATGCATTGTTCTCTAAAATTGGTCATGCATTTGGAAACTGAGTCACAACAGAAGTAAAGAGAATGAAATACCACCCTGCATTTTGTATCTGACCACCACAAGTAGAGCTGGATTTCAACAGCAAAGGCAACAGAAAGCTAACAAACATACTGAGAATAAACAACTCAATCACTGTCTGGCTCATGAAAAAATGATCAAGACAGAAATTAAGAATGAAATGTAAGACTTTCTAGAGTTGAATGAAAATGAAGATGCACCATACCTAATTTTGCAGAATACAAGCACGGTGATTTTTAGAGGCAAGATCATAGTACTAAATGACATTAAAATGAAAGAGAGATAGAAAAAGAGGGGGGGGATCTTATATTTTTAACTTAATGGCATGATTGGAAGCTTTAGAACCAAAACATAAAGTTATACTCCAAAGAAGATGACAAAACAGAAGTCAAACATGGAGCTGAAATAAAACAGAAACAGCAACAATACATAGAATCAATGATACAAAGAGTTGTTCTTAGAGAATATCAATACGATCAATAAACTTTAGCAATTTTCACTAAAAGTAGGGGATGAAGTACAAAATAATAAAATTTGAGATGAAACACGGGACAGAGACTTTGAGAAAATATGGTTATATATAAAGATGTGTAAAAACTGTACTTCACCAAACAGAAAATTCTGAAAGAAATGAATGAGTTTCTTGATTAATTTCACACACCAAGTTAAAACCAAGGTCATATAAGCAATTTAAGCAGAAATATAAGCCATAGAGACAAAACAGTAATAATTAAAACAGTTAAAAAATAAAAGAAGCCAAGGGCCAGATGGTTTAACTAAGAATTCTACCAAACATTCAAAGAAGAGTTTACAGCTTTACTCCTGAAATTATTGAACAAAATGAAAACAGAGGAACATCATGTAATTCTTTCTAAGACACAGTTGACCTGATACCTAAACCACATGAAATCTAAAAAATTGTGCAACAATTTTCTCCTGTAAATATAGTTATAAAAATTCACAGTATAAAAAAAAAAAACTAATTATGGTCTCTTTACACTTCAACCTCCCTTCTAACTTACCACCCACCAGAGGCAGGGGAGAGAAAAAGTTAATAGGAAACAAAGGTTAGAATTTGTTTAGAAATAATTCCTTGGGGGTAATTCAAGTATTTTTAAGCTGTTCAGTCAACTAGGTAAATATCAATTTGAAATTAGTAACAGAGGCTTTATCCAGAAGAAACCAGAAGGTCCCAGTGAGCAACAAGACTCAGAAGAAATTGAAAGAAGCAGCCAGAATACCACAAAAACTTCTTTGGGGCATTTTTCTTCAGGAAGTCATCAGAAGCAAAGATCAACAAAAAATGTAAGGCAAACCAATGCAAGAGTATCATCAGCAAAGAGAAACCTCACCAAAACTCACCAATGACCCACAAATAGTTGCAAGTCAATTCAATATATGAACATTGCCTATTCTCAGTAGGATGATACAAAATCTGCTGTGAAACATCACGTGCCTTCTCTAGCAAAACATCACCTGCCTTTTCACCAGGCAGCATCTAGGAAAAAACACCATGTGTTTGTTGTAAGCAAAACATTCTCTCTACGTATCTGTTTCAGCAAAATATCTTATCATAAGACAACTTCTAGGAAAAATTTCCACTTTAATTGTCAATATATATTGTAAGCAGTATCAAAGAACACAACTCCAGATCACCCATCATTCCCATGTAAGCCTGATTACAGAGATTCAGGGATGATTCTGCAAAAATATATTAATAAATAAATCTAACATACAACTAGAATGAATAAAATCATATTGTCATCTAATTATAGGCAGAAAAGCTTTTGATAAAATGTAGTATCTCTAACCAAGCAAGTAAATGATCTGCAGGAAAAAAATCTTCAAGTCTCTGAAGGAAGAAATTTAAGATCTCAGAAGATCACACAATAGAAAAATCTCTCATGCTCATGGATTGGCAAGCTTAATATAGAAAAAAATAACCATCTTATCAAAAGCAATTTACATATTTAATGCAGTGCCATCAAAATAGAGACTCACTTCTTAATATAGTTAGAACAATCTGCAATTCATTTGTAATATCAAATAACATAGGAGAGAAAAAATATTCTCAGCAATAAAAGAAAGCCTGGGGGAATCAACATCCTGACCTCAAGCTGTATTACAGATCACTTGTGATAAAAACTTGCATGGTATTGGTACAGAGACAGGAAGGTAGATCAAAGGAGTAGAATTGAATACACAGAAATGAACCCACACACCTATGGTCACTTGATCTTTGATAAAGGAACTAAAACCACCCAGTGAAAAAAAAGACAGCATTTTCAACAAGTGGTGCTGGTTTAATTGTCTATCAGCATGTAGAAGAATGCAAATTGATCCATTCTTATCTCCTTGTACAAAGCTCAATTTCAAGTGGATCAAGGATCTCCACATAAAACCAGACACACTGAAACTAATAGAAGAATAAGTGGGGAAGAGCCTCAAACACAAGAAAAAAATTTATTGAACAGAGTAACAATGGCTTATTTTTTAAGTTCAAAAATTGACAAATGGGACCTTATAAAAGTGCAAAGCTTCTTTGAGGCAAAGGACATTGCCAATAAAACAAAACTGCAACCAACAGATTGAGAAAAGATTTTTAACAATTCTATATCTGATAGAGGGCTAATATCAATATATAAAAAGAATTCAAGTAGTTAGACTGCAGAGAACCAAATAACCCTTTTAAAATCGGGGTACAGAAATAACAAAAAATCTCAACTGAGAAAAACAAAATAGGTGAGAAGCACATAAAGAAATATTCAGCATCCTTAGTCATCAGAAAAATTCAAATTAAAACAACCCTTAGTTTCCACATCACACCAATCAGAATGGCTAAGATCAAAAACTCAGCTGATACCAGAGGCTGAAAAGAATGTGGAGAAAGGGGAACACTCCTCCTTTGTTGGTGGGATTACAACCATTCTGGAAATCTGTCTGGCGTTTCCTCAGAAAAATGGACATAATACTACCTGAAGACCCAGCTATACCACTCTTAGGCATATACCCAAAAGAGCTCCAACAGATAAGAACACACATTCCACTATGATCATAGAAGCCTTATTTATAATGACCAGAAGTTGGAAAGAACCCAGATGTCCTTCATCAGAGAAAGGGATACAGAAAATGTGATACATTTACGCAATGGAGTACTACTCAGCTATTATAAACAATGACTTTATAAAATTCTTAGGCATATTTATTAAATCATAAAATATCATTCTGAATGAAGTAATCCTGTTGCAGTTAATATTAAAAAATAAATATTGGCCTTGAGGTCTCACTCCTCAGGCCTCATTTTAGTATGGAGCCATGCTCAACTCTGTTGTCTGGTCTGAGCCACCCCCACAGCCCAACTTTGTGCAACTCCCTTCCCTTGGTGGTTTTCCACCACCTGTTCACTGCCTCTATCCTGGGGTCTCTACCCCAAAATCCCACATAAACACAACTCTACAGCCCAATAGCTTTTCATACAGGTTTATTTATTCAACTCTCAATCCACATACCTTCTACCCAACAAGACTACATCAAATAGACAAAGATACATACTGCCCTTCTACATGATACATTAGACCTATAAAATCCTTAATGTTCATGGCTATTTAATGCCAATTAATTCCACCTGAATCCAGCTGGTCCTTGGGGACCTCCATGTTTTGATGACTTCCTGCCTGGTCCTCTGACCTCTCCCAGATCTTCTCTCTCCACCTCCCTTATTCTGCCCAGTTGCTGGCTTTTCTTTATTTTACTAATTAAAATGGGAAGTTTTAGATGAAGTCACCTCTTGAGTATATGACTAGGCAGACCTTCTTGGGGAAGCGGAATTAACATTAAAATACAAAGAGCTTCAGGACAATCTATATAACCCAATCACAAAATAACACCTTATATGCACTCACTGATAATGGTATATTAGCCCTAAAGCTCAAAATACCCAAGACTCAATTCACAAACCACATTAAGCTCCAGAAGAAGAAAGACTAAATTGTGGATGCTTCAGTCCTTCTTGGCAGGGGGAACAAAATACTTTTTAGGAAATATGAATACAAACTGTAGAGCAGAGGGTGAAGAAAAGTCCATCCAGAGACTGACCCACTTGAGAATCTATCCCATATACAGACACTAAACACAGATACTATAGTGGATGACAAAAAGTACTTGCTGACAGGAGCCTGATTTATCTTTCTCCTGAGAGGCTTTGTCAGAGACTGACAAATACAGAGGTGGATGCTAACAGCCAACCATTAGACTGAGAACTGGGTCCCCAACAGAAGAATTAGAGAAAGGACTTAAAAATTTAAAGGAGCTTTAAATCATATGTGTGTGCATGAATGGTGTGTGTGTGTGTGTGAGAGAGAGAGAGAGAGAGAGAGAGAGAGAGAGAGAGAGAGAGAGAGAGAGAGAAAGAGAGAGAGAGAGAGAGAGAGAGAGAGAGAAAGAGAGAGAGAGAGAGAGAGAGAGAGAGAGAGAGAGAGAGAGAGAGAGAGAGAGAGAGAGAGAGAGATCCAAATCAAATTGCCAAATAACAGGAAACAAAACTGATTATTTAAGTACCTGTCATGACCTAATAAGATCTCTCTCTCTCTCTCTCTTTAAGAATCTGTTATATATGATTGAGTTGCTGTTCAAAGGTATCCCATGGGAACCTAAAACAACCAGGGGTATTGCCAATGCCTACTAGTTCTTCTTTACAAACAAATGTTAGTCTTATAGCAGACAACTCACTGAAGATGCAGATGTCTAGCTGGTGCCTACCTAGAGCTTTCATACCTTCTTCCTGGTGTTCATAGTACTGAAAGAGCCTCTGCAGACTTCCAAATGAGAAAGGTAACCAACAGTTTAACTACAAACCCTTCAATCTTGTAACCTAATTGCAAAAAGTACTACTGGAGATTGGCATAAAATTTACTTGTATAACTGACCAATATCCATTGGGTATACATCCCATAAGATGGATTCTACCCTTAACAGTGATTGAGTAGCCCAGAACCTGAAACTAGATTAGTCAGACAGTAAAAAAAAAAAAAAAAAATACTACCATTATGCTTCTAGATATAGATGATATAGATATAGAAGTAGATAAATAGTAGTATAATGTATATATGTATATATATATATATATATATATATATATATATATATATATATATAATAGCTCTTAATGATATTTTTCTGTCTTTCTCAACCACCATCAGAGTAATTTATGTCTGTAGAAAATAGGAACAAATACAAAGACCCACATTTGGACACTGTACAGAGAAGGAGATTCGTTCAAGTAATCAGTACTAATTGGAAGTCTCCATCAAATCCACTTCCACCAGGGATATTGGAGAAGAAAAAAAAAGGAAAGACCCTTAGAGAGGATAAAGGACACCAAGGATTGAAGACCTTCTGTACATCGAAAAATACAAACCCTTATAAACTCAGAGAGACTGTAGCAGCAGGCAGAGGGTCTGCACAAGTCTAAGACACATGGTGTTACTGCATGGATATGTGAGCACCACCAGCCCCACTCATAGACTAGAAGCTGTTTCCAATCAATAACAAACTCCTAAACCAAATATTACATTTTTCCAAAGAAATCTCACTGAGTAAACAAACCACTTTTAAGGGCAGGCCTCATGCTCAGCAGTTGAGGGCCAACATCAAATGAACCAATGTCATCTCAGAGGTACTTTGTCTCATATTGCTTTGTAAGGAATTATTATTATTACTACTACTATTGAAATTATTTCCCCTTACAGGTTTTTATATATACATTAAGGCTTCCAGTTTTGTGGGTTTGAATTTTTTTATTTCTATGTGTATGTGCAAACGTGTGTGCCAATACATCTATTTTCTTGTGCTTTTTCTTGGTCTCTTTTTCTTCTGATTTTTTAGTCTTATTTCATCCTTCTTTATTTTATTATACTAATGAGAGAAAAAAAGAAAGGGTGCCAATTTGAGTTTGAGGGTAAGTAGGGAGAATTAGAAGAGGTTTGGAATATGAAAACAATATCAGAATAAATTGAATATTAACAAATCTAGTTTTGGTTAAAAAATTAGTATCTTTGTTTGACCACTGTTCCACTTCATAGACTTTCTATGGAAATCTCTTACTTCATTATAAATAATACTGTTGACATCCTAACAAGTTTTGCTATATTTATTTTATATTCTTGAGTCGCCATGATAATAATTTTGCTAGCAATAAAAATTCCCCTTATATGACTGAAGTATATCAGCATGCATGGTACTTTATACATGCATTACCAGTTTAATTGATAGTTTAATTATCACAGCCCTCCCAAGAGCAATTTTTACATTAATAATTTGGAATGTACTCCTGCTCTGCTCATTTATTTTTCAATAGTTTATTGAAGAAATACTGAAAATTTTAAAAATAATTTACATAAAATATAATTACTGAGAATACATATACAAACACACATGCTTAGAGCATACACACATTTATTTTCTATGAACTTTGGTCAAAGTCTCAAGTATCCATTTGAAAAACACCAAGTTAAGTCAGACAGATAGGTACTGTGAGTCTTTGCAATTCAGCACAATGTCTAGAATCTAGCCTCTAGAATGTGCTCTCTTTATGAACTATACAAAATTATTTACTTGAAATTCAGATTTTTATCATCTTAATCATTTGAATAGCAATTTCCCTTATAGGTACATAAGCTTGAATACTTAATTTTTCATTGATGGAAGTATTAAGATGTGTGTCTAAAGGAAAGGCCATCCAGTGACTGCCTCACATAGGGATCCATCCCATCTGCTGACACCAAACACAGCCACTATTGTGGATACTAAGAAGACCTTGCTGGCAGGAACCACATTGAGGCACGGGGTAGGGGAAGGGAATATGGGAGTTTGTGGAGGGAAATGGGAAGGGGGATAACATTTGCAAGGTAAAAAAATAAAATAAAGAATAAAAAAATACAGGGAAAAATGCGTGTCCTTGCTGGAGAAGGTGTTTCCGTGAGGGTTGGCTTTGAGATTTCTAAAGACATATACCACTGCCAGTCTGTTTTCTCTGCCCTTCGTTTGTCCATAAAGATGAGATCTGAGCTCCCTCAGCCACCATTCCCTAAGTATTCCACTGTGAAATGGGGACATGAGGTCTACCAATGTCTTTCTTTTATACATTGCCTTGTACGTAGTGTTTTTTTTTTACATAACAGAAAAATAACTAAGATATTATCTGTAAGCCAAATTATTTCATTAAATTATCGGAATCGTTAGATGGAAGAAAGACAATTTAAATCAAATGACCAATCTAGACAATAAGAACATGTCCATGCCTTGTTTACCTTTGATTTTTAATTTTCAAACATGGCCAGCTGTCTGCTCACACTTACATTTGGGTAGAAAAATCACACGGTACTTCAACAAAGAGCATCAGGTAGAGTCCTGTTGTTAACATTCACCACCTTCATGCTAAAAACTAGATTATTCAGATTACTTCAAAGTGCTATTGTATCAGTGTTACAATGAAACATTTTTTAATTATAATAGAACTCACAGTGACTAAAAATGTTACCTAATCCTTCATGGGAGAAAAGCAATAAATAACCTCACCCAGAAATGATGCCTATACCCAACCATGACTTAAAAGGTATACCACCTATTTCATTCTAGCATGTACCAATCTACATGCATTTTGTGTGTGCATAAAACACATCACACCTACATTGTACCAATTACCAGAAAAGGGTATCCTGAATTTCACAGGAATACAGACATATGGGAGAAGTTGCTAGGGAAGATGGGGGTGTGGCAATGAAGGAAACAGAGTATTCACATATGAAACACTCAAATTATTTAAATTAAATATTACTCCAAATAAAACTCTTACAGGTCACTTTTTGAAAACATGGTAGCATCATCATTGATCAAATTCTGTGTGCACAGCAGTCATTTCATACACAGTGCAGTAGTAAAGACACATATTGTGTCTGTACCTGTTTATATGTATATGCACCCTTCTACCATACACATGCATGAACACGAATGAACACAAACACAAAAGAAACAAGTACGAAGCAGTGATGGAGCTCTCATCCAGGCTGATGATCTCTTTGAATTTTTTAAAAAGACATATATTGTTTGCAAAATGAAACATTAATCTCATGTTGATGTATAAATCAAAATTGACTATTTTTCCCATTGAGATGTTTGATGATAAGTGAAAATTCAAGCATATTATAAGATGTAATTGACACTATAAACTCTGTGTCACAACAAGATTCAGTAGAATGAAGATATATTATGAAAGGATGAAAATTACACTATGTAATCTTAAAGAAAATTTGGGCTGTGAAATCTATTTTTACAGAAGTTAATTTTTCATGAAGGTAGCCTAGAATAAAACATATTTTCTAGTTTCATCCATTTGTTTGCATATTTCATGATGTTACTTTTTTTAAAAAGCAGAGTAATATTTGATTTTGTACACATGTATACCACAACTGCTTTATGCATCTTCTGGTTAGGGGACATCTTGGTTTTGCAGGAGAGGAAGGTAGGGGGAGAAGGGAGTAAAATCTGCAGTCAGGATGTAATGTATGAGAGAAGAATGAATGAAAGGGTAAAATCATTCAATATATAATAAAATTTAGTGATTTTAATGGTAAATTTAATGATTACATTTCCCAAGAACATGACATTGTAGTATTTATTATTTATAAAATTATGTGGTCATCATTTATTTTTTTTTGAGATAAAGCATAATTAACCTTTATCAACCACCTATTAGAGTTGTATTCACAAATATAAACCATGCACAATCCATGCACCCAGAATAGCGGAGTTTTGTGGGTGTGAAAAGTTCCTTCCTTTATTCTTCATTAGTGTCCTTTATGTTCAGTCTTGATGTTATTTACTCATTTATTTTTAATTAGGTCTTTTATTTCTGAGATTATAATGCATAGGTAAAGACCTCGCTCATAGGTTGTTAGAGGGACAATCAGCACCAAACTGCATCACTGTTTGGGAAAACATGATCCCTTTGAGAAAATAAGGTTATGTTGGGACTATTATCGAATGGATCATGTTAATGAACAGAATTAGTTACAGTATACCAAAGCAGACATTCTCATTTAGAAAATAGTTCTAAAATTTCCATGATAAACCTGGGTTTTAGAGAAACTGTTGTTTTCTCTTAGGAAAAAAAAAAAGAGCACAGGAAAATCAGAGAGAAGATGATACCTGACTGGACCAGATTTCTAAACAAGAGGCAGGTGAAAAGTAAGAAGCTGTGTTTTCTATTGGAATAGTCATGGTTCTAGCAAAGAAAGACATAAAACCCAAACTAGCTGTATAGCAGAACAGGTTGCTCTCCAATGACATGCACATGTTTGAGTGTGAGAAGAAGCCAGGTGGCAGTACCCTTTGTTCTAGCTGAGTCTGCCGAAAGCTAATACTTCTAAATATGACACAAATTGTGATGTTTCTCATCTCCATGTAGATAACAGTAAAGAGAAAAAAAAACTACAATTACCAGTTAATTCACTCTTCTGCTCTACAGAATAATGTTTGTCTTTTCCTTCACGTCAAAAACAATAGGCTAAAACTAATGTTCTGGTGCACAGGATGTGGCTGGACACTCATCACAGTGGAAACTAAAACCTATTCCTTGCCATTTTGTTAGTCGTTATCCTTATCCAGAAACAAAACCCACAAATAAGAGCTGCTGGGATAAATATGTTAACTTATTAATATACACTCATCTGGAAAATTATCCAGAATCTGCAGTAATATTATTACCTATAAACAACATAAACTACATTTCAGAACTCTTGGCTACAGATTCATTGTGAGAATCTGGTTGCCGGTCTTCATCAGAATTCTCTTCATTATTCCAAACAATGTTACTCTACAAGAACATATTGATCTTTTAAATTTCATTTTATAAATTTGCAACATAAATTGAAATTTTATGAAGTAAAACTCAGAGTTTAATTTAAATACAAAAACAGTAATCTCTGTTCTCTTCTGGATTTCTAGTCTTCTTCTAGGAGTTAATAATACTGGTTTAATGCTGGTCTATTCTTCAAGACAAAACCCACTCATTTTCCCCCTCCCTGCCTTTCTACCTCCCAGCCCCCTTTTCCTCTGCCTTTCCCTCCTCCACTCTTTTCTCTATGGAAAAAACATTTGATTCTATCCTGACACAGAGTACAAATAGGGGCAAAGGTGTATTCCTATACACATTAGCATTCAAGGTATAATATTACTTAAACGCATAGATGAATGATTACTAATTTTGTATTGAATGTTACCAATGTTCAAATGTAACAACCTACTTTGAAGTTTATCCTCTAGTGTTAAATTGTACTTTGTTACTACATTTGTACAATTTTATTTCCATAGACTATTATTCTGAAAAAGTAATTATTACTAAGGATGAATTCATCTTTATGTTTGGCCAATATTGTACCTGTCTTTTAAAGAAGATATGTTTGACATACACAATAAAATTATCTAACATATATAAAATTGCAAGAGTATATTTACAATGACATACACAAAGGAATGAAAAATAGATTTATACTGAGTCCATATACATACACTCATCCCATAGGTGAATAAATTATCTAAATTATCCACCATTATGAAGTTCACAAATATGACAGCATTCTATACTTGCTTTAATTCCAACAGTAGCACACTACATAAAAACATAAACTTTGGATTCTTTTGTCTAGTAATCACATCAAAGCAACCACAAAAGATGGCGCACTTTTCTTATTACAAGATAGTGTCTAATTTCTTGTCTTAGAGGTCTAAATTTGATTTAGCTTTGACATTACAACCTCATAATAAATTTATTTTAATTAATATATAAAATGGGTTCTAGTAAATTCCTGGTCATTACTGCCAAATTAGTAATACTGGATCTAGTTTTGGTGAAACCTGCAATTTAACATCACAGCTCCTACTCCCGACTCATGATCTAACAAAAGCTAATGGAAGTCCTAAGAAATTTAGATTTTGGTGATGTTGATCCATGCTCACAATATCTCACTGTTATTACTGAAGAATTTTCTCATTTATAGGTCTTGCTTGGAAGGATCACAAGGGTCTGTAATTTTTGTCTAGGCATTTCAATATGCAGAAGAAAAGACAACACAGTGATAGCATGAATAGAGTATTTCAATAAGTACATTTATTGTAAAATTATTTTCCAGAGCAATCATAGATCATCAATAATTTATAAATATAATGGTATAATAATATAGCTTAAGTCATGAAAAATATGGACTCCACTTCAAGACAGAAGACGGTATTTTAATGTGAATTTAAAGATTAACGTGCTGTTACCAAATCATAAATCTACATGTGACATGTAATGCTGACAGGTGCTACCTCATGGCTTATCATGACATTCCTATGTTTGCAAACATTTGGGCAAGTGTCTTCAGCTTTCTACACCCAACTAAGCTAAAAAGTATTCAACTTATTATTAAAAACCTTAATTCTTGGAATAACTATTTGATCGTGAATTTCATTTTCCAGTATCCAGATGCTTTTAAATAATCACTTGCATTTACTTCAGTATTGTGAGGAAAACATCCATACCTATCATATTACTGTTGATCAGTAGAGATCAAACAAATATATTTCATCATGTGAGTGAAAGCCTTGGCTTTAATTTCATTGGTATGCTATCCATTTCTATGTTTCCTAGAAAAATAGTCAGCAGTCAAAACAAAGAGAAGTCTATGCATTAAAACTGATCCTCTTCTTTATTTCTGTGGTGGGTTTTCTATTGCAGGCTGTTCTAATCTCTGTCAAAGGACTTCTTGAAATTCCCTTCCCAGCAGAGCAGTTTGTAGGGACACCTAGTGGCGATGGTGACTGAGCTCGGGTGGCAATGCCAAAGGCTTTCATTCCTTTGAACCACACAAGATAATCTGCAATGTGGGTATAAATGCTTCATGCAAGATAGTTAAATGTAGTCCAAATATATTCTGATACATGGAGGTCTGGGAAAATGTGTTTTAAAACTACTTAGAATAAAATAGTGCAAAATAGAACTCAAGATCCTGTTTATATTGAGTGGGGTTGTGAAGGTGTCACACACTAATACTCTAAAACAGATATTCTGAGGCTTCAGCCTACTACCTGAGACAGTCCACAATCTATCAGAAATTCTACTGCCTTAGTAATCATTACAAATTAGGTTGCTGACAGGACTCAGTATTTTCCTACTGAGGATTTATGGATATGACTAATAGTAATCTGTAAAATTAAATATTCAGAATTAAAAAATAAAGGTGATTTATAGTTTTAAATGAAGTTTATACATTGTTATGTCAGATTATAGAATAAAGAGCTTAATGGAGATATTGCAAATGTTATTATTAAGTGTTTTTTTATATATACCTGAGCCCAGTAGCTGCCAGCCCTATGATACAATATGCAAGCTTAATTGCATGCTAAGATTTTCATCAACTGACATCACAGATTACGTCAGCCCTTTCTCCCTCACAGAGCACTCAAACTTCCATGAAATAAACAAAAGTGCTTCAAAAAGTATTTACGGCTTAGTTAAAATATATGTACTCTGCATATTTAAGTAGAAGAAATATTAAAATCATTACAAATTTCAAAATGTTGAAATAATTCACTACCTCTATATAAACCCTTGAAACTGAACATACATGGTTGCTGTGATGATCTGTTTATAGACAAATCCATAAACATCCTGGAATCTTTTAATATCAATCGCATTTAATCAGAGCACAACCACAATCATTTCCCATCAATGAAAACTCAGAAAATTCTATGTATGTTTGAAACATAATTTCGGAATAGAAAAAGTAAAATGCCCTTGCATGGTAAAACTGGCCATCTACGACAAGATGAAGCGAATGAGCAATCTGCTCTGGGCCACTAACTCCAATTTTCCTTTGCTTCTTATGAAGACTGCGGGCCTAAAATTCTTGAACCGTAAAACACATCCTATGAATCTACAAACGTCCTTTAGGAGAGGAAGTTTTCTGGTTTCCTGGTCGAAGCCAGTCATACTTACTATAGAGGTGATCAGCAGTTCAGCAGGTGACTCTTCAAGAAAAGTGTCAACAGACACTGCCTCTATTTCGGTTCTTTCCACATTTCTAGTTCGCTTAGTGTATTCACTTTCTCTCTGTTCAACCACTCCGACATACATAGAAAACGTGATTCTTTAAAAAAAAAGAAAAAAGGTAAAAATAGCACGCTCTTTCTAGCTATGACGAGCCACTCCCTCCAGGGTCCTTTACTGGAGACAACTCACGCAGCCACCCAGACTCTTCCAAAGGGCAGAAGCAACTGGGCAAACGGCTACCAGTAAGAGTCATCTGTCCCTGATCGCCACCAAGCCTAACACTGTCAGGGTTATTTCCAGTCCTCCCTTTCCAAGAAGACGACTGCACACTCCTACGCTCCAATTGCGCACATGGTCCAAGACTCCTGTCTCCACGAATGTGACATCTAAGGGGATTCTGGCTATGCCTCCAGAGCCCAGGGACGCCTTCGCCCTCGGCTGCCATCTACCGGCCACTGGACGCCTGCTTCGCCCCGGGCCCATCATGTCTGCTGCAGCTTGGCTCGCACCAGAGGCGCGACAATAAACAAGTGCCGCGGACCGAGCTCTGCACCCGCTACCCAGCAGATGTGACTGCCTTCTCAGATCCCATGCGAGAAGACGTGACTTTTTCTGAGTTTCTTTCCTTTTTCTTTTCTTTTCTTTCTTTCTTTCTTTTTTTTTTTTTTAGAGCGTCCATGCTACCAGGACATGCCACAGGCTTAAAGCAACGCTGCTCCTACCTCCTCGGACCCCCTGAAAGGATGTCGGAGATAAAGAGTTGCAAATAATGAGGATCTTGCGCCGCATCTGGGGAGGGATAGCAAAAATCCGCTGCAAACCCCGGGAGCGGTGAAGCCGCCAAGAGAATGCGGGAGCCTTTCAAATACTAATTAGGGGCCGGGACTGCAGGTTCGCCTTGGGGACAGAGGCATCCCGGATCCGGTGGTCGTGGCGTGTGGGGGAGAGAAGCCCAGAGGAGGAACCGCTGCCGAAGGAGCCCGGGGGACAGTACCACCTTCTCTCGCCCCCTCACTACCATGTACAGTGTGCGCTGCAAGAAGAAGGCGGGCGATGAACGCACACCCTCAAGCCCCACTCCCTCTGGTTCGTCCTGGGGCGTGCGACACTGACTCGGGGGGAATGTGGTGAAGACGCCGACCCGGAGAGGCTAGGGGGGAGGGGAGGGCGGCCCGCGCGATCCCAGGCCGGAGGGTGCCAAGAGCCCGAGGCGGCTGGAGGGGGCGGCTGCCATCGCTGGGTTGGAGAAAGTTACCCCCAGTGCAGATGGGAACAGTAAGTACCGGGCGGGTCAGGGGGTACGGCGAGGGGGTCCTGAGATACGGGGATCACGCGTGGGAGCGATGGTGCGAGGGAGCGTGAGTGAGAGCGGGTGCGAGCGCTCGCCCAGGCTGACCAGCACGTTGACCAGGCGGCGGGGCCAAGCAGCCTGCTCCGCGTCCCCCTCCTCGGTCTCCCCACTTCCCCTCCCCACTGCGCCCTCCCCGCCCTGCCGGCTCAGGCTCCCAGCCTCAGCCTCGAGCTGCCTTTCCAGCGAGTCGCTGGCCGTCCCCTCCCCCACACCCCACACCCCACTACCCGCCCTGGCTACCGCGGAGAGCGCCAGGGAGAGCCCTTTGGGGAGCCCCGGAACCCGCGGTCGCCACCGCGGCGGCGGCCCCGGGGCGAGCGGCGCGGCGACCGGGTGCCGCTTTCCTCCGGCTTCTCTCAGCCTGCACTGCCGGCAGCCTTCTGTCTGCCTAGGCTTCAAGAAAATAATCAGTGCACACCCCAAAGAGGTGTTTTTCTAAAGGGTAGCTATGATGAGTGGGCCCCTGAGATGTGACACGGGGTAAGTCCGCGGTTTACTTTGCCAAAGTGGTTTCTATGTGTGTCTCGGTGCTATGGCGAAGTGGCTTTCTTTCCATCTCTTCCCTCCCCTTCTTCCTCCCTTTTACCCTTCCTTTGCTTTGGGGCGGGGTGGGGGAGGGGGAGCCTCGCGTCCTGGAACTCCGGTTGCCTCCGCCGGAGCGGCGGTTTCAGCAGCTGTGCCCAGAGCCACCGGTCCGGCCTGGGTTTGGGCTCCAGCCCGCTCGGCTCCATGGTGCTTAATGCAGGGTTACGGCAGGCGGAGATCCAGGCTCTAAATTCTTTGCGAGCGAACAAATACAGCCCCCTCCCATCCCCGCCCTCTGTCTTCTTTTTTTCTTTCTTCCTTTCTTTCTTCTTCTTCTTTTTTAATAAACCAAGAGAGTGTGGTGCACTCGCGATTTTACATCGGCGCCGCTTTTCTCAGTCAGTCTGTTAGCATTCCCAGCCCATTCAACTTTATTTTCTCAAATCGGTCTCCTTTGATGGCTGGGGACGACGGGGGAGGAGGGGAGATGGAGAGGAGGTTTGGAAAAGGTTGTTGGACCCCGGCTAACCAGAACTGAATTAAAGTTGTAAACGTTCGAATTATAATACTGGCTGGTCACAATTTACAATGGACTCTGAGATGGGGAAGGAGGTGAATGGGGGCGGGGAAGCACTGCGAGGGAGGGGGAGGGGATCTAACCCAGCTGAATGGATGTGCACATTTGATCCAGCGGAGAACCCAGATTTCAAGGTAAACGTTTTGCTTTCATACCAGGGTGTGTAAAGCCCGAGCCGTCTGCTGTGGTGAGGGGAGGTCTAATATAATAGGGAGGTTTCTGTACTGTGGCTCCAGTTGGTCTCGATATGTCTGGGTAGCCAAATGTGAATGATTTGTAGCCACATTTGCACATGTGCCTGAGAATGCAGACGCTCGGAGGCAGGCGACTTGGTGATCGTGTACAAGGTTTCCAAGCTTGAACCTGTGTTTCAGAAACGTCCTGACTTTACTTCTGGTTTGAGATTCTCATTAGGTTTTGGTAGGGAGACAGAAATAAGGTTGGTCAGAGAAAAGGCATAGAACCCCACAGTTCTATCTACACTCCCCAAAAGCAACACTAGCACATTAGTCCCATGAGTGCACCCTTTAAGAGTGTTTTTGTCAACCCAAAGTAATAAGTCAAAAGAATCCCTCCAGGGACAAAAAGGGGGGAGGGGACAAAGTGGTCTCTTGGGGAGATAATTCTCAGTAAAACACTGACCTGTGATACTTGCTTGGTTTTGCCTGATAATCATTCAAGCCTCCTTTCCTATGAGGAAGAAAAATAAAGGAAAGGACCACTGACTTTTAAATGTAATAAGCAACTTCAAAGATGGAGATGTTGGCAAGGTGGTAGTTCGGTCCAAATCTTGCTCATTCCAAGGGGCTACTTTAACATGCTAGGACAAACTGACTTGGAGCCCAGGGTAATAGAGCCTCTGGTCCGTGATTTACTTTTAGCTGCTTCCGGGTAGGCAGTAGAACTGTCCTCTTTCAACTCACAGTATTCAGAGTTGCTTGGAGATTGCAGATGCCTTTGCTGAGTTCTTTGTAATCCATCGTGCGGAACTATTACAGCGGTTAAAGATGCAGTTTGGTATCGTCGCTCGCATGATCAATGAGCAGAAGTGGTCTCAGAGCGCTCTGGAAGACGCGCTGCTAAGTGGCATGGTGCATACACTTAGGGTGTCTGATGTGCTGAATAGCTGTGTGGAAGTCTACCAGCAAAGCGACCCCCGACACACACACACACACACACACACACACACACACCTACATTCTCTGCGATCCGAGGACAATTGGTGATTTAAAAGCTCCTCTGGCTCTTCTTGATGCATGATCTTTTTGCCTCTGAAAAGTGTTCTTTACATTCCTACCCTTACATTTCTTATGGTGGTTAAAAATAGCCTACAGTCTCAAGGCCCCACACTTGTCTGTAAAAATGGGAGACCTTAAGAGTAAAGTGTTATTGGAAGAGATTTTGATAGAAAGCAGGGGGTGGGGAGTATAGATGAGATGGAGAATCCTGTTTTTAAAAAAATGAGGCATTTTTCCCCTTAAACTGGAGCCATGAAACTGTACTGAGAACCATTTTATGTATATTTATGAATTAGTTTTGATAGGAAGAGGGCAGAGAACTGAAGCCCAGGAATTTATCAGCCTTTAACTTGTAAAGGGCAGAAAATTTGGTGCCATGCTCATTAGAAAATAACATGAGACTTTGAACCAAAATGAATATCCAGTTTTGGTAAAGTCTGAAGAACATCAATACTCCACTTGGGCAAGGGAGGAGGTGTGACATACGTGTCTACGCTCTCCTGGATTTCAGAGGAAAACTATTGGGAACGAGAGACTTACTGATTACCCCCTTAATTTTTTTTTTTTTTGTGTGATATTCTGTTATTTCCTTCTTTCCTCTCTCCCTTGCAGGAGGTAAAATGCACGTTTGCTGCCCCCCAGTAACATTGGAACAGGACCTTCACAGAAAAATGCATAGCTGGATGCTGCAGACGCTAGCATTTGCTGTAACATCTCTCGTCCTTTCCTGTGCAGAAACCATCGATTATTATGGGGAAATCTGTGACAATGCATGTCCTTGTGAGGAAAAGGACGGCATTTTAACTGTGAGCTGTGAAAACCGGGGGATCATCAGTCTCTCTGAAATTAGCCCTCCCCGTTTCCCAATCTATCACCTCTTATTGTCTGGAAACCTTCTGAACCGCCTCTATCCCAATGAGTTTGTTAATTACACTGGGGCTTCAATTTTACATCTGGGTAGCAATGTTATCCAAGACATCGAGACTGGGGCTTTCCATGGGCTGCGGGGTTTGAGGAGACTACATCTAAACAATAATAAACTGGAACTTCTGCGAGATGATACCTTCCTTGGCTTGGAGAACTTAGAATACCTGCAGGTCGATTACAATTACATCAGTGTCATTGAACCCAATGCTTTTGGGAAACTGCACATGTTGCAGGTGCTTATCCTCAATGACAATCTCTTGTCAGGTTTACCCAACAATCTTTTCCGTTTTGTGCCCTTAACGCACTTGGACTTGCGGGGGAACCGGCTAAAACTTCTGCCCTATGTGGGGCTGTTGCAACACATGGATAAAGTTGTGGAATTACAGCTGGAGGAAAACCCTTGGAATTGCTCCTGTGAATTAATTTCTCTCAAGGATTGGTTGGACAGCATCTCCTACTCAGCCCTTGTGGGCGATGTGGTCTGTGAGACCCCCTTCCGTTTACATGGCAGGGATTTGGATGAGGTATCCAAGCAGGAACTTTGTCCAAGGAGACTGATTTCTGACTACGAGATGAGGCCACAGACTCCTTTAAGCACCACGGGGTATCTCCACACGACCCCTGCTTCTGTAAACTCTGTGGCCACTTCTTCCTCTGCTGTTTACAAACCCCCCTTGAAGCCTCCTAAGGGGACCCGCCAGCCCAACAAACCCAGAGTGCGCCCCACTTCCAGACAGCCCTCTAAAGACTTGGGCTACAGTAACTATGGCCCCAGCATTGCCTACCAAACCAAATCCCCGGTGCCTTTGGAGTGTCCCACAGCATGTACTTGTAACCTGCAGATCTCTGATCTGGGTCTCAATGTCAACTGCCAAGAGCGCAAGATAGAGAGTATCGCAGAGCTGCAGCCCAAGCCCTACAATCCCAAGAAAATGTACCTAACAGAGAACTACATCACTGTTGTGCGCAGAACTGACTTCCTGGAAGCCACTGGGCTAGACCTACTGCACCTGGGTAACAACCGCATCTCTATGATCCAGGACCGGGCCTTTGGGGATCTAGGCAACCTGAGACGCCTCTATCTGAATGGGAACAGGATTGAGAAGCTGAGCCCAGAGTTATTCTATGGCCTGCAGAGCCTGCAGTATCTCTTCCTCCAGTACAATCTCATCCGTGAGATCCAGTCTGGGACTTTTGATCCAGTCCCAAACCTCCAGCTGCTATTCTTGAACAACAACCAACTGCAGGCCATGCCTTCAGGTGTCTTTTCTGGCCTGACACTTCTCAGGCTGAACCTGAGGAGTAACAGCTTCACCTCCTTGCCGGTGAGTGGAGTCTTGGATCAGCTGACTTCCCTCATTCAGATAGATTTACACGACAACCCCTGGGATTGTACCTGCGATGTGGTGGGCATGAAGCTGTGGATTGAGCAGCTCAAAGTAGGAGTCTTAGTGGACGAAGTGATCTGTAAGGCGCCCAAGAAATTCGCAGAGACCTACATGCGCTCCATCAAGTCTGAACTGCTATGTCCAGACTACTCTGATGTGGTAGTTTCCACTCCCACGCCCTCTTCCATCCAGGTACCATCCAGGACCAATGCAGCGACGCCAGCTGTGAGGTTGAATAGCACTGGGACCCCCGCTGGCTTAGGTGCTGGCACAGGGGCTTCTTCAGTGCCCCTATCAGTGTTGATTCTCAGTCTGCTGCTGGTTTTCATCATGTCCGTCTTTGTGGCAGCAGGCCTCTTTGTACTGGTCATGAAACGTAGGAAAAAGAACCAGAGCGACCACACCAGTACCAACAACTCCGACGTGAGCTCTTTCAACATGCAGTACAGCGTTTATGGGGGTGGCGGCGGAGGCGGGGGTGGCCACCCACACGCACACGTGCACCATCGCGGGCCTGCGATGCCCAAGGTGAAAACTCCCGCGGGCCACGTGTATGAATACATCCCTCACCCACTGGGTCACATGTGCAAAAACCCCATCTACCGGTCTCGAGAAGGCAATTCCGTGGAGGATTACAAAGACCTGCACGAGCTCAAGGTCACTTACAGCAGCAACCACCACCTGCAGCAGCAGCCGCCGCCGCCGCCCCAACAGCCCCAGCAGCAGCCCCCTCCGCAGTTGCAGCTGCAGCCTGGGGAGGAGGAGAGGCGAGAAAGCCACCACTTGAGGAGCCCCGCCTACAGCGTCAGCACCATCGAGCCCCGAGAGGACCTACTGTCGCCCGTGCAGGACGCTGATCGGTTTTACAGGGGTATTTTAGAGCCAGACAAACACTGCTCCACTACCCCTGCAGGCAGCAGCCTCCCGGAATACCCTAAGTTCCCATGCAGCCCGGCTGCTTACACTTTCTCCCCAAACTATGACCTGCGACGCCCCCATCAGTATTTGCACCCGGGTGCAGGGGAGAGCAGGCTGCGGGAACCGGTGCTCTACAGCCCTCCGGGTGCTGTCTTTGTAGAACCGAACCGGAACGAGTACCTGGAGTTAAAAGCAAAACTCAATGTTGAGCCGGACTACCTCGAAGTGCTGGAAAAACAGACCACATTTAGTCAGTTCTAAAAACAAAGAAACTCTACTGGAGCTTTTTGCGTTTCGAACAAGGGAGCAAGCAGACACAGTCGGTGAACACATTTGATTAATTGTGTCGTTACCACATTTAGGGCGAAGTGCCTTGGCACAGGGTTCTCAGCTTCGGTGGAAGCTAACTGAAAGGGTGTGCAATTTCCTCTTAATTTTACACGCGGGGAACATCGGTGTAAACTAGGCACATCACTTTCTCTTCTGTTCTGTGGGGAAAGACAGAAGGGCTTTTTTTGGAGGGCGATTTGCATCAAAAGTGACTGTAAACAGGTTGTGGTCCCTTTGGCCAAGCTCTAACATTCTAAGAAGGGTGCAGGTGGATGCAGCTTAGATTCTACTCATCCATTTGCTCCTCTCTCACACTCCTCTTCTCTTTACAGCCTTGGCATTGGTTGAGAGATTAGCACACCCCAACGTTAATAGGAAGTTTGTTCTTTCTCACTTCTCTTCCCGCCCCTCCCCCTCAATCCTTTCCTTTGTTTTTAAAGGATGTGTTTGTATGCATTCTGGACGTTTGAATTAAAAAAAAAAAAAAAAAAACTTGTGATCCAGAAAGGCTCACTATAGATGTGGACAAATCATTAAACTTACAGAGCTATATGATCCATAATTGATTAGTCAAAATAACTTATTGATGAAATATACAAATATTTTATTGTAGCACCTATTTTTATATGCACATTTAGCATTCCTCTTTCCTTCACTGTTTAGCCTATGATTTCCACACAGGCGTTGTTGCACTGTATTAGGAGCTGCATTTCCAAAACTAGAGTGATATCAGAAAGGCCTATTAAATATTTAAAGACACAGAGCACTTAATGGCAAAAGTCTTTAAAAGTACATAAAACCCATCCGATGGGACCTGAAATTAAAGAGAAAAACAAAAACAGAAACAAAACTAAAAAATAAAAAAAAAGAAGAAACCGATTGTATTCCACTCTATAAAAGGGGGGGAAATGGGGCAATGAATTGGTTTGTTCAATTGAGAAATGTGGAGAAGGTTTTGGTTGTATCACAGAAGGCTGAAAAGTATTTTTTATTAGCGAACCAAAATGATGTATTGATTTGACTACTATTGTAGCCGATTGTTTGATTCTGTAACCAAACCCAGTTGCATTTGTACAGATCCGCGTGCACTAGCACTTCAGAAGACCAAATGGGCTGTTCAAGTCTCTGTATGATGTCTTCATCCCTCTGGGCAGATGCTAATGACAAACAGGATCTCTGTAAGACAGAACTACTATTGTTACAGTCTCATATGTATCCCAGCACATGTAATTTTTTAAATAGTTTCTGAATAAACACTTGATAACTATGTCAACTTTGAGGGATTTAAGTAATGATTCCTTGAGATGGTGAAACCACCTTTATTAACAATTTAGAAACTGGCAGCTCTTTTCGTCCTAGCAAGAATAAGTTACCCCTCATTATAAAAATTTCAATGTATGTATACATGCATACATATACATAATATTGGCTCCTTTGTTGGTCTAGATTTTTTTTCTGAATATCGATGAATATATTGATTAATGGTATTTTAAATGTGTGTTTCCTCCCTGAAGTATGATTCTAGTACATGCATGGATGATGGTAAGTAATATGTTCATTCTCATTCTTCTTAAACAGTTTTATATTTGCCACATCCAAGCTGTGTATGCAGCTTGAGGACTTGCACGTCTTGTGTAAAATTGTTCATCAGTTTAGAAGGATACTTTATCTAATGATGATGGATGTCATAAACGTCTGGGATGTTTGTGGGTACAAGCTGTGCGCCTCTGAAAAAGGCTTCCCAGTGAGTTTAAGTGAGAATTTAATGAGAGGACATGTTTGACTCAATCTGAACTCAAAACACAAGCAGCACTTCATGGCTACTGCTGTTTCTCTACACAGTCTCACCGAGAACGTGGGCACTATCAAGGGCTGTTTATGAACTTCCTGGTTAAGGAACAATTGCCATGGCATTCTGCCACAAAGAGGCAGCATTCACCCGTGAGTAAATTGACAGTAACTACTTCAATTCAGATTGAAATGGTAGACACGGTTTCCCTAAGGAATTATTTTTAAAAATGAAATAACTCTAACGCTATTCTCGACATTGGTCCTCCCAAGAATTTTCTCCAAAGCAGAGAAAGCATAAGCTTAATAGTGCCACCATATTATCACGGAAATAAAAATCCTAGCTCTGATTTTTCATCTCCCTCCTCGGTTTTAGATTCAAGGATTAGAAACAAACAAAAACAGCGGTGTCTCATGTGGATGTCACTGACAATATTTCTTTACAGACTGTGTTACTTGACTCTTTGAAACTGCTACTGTCACCTCACAGTATTTTACATTCAACTATGAAAGTTTATAAATTATAAAATACCGATAGCAGTTAGAAGCATCAAAATCACAAATATTCTTATCTTTATGTAATAAATAATCCACATAAAGGCATATGGCTGAACAATATGATTTCCAAAGAAAATTTGTTAACATAGTTTCAATTAACATGATTTTAAATCAGCACCATTTCCGGTGATCTCATTTAACAATTGCCTTTCTTTTCTTTCTGTAATACAATCTGAGGATTTTAGAATATTATATCTTTTAAAACGGGAAAATTGAAAATTATATGGGTTGTTAACAAAGATTACTTTAAAAATCCTTTGACATTTCTGGATTAAAAGGTTAAAATTGATTCATCTTCAGTTTACTAAGTTGGAAAAAATATTGTTCAGAATCATATTGCAAAGAATACATAAAAATTATATTTCTCTCTCTCTTTCTATATGTATATATATATAGAGAGAGAGAACGAGACATGACCACGAACAATAGAACCTTAAATGTGTACATTTGCATGTTTTGTTTTAGATATTTCATCTAATGTAAATATACTTTCAGGGAGATATAAATATTATTTTCATGTTCTCTGCTTATAATGTAACAGAAGGAGTGATCTTAGATAAGTCTTTCCCATGATTTGAATACTGATAGAAAAATCACTCATTGATTTATTTATAGGTATTTTCATTTAAATATTTTTATCAATGGGTGAAACAAAGCTCCCCACATGTACAATAGGTCATCATGCCTACATGTCATTTCTATTTTTCATATACTTTTTCCTTAATCATAAACAAAAAAAACTTATACTGGGAGATAGATAAAAACACAGATATATGGAAACCATGATCTGAGATTTTCACCTTACACATTGATGGGATTCTTGATATACAGTTTTGTTCTCTGCAAGCAACTCGAATTATTCCATATTATTTTCCTTCAGTAATCTATTGTGACTTTCTTTCTCCTTATGACTCTACCTCTTTCATTTCCTTTTTTATTTTATTTATTTATTTATTCATGTATGGTTTTCTGTGCAGTTGTTGTTGCTTTCTGTTAGAGAAATGGATTGAGTGACAATTATTTAGTCCTTGTCTGAAATGCTGAAACTGGCCATCCAATGTAAAGAGCCCAGTGTTTTCTTTCCCAAATCACAGGACTATGTATTACTAAAATCATAGCAGAACCCAAATAGACTTTGATTTCAGTTTAAAGCATGTGATTGAACTTTTTAGAAAGTCAAAGTTAAACTATTTGATGTTGTGAAAAAGTTGTTTGCTACAACTATATATATTTTTTAAGAATAAAATTTTAATGTACTGAAATCAATTTGGAAATAATGAAAGAACACCTTTAAATGCTATAATCCAGGCATATTTAATTACTTGAATTTGAAAGGGGAAAATGTTATACATATGTAAACTAAACTGTTAATCAAATTAAGTGTTTACGTTTAGTTATAGAAGGGTCTAAGGATCTCTAAGCATTTTGCAATTCAAAAACTTGAGAGTAACACCAAAGTAGCCTGGTAGTTATGTGCTTAAAGTAATTTAGTTTGTACATCCAGTATCTTATATTTATTTATATTCTATTGATGAAATTCATCTTCCTATGATTTTAAATGATTCCTAATGTCTTCCTGCAATGGTATTGCCCATATAAAAGGTTTACCAGAGTATGTGTCCATGTATGATATGAAACAGCAGGTGGGCTATGAATCACTGCATATTCAATTTTCAAGAAATACTGTTCTTTTGGAATTTCAAATTAAAAGTTTATGTTTTGTGCTTTGAAGAAAGTTAGATCAGAAAGAAAGGAATGTGATGTAATATGTATGCTTGAAACAAGAGACTAATGTTCTTTCTTCTTCTTTTGTTTTTATCAGACCATTTGGCTCAAAAGTAACAGATCAAATATATCTAATGGAAACTATGGTGATATTAGAAATCATACTTTTATATACATTTCTAATGAAAATAACACTTAATTTAATTTAAAGATTTGGACTGGTATAGGTTATTTCTTATAAAGTGCTGTTGAAGATTAAATTACAGATATTTAACAGAGAATCAATGTAATACAAATGTTGTCATTTGACTTTCTACAGTTCTGAGAAAATAAGAACATATCAATATATCGCACACTGCAAAATATGTCAGACATAATTCTATTAATTATCAGAATGTCATTTACTATATGAAGCATTATCATGAACATATGTTAACATAAAATATCCTAATGATTTGTAGGTGGGTAATAGTCAGTAACCCTGAACAGAAATTATATATTTCCGATATAAACATAGAGATATTTAGGTTGAATTTAAATATGTTTATAAAACTAGAAGTTTTGAACCAGTATTTGAAGGACATTTTTCATTCAAAACATTCACAGGTGGAGCCATGGCTTATTGAAAGCTCACTGAATTTTGGATACATTGAACAAAGTATTGACATTTTGTTCATTGTTAGAATGATATTTTAACGTATCAACCTATTTTAGTTCAATTTAGATTTACTGTAATAACTAAATTTAGTGTAATAACTCATTATCAAATCATATTTATAATCATATATGTACATACAAGGATTAGTGATTTGGGAGATGAATATTTTTAAAGTTTTGCATATAAATCATTTTCACTGTTAATGACAATTTCTAGCATTCTCAATTTATATACTTTAAAAAACTATTTTGTATAGTTGATTGAAAACAAGCTTAATATCTGAAGTTGACACCAAACTTGCTATATGTTTGCAGTGTGGTAACTGTGCATTTTAATAAAATTTAAAACATAGCATTAACCCCAATGTAATTGTTTACCAATATATTTGTCAGATAGCATATTGTTTTGATCAGAAAATTTTATGCACATGAGCCCTCATCCTGTCTCCTTGTATCTTTTGACTACTTATCTTTTGCAAGCTCTTTAACAAAGTTTAGATAGATATATGGAAACAGTAGTATCAGTGGTATTTTTTTTTTTTTAATTCTCACACTGAGAATCATTCTCTGCCACCCATTTTTAACAAAAGAAGTTGGTATCGCTAATTAGCTAATTAATTTCAGTCATATCAATTCAACTTCCTGTGTGTAATGAAAATAAAAGCTACTGAGCACCATGCTGAATAAATACTAAGCTAGCAAGACAGTGTGAGAAAGGAGATGTGGATTTTCTATTGTTATTAGAGGCTTGTCACTCATTAATGATCACCATGTATGCATGGAATCTTTAGCAAGTAAAAGATGTTATTAATGCATTTAAACAACATACTTGATTTGATCTATAGGCTTCATTGTGCATTATCAGAAATTCCATTGTACTGATATAAACAATAATTAATACAATGGGAGACTGACAAGCTAAGTCAATAAAAATCTGTGATTTATTTCATGAGAACGAACTAATTTGTTTTTCTAGACAAACTGGAATTGGATTTTGTTCACCTTTTGGACTAGTAGAGTACCTTCCATAAAGTCTTAACCTACCATTTTACCATAATATTACATTGCCTGTTAAGCTGTAAGAGCATTTGGACTTTAAAAATGTTTAAATCAAATCTGTCCCTGTGATGTAGAATATATGTGGCAAATTCATGGCTTTGGAGGTCTTGCTCTATGGCTTGTCGGTGTATACATAAAGTAGCAGAGGGACTAGGCTTCTAACCTAAAGACATCCAGATTAAATGTAAAAAGCATGAGAATAGCTTTCTGCTAAAATATTGATGTTATGCTAGAAATACATGAGTAAGTGTCAAAGTTCACTATTAAAATTTACTTGGAGTCTCCTAAACATGAAACATGAGTTAGCCTATTTTGTTGCATAGTTGGTCGATTATATACTCACATTGTCCTGAGCAGAGCTACCAGCAGTTACTTGGAGTTTATTTTTATTTCCATAGAAAAAAAAGAATTATTACAGCATGTAGTGTTTGCTTCTTGCAAACTGTTCAAATTCTGATTACTTAAAGAGAGGACTAAAGGCCAGCTCAACAAAAACCAAAACAGAACAGAGCAAAACAAAACAGAACAACAATAAAACCAAGTATCGGTTGGAATAAGATTGTCTTTGAGGATGAAAGAGATAACTAGGCAAACTTGATTTTCTATAATGAGTATGTGATTAAAAAATATAATTCAGAAGTGCCAAAATGATGTCAGTGGGTTTGAACATAATGGTGCAGGAAATAAATATTTTGAGTAAGTAGCTTATTTTTCTGATAAGTTGCTTTGAATTGGTTGTATATCTCTTGAAATATCAAATAATGTGATGAAATGCATAAGTTCTTTCTGTGTCCTTTTTGTTTTCAACATTTTTTCTCTAAGAATATACAATTAGCATACTATGTACAGTATTATAAAATTTTAACTTTAATATTTTTTCTAGGAAAAATATATTTATTATGTAAATGTTCTCTGGGTGTAATTTTTTTACTATTAACTTGAATCATATGATAATTGCTCCCTTTTTTGAATGGGAAGTTATGACACAAATTATGATATTGTATTTACAATTCTTTGATGTTACATCAAGCCACATAATAACAAATGGCTAAAAGGTGAACTTATGATTCTAGAATTCAGGATTTTTCCCTCTCATGTGTCTTTTGCAACTTTGATAAAGAGGCCTAACTAATTTTTTAAGGAAAATAATCGAATCAGTTATGAAAAACTAAAATAAATATAGCTTTTAAGATTTTCCTACTGTGCATTTTTCAGCTGTGATCCTAATTTAGTGACATAATAATTGATTATCATTGTTTCTAAAATGATTTCTCTACATATGGCATGGTGATATTTGTGGATGAAATCATCTACATTACTGCAGAATGTATGTGTTATATTTGTGAAAAAAGTTACTTCAAAATGCATTTTCAATTGTGTGTCCATTTTTAGATAGTTTAAAATGGTAATTCACTTTAAAAAAACATTTCAGTGCATTTTTAAAGTTTTCAAAATAAACGTGCCCATTAAAAACTCCATTTTGATCTTTTAGCCTAATTTAAATGTACACTTTCATTATTTCTTTTAAAAAAAGAGTGTGCATTGAAAGCACATGGTGATTTTTTCCATAAATATTCTTATTTTGTTTGCACTTAAAACATTTAGAAAATGTATTTCAGGTGACTTTTGCCACGGTGATTTTATTTCAAATAATAAAGAATATCCAAAATTGAAAAAAAAAAAAAAAAAAAGAAAAAGAAAAAACCTCTTGCATTTCTGTAGAACTAATTTGAAGACACAATAGGCATGTTATACAGTATTTCCCATTGTAATACAGAAAGGGAGGTAGTTCTTCTTATATAGTGACTATTAATCTGTAGGGCCAGATTTCAGGTTTTTTAAAAATGCATTATCAGACAATATTGAAAAAAAAGATCTTACTAGTGTTACTTCCTTGTCTCAATTACAATCTCATTTATTTCTCAAATACCTTCAGAATCACTGAAGAATTTTAGGGAGGGCTTTAACTTTTTGAATTTTGAGTAGTAATATTGACAAAAATATTGCATGTATAATAATTAAACCATTAACTAAGTTACTAAGGAACAACATCATGAACTACAAAATAATGTTCTAGAAGATTCAAGCAGTGTTACAATCTAACTCATTTATAAAGGAGTATTAATAGATATTAACTTGTACTATCTTACACAAAAATTGTGGCTTTATTTTACATAAGAATTGATTAATTGTCATATAAAGCATAATTTTTCTTAATGGTTAAATGATGCAGAATCTTCTACCTACATAGGAATGCTACACTTGGTGCCACATTAAGGATAATAAAAACACAGTAAAATATTTTAATTGGGTTGAGTATCTATCAGTGGGTTATCTTCCTGTGCCTTGACTATCAAAAGTAAGAAATGATCATTGACAGATATTTGCAGAACAATGATTAGATAGATTCAATGATTATCAAATACTTCCTCAAAATTAATTTTAGGGACAGATATATTGTTAGTAATATTAAGTTAGGATTGAGGTTGTTTATGGTAGAGTAATAATTATGTCTTGTACTTTTTTAGAAAGATTGAGGTACTGAAATAAATCCTCAACACCCCCCACATGAACTGTAACACCCAACACAAACACATAAAGATAGAAAAACAGAGAGACACCGAGACAGAGAGAAACATACAGAGGCAGACAGACAGACAGACCAAATAGACATAGATAATTTATAGAAAATACAGGAGGCAATATTAATAAATTTTAAGTAGATTGAAACCAGAAATACTTTAAATTTGCCTCTGTTTCTATCCATGTGAAAAGGGTAAATGAATTGTAAATAAAAATGAGGTACACAGACAAAATTATTCTGGTCTTGTAATTATTTACTTTTGTTTGTTAGTATAATTTCTATTCTGCCATTACATTATTATTATCTTCATGCTAGGAACAGGTTGTAGCAAAGTACCTGGTGAAGCGAGGAAAATTTTTGGCATTGTCAGCACATTGTGTTCCTGGTGTTTTGAGCCTCGTGAGGTGTTTATCTATTTAGAAATCCTTCCTGGACATTGTGTGTTGCCCTCGGCTATGATAAAATCAGTTTATCTTTTTAATGAGAATGTTTCCTCCAGGGAAAAAGCAATCCAGAAGGAATAGTACATTCCTTAGGGCGGCTGTTTCACAGGGACACATTTTTTTTTTTTTTTCTCTAAGACTGGCTGCACACATATTTCAGTGAAGAATGTTAATATTCTAAAATATAGCATTTTGTAACAATGCTCCAAGACTACAGAAAAAGACCATTTTGGAGACTATATATTTTCATATGTTTTTCAGTTATTTTATATAGATCAGTCATCATTCCTGTAACTTTGGTGAAAACTCTATCTTCATAACTGACGAAAATGGAATAATTATCTGCATGTAACTTACATGACTGGTTAGACAGCAGAAAACAGGACACTTTATAGTAGTGATTAAATTCATAATGAATTAAAAACACTATTTTGTCATTGAGCTATTTTAAGAAAAAAATGTGGATTGTTTTGGTTTTTTTTTCATGCAAACTTTCTTAATTTTTACATTCAGGAGCAACTGAGTGATGACACAATTGTGCACCGTCACCCCTTAAAGTTTGGGAGTCTGAGCTGTAGGGTTTCCTCAACATCCTCTCACACTTCATCAGGAAGGCTCCTAGGGTTACTAGATTTCAAGATGCGGCTACCTCATTTAACCATTATAAAGAGTACTGAGAAAGTAAATTTAAATTCTTTGTTTTGAATCCCCATTTTGTTCATGTTTATAAACCTTTGCTAGTACCTGAAATCATCAGTTATATGCACAATATTAACACACTGAACTGGGTTGCTGTTGCATTTCTTTGCGTACAATATGCACTGTTATGAAAATTGTATACAAAGTAACTTCATTTTGTTAGAAAAGCATTACCTCTAATACTACCAAAATATTTCAATAGTCATCTCAAGAGAAAATAAACAATACATTACTTGTAATGAACAAAAGTCAAACAATTGTCATTATTAGTACAAAAAAAGAAAGTTAAATTTTATATTTAGGAAATATTTCTGGAGTTGAAGAGTTCCAGGGACACACAATGGTTTTGTTTATACCCCTCAGAAAAATTACCAGATTGAACAAAAACCATCTAAAATAAAAAAGGAAAGTTTTTTATTTTCTTTTCACAAAATCAAATTAATTCCTATTCTTATTCATTGGACAGTTTTATTTTTATTGCTGTTATAAAAATAAAATTTTATTTGTTATTTGAAAGAAAAACACAACCTAATTAATATAAACATTCTGTACTTATTTATAGAACTAAATTACATTTATTCTGAAATATAACCAACTTCTCTCAGAAACGAATCTCATAAATTAAAAGATCAACCACTTGTGTTTAGTGTGCAGTAAACATCTTAAAAGAGAAAATTACTTAATCTACATGCATTTTATTTGATAAGTGCATTCATGAAAAATATTGAGCTGTGGACTTCTTTTGACCTTTATCAGATAGAATGAATTTATATACATAATTACCCATATAATTTTTAGTAGATAAGGTTATAATTTCTGTTTTGATAACAAAAGAAAAGACAACATTAGGAAATAGTGGAAATGCCATTGTATAGTGAATCATAAAAATCCTATGAATAATTGTGCAAGGCAACATTATCTTGAAAGACAATCATATAGAGTTTCACAAATTTAATATTTTGCTTAATAATGCAGGCATATTATATTCAAAGATTTTTGTTGTTAGATATCTGTTTAAGAATGTTATGTCATTTGATGAAATTCAACCCACTAATGTGTTATGAATAATATTAAAGACAGCATTGCTTCAAAAATGCCATAAGAAGAAAATTATAAGGAGGGGATATTTATTTAAACTATTGAGAAAATAATTTCTGAAGTCTAGTGTAACCTATGTCTGTTTCTATCTAGACTTTTAAAATGGGGGTTGTATTAGTAGTCTGAATGTTCATCCTCTCAGATATCGATTAATTTTAGCAAAGTTTGAAATAAATAGTAATTTAATGTAGCTTATATTAGAATAACACAGTGAATACTAAAATTAAAATAAAATAAAAAACATTTTTGCTCTTTCTTGAATGCCCACAGAAAATTTCTTAGTATAAGATTCAAAACAATGTTGTTTCATTTACTTTCGTTCTTATATTTACTACTTAGCAAGATTAATTTAAATTTGAAAATAATTCTGTGAAACAGAAAATGTCTGATGCCAATGAAATATGGGAAATAGGATATTCTCGCTATAGATAAGATAAAACAAGAACAATTTTAAGATATGTACTTTAAGTTAGCTTTAAAGAATTATGCATTTAACACCTATCAGGCAGTAAATGTTCTAAATATTAAATTTGCATTAAAAATTTTAAATACTTAATTCTATTTTATTGTAAAATTTTAGCATTGGTATACATTTTAACACTGAAATATGGAATATTCTAGATTAAATTCTATTTGGAGAAAACATTCTCAAGAAAATCGGGTTACTTCTACTCTTTTTATTTATTGAACAACTTTATTTTAAAAAACAAAGATAAATGTACAGATTTTAAAAACATTTTTGCATAACAGTATATGAATACATTTTTTGTCAGTACTTTGTTTTTTTAAAGCTTTGATTGTATGCCTTAAAATCTTACTAGTTGCAATGAGCATAAATTACAAGTAAAACAAGATGTAACCTGGAAATATTCAAAGTTTTCTTGGTGTGTAAAGATTAAGCATAATGATTTTTCTTTCTTTTCTTTCTTTCTTTCTTTTTTTCTTTTTTCTTTTTTTGCCTTTGTTTTTATTGAACTTCATGTATAGCCTGTGAGTTGTTCTGGGGTGTTCAGAGCTTTCTGGAGTTAGTATCCAATTAGCAGTGACTGCATATTATGTCTGTTCTTTTGTGACTGGATTACCTCACTCAGGATGATATTCTCTAGATGTATCCATTTTCTTAAGAATTTCATAAAGTCGTTGTTTCTAATAGCTGAGTAGTATTCCATTGTGTAAATGTACCACAATTTTTGTATCCATTCATCTACTGAAGGACATCTGGGTTCTTTCCAGCTTCTGGCTATTATAAATAGAGCTGCTATGAACATTGTGATGCATATATCTTTGTTGTATATTGGAGTGTCTCTGGGGTATATGCCCAGAAGTGGAATAGCTGGATCTTCAGGTAGTACTATGTCCAATTTTCTAAGGAACTACCAGACTAATTTCCAGAGTGGTTGTACCAGTTTACAACCCCACCAACAGTGGAGAAGTGTTCCTCTTTCTCTGCATCCTCACCAGCATCTGCTCTCATCTGAATTTTTGATCTTAGTCATTCTGACTGGTGTGAGGTGGAAGCTCAGGGTTGTTTTGATTTGCATTTCCCTGATGGCTAATGATGTTGAGCACTTCCTTAGATGCTTCTCAACCATTCGATATTCTCCAATTGAGAACTTTTTGTTTAGCTCTGTACCCCACTTTTTAATACGGTTGTTTGATTCTCTGGTGTCTAACTTCTTGAGTTCTTTGTATACCTTGGATTTTAGGCCTCTATCAGATGTGTGTTTGTTGGCTGCAATTTTGTTTTTTTTTTTTTTTTTTTTTTTTTTTTTTTTTTTTTTTTTGGACAGTGTTGTTAGACTTACAGAAACTTTCCAATATCATTAAGTCCTACTTGTGGATATTTGACTTTAGATCAGGATCCATTGGTATTCTGTTCAGGAAATATTCTTGTTTGCCTATATTTTCTAAGGATTTCAATACTTTTTCTTCTAATAATTTCAGTGTACCTGGTTAAATGTGGAGATCTTTGATCCACTTGCACTTGAGCTTTGTACAAGGAGATAAGAAAGGTCTATTTTCATTCTTCTATATGCTGAGAGCCAGTTGGACCAACACCATTTGTTGAATAGGCTGTCCTTTTTCCACTAAATGTTTACAGGTCCTTGTCAAAAAACAAGTGACTATATATGTGAGGGTTCATTTCTGGATATTCTATTTTATTTCATTGATCCACGTGCTATTCTCTGTACCAGTACCCCTGACCTCAAGTTATATTACAATGCAATTGTGTTAAAAACTGCATGGTACTTCTACTCTTTTCCTCTGGAAGTCATTCGGCATTTAAAGCCCAAACTGTGAACTTTCATCTGAACCTGAAACGATTGCATTGTCTGCATGCGTGCTATGAAGGAAAGAGATATTACATATATTACATATATTTCTCAGAAATTATATATATACATATATGTAATTTCTTTTATCAAATACTTATTCAATCAGAAAGCATATACATATATGAAGATTTCTGGTTTTTTTTCTATTGAGTATGTTAATGTTTTATAACTGAAATTATAGAATTTCAGAATTCATTTACTATTTGAGATTTTGAGTCTAGTATTTTCTCAGGTTTTGAATACCCCAAATTGTAAAAAACATTGTTACAAAATTTTTATTTATGAATTAGTTATATGAGTTATTGAATTTTTGTCATTACACCAAGAATGTTTTACAGTATATTAATATAATGCCTGTGTCTATGGTTTTTGTGATTCCTGAATTTTTAACTTATTTGGTTCTATCTTGTGTTATTTTGTTCATACATTTAACATAATGCTCCAGTTATTTTTTCACCATATCGTTCCAATAAAGGATTCAGATACATCTTCACTTTTAAAGAACACAGAATACAATAATTCTGTGTATATTTGTGTACAGAAATCAAGATTTTTTCCAAAAAGCATGTATCTTTGCATACGGTAATAATATTTAATTTGATGAAATGCTGTATTATATTTAGTATCACTCTCTACATTTTTGACATAACTTTAAGCTATCTTTCTTTTAAATATTAGAATTATTCTATTTGTTATGTTTGTGAAAGTCACTGAAACTCCTTATAAACTGTCAAACTGAAATACCAAATGACAGCATCTCTATAAGTATTGTCCTCTCTTGGCACTACCCACTGTGGGCTTGATTCTCCAAATCATCATTAAACAAGAAAATTCTGTGTTATAGGCTTTTGTATGTTTCAGTAGGGTGTGGTATTTGCTCAGTTAAGTTTTAACATACATATAACCCTATGTTGTCTCAGGTTGAGAAAAACCTAACCAATAAAACAATTATATATACATACATATGCATATATATGTGTGTATATATGTATATTCACATATATGAATATACACATGCACATACAAATGTATATGCATACATATAAACATGTACACACAATCACGTATACACAAATTTGCCTAGTATAAAATTGAAAAACCTAATCTTAGATGCAATAAACAATTCAGTTTACATCATGTACGTATATTTTATTTCCACTTTATTTGTATAATTTTTGGCAGAACATGTTGTTCAAATGAGCAAGAGTTAATGTATATATTAACATGTGCCTTTTAGTACTTACTTAAATATGATACACTCATATGTATATCTCTTGTATAATATAATTATGAGATTCTATTATGAATAAAACAGATTCTGTGCTTATTCATTTTGTTTACAAACTAACCCAAATCAGAAGTGCTTTTAGGTCTACAAGTCATAACATAATATAGAGAAATGAATTGATAAGGTATCTTTTATATTTTCTATTCTTAGACTGTGGTCTATGAGTATTGTCATACAAATTTACTTACATGAATAAATTGCTAGTAGGGAATAACTTGGTTTTAGTAATTGTAAACTGATGTGACATATTTACATTTGTGTTCTTACATCTGAGAGGAATGAAAAGTTAAATCTTGTCCCCTCTTTGTTACATGATTTTAGATTATGACAGGTACATTCTTAAAATGCTGTACTGCAAATGAATTGTTTTAATTTTTCAATCTTTGTATTGTTTAAAATATACAGGTAGAAATCTACTGTGAATATTTGGCATGACTTGCACACGGAGTAATGTGTAGATAATTTGAAAAAAGAAGAAGCATAAACATTAGCAATTATTCTACTCCTTCAGGGACCAGCAAAGAGTGATATTAAGAAAATTTGTAAGCTATAGTATTTGTTTGGTCATATTCTAGAGAAAGTGTGCTTTGTAAATGTTATAGGATAAGGCAATACTGGGCCAAATGGTGTGTGTGTGTGTGTGTTTGTGTGTGTGTGTGTGTGTGTGTGTGTGTGTGTGTGTGTGTGTGTGTGTGTCTGCAGTATGATCCAAGGGATGGTTAAAAAAGACACCAGCATCTTCTTCCTTCGTTTTTATTGTGTTTTGTTTAATTGAAAATATATTACTTATGTAATATATTCTGATTACTCCTTCCCTCTTTCACCAGTTGGTACTCACCTCACCTCCAATCTGGATACCTTTCTATCTCTCTTTAAAAAACAACAGGGGTTGAGTATTTGATATGATATGATATGATATGATATGATATCGGTTAAAATAAAAGCACATTAGAATAGATAAAACAATCAGAAAGAAAGAGTTCAGGGAAAGACACAGAAATAGAGGACAAACCCACTCATTCACCTACTCAGGAATCCCATAAAAACACTGAACTAGAGATGTGATATAGATGCAATGAAAGATCAACGTTAGAGAAAATGAAGTAAGGCCCCATCCTGACATTATGAGGCAAAGAACCTCCAGTTACACTTTTGAGTTCATCTTCTGTTGGCCATCTCCTGCTGGGTCATAGGACCTGTCCTCAGGAATAGCTTGTTTTCCTAATGAGACTTACTGGGAGAAAACTAAAGGCTCTGTGTTAAGAGTGGAGGTATGTGTCCACTTCTTTCAGCTCAAGGATCCATCTGGTACAGGTCCATGCAGGCCCTGTGCATGCTGCCCCAGTGTCTACACCTTCATGTGAGAACCAATCCTGTTGGCTCTTAGGGCCTTGGCTCCTTGGTATCCTCCATCTCCTCCGAATCTTGTCCTTATTCCACACTTTTTTCTCAGCGCTCAGGGAATCCTGAGGCAAAGGATTTGATAGAGATATTCCATTGAGGATAGAGTGTTTTAAGTTTTCTCCCACTCTGCGTAATGTCTGGGTATATGTCTGTATTTGTTCCTGTCTGCTGCAGGGCGACACTTCTCCGATAACGTCTGAGTAAAGCATGGATCACGTCATTAGGAGTCATTTTATATCTGTACTGTTTCAGTGCTCATGTCAGTGGTGTTTGATTGTTAATTTGGTTGTTGTTTTAGAACATTAGTATTTGGTCTTACACTAGGTCCAGGGCTATCCTGTCTCAGGTTATTTTTTGCCCAAGCAGTGCCATAGCTGAAATTCAACTCTTGATTTAAGTCAGACATTGGTGATCACTCTCACACACTAGGTGCAACCATTGCATTAACATCGTTTTCAGGCAGTATACTATTATATATCAAAGGGGTTGAAACTTCCAGTGTATATGTTTGAATATAACGTATGGCCCAGTTAAAAATGGTTGCTATGTGTAAGGATGAGTTCTAGTACATCATGCTGCTAAGTTTTGATTTAGTACATGGATCCCTTACTTGGATAAAAATCACACAGTGAACAATTTGTGTCTTAGATTGCTGTCAATTCTAAAAGACACAAGTTTGAAGAATGCTGTACTTGTGGCTTTTTATAGTAACTAGACAATATTTATAATAAAAACACAAGTATTTAAAATATTTATTTTAATTAATATGAATGATGAGTACTAATCATCACTCTCTGTTCTTTTCTAGCTAGGGCATTATTAATTTTTATTAAAAACATTTTCCTTACATTTTTGTTTCATTCAACTTATAAGTGTCCTACTTATAAAGTTGATGGTGGGTTTGAGTGGAATATCTAAAAATTATATGACATTGGTGATTTCTATTATGAATAGAGATTTTTTTCATGTTAAATTCATGCAAGATATACCTCTGAACCAACAACAGATAAATTTTGTTCATGGAAAACAGACGTTACGCACCTATAGAAGCTCACCATCTATCAACAAGGCTGCAAAGTAAAAATTACAGAGAGAAAAATGCTTTAATGTAATGAAAGGTGATAAGAAAAAAATGATTTTTACATTCAACAAGCCAGTATCTAAATGGAGATATATATGTATGTGTACATGATGTATATGTGTACATATATGTATATATGTTTATGTATATTTGTATAATATTAATGTATCAGAATTTTTATCTTTCTATTATTGTTCTTTGAACTTTTTTCTAAATATTTCTTTTGAAATATTAGTCAGTGCTTTTAAATGATTTATCACTTTTTATGGTTCCTTCCATTGATCTCAGTATCTTTAGTGAACTCATTTTATTCTATGAATTCTACAGAGCATTTCCAAGAATATTTTTTCATATTTTTTTTAAATTCATCATGCAACAAGGTTGTTAGTTCTGAACACTTCTGCTAAAACCACTGAAGAAAACATTTTCAATTTACTTGCCTGAAGCTTTTATTTTTTTCATAGAAATTATGGTTCCTGTGTGCATTTTAATTTTCTTTCTTCTAATCAGAACCAATTTAATTTATTTGGAAAGAGCTGCACTGGACTGGATCTTGGTACAGTTTGAAGGTCCCATTCAAAAGTCATTCTGGAATTCAATTGCTGCTGTAATGTTATGAAGAGCTGAAATAGTAGAGGGTAGTCAGGTCATGAAGGTTCTGTGCTCACAAATGAAATAAGGCTGTTATTTCAAGATTTAGTTGTGGGAGATATTCAGACAATTGTTCTCTCCTGTCTCACACGTGTGTCCTTGTTCTCCTGACAAATTATGGCACAGCATGGAGACCGCTGGCAGATACCAGAGCAATGCTCTCAGACATTCCCTTCTCTACAAATGTAACATACATTTTTAACAACCACATTACCTACTCCACTATATTCTGATAGAGCAGCATGAACCAAGAGGCAACAGAGACTCAAAAAGTGATCATAAAAACAGAAATAATACTAGAAATCAGTTCTGTGGAGGTCTTATTCCTACTAGGAAATGCCCTGGTCATATAATGAAAAGGGAGAGAGAATGCGCCTAATTTGTCTTCGGTTCTCCTTTCTTTTTGTGTAGTCTTCCCTGTTCCATCTTCTGTTTTCTTTACTTCCTTATTTTAATTCAACTAGTAAGCATTTAGTGTAATTACCTGAGTTCATAGCAAATCAATCAGTATTGGCTATCTTATAAAGCAATGAATCACTAAAAAAGCACACACAAACATACACACAAACATTTCACAAAAAATTCCTGTCTGGTTGTGTTCAGGATATTAGCAGCTGTGTCCCATTTTCAGACTTTTACTTACAATTGCTGGTAACAATTGCACATACTTCAATATAGTTATAGGCATAGAGTATGAATGTGGGCCAAAAAAGTATGTTCTTTGCCATATTTCTGTCAATAGGGATATCATAAATTGCTATTTCAATGAGCTGAATTAATTTCTTTGTATTTGTGCATGCTTTGGGATGAAGTGGATCAGAAGGTTTATATTCATATCAAATATAAACTTGACTGAAAATTTTAGCACATAGAAAGGTGTGCATACTAGTAACACCTGACAATGCTACCTGAACCCAATTTTTAATGTCAGCAATGAGTAAAACATGGTGAGGAAATGGGGTTTGTCCATTTGTAAGACAGAAAGATGTGGCTAACATATTAATGCACTAACTAATACAGCATATGCATCTGGGAATAATAAAAACTTAAACAGAAAATGTAATCAAAACAAAATTCTCTTAATAATCACAGAAGCACTAATTGTGATATTTTTACCTCTTAAATTAACTAATTTCAGTCAAATAAACTATTTAACTTAATGCCTAGTATTCAGGAGTCATGATATATATCAAAAGTGTTCAATTTTCTAAGTCAGTATATTTCACAAGTATCATATATTTAATATGATCCACGGATTGATTTTCTCTGCATCTCTGAAACAATCTATGATTATCTATTCTCTCAACCAGGCACCCTACAGCTCCCAGGGACTAAACCACCAACCAAAGAGTACACAGGAAGGACCCATGGCTCCAGCTGGATATGTAGCAGAGGATGTCCTTATCTGCCAACACTGGGAGGGGAGCCCCTTGGTTCTGTGGATGCTTGATAACCCAGGATAGGGGATGCTAGTGCATTGAGGTAGGAGTGGGTGGGCTGGTGGGGCCACATCCTCACAGAGGCAGGGGATGAGAGGAGAGGATTGTGAAGAGGAAACTGGGAAGAGAAGTAACATTTGGAATGTAAATAAGTAAAATAACCAATAAAAAATGAAATAAACATACAGTTATCTTCTACAAATATTAGTCTACTATTGATGAAGATTCCTTATTGATAAGCACAATTTATCCTAACTAAAGTGTGCCAAAATTATATATTAAAAATTATAAAAAGTATAAAATTTATGTATTTCTATATGATTGAGATGGGAATCATAGAGTAATAAAAGTATTCCAATAAATTCTAAAATCTAAAAAAAATTCCATTAAATTAAAGATTTATCCAGTAAGTGGTGATAAAACTCATAGATTTTTCTACCCTTAAACTGAAGAATATCTTTTAAATTAAACATAATAAGAGAGTAAAAACATGAAATTTGCAATAAGTCTTTAAAAAAATATACATAACATGATGTATACTCTTTTAAAAATATGTCCGAGATGATATATCTGAAGACCTTGTAATATCTAGCTTTCAACTCATAAAAGCCAGAAATTCCAAGTAAAAACTTTAAATTTAGAATAATTAAGTTTAACATTTAAACTAGATTTTGCTTGGAGGCATAATAGAAGCACATTTAGGAAACATATTATGTCTCAAAAGTCTAGAGTTCTAAAAGTTACATTAGAAATTTCTTTATATGATAGTAAAGGACTTACAAGTTTTGATGCACAATTTTACAATATTAAATTTTTTTCCAAGTAATTTTTATGGGCGAGACTTAACTTTCTAAGCATCTGGAACAAAAGAGGCATTCAGAAAATAATTTTAATTAACAAAATAGTATAGTGAGTGAAGGAACTGAAATAAGTAGGAACACGATGAAATACTTTTACAGTCTCTAGCTATATATATTTGAGTTGTACAATTTACATGAAAGTAGCTAACATATAATACTATAAAATACAGTTTTGGGAAATACAAATATGTATTTATATATATGTATACACATATGTAATTTATATATAATCTGTACATACATGTATATATGTACATATGCAATATATTATACATACACATGTTTATACATATTTGATATATATGTATATATAAAACAATGTTAACTATAGACTAAAGCATTTTCCAAAACAATATAAGATCATAGAGAAATATTAAATCTATCTACTTGTCTGTCTGTCTGTCATCTATCTATCTATCTGTGTATCTGATCAGTTAGCTTTGTAATCTCATATGGACACAAGCTTGCACATGAGTGCATTTGAAGGTGTTAGAGAAAACTTGAAAGCATTATTTTTTTCCCAACTTGTGGCATAAAAGGAGCAAACTCAGATGGTGAAGCTTGGCAACTTATGGCATTATCCACTGAGCTGACCTGGTGGAACAACAGTGGGTTTTACAGTGCCTGTTGTAAGTGTTTACAGAGTTACAAGCTGATAACCACATGACTGCTGTCTGCATCCATTTTCTACAGATGAGAAATGACACACTAAAATGTGAGCATTTTCTATTAAATGGCAACCAGTCTAATTCACTGTAGTGTTCTGTAAATACATTTTTTTTTGCTTTTGTGTGTGTCCATTTATTCTTAGAAAACACATTGTATTTTATTGCACAGAAGAATCTATTTGATTATTTGAATCTCTTATTTCTTTGTCTACAATTCTGCAGATATCGCTTTCTTTTAATACAGAAGAACCTACTTATCAGTTTCTCTTTTACTCTGAAAGATATTAATATACCACCACAAATTATCACGATCCCGTTTATTATATCCTTGGCATATAAGGATTGAATGATGTCACCTTATAGAATATTCACAGACATATTTCATACATTCCTAAAAACATAAGAGACTATTTCTATCAGACCTAAGGGACATATTTTATCCCATATGCTTTATAATGTATACTGAATGCACCCTGTTTCAATGGCTTCTTTTCTTAAGAGATGGCTGAAGCATAGCTTCTATATTTCCTTATGACTGCTAGTTACCCTTTACAGTGTCCACTATGGCAGAGATGTTTCTTCCTCTCTTTTGCAACTTTTGTGTTACAAATAAAACACTTGGTTTGCAAAGCAGCTAATGAAAGTGAAGGGTTATCCACAAGAAACTCTTAGTTATTAGCAAGGAATCTGCTTACTTCAGGGCTGTGCTCTGGCCAGACATCCCATTTTCTCTTTTTACCTTGCTTTCTTGTAGAGTGCATACAAATGCCTCTTACCCCTGGAAACAAAGCACAGGGAGACTCTGAACATACATTGTCCAGCTTTCTTTAGAGCCTCAAATAAAGAAGAAAGGACATTAGTCAATGCCATTATCAGAAATCTTTAAATTTCAAATTCCTTGGCTAGAAACTAAAATTTGAAGCAAAACGTTTTCATAGTTAAAACCATTGTGTTCTTAAATAATCATTTTCCTTTCAATTCAGAATCTTTAAGAGTCAGGAAATACACTGAACACATTTGACATGTACAAAGGCAGAAGGGCAAGGATATTTATTTAAAGCTGACTTATGACAAATTTCCATCATATTTACCCAAATAATCACCTATTGTTTCTATTTATGAATCTTATAGCTTATAAAAACCATGAGAAATTGTACTTCCTTAGTGACCTTCTCAAGGTCAGTTGCTCTGACTTACCCAAAAAACATATTCATCGCTGAGAATAAAGAATATACATTGCCTCTTTCTAGACCACTACTGTTGACATTTAATCAGAAAACAGAATAACCAGGGCATATCGTTCTAGATATTGCATTGTACTATATTGTATAGCCTCCTTTCCCCCCATATATTTTCATTACATAATTTTATAATTTTCAAATTTATTCTATTCGATCTTTGTAACTTAACAGAAAACTCACCATCTGGGACAGGTTCAGTGGCCAAATAGCTTGGGAGATCTACCTATGTCTGTCCCTTCAGTCCTGTCCCTACAGACACATGCACACATGAATAACTGACTTTCTACATGGGTGTAAGAAATTTGATCTAAAGTCCTCAGCCTCTCCTGTTACATGTTATACAATGACTTAGAATCTTTTGCATTTTAAAGATGATAATGTTTCTTTATTGAATGGTCTATGGATTTAGCTGTCTTATACACTTGGGTGGATTCTATCTTATACTACTTTGAACATGAGTGGATAATGCTTTTTGAGGATTTGCTCTTTGTTTATTTGGCTAAACCATCAGAGTTTCTGTATTTTGTGGTCATTTTTTTAGGCAAAAATGATTAAATCTTTATTTGGATTTTGACCACTAAGAATAAAAATTTTGTTAACTTAACCTCACAAATTACATTTCCATTAATATTTTCAATGTTGTGATTAATTTTCTAATATTTTAATCTAGTATCTAAATTATGAAAATATTTTAACATTAAAAATACCCAATTCATCTATTTTTCTGATTTTTTAAATTGAATAACTTTATTTTAAAAAACAAAGATAAATGTACAGATTTTAAGCAGTTTTTCATAAAAGTACACGAATACACTACTAAACTATCAGAAACAATGACTTTATGAAATTCTTAAGAAAATGGATGCATCTAGAGAATATTACCCTGAGTGAAATAACCAGTCACAAAAGAACAGACATTATATTTAGTCACTGATAATAGGATACTCAACCCAGAAAGCTCTGAACACCCCAGAAATAACTCACAGACAATATGAAGTTCAAGAAAAAACAAAGGCCAAAAAAAAAAAAAAAAAAGAAAAGAAAATAGGTTACATCTTGTGTTTTACATGTACTTTATACTTATTGTAACTAGTAAGATTTTAATGCATACTGTTAAACCTTTAAACAAATCAAGTACTGGTCATTTTTTTTTGTTTTGTTTTGTTTTGAGGAATTAGCATGTGACATTTTATAGAAACTACACTATGAGGCAAATATATTTATTTCTACAGAGCACAAATATATACATTTGACAGGTTAAACAGCATTTGTTATTCTGTTTTGTAGCAAAACAAAATTTTCATTTATATATTTAGGTTTCCATCACATATTATATGTATGTGTAATAATACAAGAATACCTGGGTAATGTTTTCTCAAATACAAGTATTGACTTCTTAATGGCATTCTATTGGCTGTTAATGATTATGTCCTCAACTTGGAACTCTTATCTTTTCTTCTCTATGCTGTGGTAAAATTTAAAAGCAACCATTCCTACTCCAATAACATACTGGTTTCTACTGAATTTTCTTTACAGTCTTATACTGCTTTGTAGTACATTCAGTTTTTTTAAGTTTGATTGAGATATATCAAACCTAATCTCTATTTTTCACAGTTCTGTGAACTTGCCTATTTTCTTCATTACTCTGAAGGTCTATCAGAGTAGTTTGTGTAAACTTGGTCTTGCTGTTCCCTTGTGTGCAATCTTACTGATATTCCACAACACACACACACTCAAACACTCCCTCCTTCCTTTCTCCCTCTCTTCCTTCTTCTTCTTCTTCTTCTTCTTCTTCTTCTTCTTCTTCTTCTTCTTCTTCTTCTTCTTCTTCTTCTTCTTCTTCTTCTTCTTCTTCTTCTTCTTCTTCTCTCTCTCTCTCTCTCTCTCTCTCTCTCTCTCTCTCTCTCTCTCTCTCTCTCTCTCTCTCTCCCTCAATAAAACTAGTGAAGATCTTTAATATAACAAATGACCCACTAAATGGCAGGATTCTTGTCCAATTTCTCATTCTCTTGTCGTAGCATTCTCATAGAAAGCATCACTTATAGTTCTTCTCTCCATTAATTTAGAATGATATCTTTCACCTCTGGACCACGCCTGAAACAAGAAGTCTTTATAACTCATCGTTTTCTAAGCACCATACTCAAACAGAGGTCATTTTATGTGCATCATTAAATCTGACTCTTAGGTCTGTAGGCAGATTGATGGGCTGTTTTATAATTAGACATGCCTGTCACTTTTTCATCCTAAATTATTCAATTCCTGCACAAGGAATTGTTTTATTCACGGTTATACCATCATAATATTAAGTTGATATTGAATTAGTGGCCTAATTAAGAGGAAACGTAACTTGACAAGCATGTAGGTTTAGGAATGGTGTCGATTAGTGAGGTTTAAAAGGTGAAAGTGAATGTTCTGTTTGTCATTGAGGAAAAAAAAAACACATGGGGATTCTCTTTAAAAGGTTGCATATTGATACTGAAAGCATCCCTTTTGGAATCATTGAACTCTTGTGAATAAACGGTCTTGATAAAGCCAGCAAATGAGTACGTGGAGCTGAATCAGAGGTTTGAGGAAGGTCACCTGACTTAGTAGGTCAAAGTGGTGATACTTTCTGGGCGAAACGCCAGGTAGAAAATTTGCTCAAGAAGCATAGCTACCTCCTTATTAAGAAGCAAACCCTACTGTCAGCAGTAGTTGATCGGCAGCCACAGCAGGGAAGCATTACATGTAGAAACATTTCCTATGAGAGAGGAGAATCGCATGTATCCTTGAACATCGTGACTCAGCCTGTGATAGCACATGAACGGAGATGCACATCAAGCCACGTGGTCACCCGTTTTGACTGGTGCTCCTCCTTGTTATAGTTAAATAGTGGCCAGAAATGTGAGAAGCAGGAGCAATGATAGAGGCCTTTTTGGTTTTCAGAGATATGTAATCAATTTCAGATTGGATTACACTTGTGGTGCACATATCTTTTTTAAGACCTCCAAACCGGACATTCTGATAAGAAACTTTAATCGTCGTCACTTGGTGTATACCTGCTTCTCATTCTCAATGTCACAGCAGTGACATTGTGTTGTCATATTTATGGTGAAACAGGAAATAATCCATATTTTTAAAGATGTAATCTAATATTTGCTATTTGTTAATTTGATTTAGGCTTTGATTTTGCAGTGTATGTGATTGTATCTACTACTATTGCTTTCTCCTATATTGTCTCATGATCATAGAAATACTGTTTCTGTTTTTATTCAAAGGTAAAAGAAATAGAAATAGTTAAAGTTATAATTAAATATTGGGTATTAATTTATACCTAATATTCAGTACAATTAGTTGCAATTAAATATGCTTTTTATTAATGGTAATAGCAGTGACATTGTGTTGCCTTATTTATAGTGAAACATAAAATAATCCATATTTCAAGGATATAATCTAATGCACGATATTTGTCAAATTTATTTTTGATACAAATGTAAAAGAAATAGAAATAGCTAAAGTTGTAGTTAAATATTAGGTATGATTCCAAAGACAAAGGTAATGAAAAATTGAAAAACAAATGCTGTATTCTCTATTGTAAAGGTGTTTGATAAGATAAAATTACCCAAGGTAATGTTATTGCCAATTTAGTCATTTTCATCACATTGTATGCAGTTTCAAGGAGAGTTGTCCTTTCTTTCTATGTTTGGAATCTAACTTTCAATGTCTTGGTAAAATCCTGTTAATCTGTTATTAGTATTTTGAATATATCGAATTAGGGCAAACTATACATTATTTATGGTAATATATTTCTGCATTTTTTTTACTTCTACCAGTATTTTTCATATGTCATATTTACCTAATGAAAACATCCAAGTTTGACTAAAATGTGAAGTACTTTTGCTTCGTTCTATGAGGGTGTCTGCTTTCTGGTCAGTATCACTTCCCTCTGTGATGATAATTTGGTTGATCACTCGGTCAGGTCAGGAAAGTCAAAGGGGATCTGGACTATGGAATACATAGGTCTATGACACCCTAGAAGCTTTCCTAAAAGTATCAGTAATGTGAACACAGTTTCCATTGCTGACATTTCCAAGAGACTCACATTTACTCAGAGCAAAGAGAAAGGAAGAAGGCTGTCAGAAGAGAATCCTGTTTGATAGCTATCCTTTAATGGATAGAACTCTGACTTATTCCTCTAAGAATAATAGTTTCTGCTAGTTCTGTATTTCAGAATAAATACTTTATTTTATGTATTTTTGCCCTCTGATGCTTATTGGTATCTCTCTTTTCCCTTCGCTCCTCCTTTCTTTTCCTTTTCCATTTCCTGTTTTCCCATTTCCCTGTTCCTTCCTGCTCCTTCCCCCTCCTTTCTCATCCTGTAATCTCCCCAACCCCTTTATCTTACTTCTCTTTCTGTTCTTTTATATAAATTGTTTCTCATTATTTTTCTTTCTTATTAAAAATATACACCACAGTATGCTTTTATTTTGTTTAGTAAATATTATTTATAGGGAGGGGATTTCTATCCTAGGATTAATTGGTTTCAGGGAGTAAAAGAGACATTTAGTCAGAATATTTGACATAAAGCAGTTAACTTAAATATACATAATTAAGAGCAAATTATAATGGCAAAGGTCCTTATAAAAGAAAGGCAGAAAGAATAAAGACTAAGGCGTTGGATGAGCTGTGGAGGTGAGTGACATAGGAAAGAAAAGATGGTCTTATGTAAAAGCCTCAGGAGGCATGCCTGTAAATACATATCATGTTAAGCCACTGAGCTCATGATGATTTTTCCTACTTGCAATAGAAAATGAAGATATGTTAGAAATATATAAAAGCTTGTTATTAAATACTTCAGTGTTTTACATAATTAATTTGAAGTATAGTTAAAGTAGACAGTTCTAGAATAGCTCTGGGCAGTGTTCCATACATTTTACAAATGATAAAGGTAAGACTGTTTTATACTAAAGTAATCATGTTATTCTTAGTATAATGATATACTAAGTTGAAGTGTAAGTTAATTGATGGAAGCATTGATTGAGGTTAAATTATTCATGTAACCAGTTTAAAAAGTAAGATCATATCAAGTTTTTATATTTTTGCAAATAAATAGCATGTTATTTGAAGACTACATTCTAAAATATCTTCTGAAAAATTATAAGACAATGATAATTACTTAAAATTAAAAATTCTATTGATATTCAATATGACTTTGTGAATGTTCCTGAAAGTTATTTTAGGGATAATGAGACTATTGGTGTGGGCAGTGGAGGATTTTTGTGTGTTTTGGTTTTTTCCTATGTATCAAGAGAATACATACAATGTTGTGTATGTATTAAAAAGGTCTCTAAACCTTTTATTGACCCCCGAAGTCTCACTCTATGGACATCTCTTTAGTGTGGAGCCGACCACCCAGACTCTGTCACTCGGTCCACCCTCTCCAGGCGGTTTCCTTCCCAGGCGGTACATGCGACCCACAACGTTGCTTCTGTTCTGGGTGGATATGGCAGCCCGTTCCTCCACCACCTGACACAAACATGACTCCAAAACCCGGTAGCTTAACAAGCAGGTTTATATATAAAATTGCCAATCCACAAACCCTCTACACAATAAGCTTACATCTGATGAACAAAGATACAAACTGCCCTTCTATATACGATAAAAAGACCTCTAGAAACCCTTAAAAATAATCATATCTACCTATCGCTAATTAAGACCACCTAAATCTAGATCCTACTTCTCCAGCTCCATCTTGATTCCTCCCTGAACCTCCCTTTCTTCTCGTCTTCTGTTTTCCAAGCTTTTTACCACCTACCTTTCCAATGTCCAATCATGTGTCCTTTATCATCGACCCACAATATTAAAGAAAGCAGGAATGATCTAGACATGTGTAAGGAGACATATATTCTGAGAGTTGGTTGTAGACTGGATCTGAGATGTAGAAAAAGACACACAAAACAAATTTCACATATAAATATAATTTTAAATAATGAAAACAAAACTAAAAAATCATAAGAAAAATTTAGACACACTAAATTGTCTTTGATAAATTTAAGAGTATTTAAAAAAACAGATTCATAAAATTAAAAAACTATTTTAAATTTACATAAATGTTTTACTAAATACTAAATATTTTGCTTATTTGAGAAATGTCAAAATCAAAATTTTCAAAGTTACTGAACGATATTATAAATGTTCAGGTGAAAAATATTGAAATTTAAAATTTAATGATTTTAATTCACAAGAAAAATACTGTTTTACAAATGTAACATATTTATAATAAGCATGGGACCACAGAATTGTTGTTGTAAAAAGAAACACTGGCTGTGTATAATAAACATTCCAAAAACTAAACAAAAACAATTAGTCAACCCTTTAAGTACTAAACAGTTATTATGTGCATGTTCTAAAATAACTCAGTTAAAATAATTCAGTTTGAATAGACAGTATAAACATACACTTGCTTTATTTGCTTGGTATTTTAGACATGTTTCTGTTTATAGATAATAAAGTTTCTAATTTAAATCCTATTGTCTTGAAAATGTACAAGACTCCATAACTTGGGAATTTTCTCAGCTAACTTATGAATAACTCCAATTTCTTTTTTTCAATTTAACAACTTTATTTTAAAAAACAAAGATAAATGTACAGATTTTAAAGCATTTTTGCATAACAGTATATGAATACATTTTTTTCAGTACTTGATTTTTTTTAAAGGTTTGATAGTATGCCTTAAAATCTAACGAGTTACAATGAGCATAAAGTGCATGTAAAACAAGATGTAACCTGGAAATAGCCAAAGTTTTCTTGGTGTGTAAAGATTAAGCATAATGATTTTTCATTTTTTTTTTTTTTTGGCCTTTGTTTTTCTTGAACTTCATATAGTCTGTAAGTTGTTTCTGGGGTATTCAGTATTTCTGGGGTTAGTATCCAATTATCAGTGACTGCATATTATGTTTGTTCTTTTGTGACTGGGTTACCTCACTCAGGATATATTCTCTAGATACATCCATTTTCTTAAGAATTTCATAAAGTGATTGTTTCTGATAGCTGACGAGTACTTCACTGTGTAAATATACCACAATTTTTGTATCCATTCATCTACTGAAAGACATCTGGGTTCTTTCCAGCTTCTGGCTATTATAAATAGAGCTGCTATGAACATTACGGTGCATGTGTCTTTGTTGTATGTTGGAGCTTCTCTGGGTACATGCCCAGAAGTAAAATAACTGGGTGTTCAGGTAGTACTATGTCAAATTTTCTAAGGAATTGCCAGACTGATTTACAGAGTAGCTGTACAAGTTTACAACCCCAACAACAGTGGAGAAGTGTTCCTCTTTCTCTGCATCCAAGCCAGCATCTTCTGTCATCTGAATTTTGATCTTACCATTATGACTGGTGTGAGGTGGAATCTCAGGGTTGTTTAGATTTGTATTTCCCTGATGACTAGGGATGTCAGGCACTTTCTTGATGCTTCGCAGCCACTCCATATTTCTAAACTGAGAAGTTTTTGTTGAGCTTTGTACCCCATTTTTAATAGGGTTGTTTGATTCTCTGGTGTCTAGCTTTTTGGGTTCTTTTTTATACCTTGGATATTTAGCCTCCATCAGATGTGGGGTTGCTAAAGATATTTTCTCAATCTGTTGGCTGCCATTTTGTTTTCTTGATATTATCCTTAGCCTTACAGAAACTTTGCAATCTCATTAAGTTCCATTTGTGGATATTTGACCTTAGAGAATGAGACACTGGTGTTTTGTTCAGGAAATTTTCTCCTGTACCCATGTTTTCTAAGCTTTTCCCTACTATCTCTTCTAATAATTTCAGTGTACCTCATTTAATGTAAAGGTGTTTGATCCACTTGCACTTCAGCTTTGTACAAGGAGATAAGTAAGAGTGTATTTTCATTCTTCTGCATGCTGAGTGCCACTTGGACCAGCACCATTTTTTGAATAGGCTGCCTTTTTTCCATTGAATGTTTACTGCTCCTTTATCAAAAATAAAGAGACCGTATAATGAGGGTTCATTTTTGGATCTTCTATTCTATTCCATTGATCCACATGCCTATTTATATACCAGTACCATGCAGTTTTTAACAAAATTGCCCTGTAATATAGATTGAGGTCAGGGATGGTGATTTCCACAGATGTTTTTTGTTGTTGAGGATGGACTTAGCTTTTCTAGGTCCTTTCTTTCTTTATTTATTTATTTATTTTTTGTTCTAGATGAAATTGCACATTGCTCTTTCCAACTTTATAAAGAATTGGGTTGGACATGCTCATGGATTAAAAAAATCAACATCTTAAAAATGGCCATCCTACCAAAAGCAATCTACAGATTCAATGCAATCCCCATCAAAATTCCAACCCAGTTCTTCATGGAATTGGAAAGATCAATGTGCAATTTCATATGGAATAACAAAAGACCTAGAATAGCGAAATCCATCCTCAACAACAAAAAAACATCTGCGGGAATCACTATCCCTGACCTCAAGCTATATTACAAGGCAATTGTGCTGAAAACTGCATGGTACTGGTACAGAAATAGGCAAGTTGATCAATGGAATAGAATAGAAGATCCAGAAATGATCCCTCATGTATATGGTCACCTGATCTTTGACAAAGGAGCAGTAAACATTCAATGGAAAAAGGACAGCCTATTCAACAAATGGTGCTGGTCCAACTGGCACTCAGCATGCAAAAGAATGAAAATAGACCCTTTCTTATCTCCTTGTACAAAGCTCAAGTGTAAGTGGATCAAAGATCTCCACATTAAACCAGATACACTGAAACTATTAGATGAGAAAGTAGGGAAAACCTTAGAACACATAGGTACAGGAGAAAATTTTCTGAACAAAACACCAATGGCTCAAGCTCTAAGATCAAAGATTAACAAATGGGACTTAATGAGATTGCAAAGTTTCTGTAAGGCTAAAGACATTGTCAAGAAAACAAAATGGCAACCAACAGAATGGGAAAAGATCTTTACCAACACCACATCAGATAGAGGCCTAATATCCAAGGTGTACAAGGAACTCAAAAAGCTAGACACCAGAGAATCAAATAACCCTATTAAAAAATGGGGTACAGAGCTAAACAAAACGTTTTCAGTAGAGGAACACCGAATGGCCGAGAAACACCTGAGGAAGTGCTCGACATTCTTAGCCATCAGGGAAATGCAAATCCAATGAGATACCACCTCACACCAGTCAGATTGGCCAAGATCCAAAACTCAGATGACAGCAGATGCTGGTGAGGCTGCGGAGAAAGAGGAACACTTCTCCACTTTTGGTGGGGTTGCAAGCTAATACAACCACTCTGGAAGTCTGTCTGGCGATACCTCAGAAAATTGGATAATGTACTACCTGAAGACCCAGCTATTCCACTTCTGGGCATATACCCCAGAGACACTTCAATACACAACAAAGATATATGTACCACAATGTTCAGAGTGGCTCTATTTATAATAGCCAAAAGCTGGAAGGAACCCAGATGTCCTTCAGAAGATGAATGGATACAAAAATTGTGATACATATACACAATAAAATACTACTCAGCCACCAGAAACAATGACTTAACCAAATTCTTAAGAAAATGGCTGCATCTAGAGAATATCATCCTGAGTGAGATAACCCAGTCACAAAAGAACAGACATAATATGCAGTCACTGATAGTGGGATGCTAACCCCAGAGGCTTGCACTGCCCCAGAAACAACTCACAGACTGTATGAAGTCCAAGAAATAAAGAAAACAAAATATATATATACATATATTTACAAAACAAGAAGACTTTGACTATTTCCATGTTCCGTTTTGTTTTGCATGTACTTTACGCTTATTGTAACTATTAGGTTTTCAATGCATACTGTCAAGCCCTTGAAAAAAATCAAGTTCTGATGAAAAAAATATATTCACATGGTTTTATGCAAAAATTATTTCAATGTCTGAAAAAACATTACTGACAAAAATGTATAATTTTAAGCAAAAAATGTTTAAAATCTCTACATTTATCTTTGTTTTGTAAAATAAAGTCGTTAAAAAAAAAAGAATTGGGTTGGAATTTTGATGGGGATTGTGTTGAATCTGTAGATTGCTTTCTGTAAGATGGCCATTTTTAAAATGTTGATCATTCCAATCCATGAGCATGGGAGAGCTTTCCATTTTCTGAGATCTTCCTCGATTTTCTTCTTTAGAGGTTTAAAGTTCTTGTAATACAGGTCCTTCACTTGCTTAGTTAGAGTCACACCAAGTTATTTCATATTGTTTGTGACTATTGTGAAGGGTATATTTTCCCTAACTTCTTACTCTGCATGTTTGTCCTTTGAGTATAGGAAATATACTGATTTGATTGAGTTAATTTTATATCCAGCCACTTTGTGAACCTGTTTATCAGGTGTAGAAGTTTTCTGATGAACTTTTTGGAGTCACTCATGTATACTATCATGACATCCGCAAACAGTGATGTTTTTACTTTTTCCTTTCCCATTTGTATTTCTTTGATTTCCTGTTGCTCTCTAATTGCTCCAGCCAGGACTTCCAGTATTATGTTGAGTAGGTAGAGGGAAAGTGGGCAGCCTTGTTGAGTCCCTGATTTTAGTGAGATTGTTTCAAGTTTCACACTGTTAAGTTTGATGTTGGTTGTTTGTTTGCTGTATATTGCTTTTATTATGTTTAGGTATGGGCCTTGGATTCCTGTTCTTTCCAAGACTATTAACCTGAAGGTGTATTGAATTCTACCAAAGGCTTTCTCAGCATCTAGTGACATGATCATGTGGTTTTTTTTCTTTGAGTTTCTTAACATGGTGGATTACGTTGATGGATTTCCATATATTAAACCATCCCTGCATCTCAGGGTTGAAGCCTACTTGATCATGTGAATGATTGTTTTTATTTGTTCTTGATTCCCTTTGCAAGTATTTTGTTGTGTATTTTTGCTTCAATGTTCATAAGTGAGATTGGTCTGAAATTATTTTGCCTTGTAGGGGCTTTGTGTGGTGTAGGAAAGAGGATTATTGTAGCCTCCAAAAATGAGTTTGGTAGTGTTCCATCTGATGCTATTTTGTGGAATAGTGAGGAGAGTATTAGTATTAGGTCATCAATAAATTTCTGATTGAATTCTGCACTGAACCCATCTGGTCCTGGGCTTCTTTTTTTTTTTTTTTTGGTTGTGAGGCTTTTTATGACTGCTTCTATTTGTTAAGGTGTTATGAGATTATTTAGATTGTTTACCTGGTCTTGTTTTAACTTTAGTATCTTGTATCTGTCTAGGAATTCATCCATTTCCTCCAGATTTTCCAGCTTTGTTGAGTATAGACTTTTGTAGTAGGATCTGATGATTTCTTGAATTTACTCTGTTTCAGTTATTATGTATCCACTTTCCTTTCTGATTTTGTTAATTTGGATACTCTTTCTTTGCCCTCTAGTTTGTCTGGCTAAGGGCTTATCAATCTTGTTAATTTTCTCAAAGAACCAGCTCTTAGTTTTGTTGATTCTTTGAATGGTTGTTTTTGTTTCTATTTGGTCTATTTCTGCCCTAAGTTTGATTATTTCTTGCCTTTTACTCCTCTTGGGTGTATCTGGTTCCTTTTGTTCTAGAGCTTTCAACTGTCCTATCCAGTTGCTACTGTATTCTCACTCCACTTTCTTTTGGAAGCAATTAGAGCTATGAGTTTTCTTCTCAGTGCTGCTTTCATTGCATCCCATAGGTTTGGCTATGTTGTATTTTAATTTTAATTATATTCTAGAAAATCCTTTTTTTCTTTTTTTATTTCTTCTTTGTCCATGCTATGGTTTAACAGAGCATTGTTTAGTTTCCATGTGTACATGTGCTTTTTGTTGTCTTTGTTGTTTTTAAAGACCAGCCTTAGACCATGCTGATCTGAAAAGTTGCATGGGAGTATTTCAATCTCCTTATATCTATTGAGACTTGTTCTGTGACTGATTATATGTTCAATTTTGGAGAAGGTGTCCTGAGGTTCTTGAGAAGAAAGTATATTTTTTTGTTTTAGGATGATATGTTCTGTAGATATCTATTAATTCCAATTGGTTCATAACCTCTGCTAGTTTCACTGTGTCCTTGTTCAGTTTCTGTTTTCATGATCTGTCCATTGATGACAGTGGGGTTTTGAGGTCTCCCACTATTATTATGTGGAGTGCAATGTATTTTTTGAGATTTAGTTGGGTTTCTTTTATGAATATGGGTGCTCTTGTATTTAGAGCATATATGTTAAGGATTGAGAGTTCCTCCTGACACATTTTCCCTTTAATGAGTAAAAATTGTCTTTCCTTATCTTTTTCGATAAGTTTTGGTTGAAAATCTACTTTATCCAATATTAGAATGGTCACTGCAGTTTGATTCTTGGGGCTGTTTGCTTGGAAGGTTTTTTTTATCCCAACGTTTTACTCTGAGATAGTGTCTGTCTTTGTCTCTTAGATGAGTTTCCTGTATGCAGCAAAATGCTGGATTCTGTTTATCTATCCAGTCTGATAGCCTATGTTTTTTTATTGGGGAATCGAGTCAATTATGTTAATAGATATTAAGGAATAGTGGTTGCTGTTTCCTACTATTTTTGCTTTTAGAGATAGAATTGTGCCTGTGTGTCTTTCTTCTTTTGGTTTTCTTGCTTGTGTATTTTCCTGTTTTTACTAGAATGTAGTTTCTGCCTTTGATTCCTATTATTCTTAGGTTTGGTCTACCATTGTATCCTGGATCCCCTGGATATTCTTGGTTAGGACATTTCTGTCTTTTGCATCTTCTCTGACTGTTTCATCTATGTTTTCTATGTTGTCTTTGGCCCCTGAGATTCTCTCTTCCATCTCTTGTAGTCTGTTGTAGATGTTTGCATCTGTGCCTACTGATTTCTTTTTTAGGTTTTTTACCTCCAGGGTAGTCTATTTTAGTGTTTTCTTTATTGTTTCCATTTCCATTTTAAATTCCTCTTGTTTAAGGCTCTCTATCATCATCTTGATGTATGATTTTGGGTCTGAGTCTTCTTTTTCTGAATTGTTTGGCATTCTTCTGTTTGCTGTGATGGGAGACCTGGGATCTAGTGTTGCCAGGTTGTCTTGGTTTCCATTGGGTAAGTTCTTTAGCTTTCCTCTTGCCATCTTGTTGTCTGTGATTATACGTGGTCTTGTTGTCAGTTATTGGTTCCCGTCTCTCTTGTGTATTGGCCCATGTCCCTGCATATCTGATGTTGCTAGTGGCAAATAGCCTGAGTGTTTTTTCTGCAGGTATGGGACCTCCGGGTGGAAACTGAATCCCTATGGCAAAGTTCCTGCACCCCTGAACAATGGTGGGGGCCCTTTCCGCACTTGGCCCAGACCTCTTTGCTCCGAGGCTACTTGCAGCACAGTCTTGCCAGGCCTGTGTCCCTGGATCTCTGCTGTTCCCAGTGGCAGATATAACTCCAATTTCTAAAATCAATCACTTAGCAATGGTGAATAAAAAGATTATTAAAGATTGTTATGGACACATAATTTAAATATCTCTTGTTTCCTTGAGAAAACATAGTATAATTCCTGGATGTAGGCACAATTATAATATTCAATAATTTAAAATATGAGGCAGTTATTATTTGTATGTGTTTTCCTAACAAAATGAAAAAATAGTTAATATTATTAGTGGAATTGAATGAGTACTCTAGAGATTGGATATTATCCTATGTTTTAAAATAGCTTTCATTTAGTAATTTAATAATTTTAATGTTTAATTTTTAACTTCTATTTATAATTTTTATATATCTAAGCATTGCTTTGTAAAATAAATAAGTAATACATTCTGTCTTTTTTAGAGACTAATAGCAAGTATGTGTAAATTTATAAATGGAGTTTATTTTTTTTTACATTTTCCATGGTGTAAATGTCTAATTGTTAAACTTTTTAATCAACACAATTTTATATTTTATATTTTATATTTTATTTTTATTAAAAACCCTGATAAGTTTGAGAATTTTATTAAGATATTTTTTTTCTAAAAAGTCCATTAGAATCTATAAATGAACAAAACTGATTTTATAATTGGTATCTGAATAAATGTAGTTGTTTATTTTTGTAATTCTATCATTCCGGACAACCAGTATGAGTTGTATAGGTTCAAAGACATCTGAGGTTACAAGGTGATCTCAAATAACCCTGATCTATATGGCAATTATATTAAATAAATATTAAATATTTACTAATATTAAACAAATGACATAACAATAATAAAAATACTAAAATCCTTGGTCCTTCTAATTTTTGCATAGCATCATTTTAAAGAATACATGAAAATGGAAAAACATTTTTACTACTTTGGAGCATAAATATTCATTTAGTTAATAATTTTTGAGTCTTTGCCCAATGGCAAGTAACAATCCAAGTGTTTTAAATGTACTGTTAAGTTGAGAACCTTAATAAGAAATCAACTCAGGGACAAAGAGAGCCATCATTATTGTCATTCCATTATTAAACATTTTAGGAACTGAAGAATTTCTTCATGTTCCCAATGAATGTCTTCAGCAGAGCCAAAGAACTCAATTCTCTCCTCCCAGGATGCTTTTCTTAGCACTGACCGTGATTAAGTTGTTTGTTCTTTGTTATATGCACACAAATAATTATTTCTAATTTAATATCTTTCTAAAGCAAAAAGTCCACTTTCTGACAATAGAGTTTCCAGTATGGATGGATATTCTGCCCAAAGATTGTGTCGCAATCTATTTTCTACCCACGTATGTATAAATTTGTGCTGTTAATTATATCATATTGTAGTGAAGAGTATAATTATTCCTAGACTGTCTGTTTTTTTCTTATATCTGGATTAATTGATCTGTCTATTGATGTTAAACAATGTAAAAGTAACTGGAGATTAAACTCAAGACTTTAATTGTATTGTCATAATGTTCATTTCTATAAGAATCTTCTAATACAAACATCCATCACTAAAGATATGGGTCACCTCCCCCCAAGTAGACCTGTTTTGTACTTGAATGATTTGAATTATAGTATAATTCACTGGTGGATTATAGTGTAAATATAAAACTTGTATTTTTAGATACTCCAAAGTCTCTACCAGTTCAGAAAATCAAATTTAAAGTTTCAGAAACACAATCAATTCCTGATATTATCTCCAAAATCCTGGGTCAACTTCTAGATAAAAAAATTCACATTTTGATTATTTATATCGTTTCTGGTTAGATATAGAGATCAAGGAACCAGACATTGTGTGTGTGTGTGTGTGTGTGTGTCTGTCTGTCTGTCTGTCTGTCTGTGTGTCTGTCTGTCTGTCTGTGTGTGTGTCTCTGTGTGTGTCTGAGTGTGTCTCTCTTTGTGTGTATGCCTGTGTGTCTTGTGTATATGTGTTTGTGTCTGTGTATGTCTGTGGGGGGGGATACAGATGCATCAGAGCAAGTGAGTAGACAGTTCAGAGGACAACATCCTATGCAAATGACTGATTCTTTGAGACAGGTTTCTCTTTATTCTGGAATTTGTCAAAATAATCTTGATTTTCTGCCAAGTTATCCCGGGGAATCTTCCTGTTCCTTTCACTACATGCTTAAATTTACAACCACCTGCTATTAATCTAAACTTTGACATTCGTCTGAATTTGGAACTCACATCTTTATGTATTTTACTGACTGACATATATACTTGTTCTCACCAGTATGTATTAAGCTTGCAGATACATATTGGATAGTAAAAAAAAAGAAAATCTTCCTTTTCCAGGGACAATCACCCACTTGAGTTATCCAACACCAAGTGATTTCTCTTAAAACCATATACACATGTTAATCATTAAATAGATACAACTCTGTATTTTTGGACACAGGCATAACTATATGTAAATATATATGATTATATACATATAGTTCTCATACCAGAAAAATTAATTTTATTAGTACCATTTTTTTGAATTCAGCATATTTTAATGACTGCTTTCATTTTATAAGTTCTATGAGAATTTTGAATGATTTATTTTTATTATATTACAGAAGAAATTAAAGAAGAGATACTAAATTTGGGAAGGAGTTTTGGAGGCTTTTGAGAAGTTTGAAGAGGAAGGAGGAGTGTGAAAATTAAGTAAATACAGTTTTCATGAATAAAATTGTCAAGAAACATTTTAAATCAAATTAAAAACTAGCAAACAGAAAGCGCAGAGAACTGCAAATGTCAAGGTTGTGGACAAACAGGAGCATTCATTCAACCATTGCTTTGATTAGAAAATAGCAATCTCCTTCTGAAGACATTTTGACAATCTTTTATACAGCTAAACATAGTTTTTGGATATAAAAACATTTTAAAGTTAGTATTTATGATTTAAAATGAACTGTTCCCTGCAATTATTTTGTCCTTCAGAGTAGTCCTTTGCAGTTTTTGCCCAGGAGATAGGCCACAAAAGAAAGACACCTTGGTCCTTGTGGATATAAAAATGTCATAATTGTGCTGGAACCTACTGTACCATGGAACAGTCAATGTACTATTAAAGAGAACATTGACATTTTCCTTGTTCCTTTAAAGACACCAGTAAGACCTTAATGCAGAATATCAAACCCTTAAAAAAAAAAAAGCCAAGCACTGACAAAAATGTATTCATATACATTTATGCAAAAATGCTTAAAATTTGTTCTTTTATCTTTGTTTTTTTTTAAATTAAAGTTAAAAAATTATATTAAAAAAAGACAAAATTCTCAATGTTTATCACATTTTTGAAAGGTATTTTGAAATTCATTAATTTACTGGCTTGCTCTGTTAGGTGACATTTTTACTTAGTACTCTAAAGCTTTATGGAGTATAATTCCTCTTTCAACACCTCCTTTGTTTTTAAAATTTGGCGTTTCTCTGAAGTCCCTGGACTCTTGCAGCATTTGGTCAAGAGGAGCCTAATCCTCACACCTTCCATCTACTGGTTTGGTGAAAACCTGAGTTCAGCTTCACAGCTGCTTGTGATAATACAGACTAAGAGAATGACCCCAGTGTTGCTTGCATTAATTGGAACCAGTTTCTTCTCTATACTCAGCTTCCACACTCAATTTCCTTGTTAGCCATCTTGTTCCAGTTTCACGGTATCTGAATGTGGTCTGTCCTTCTTGGTAAAAACATTTCTCTCTGAAAATGACTCCGAATGTACAACCGAAAAGACATTTTTTTTTTTTTCACATAGTAATCAAATCATGAGACTAAAAGAAAGATTCCAATCAAAAATAAAGCAATATTTCTCATGAAAAACAAGAAAGAAAGAAAAAAACAAGAAAGGAAGGTAGAAGGAAGGAAGGAAGGAAGGAAGGAAGGAAAGAAGGAAGGAAGGAAGGAAGAAAGAAAGAAAGAAAGAAAGAAAGAAAGAAAGAAAGAAAGAAAGAAAGGAATGAAGGAAGGAACAAAATATTTAGGGCATGGAAAATATAAAAAATTGAAATATATTCATCTTTTTGTTTAAATTGCACAATTTAAATTTTATAAATTTATATTTTTACCGAGAACTAGGATTTGGCAGCATTGTCTTTCCACATGATCATCTTATTTTATCTAAATGATTTCCATTTCATTTCTGCTTATTCTACTTGGTACTTTGATACTTTTGGACAATGTGTTTTGTTAATATTTATTGTCTCTCTCATAAGTTGTAGCTTCACAGCACCTTTCCTTAGCTACACAATTTTGTGGGAAATCACATATATGCATCACTGTAAGAGCAAAGAACCTGTGAACCTGTGAACATTTTCAACAATATGTATCCCATTTATACATATTATGTAATTAGAATCTGTTTATTATGATACCAGAGCACACTTGTTAAAATGTTTTTCAACACATCTCATTTTTCCAACAATTATTTTCAGTTTACAGTATTTCATTTTACATAATTTTATATCACATACTGAGTTTAAAATGCAGCTAAATATTCTAAAATATTTGCAAAGAAATGTAAGAAATGTTTCATGCAAAAACAGAGAAATGTAACAAAAATGATAACAACTTATTTTCTGGCAATTTTTACAAAGTACAAAAATAAAAATCACAAAAATGTAGAAATAAAAATAGTGGGGGTCTAAAAAATAAAATTGTTTAAATTGTCTTCAAAATTAGACATTGTATTTTCTATACATTACAGAAAATTTTAAAGCTATCAACTAATAATTTATTATATATTCAGATTCAAATATTAAGAAATTCAAATATATTTTGACATATTTTTCCTAGTTAAAAAGTGCACAATTTTAATAATTTCCTCCCTAAGACTTTTCTTTAAATATATTTATATAAAATTATCACACTCAAAAATGAAAAACAATAAATGTACATTTAGAAAATTATGGCTTAAAACTGTATCCATTTCATCATTATGCCAAATGATTACTAAAGTCTATAATTAAGCCATCATACTTGATATGATTTAATCAGAATTTATGCTGATATGATAAGACATCATGACCAAAAGTAAGTTGAAGGGAAGAGTATTTGTTTAGTCAACATGTGTAGTCTTGTCTGGCTACAGTGGGGTAGCAGAATGTTCCTAGTCCTGCATTGACTTGAGATGACAAAGTAGTTTGGTTCCCAATCAGGGAACTTCCTCTTCTCAGAAGTGAAGGGAAGAAGGGGTGAAAAGAGGGACTTGTAAGGAAGGGATGGAAGGAGAGGGAGTCTGTCATCTGGTTGTAAAATGAATCAATAATTTAATGGAGAGAAAGGGGGAGAAAACAGGGAGAGGGAGGAGAGGGAGCAGGAGGAGAGGGAAGAGAGGGAGAGGAGAGAGAGAGAGAGAGAGAGGAGAGGGAGAGGGAGGAGAGGGAGGAGAAAGAGAGAGAGGAGAGGGAAGAGAGGGAGAGAGAGGAGAGGGAGAGAGATGGAGAAGGAGAGGGAGAGGGAGAAGAAGAAGAAAAAAGTCAAATGAGAAACTGAAGGCACAAACCAGGAGGCAGGAACTTAAAAAGAAACCATACAGGGATGCTGCATATTGCTCCTCTTAGCTTGGTCAGACATACACACACACACACACACACACACACACACACACAAACACACACACATATATATATATATACATATATATACATATATTTACATATATATATATAAATATTACATATATATAAATATATATATACATATAATTACTTAGAAGGCCTGCACAGGGTTAACTATGCCCCTCCTACTGTGCTTTCACACATCAATCATTAACCAAGAGTACACACCACACATTTGTCTACAGTCCAATCTGGTGTGCAAATTTTTTTTTCACTTGAAGTTCTCTCCCCCAAAATAACTCTAGCATGGGGCCAGTTGTCAAAATGCTAGATAATACAGTCTGCTTTCCAAGAAGAACAACATCGCTTACCATTTTGTGCTGCTCAAAATTTACTGGTGAAATAAAATTTCTATAAAGCATGCTATGTCTTAAATGCTAATTCATAAAGATACTTCATAAGATTTCAGGTGAACTCAAGGGTATTTACATAAAAGTCGATTTTCTACATTGACAGGTTTGACACAGATGTTGGAGAAAAATCAAAAAGTCTATAGTAGAACTAACATATTTTTCTAGTTGTCTGTAAGTTGCTCTAAGGTGAGGCTGTGGTTTTATTTCACTTAATATAATCCATGATGTCTTTGATGATGTGAGAACCATGTTGATTTAAATTTGTTACCTTAACCACCACACTGGGCATGTGAACACTTAGTCCACAGCTGAGAGTAATGTGTGAGAGATTTAGGAGGTGGGGCCTTGCTAGGGGAATTATGAATCTTGGGGTGAGTTTTAATAGATTAAAGATTGAAATCAGCCAGTTTGCACTCTCTACTTACAATATGAGTTCTCAGATTCCCTTTCCAGCCATTCCTCTTGAAGCTTGCTGTTTCCATCTAGCTATCATGGACCCTTGCCCCGGGGAAGCCAAAATTAACTCTTTTCATCTATGAGTTGCCTTGCTCATGTTGTTTTATCACAACAAGGAAAAGAGTAACTAACACAAAGTGCTAAGAATAAATGATAACTCTTATTAGCAATACCTTCAGAATGCAATATTTTAGATTTTAACAAAAACAAAATTTATCAGGAGATCAATCTTTTGTTGTTGTTGTTGGATGTTTTGCACATAACCTGTTCCTATCATAACTCCTTTACCTTCAGTTCAGCTGTGAATTTGAATTGGTTCTCTAGTTATTCCAATCCTTCAAAGCTTCAGAATATACAATAGTCCCTGTGGCCCCAGCACTTGTCCTGAATGCTCCAATGCCTCTTAAAGGACAAGCAGACCTCCCTCAAGCTGTAACCTATGTGGGCTCTTCATTAACTGAACACTCTGAAGGAGACAATAAGAAATGTAGCTATCAGAGTATGTGGTTTGGAAGAGAGAGAAAAGAAATGATCAAAAATGCATGTAATACTCAGTTGTATGGAAGAAGAAAAGTGCAGTACTCAGATATGTGGATTAAATATCTTTGCTCTTGTTAAAAGTTTGGCCTCGTGATGTGATATGCAAGGCTGTAACAAATCAAATGCTAGACTTTTATAAAATTCTACTACTAAGTAGGTTATTGACTTGGTTTGTTCATTTTATGTTGTATTTAAACTGACAGTACATTTTATGGCATTAATATATACTGTAATAACTTGAAAGGAAATAAATAAACAAAAACACCGTGACATCAGAATACAGACCATCGGGTTAGAAATGAAAACAGGTAATACTCAGAACAATCTTATATGCTGTGTCCTAAACTCCAGTCTGTAAAGGATACATTTGTGAGGATCTTGAAATTTTAAATGTTAAACATATGATCGAAATATACTGTATGAAAAAAATAAATAAAAAAAAAAATACAAGAAAAAGCCACATGTAACTTTGATGTTCAGGGTCTTAGGACTTTTATAGAGGAATGGTTGCTGGTGAGCCATTTTTGAAGATATTATAATCATACAGAACAGGAGTAATTACACATGTTTAGTATGTACGTATGTCTGTAACTGTACAATCCAATTCCAACACAGCCCTAAATATCCTGACTAAAACAAAGGAGAACAGAGGCTGGGGCGGCCTGTGGATTTTGCATGAAAAGGCCCAACAAAGCTGGCAGGCACACTTTGAGGAAGGCTGATGCAAATTTGAAAGATCAAGTCTGTTTTGAGGGAATAGGGGCAAGGAAACAGCTTGCCACAGCCAATGCAATTTAATCCCCCTTTGGAAGACACTGCCACCAGCATTCAACTGTTACATAGGTGTGGGATTCAGGTCTAGGAAGTTGCTTCTCTTCCCTAGGGAACCCATACTGACAGATGTTCCTAAGTTACAGAGAGTGATTGGAATTGAAATGAGCCTAAGGGGTTTTTCAAATAAGGCTTCCACAGTAAATCAGGTTAAAACACACATTCATTTTCTTATATTTATATTAACCCAGCACCGAATTTACTCTCATACTGACTTATGATTAAATTTGACACAAATTTATTTAAGAATCCCAGTTTTAAGAGATTTTTTTAAAGGTTTTTTTTTTTTTTTTTTTTTTTTTTTTTTAAAGATTAGAGCATGCTTTACACTTGGCTCCATAATTGTTTTATATTAGCAAGTGATGTTTCATAAAATACCTAAAACTGTGAGATTGTAACAAATGTATTTGCAGTTTAATGTTACAAAGTTACTGATATTTTACAGTCCTGCATACTTATGAAAGTTCGGGTACTCTTGCCAAGCACCTGAATCCCATTCTTTATCTCTAGTGTTCCCGCTTAGACTCAGTCCCTTAGAGTATTCTGAGACATGACTTGTTGCATAATTTTGTATTTTCTTCCTCTCTACTAAACAAAGTTAATATGCATACACTGTAAGACATACACTTATAAATCATAAGATAGATGATTACAAGTTTTCTTTTGAAAATTATATTTTATAAGCATGAAGAGAAATGATGAAAAAATACTCATTGGGACTGAGAAACATTTAGATTAAAATGTTTAGTCTCAAAAATTTCAGACTAAAAAATCCAGGAATAATACGACAGATTAATATATTTACATGAAGTAAAACTTTGCATCTGTCTATTTTAGGATATAGTAAAAGCAATGGTAGGTTTTTCTGTCAAGAACAGCATGTGACAGATATTGTTATCAATTTTTAAGACATTATTATTTGGTTACATTATTCTTGGAGAAAATTTTCCTTGTGTCCAAATTTATTCTGTTGACTTCCTTCCTGTCCCTCCCTATTTCCACCTTTTTTCCCCTTTTCCACTGTTTTAAACCTTTGAATAACAAAGTGTTTATATTTCTCACATATCAGTTTTACAAAAGTTTTCATATGAGAATTTACTTTGATTGACTTGGAGAGTAAGCACTCAAATATCTTTTTATTTTAAAGAAATCATTTCTTTTTTAGGCTAGCACAATGTCTCCTCTGGGAAAATGCCGCACTCAATCCTACACACCTGAGGTCATCCTCACCCTCACGGCATAGGAGAGAACCAACTCTCATACTTGTCTTCTGAACATCATATGAGAGATTTGTAGGCTGTACACACACACACACACACACACAGGCAAGAAAATTGCTAACATTGTGGGAAAAGGCTGGACAACATAATGAGTCCTAGGTCATCCCACACTACAGACTTTTGAGACCCTGTCTCTGAACACAAAGGGAGACAAAACAAATTTAAGTAAGGAGAGACAGACAAGGAAAGAAATTCGATACCAAAATGTGCAGTCCTTGTGTTAAACCTGATATTCCTATGCCTTTCAGATTGATTTGATGGGACATTTTGAAGGCTAGTCTATTGTTCCTGTGCGAGAGAAGCTCTAGACTACTAAAAGTAGAAATGGAGGGCCATCTCAGTGAGACTGAACAAGCCCTAGAATGTCTGGTAAATCTGTCAGTTTAAAGAGACAGAGAAATGGAAGGAAGGAGGAAGGGCGGGAGGAGCTGCAAGAGGAAGACTAGGTGAAGAGGGGTGCTGATATTGAGATGAAAAGCAAATTAATTAGTGAGGGGGGGAGGGAGAGAACTTGATTGTGACTGTGATTGTTGATATCCATAGTAGTCCTGCCCCTTTCTGAACATCAATGGCAGAGGAATGGATTGTGGGGGGAAGTGCACAGGTGGGAGATGGGAAGGAGGCTGGGAGGAAGGGCGGCAGGGGGGTGGGCAGTTGTAAATTATAATAATAAATTTAGTACAAGAGAAATCCAAGGACTCTGAACTGGGACAACAGAATCATGGCAGGAGAGCAGATGCTCACCCAGTGAATGCTCTGTACGCAAATGAAATGGAGAGCACTTGAACAGGAAGAATTTTGAAGCACCTTCCTTAAGCAGAATTACAGGGCAAAATGGTTTCTCTTGCTCCTTCATATATATTCTTGTCTCACTCAATTCCAGCCCACCTCTTAGGTGAGCCCTTGCTTGACCTAGAGCCCCTGGACTGCCACAATGGCATGCAGTGAGACTCTCCCACAAGAGAAGCTAGATGTTTGGACTGTAAGCAGCAGAACTGAAAGGGCGTGTCTGCTCTAAGGACTTTCTAGATCTAGTCATGCTGTTTGCCCCCTGTCTGCACACAGACAGAAGATTTGGTATTTGTCCTCAAAGGTTTAATCTTAGTTTGGATCCTATCTTTCTACTGAGATTGGCAATGTTTGCTGTTGCCTTTCTTATATATCAAATAGTATTAAAAAAAAAAAGACAAACAGAGATTCCCAGTGAATAGATTACTTCGAATCTCTGAAGACTTCATACTTTCGAACAGGGTTAGAACTGTAAGATTATGAGGATATTTAAACTTGTAAGAAACAAGGAGTAAATTCTTGGTTGCACATAGGAAAATGCTAACAAAGTGTACTTGTTTGTATTATCAGGCAAGTGGTATGTTTCTCTTTACCCCACTGACAGGGTCTGGCCTCACACTCCTCCACATTGACAAGAGTTAGACTGTCACAAAGTTAAGAAGAAGAGGAGGAAGAGGCTTGACTACTTATGTTATTAACTCCTAAAAAAACAGAATTGAAGCATTTTGAAAACAAAGTGTTTATGGGGCAATAGTGTATGGTTTGAAATATTGGCATAAAAGTTTTAAGAGGTAAGTGGTGTAAAAGATTTGAATTCTTTGTGTTTTTTTCACTTTGTTATATTAATTTATTCCTATCAGATTGTAAAGTAACAGAATTGTTTCAAAAAAGTGTCAGGTACAGGGATAACTTTATTTAGACATGAAATCTGGGTTGTTTTGAAAGATTAACATTTTGTCTTTTTTGACCTTCTTTCTTTTCTTTTTTTCAGTGTACAGCATCATTTTCTTTCTTTTTTTTTTGTTAAACAAATTTATTTTAAGAAACAGAGATAAGTGTACAGATTGTAAAAGAATTTTTCCATAAAATTATATGAATATATTTAGGCAGTACTTGATTTTTTTTTAAGGATTGACAGTATGCATCAAAAACTTACTAGTTAAAATGAGCATAAAGTACATGTAAAACAAAATGTAACATAGAAATAGCCAAATTTTTCTTGGTGTATAAACATTAAACATGATGATTTTTTAAATACCAAGGATTGCCACCAGGCTGCATTCTTAGCTCTTGAATTATTAATTATTTAAGGTCTAGGTGTACCACACGCTGAGAGGGTGCTATGCACTTTTTTTTTTCCTAAGGACTGAGACATCCATATTTTGGCCTTCCTTCTTTTTGAGTTTCATATAGTCTGTGAGTTGTTTCTTGAGTATTCAGAGCCTTCTGTGGCTAGTATCCAGTTATCAGTGATTGCATACTATGTCTGTTCTTTTGTGACTGGGTTACCTCATTCAGTATGGTATTCTCTAGTTCCATCCATTTGCCTAGGAATTTTGTAAAGTCATTGTTTCTAATTGCTGAGTAGTTCTCCATTGTGTAAATGTACCACAATTTCTGTATCCATTCATCTACTGAAGGACATCTGGGTTCTTTCCAGTTTCTGGCTGTTATAAATAGGGCTGCTATGAACATTGTGGTGCATGTGTCTTTACTATACTTTGGAGCATCTTTGGGGTATATGCCCAGAAGTGGAATAATTTGGTCTTCAGGTAGTACTATGTGCATGAATTCCTTGTCTTAAATAACAGCTTTGTAGTGTTCAGCAGAAAAAGCTGGGATTTAATGTTTCTTACTGACTGAACATATTTCACAGTATGGGAGAGGTATGAACTAATAGTAGCCAAGAATTGAATGCTGTGCTCCAGCTGTCATATACCCTCTATGTCACTGGGAAGATGTTTGTGCATCTGATCCCAAGCTCATGGTGTTTTGGTAAAGTTAAGCGGTAAAACATCAGTGTCGTAAAAACCTACCTAGAGAAGGGAACATCTGACATGGAGAGCCACGAAGGGCAAAACACATGTCGCAAAGGCTCCTTGCCTGCTTCTGACTCCAGTCTCTACTTCTGGATTGTCATGATTTACTGATTGCAAAAACAATATATTTAAACAAATAATTAATGTAAAATAATAAACATATATTAAAAGTTCATCTCAATAGTATATGATGTTTACATACAACAGCTGTAGTTTCTTTAACATATGACAAAACAATTCAAGATAGCAAATACTGATAATGGTATTATAAGAGACTGTGGACATGTCTTGTTCTAAATTTTAAAGTATTTGGATGATGCATCTTCTTGCATAAAAGCTTACATGATGTATTCACATAACCTCTCCTGTCATAAAGTGAAAAATGGTAAGAATTTCAATATACACACATGGCCATGGTTTAATTTTCTGATGCTGTTAAGGTTATTTATTTCATTAACAATAGATTATAAAAAGGTTGCTTCCAGTGACCAACCTTACGACAATTCACATGTGTTCAGTCACAGCTAATTTACCACAGCCATGAAATATTGAACAGGATCATGTGGTTGGTGTAGAAGTTAGTGATAGTGATGATGGCTAAATCGTTGCTTGGCCTTATTAACTTCTAATGTAAATTTCAACCTTCATGAATACTAGTTGATAATAATATGATAATTAAATTAAGTGTGTGATAGAGAAGAAACATGTGGTTCATGTCCACTGAAGTTTTTGTTACAGAAAGAAATTCATATGATGCATAAATATGAATTTTGTTCAAAGCAGTGATATGTATTAGATTGGGTGATGATGACATGGTAGTCATATAGACTACTGTCTGACCCTTGTACTATGTTTACCCGTAAGTCTATTACTGGCTATAAGAGAGCTATGCATTTTGGTATGTCAATCTGTAATAGTTTGTCTAGTGAAAAGACCTATATGGATCTATCAGTTTTGCGTTCTAGTCAAGGGTAAGTGATCATTTTAGAATGCCTGTATATCATGTTATAAATGAACTTTACACAAAGTAGAAAACTTAGCTTTGATATCTTAATGGTAGACAAGTAGATTAATAGAAAACATGCTGAGGTATATGAATTTACTTGGCATGAGTATAGTGATCTTAAATTATAACCATCACTATTACCTAATGAGCCATTTCTTTTTCTTCCCTGAAGAGATGCTTAACCTACTGAATACATACTTGTGTTGTCACCCAGTTTCTCTCTTCTTTGTCACATATTTTCCACATAGTCTCTGTTCTTCATGTTTCATATTTGCGTTTCTTCCAATTGAGGTTGTATATTGATGTTTTAAAATGGTAGAGAACAAATAATAGATCTAGAGTTAGTTATTGCCCAAATATTATTTATATTAATTGAGATGATGATTTTGTATACCTTTTCAGTGCAGTTCTTGAGTTAGACTGTTGGCCAAGGCTCACCTAGGGTGAACTTCTGAGGTTTTCAGAACCTACAGGGATTATCTTTATTCTTTTAATATATCTGTATCCCCAACAGGCTTAAAAAGAACTTCTTAGCATTGTTTTACAAATAAAGCAAATTAAACTGTAATGGGGGTTTCACAGTGGGAAGGCTGGAGGGAAACATTCACTAAGATAATTTTCATTTTAACACTAGAGCAGCTTACTGAAATAGGAAAATAGTTTCCCTTCTCATTTCTTTAATATTTGGTATATTATCCTAGAATTTTGCATACTTGCCTATTACTTGCTGTAGGTTGTAGTCAGCCCATGACTACCAGTCTAGGAACTAAAGGACAGGGATGAGAGAAGAATGAGCCAAGTCAAAGTTCTGATCAAGGCTCAACTTTCTTGCAAAACAGCAGGCTTTTAAAAGCAAAAAACATGCCCAACCCTTAGTTGTTACTGATGACTAAATCACCTCTTGCCAGCAGCCAATGGCATAGGTTTCTATTTCTCAACACAGGTCTCTCTTATCTGGCTGAAAGTGGAACTCCCAGCTTGAGTGGGGAAATTCTACCCAGGGCTGTGATATCAAAAATACTGATGTGACAAAATCGGATATTAGGGCAGGACTTCCACAGTAGCACCTCTTCTATTTAAATGCAGTTATTGTGATAAAGGAATGACAAGCTCTGTATCCTAAATTCGGTGGTACATTGAACTTTAATAAATTTAGGATGAAGAATTAAATTAATAAAGAAGAATTAAGTTCCATGAGTTTTTAAGCTTTGTGTTAAAAAAAAATTAAGTGGAATGCTCATTTTGGTTTTTTCCTGATTCAAAATTTGAGTGGCTTCACACCTTTCATATAAAGTACTACAAGCTTAATGTAGCAGGTTTAACTAAGAAAAAACAAAACCTGTAAGAGTGCCTATAGGAATTATGATTTACACATGCATAGAATATTGAAATTTAATGGCAAATATAAGGGGACCCCATTGCACTATCATCAAAATTGTAATTCAGTTTCTCAAATGTTTTGCAAACATATAATGATGTCAAAAAGAAAAAATGTAAATTGTTTTTAAAAAGGTGCAAATGAAAAAGGGAAATGTTGACTATATATATATATAAACATATATATATATATTCATATCCATAGTATTCCATAACTTAAAAACAAGAAAAGATCCCTTTGATCTTAATTTAATGATGTCTGTTGTATGTAGAGAATTCTGAGGAAAAAAGAAAAATTTCTCTGGAGAACAGAAAGGAGCTGAGGCGGGGCGAGGGGGAACAATGAGAGAATGTTAGAAAAGAACAGAAGAATAGAGGGGACAAAGCAAACAAAAAAGTGTGGAAGATGACAATCTGTAAAGACCAATTGCCGTGTCTGTAGAACGGGATTTAAAGGACAAAAGGAAAGTAGTCACTTTGACATTGTTAACTTGATTCAGGGAACAGAAGATGCCTATGTAATTTTAGTGTCTTTAGGCAGAAGTTAGAGGGCTATAAAGGAGTCATAAATCAACAAAGCAGAGATTTCACTGATACACATGTGGGACAAAGGATGACTTAAAAGATTCTTAGGTTTTTAACATGTTTAATTGGATTCAGAATTTGTTATTGTCCATTCAGATGTTAACCAGTGGAGGAAGACACTATATGTTTCCTTTGCAGTGAGAATCACCAACATGGCTGGAATTCAAAAGCAGCTGAAATGTAGTCAGGCATTTGCATATTGATGGTAAGCATAACTGAAAAATAAGACAGGTGGGTGGTATGCACACATGACTGAAGACTGGAGGACGTAGGAATATACAGTAGGTTACAAAGAACAGAGAAATTAGACAACTGGGAACTAAATATTGCAAAAGCAGTCATGGGAAGGACAGAAACAAATGGGACTGTGATGTGCATCAATGAAACATGCTGTTAATTTTAGGCCTGTTATTATTACTTTATTATTTACTGTGAGAGCATGTGTTGAAAAAATGAGAAAACTGAACACTGAGAACTCTTCCTGGAGAAATTGTCAAGGGTTCTTAAAATACAGGTGATAGAGAAATGGTTTAGACCTTAGGAGTGCTTAGTACTCTCACTCAGGATGTGATTTGTCTTGGAACATACACAAAACAACACATAAACATTGATAATTTCAGTTCCAGGAGATTCAACAGCTTCTTCTGGCATCATTGATAACTAGACATACATGGAATCTATATACACATGTGCTTGTAAACTATTCATATACATAGAGAAATAAAATACATCTTATAGAAATGTTTATGAAAAATGATATGCATGTATACATTAGGATTGAGGTTTTGGGAAGTTCGGTATGGGCATTCATAAAACCAGGGGTTTTGACACTCTTGGAGCAGAAGTAACAGGAGCTGTAAGATGCTCATGAGGTAATTGAATATTGACCTCATGCCCTGGGTGAGATCAATACAGACTCTTAACCATTGATCTATCATCTTAGCCCCACACATAAACTTAAAAAAAGTCTTTGAAAATCAGTTAATCAAATGGAGGCTTTGGTAGGTGTGTTGAAATAAAATAAAAAGATGAGCAGAGAAGAAAAACCTTGAAGAGGTTGCAGTGTAGAGACAGTGAAGACATTGGTACACAGAAGACTATAAGACAGTGTCTTTAAAGACATACCTAGAATTAAAACAATGATTTGTAAGGATAGAAAAATGATTTAAAATGATGATTGCAAAGGTAAAGCAATCAATTAATGTTTATTATACAGCAGAGGAAACTGTGATTAGTTGAATAATTAGGTGGTGTCAGGAATGGCTAACATGTCCACTGTGCAGAAGCCTACAAAAGATGATTAGGTCCTAGAGGTTTCTTCTAAATGCTCATACAGTAACTCATTTAAACATAGAGCCACATGAGTTAGAAACTACTCATGTCTATATGGTGCAAATAAAAAACTAAGCTACTCATGGCTAAATCTGGGGCCTGTCCGATCCAGATATAAAAGCAAGAAACCTCGATATTAAGGTTAAAGCAGAAAATGGCTGCATCTAGAGAATATCATCCTGAGTGAGATAACCCAGTCACAAAAGAACAGACATAATATGCAGTCACTGATAGTGGTATGCTAACCCCAGAGGCTTGCACTCCCCCAGAAACAACTCACAGACTGTATGAAGTCCAAGAAATAAAGAAAACAAAATAAAACAAAAAAATATTTACAAAACAAGAAGACTTTGACTATTTCCATGTTGCGTTTTGTTTTGCATGTACTATACGCTCATTGTAACTATTAGGTTTTCAATGCATACTGTCAAGCCTTTGAAAAAATCAAGTACTGACTAAAAAATATATTTATATAGTTTTATGTAAAAATTATTGTAAAATCTGAAAATAAGTACTGACAAAAATGTATAATTTTAAGCAAAAAATGTTTAAAATCTGTACATTTATCTTTGTTTTGTAAAATACAGTTGTTTTTTAAAAAAATAAAAGCACAGATATGTACTGGTGGTACAGTCAAATAGTGGGTCTTTTAGTAATAGAGTTTAGTGGAAAGTCTTAAGGTTATAGAAATTATGGCCTCATAGGGAGCAGTACAATCCTATATTTTTTCTCTTTTATATATTGGGAGCAATTCATCATGCCACATGGTCCCTTCTATTGCCATATGTCAATAGAGAGCAATCGAACAGCTAAGATTCCAAACAAGCTTCTTATCTTTAAATATTGATTGATGCATATGTTTCATTAATAAGAAGCTTGCTGGTATAGATATCATAATTTTAAATGAAACAATATATAAAAATTATATCTGTTTATTTATTTATTAAAATATTATTTACTGAGGTTATAACTTATACTATGATTGTTTTCAGTGTAAGCACATGGGCTGCATTTTTATTTTATGGGTTCATTTTGTGATAAAATAACTTCAACTTCCCTAAAGTTCTCCTTCATCCTTTGTCCTCCACCCTCTGTTCTTCACTCTGTCCACTGAGAGGGTCAGCCTGTCAATAATTTTGGTTAGTGTAAAATGTAGGTAGAATACTTTTAAGATATATCAATGCTAGAAATTAGCTGTATTTTATTCACTCAAAAAGAGAAATAATATGTTTTTAATCTTATCTCTTCAGCTGTAGGAAGATGATACTTTATGGTCTATTGATGTTATGTTATCAGATTATGTTAGATTATATTTTACACCTTGTTAATATTTATGCTCTGTTATGCTGTGTTGTAATGTTATAATACTAAATAAAAAAAATACTCTCAAAAAAAAAAAAAAAAAAGGTTAAAGCACTTAACTACTATGCTCAACTGTCTCTTAGAGCTTCTCTGGTTTATTTCTTTGTTTTGGTGCTGGTTGTTGTTGTGTTTGGTTTGTATGTTTGTTTGTTTTTTTTAGTTTGTTTCTTTAAGGAAGAATTTAACTGTATGATAATGTGTATAGGGGAGGCATGGTAGAACATGCCTCTACTCCAAGCATTTGGCAGGCAGAAGCAAACAAATCTCTGAGTACTATTCTATCCTAGTCTACAAATAGAGTTCCAGGCCAGGTAAAGCTAAATAAAGTGAGACACTGTTTCAATATAGATAAGTTTAAAACTCAAAGGTTAAACAATAAAAACCACCCCAAAATAACAATGCGTAAGAGTGTTCCAATCATTTAATGAGTAAAAATGTCAGATGAGATGTAAAATCTTATTTAGAATGCTAAAACAGAATTATCAGACAATTCTGTCCAAGTATAGTCTTTAATTTCTCTCAAGGGTTCCAGGACTGACCATACAAGTCCACTTTAGCAAACCTTTTCCATTCCTTTTCCAATTTACTAAAGTTTCTTGGACAGGCATTGGAAGGGGCTGGCATCATAAGAGGTAAATATCGGTTTGATACATCTGTGAAATAGCATAAAATGTGTCAAAACAGAGCTGAACACTAGCTACATATTAAAACAAGGTTTTAATCAGAAGTAACTATTTCAGTAGAACAATGGAATGAAACTGAAACCGACTTTGATTTTTACAGAGATTTTTGGGGATTTTAATAGTAGAATTAAGGTGAAACAGAAGAGAAAAAATTTAATTGTTATCAGGATTTTTAGGGTCCTGGTAATTCTTAAAGCCAGGGTTGGCCAACAGTCATCTTTAAGCCAATCAAGGAACCAACCAACTGGTAAAAAGCATAGAATAACTTATTCAGTGTGGTAACAAAGAAACAAGTAAGGATCTATAGATTTGTTTTTGGAAAAAGGGTATGAGCTAAGAATGATAAGAGATGGTTCTAGGATGCGTAGCCAAACATTCTCATTCAGGGTAGTCAACTTCTAAGGTATTAGCTGTAAGCAGATTCCTTAGGATATCAACACTATGTAACAACTCTTGTGAGGAAATGTTCTTACTTTGGTGTAAAAAAAGAAAATGGCTCAGCATCTTCCTTTATCAGTATTCAGTTTCTGGGTAAAGTTAATTCCTCAAAGATAACTGTACCAGCATTTGACACAAAAGAAAAAACAGAACATCTTTCCTTAGAATACATATCATATCTACCCTTCAAGGATAGTTACATGACTTAGGAAAATGAATATATATATATATATATATATATATATATATATATATATATATCAGGATGACTGAGTTGCTCTATTTGAATCCTGTCTGGGTTTGTTGTTGTTTTCATAATTCATATTATATCTCTCCTGTCCACAATCTAGGAGACAGAGTTGGTGTTTAAAGTTGTTAGCAAACACACACATATACACACACCTTTGTGGACTTGGGTTTTCTCAGGTAGATCCTATTAAATGGACTGAGATTTTCCTATGTATGAAGTCATGAACTGATATAAACTTCTCTTGTGTTTGTATTTTTTATAGGCCAAGGGCTAGGAATAGAGTAATCTAAATAATTATAATAGCCAATTCTCCATGGTACTTGTAGAGACTCTAATAGAATATTACACAAATTATTTCATTTAGTATCAGAAATAACTCTATACAATAAATAATTATTTTTGTTGTTCAAAACTGAGACTTAGCAACATTGACTAGCTTAGCAAGCTTTGTTAGGTTTGAAGTAAGTTTGAAATATAACTAATATAACTAGTCCCATGGTAGAGCAAACATCTTTAACACTGAATGACATGTTGTAACTACTCAAATGCAAATTGGTAAAATTATTGCAAATTGATTTTATAAAGAAGAATTTCTTTATTATTAATCTTTCTCGACACAACAAAATCGGCAAAGGTTTACTATAGTTGCAATTAGTACAACTTAAAAATATATTTTAATATATAACAAGAATATTTAGTAAGTTTTTTCTATAGGGTACAAATTTTTACATCTTATAAATGCATCTTATTTCTTTTACCATTCATTAAAATGGAAATGATTGTATGAATAAATTGTGTACGATTGTACTAGATGCTTAGTTTGAATTGAACAAAAATATAAATTAATTTTCTATGGTTTTAATATTCTTTGTATAATCTCTCTCTCTCTCTCTCTCTCTCTCTCACACACACACACACACACACACACACACACACACACACACAAACACACAGACACAAACTCTCTCACTCTCTCTCTCTCTCTCTCTCTCTCTCTCTCTCTCTCTCTCTCTCTCTCTCTCTCTCTCTTCCTATCCCTGACCTTCTCCATTTATTCTCTTCTGTTTTCTTGGTTTCTTCCTCCTTCCTTTTGTAGTTCTATCAGGGCACATGATTTTATACAGTAGAACCTCATTTAGATAAATTAGCTGACTCCTTTGATGATGATATATTGTATATGTAAAGTTACTTTTTTCTTTATTCTCCTTTTCTTTTCTAATGTGTAAAAGTATTTATCTGCATGTGTATTAGGCATCAACAATCTAGTTACTGAAGATTATTTGAAAATTTAGACAAATAATGTCAAATCATGGATTCTCAGTTTTATCTCATCACAATAAAAACGAAGCTACAGTAAATCAGCCATTACTGTTTTAAGTGCTGGGTTTTATCAATAATGTGAAGGTTCAATTTTAATTTTAAAGCTAAGAATATAAATTATTGCATTCTGGTTCGTAGAATCAGAATTACTCTTTATCATCTGTCCAACTGGAAGTCTATGATATTTTGCAGCAAATCACAATTTTTCTATTAATTTTTGCTGTCAAAAGAATAGTCTACTTTCCATTTTAATGTGTTCTCTCTTTTATTTCCTTTGCTTACTGATTTTATAATTTTCTACATACATATAGTACTGTATTTTGACCAAATCCATTACTCATTTTCTCCTGTTTCATTTCTCTATAATCATCCTTACAATTTCCTCATTCTGATTCAGTGTATTATTTTTAAAATACCATGGAATTCATTTGGAGCTTCATGTAGGTGTCCTCATTTAATGCCAAACTTTATCTTCTCTAGAAGCCATGGATTGCTAATAGCATCTCAGCTAGTTGTGTTTCCTAATGAGTCAAGATCTCATCCATGCTTGGATTTTGACTGGATTGATCATTTGCATGACTTAACAAGAAGTCACAGGCACTGTGGATCCTTGTGTGCAATGTTGCTGCAACAGTTTGCTAATGCTGATTTGCTACATACATTCACTAACCATGCCTCTTGGAATCTTTATGTCCATGCTTTCTAACTGAACTCTGAGCTTAAGGCATGATGATTTTATATCTGATGGGGTTCATAGCTCAGTGTGTATTCATTCTCACTGATACTCTATTCATGGTAACCAGGAAATGTGAACAATTGATAATCATTAACTTAATGAAATAGGGTTCATACACATAATGTAGTTTTATTTACCCATAAAAAAGATAAAATATTAACACACCATTAAATATATGGAGCTGGAAGTGATCCTGTTGAGTAAAGGCAGATGTTTCATTCTTAATCTTAGGGAGATTTTTTTCTTTGAACCTGTAAGTTACAGGAGACATGTAAGGCAAAGAACTAGTAAGAGACTGTGATTATGGATTTCAAAGGAAAGGGAATATATGTTATGAAATGGGAAGTCTGAATAATGGGAGAGGAAGAGTAAAACTGCTAGAAAAAATGATAAAGAAAATGTGTGAGGAGCACATAGTAACACCAAGGGCATCAAAAATGTTGTATGGCATCTATTATTATAAACACACACACACATGCACACAAACACTCACACACCGAGAGACACACACAGACACACACACATACACATACTGACACAAAGACATACACACATATACAATAACACATACATACATACAAAAACATGCCCACAGATATACACAAACGCACATACACACATACAAACACATATACACACATACAAACACATGCACGCACACACACATACAAACACACACACACATAGATGTATTCCAATAATATTTCCAGTAATGTTGGAGTTACGCATCTTCCCAACACCAAAGATTATTAGAGAGCAAGGACAGTGGCAGACATCAGTTATCTCATTCTTTAGCTTCCATTCATCAAATCTTCCATTTGTCTTGCCCTGAAATGAATCGTGCTAATGCCACTGCTATTGGCTACTTTCCAGAACTTGATGGCCACACTCTATTGCAGAAGATTCCATATCCTTCAGCCCGAGACATGAGAAGGCGCTCTCTAGCCCCATCTGGACAAATTCATCCTACTATCCGCCTTTTATCGTGCTTCAAGTTTCTATTCATTACCTGGGTGAAATGAACCTTTGATAATATTTCATGAATTAAATATTCTCCAGTTATTTTTCTCTTTTAAAAACTATACAAATGAATTTAAAAGTATCCCAAAATCTTGACCATATTCTTAATATTATATAATAGATGTACACACACACACACACACACCACAGACATATTACACTTTTATCTCATGTCTTCCTGGGTTATATAAGATAGACCTTAATGATTAAATATTCACTGTAGTACACAACAGTTTGTTTTCCTTTACTTTAGTGCTTTAATGAAAGGAGATAGAAGAGCTTTTTAGATTACCATATATGCCTTAATTGAAAAAATATGATTTTTAATTTATTCATGTAGAAATCTTGAGCAGTTTCAAATGTTACCATAACCTTCAAACTATCTATCTCCCTGTATGTATATACATATGCAAATGGATATATGCATGTTGATTACATGTATAGCTAATACACTGTCTGCCGGATGAGAAAAGTAACTGTAACACTATTGCCCTGTGTAGGATGGAATATTGTGACTTTTCTCACTCCATACACTACTGAGCTCAGACCTTTTCACAACATAAATTGTTGTACATAAAAGGTAATAATTTGGATACAGGTTAAGTCTTTCTTTATGTAGTTCAAGTTGGGGTTACGTTTAGTGTTTCTGCTGCATTGGACTTATCAGGCAATAATTAAGCAGGTTTTTTTTTTTTTTTTTTTGTCTGCAATATGCCCACCGAGTAAGAAAGACAATTAAAAGACACAAGAGGCTATCATAGTTTACAAATCCAAGGCTTCATCTTTGTCACACTTAGGGCCACATGACAGATTAAGGCAACCTTTCTCAGGATTACTAGTGTTGAGCATCATCAACCCTGCTCTCAGGTTAAGATTCCTAAGGTGTTTTTATTGCTCTGTTCAGTATTTTTCACCTAAAGTAATCAGTTGTAATTTTCTGTCCAATTTAATATATCCTTTGATTATAATCTCTGTAACCTTGTTAATTTACAATTTTAAACATTTTCCAGAATAGTTTCTCCTACAACATAATTAAACTAAAATGAGGGCAAGGTAAAAATATTAAAGCATTATCCAAGGTTTTTTATTGTAATCTTCATCTAGACTTCAGCTCAATGTATCTATAATTAAGCTTAGGCAGCCTGCCTAGATCTTATGTAATCTTAGAATGGAGGCTCTACATGACATGAACAGAGTGATTTGACCTCATATCTCTCAGTTATGGATTCAGCTGAAAGGAAATTCAACTTTGGACATTTGCTATGTACTTAACAGTGGGAAAGGTACTTAAAACTTTTAGGTTTCATTTATCTCTCTAACAATATACAAATAACATCTAACTTATAAACCAATTCAGGTGGTAGGTAAGATAAAATATATAAAGTGCCTCAAATCTCTTATATCTCTGTAAATGATCATTAAAATAATTTTATTATCATCTTGAAAATAATTTAAAAATTATCTCCCCAAGTCTCTTAAGCATAAGCAGACTGTGACCCTGAACACCTATACTTTTTTCTACTACATCCTGATTTTCAAAATATCTGTATAAGTATCATTTTAACCATGAATGATTATATATATATATATATATATAATTTATATATAACTACATGTAGAGTTATGTGTGTGTGTGTGTGTGTGTGTGTGTGACTTATCCATTCTTCTCTGTGATATTCTAAGAGCTCTGAACCCTGAGTCTACTTGTCCATCTATATAATGATAATAATAACTACTAGTATCAATATCTCTGAATGGTACTGAAAGTCAATTACAAATTATCGAACACAATGTGTTTGTTCTGTCAGTTTTTACAGTTTGAAATTGACTTAATTAAGGAAATGGTATAGTTTCTCCTCTAAGCAAATGTCTGTTGAATCTACTATTGAGGTATCATCCGATTCATTCCAATCAGCTTACTATTAAAAGTAAACTAATATGTAAATACTTAGGCCATTTGGAATATTGCAAATTAATTTTTGTAAGACCACAATAACAAGACGGCTTATCAAGTTTTGGATGATTTAGTTTTCTTAAAAAAAATGTCATGCATATGAGCTTAAGTCAACAACTCTGTTTGCATTAATCAAGTATATATAGTAACATACAGGTTGTGTTTACAAATAACATATAATTACACATATTTATGTATAAAGCTAATAATATAAACAAAGTAATCAATGAACATTCTATATATACAGCATATCAAATACATTTTAATAAACTGACATTTTTAGTGATAAACCCTTGTTTTTAATTTAAGAAATTAGAATTTCAAGAATGAGTATATGTTTGGGTAAATTTTATGCTTCATTTGCTCCCCTTCAAATTATTTTCTATATAATCACTCAACCGTTTTCCTGAATTTCATTGGCTCATGTTTTTAGATTAATTATGAAAATGTTAAAGGATTCTGTATTTCAAAATGCAAGTTACTTTCTAGTTGAGAGTCATCATCCTTGAGAATGAAGAAGAAAGTATGTGGTACTTCAGGATATATATTCATGTTGTCATTGTAGAAGTTGTACTGTAGCTCTCTATAAAGATTTCCTTTAAGGAAACACATAGTAAGGCCTTTATTAAAAACGTGTTGACATTCTGTCCACCTGTGAGTTTCCACAAATCTATAATTCACAACACAAATGAGGTATTTATACCTATGGCATGTCATCTGTTTACCATTTTAATGTATACTCACACCTTTCAAAGAGGATCCTGTTATCTATGTCTTGCAAAATCTGTGACTTGTTTTAGGAAAATGGAATGTATGTCTAAGTAAATTGTGGTGATGTAAATGGTTTAAGGACTACTTCATATTTTGCTGTATTTTATTTTCCTGGCCGTTGTTAATCTGAACACATTGGTTATATTGAGCTCATATAGGTCAAGAAATCCGAATGGCTATTATGAGCCTAGCATCTAATGACTTACTCCAGCCCCTTTGCAAGATTAAAATATCAGTTTTATTTACGGAGCCTAAATGAGTATGGGAAGGTATAGTCTAGTTGGAGAAATAGAGGAAGTAACAAAAGTGCTTGGACACTTTGAGGGTCTCTATGTTGTCTGTAGCAGAACAGACTAATGGACCAGGTGCCCATAAGTAACAATAAAGCACTAATTTCAAGAATTCTTACAGTTTCAAGTGAATCCAAAAATACTGCTGGCATGTAGCATATAATGATTACATTTTTAACTTTCAATACTGTGTCAGAAATTATTTTTTCAAAGATAGCCAATGGTATTCTGTTGAAAAATTTATTTTTTTAAAAACTGTTTTCTGCATTTCTTCAATTTTATATGAAAAATTCCATGTGAAACAATCTCATTTGACTTGAAATGTTCTTAATAGCCTCAGTTTGTAAGTAGATTCCTTTGTAGTCGTGTTTATTAAGAGCAACATCCAATGTATAGCTTCTGAAACATTCCTGTCACCACTACACATATTAAATATTATTATTAACTAAGCCATTATTGTGTCTAAATGCCATAATGTAACCACACTATGTTTTCTTTCGCAACTATTTTTTTCTCTTTTATTGAACAGGTAGATTCCTGATATACTTTTATTTTCAGCTAAATGTAATTTCATGGAACTATATTTTCATTATTCATTCATCTACAGATGGCCATCTAGGCTGATTCAACACTCGTTTACTAGGAAGGACCTGCTGTAAACAGAGAAAAACAAATAGATGGAGGTTTGAAGATCCGGCCTTTTAGGTGATGCTCAAGAGTGGTAGAGCTAGGTCTATTGGGCCTTCCACATTTCGCTTTAAGAGAAACCATCCTCTATAGTGATTTGCAAAATGTATTTTAGAATAGGACCATCTGGGGTTTGACTTGAACATTCCATGTCCCAGCTGTGTAGATTGGGAGTGAGGGTAATTAATCTATCAGGGACATGGTTTCTTCAAGTTTAAATTGAGACTGTCAGAGAAATTTTGTTGTTAAAAATCATGGTTGTGAAAGGATTTTAGAGCTTGTCAGCTTTCATGTAAATGTATATTATAATCATTATGTGCTGAGTTTAAATTTTAGTAGCTATATATTCTGCTTCTAATTCTGATCTTTGAATTTAGAATCCCCCAATTCTTCTCTCAAGAAGTCTTGCGTGATTGTCATGTTCTCTCATCTTTCAAGTGAATTGAAAAACAGTGAATATATGAGGTTATATTTTTAGATAAAAGCACAAGGTTTCCTGGTAAAAGATGTTAATTTGTGCCACAAGCCATTTTCTCTGGGTTCCTGCATATCCGGTTACAATGATGCACCTACTGCTATGATGGAGTTTAGAAGATCACAGTGTTAGAAAGTATGAACTAAACATCAATATAATATTTTAAAATAGCAATCACATATTCTATTTTGTTTGTTTTTATTTTTCTCTATTTTATTTTTTGTCATTTTTCCCATATCTGTATTCTAATAAAAAAGAAAAAGACAGGGTGTAGATTTGGATGAGATAAATTCCCAGAGGAACTGGAAAAATGTATTATATGAAAAATTATTATCAATAAAAATGTCTTTTATATGTTTCTTATAAATAAGTCTGTAGGATATTATTTTGATTAGTGATTGCCTAGGTATTGCCTTTCCCCAGTGTTGGGCCAACCCTAATGCCCATAGTCCTGGGCTGTGTTTCCCCAGTGTTGGGTCTACCCTAATGCCTGTAGTCCCGGGCTGTGTTAAGAAGCATGCTGAGGAAGTAAGCAAGCAGCTGCAGCATTCTTCCATGTTCTCTGCTTCAGCTCCTGCTTCCAGATCCATGCCTTAAAATCCTGCCTCGACAGGCCTCAGTAATGGACTGTGACTCAAGAGTTATCCGAAGAAATAAATTCTTTCTACTCAAGAAAAAGAAATTTAAAAAAAGAAAAAAAAAAAAGGAAAGGAAAGAATTTGGGAGATAGTCTTATGCCCAACCATAAATGGCACATCTACATTAACCCCCAAACCACCAAGAATCAAAGACATTGCTGATGAAAAGGCAAAACAACTGTAGGAGACAGAACTTTAGTGATGTTCTAGGAAACACAGTTTTCAGGGTATCGGAATCATGGACTGGCAGCAGCTGTGGTCGCCTGATATGACTTACAGGAGACCAAGCCAGCTCCAATTGGACATAGATGCTGTAAGTAATCTCCAGCCCCCATCACCACATAATGAGAAGCTATTATTAGTGTAAAGTTGCTGCATGGCTTAGTTACTCGCTTTTTGAGGATATGACAAAAGATAGGCTAAGATTCTTCTGCTCCAGTGGATGACCTACCACACATAACCCGATGGGTAACACCAGCTGGACATTATAGATTATGTTTTTAAATGGTTAGAACAAGTTAGAGAGGACTAAGATCCTCTTAACATTTGTATATGCAGCTCTCAAAATTAAATATAAGTTTTTAAATTATTTGGTTTTGATTAAACAGTCAATCTGTGATTTTTTCTATTAGTTGCCTCCAAGTATACTTCCTAAATGTCTTATGCTACCCTAAAATGAAATTTATTAACAGGATGTAATGTAGTCACAATTAAACTATATACTTTGCATATATTACCATAATCTATTAATTTTATTGTCTAAAATATTTTATATAAACAGTTAGAACTTATTTTAGAACAGAAACCTGTGTAATTAGTCAAAAACATACATAAGCTTGGATCATATAAATTCATTTACTTCTATAACAATGCAAAGCATTATCTCCCTTCTTCTCACCCAGACTTTCCTTCATCCTCTCTCCTTCCTTCTTCCCCCTATATCCTTCTATCTCTCTCATTTCTTTGCTTTTCCTGACCTAACCTGAAAGTGAGGTCCTCTAGTCTGAGCTGAGATTGCAAGCATAGCACCCCTTTGATGGATGCCATGTTCACTTTCAAATCCCACTTCATTTGTCGCTTTGTGAGATCTGTCTGAGAGTGAACAGTTGTTGGAAATCCACTCAGTGTATGTCAGAATATTCTTAGCAGTAACGATGTTAGGCCAAAATAATGTGGAAATTATCATTAAATCCCAAGCTATTATTGAAGTTTTCTAACACTAGGTGATCTACAGGGAACATTAAGAATTTATATGCATATGAAAATAAGTAGTTGAAACAAAGCCCCTGAGAGCCAGGAAACTACTCCATAGCAGACAAACAACTTGTACCTGAAGGGAGGAGGATAAACTATCTGGGTTGCTAAGGGCAACTCTAAATAGAACTTCTTCCAAGCTGATGTTGGGTGGTAAGGTTCATGCCTGTGCCTTTTGTAGTAGTCTCTCTGCAAGTGATTAAGATGATGCTATTTTTAAGTCAGGTTCCCTCAGAACTGTCAGCTATCATGAGTTGTGGAAGAGAGAGCATGAGCACATAGCTTAGATTCAATCCTCACATGTTGCTGACAGCACAGAACTAAATCAGAGCGAATACCAGGAGCATGATAAAATGCGAACCCTATCGAGCAGAATGGTGCCCTTGTCAAACAAGGCTGACATTTGGTAGAATGAATGAGATGCCCATCTGTTTTGGTCAAAAGCAAATTACTGCACCATAGAAAATTACCTTAGATTAACTTGAAATATTTGTTGTGCTGTGGCTCTTTGTCCAGCAAACTGTAAATAAGTTTACAAATAATTTAGGGATGTGAACATAAATTAGATTAATATCACACTGAAAGAAAGCACTCTAAGTAGTCATCACTAGTTAGACCAGACTTTATAATGATTAGTAACATTTGTAATGTTTGATTGGATTCTATTTCATGATCATTTACAATTTAACTTAGATAATACTCTATGAAAGAAAATATTTATAACTATGATTTTAAATTAAAACATTTAATATTCTTCTGGGAATTGTGATATTCATCAATACTGGAAAAAAATTCCATTTTCTATCGAAAATATGATAAAGTGGAAAATAATATTAAATTATAAATATTAAAAAACTTGTAGTCTCATAAAATATTGTTTTCAAAATGGAATAGTAGATTGTGCTTCTTGTTCAAACATCAAAATTTAGCCCAACTTGAAAAGGATTTCTTTTGTTTTCGCATTTCTTAAACCATGCCCATGATTGAAAAATATAAGCACTTGTGTACAGGTTTAGAGCATGCATTTTGTTTTATAGGGCATCAGCCACAGTAGCTATAATATAGATATAAAAGTTTATAAAGTAGCTTGGCTTCTGACCCAATATAATTTTTAAAAAAGCAATTGCCAATTTTAATATAAAAGAGCATAAAGACTTGGGAAATAGACATGTTCTGAGAGGGGATAAAGCTAAATCATTGTCTGCAGGTACCATATACAAACTTAACATCAGTACTGGCACTTTACTATGCACCTGCAGCAAATGAGCCTGCGGTAGACCGCTGAGCACAGGTGTTATGAGCTCAATTCATCTGAGACTCATAGGCAGAGTAAACCTGCTAAATTTACATCTCCATGAAGCCTTGGAGTGGATCTTTATGAAGCTCTCAATAGAACAAACCTTTCTATATCCCTAAAAGTAGTCAGGTCCAAATCCTTTCCCACTGTTTGTGCCAAAGAGATTTTAAAAATGCCCCTGGTACATCAAAATCAACGTGACTTTCTTCAAAAAGCTGATGCAGGAAGATATTATATAATGGATCTCCACGTTTATTAATAAAAGGGATGACTGTGCTTGTTCACTAAGACATGATGAATTGATTTTCTTTAATAATCTCAGCAGGACATTCCAAACCTAGAAGAAAAGAACAAGTACTTATGTTAGAACGGGTGCCAGTAGGGGCAGGTTTTAAGATATGCAGGTTGGTATCCTAAGACCCTACTCTATGGATCAGGTTGCTGTCCAAGGAGATGTCTGTGTGAAAAACGTAGAAACTTAGGTATTTCTGAGCCAATCCATCAATGAGAACTTTTTTTTTTTACTAAAAGTAATGTTTTTTGAGTTATTTAATAAACAAACATTATTCTTTTTGAAAGGTATGGATATGTCTCCACTATAAGCATAATTTGAATACATAAAATGACGTCATCAGTATAGAAGGTTCCCGCCATCCTACTCTAGTCAGAGTCTTCTTGCCCCAAATATTTGTCATTGACAGAATGCTACAGTGAAGCATTCCTGACACATGTAGAATCATTGTCAATCTTTACTCAGTCTCTTGCGCTGAAGACTCATTTAGACAGTTGTATTTATTAGATCAGTGGCAATATTTATGGGTATTTCAAAATGCTCGCATACTTACTTGACTTTATAATTTGATATATATCACCTCCCCCATTGAACTCTATACTTTTTTTGTATTTCAAAACAGGTTTCTTGTTTTCTTCCTTCTTTCTGGTCTTCTTCCTTCTTCCAATCCCTTAATCAACCTCATCCTTGTTCTTGTTCTTGTTCTTGTTCTTCTTGTTCTTGTTCTTGTTCTTGTTCTTGTTCTTCTTGTTCTTCTTGTTCTTCTTGTTCTTCTTCTTGTTCTTCTTCTTGTTCTTGTTCTTCTTGTTCTTGTTCTTGTTCTTGTTCTTCTTCTTCTTCTTCTTCTTCTTCTTCTTCTTCTTCTTCTTCTTCTTCTTCTTCTTCTTCTTCTTCTTCTTCTTCTTCTTCTTCTTCTTGTCTTTCTGTGTTATTCTGTAAAGTATAAAGTATCTTACTATTTTCTCAACTATGTGTTGCCCAAAGACTAATAGCTTTAAATGTCCCTTTACAGAACATCTATGCTTTCCACATCCAGTTTCCTGAACTTTTTGTTTAGTTTGTATAATTCTTCTATAAAACTTGAAAATCATTGCTGCATGTATGCTTATATATTTTCTATTTTATTTTCATTTTTGTTTTAGTAGTGTTATCATACAGATTTTTGAAAGATTTTAATAAAATCTAAGTAATCCATGATTTATTTTAAAGGTTACACTGTTGGTACCATATGCAGGAACTTTTTATAGCAGATAACCTGAACACATCCAGAAATAAAATATTTTTTAATTTAAATATGTCATTCCTAAATAATTCATGGATAAAGGAAAAAAAATTAAGATGTCTTAAACTTTTTAAAAAAGATTTATTTATTTATTATATATAAGTACACTCTAGTTGTCTTCAGGCACACCAGAAGAGGGCATTGGGTTTCATTATAGATGGTTGTGAGCCATCATGTGGTTGCTTAGAATTGAACTCATAAACTCTGGAAGAGCAGTCAGGGCTCTTAACCTCTGAGCCATTTCTCTAGCCCTCTTAAAATTTGTTTCATACTTCATTAAATAAAAATAGAACATAGCATAATTTGAAAGAATACAATTTTTACTTTGATTAATAATTTTCTATACCTCAGTGGCTATTGAAGATAAAAATCTTTAAATTTTCTGAGCTTCTTTAGACTAAGGCAGGTCCACAATTCGTGTGTGTGTGTGTGTGTGTGTGTGTGTGTGTGTGCGTGTATGTGAGCATGTGCACAGACTTGTACATAGTATGTGTATTAACATTTAAATATAGAATTCACAATTGAGAGAAAGTATGTGGTATTCATCTATTTGAACAAGGCCTATTTCTTTTAACAAAGGGGATTTTAGTTGCATCGTTTTTTTTTTTAATGAATATCTTCATATGGTAATTTGAAACCAAGTATTGGGATACCTCTAGTACTGTTCTTTATCTTTAAATGACTCTGGTTAATCAGGACCTAGAATTTGTATGTGAAATATAGAGTTGCTTTTTTGCAATGACATTCCTCAGAAAACTAGAAAAAAAACTTACAATTTATTTGTTTCATGAGATAAGAATTTCATAGTTTAGGATCAAATTCCCCAAGCAGGTCAAGATGATTTTAATTGAGGATTTTACTGTAGCTTTCACAGCTTTAGATGTATCAAGCCCGACTTAGGACAATAATTGTACAAACACTTGCTAATACACCCCAATGGAGCCTATGCTCCGAGGGGTTTCCGTTACTTTTCTAGTACAGTGATAAAATTCACTAACAAAAAGACAGTTATCAAAGACAGGGTCTCGGAGGTAATGCCAATGGCCAGGGCAGGTTCACACTCACTAAAGAAGTACAAAGCGTTTATTTTATTTCACGCGACCTTATAACCGTAAGTCAAAGAACTGGATCGCTGGATCGGGAATTTGCTGGGGGCAAGGGGAGTGTCTTTAAAACAGATTGCTGGGCCCTTCTCGCGTTGGCCTCAGGAAGACAAAATAAGCTCCACCAACTAAACACGTTTCATACTCATAAGGTTTAACGGATACATACTTTAGTATGCGTTTCTACAGCTCAGTTTATGGCTTTGGTAAGACTTCCACGAACTCCACTCTGGATTTTGATATGCTTTTAACCTGAGTATTTATTCACAGATCATGGCTCGTCAAGGTTAATTGTGACACCAGCAATTTCTCTTTCAAAGCTCCTCACTGGAGGCTGCAGGTGTATCAGCTTTCTGACTGCGCTCCAACACAGAGGGCCCCGATTGATTCTCCAGCTGAGCCCTGCCTGCTGACAATATAGGTGTAGAAAGAGGTCACCCTGCAATGCTAATTCCAGATGCCTTTGTGAGGCATGATTCTTTCCACCAAGTGGCTAATTACGAAAGCTATGACACAATAGATACTTCCTTGCTTCCTGCTGATACCTGGCTCTCTTGCTTCTTCTAAGCTCTGATACTGCCAATGGGAATTTGAGACAGTGGCAGCCAGGACCGCTTGAGGGAACTGCAACACTTAAACTAAAACATCCATGAAATTGCTATAAAGGCTAATTTAGGAATGGGCAATTTCAGGCCAGTGTTGAGAACGCGGAAGCATTGTGTGTGGTGGTGTGTGTGCTGTCAGAGGACCTAAAAGAACTAGACAGGCTTTGGAGGAGCTTAAAGAAGAAACAGTTATGTTCTTATATCAGATGCAGACAATCAAATTCGCTTTTGAAGACTGCGATAGGTGTTTATCTAAATAAATGTTATTTCTTGTTATTTAGGTGCGATTGGTTTTGCATGAATATTTGTACACATGAAGCTCATAATCTTCTCTTTCATGGTCCGCATCTTAAGATTTTTCTATGAAAATTTTTAACATATTATTGTCACAATTGTATTTGTTGTATGCCAGTTTTAGCTTAAAATTGTAATTTTCAGAATATTTCATGTTTTTTTTTTCTTTTAGATACCAAGTTGGGTTTATATTTGTTCACATTTAAAATGATGTACCCCACGAAAATACTACAGCAACGACTAAACTGACTTCCATGTTTCTATCTAGTGAGAGTACCAAGTCAGCCAGTCAGATCCAGGCTGACTCCAAGACAGGCTGCAAACTGACAGCTTTGGAGACTAGTCCCAAGTTTCTGTTCCACAGAACCGGAAAAGCCAATCAGGAGGCTGCTCTAACATCTAACTTTGAGTCAGCCCCACGGGCAGCCAATCAGAAGCTGTAGAAGCTGCTCCACACTTCGCTTGAGCCAAGTACAATTAATCAGCAGCGGTGGGCTGAATAACAGACAGTGTTACCAGTGCAAACAGGCTCTGGTTAGCTACTAGCTTCCTGCATGTTAAGAGATTCACATGCACTATTAGAGTGAGATGAAAGCTGCATTTTCTGCACTTTTGCTGCACTGATCAGTTACAAGCTACAGTGCAAATGGCAGTAGAAGAAAGAGTTCCTTTCGTATAAATAGACCTCTTAGATTCTTCTCAGACTTCTCTTCCAAATGCATTACCAGGGTCTTACTGCATCCTCGCTGTGTTTGGAAAGGTCAGAGTCTTGAACCCCTTGGATACCCGATGTTTATGATCATGTGGTAAGTACATACACAGTTCTTTTCCAACAGCCCACAAGACGTGAGGACACCAACTGCTGGAACCTAGTCATTCCATTTGTAATTTAAGTGGGTTGTTATTTCAATGGATTCCTACCGACCCCTTCCCCCTTCGCAGGACATGCACCTTTACTATTTTTTTAAATTTAATTTCAATTTATTTTTGAGATTGTAATATAGTTACAGCATTTCCTTTTTCCCTTTCCTAGTTTCAAGCACTCCTATCTCTGCCTTCCGGCATTCTTTCACATCCCTGTTCTCTTTATCACACATACTTCATAGCTCACCGTACAGGTGGAAAACCAAGGTGGGCAAAATACTTTTATATAGGTTTTCTTTCTTTGTTTTTTATTACTTACCTTTTGTATTGTCGGTGACTATTTACATATGCACATTTCAAGTTTTATGAGTACTAAATAAATTGAAACAGAGTAGACAGAGTATCATTTTCAGCATCTTCTTTCTGTATCTACATGCTCCTGAAAATGCACAGAAAGGCCTCTTTTTTCCAGCTACATGTCTTATCAATGGAGAGTTAGGAGAAGAAATACTTCCATAATTTAATTGGGGTGAAATTGAGAAAGCATTTGTTAAATGCCATGTTTAAGTTTTATTGTTTTTAGTTATTTATTTGTTTATTTGTTTGTTTGTTTGTTTTGAAGTCACTAATAGACTTTCAAATTCTAACTGTGAGATTGAAAATTCGGAGAAAAATTTTAAAAGTAATACTTAAAGCAGTAAAATCCCAATAAGAATGGATACAGAAACACTGACCATTTAGTTTCTATTCTGTTAGAAGGATAACTCTGAAGCCTTAGAGATTTCTTAAGGCTTTATGCTTTCACTGTAAATCACATCATCATCACCACCACCATCACCTTCATCATCATCATCATCATCATCATCATCATCTTCATCATCATCATCATATCTGCAGTCTGAAATAGTATGTTTCCTGACCTGTCTCTCACTTCCACTTCTCTAATTCTTCACCTATCAGCCCCTACCACTTTTTTTTCTAGCATTTTTCTGAGCCCATTCATAAAATTTTATCAAGTTCATTTAATGAGGCTATAGTGAGTTTCAGGCCAGGACTATCTACCAGAATATAAGGAAAGCTGGTCCATGTAATATTCCTGAGGAAAACACACCCTCTCTCCCCCAGCACTCATCATCTGTCAATAGTTCCTCACGAAGATGGGGGACAGTGCAGTCTTTTCCTTTATCCATTTGCAATTTTATCTACATTTATACCACACATATAACCACCACCACCACCACCAACAACAACAACAACAACAACAGCAGCAACAACAACAACAAAAACCAAAGAAAAGAAAATACTATGAAAGAGTTGAAATTCAATATTGAAAAAACAAACAAACCTAAATAGTGTGTGTGTGTGTGTGTGTGTGTGTGTGTGTGTGTGAGAGAGAGAGAGAGAGAGAGAGAGAGAGAGAGAGAGAGAGAGAGAGAGAGAGAGAGAGACTGATGTGTTCTTCTGCTCAGATGAAGTCTCCCTGTTTGGTCTTCTGCTTAAATTTTATATGATACTGAAATACTATTTTTATTGACTAAACTTTAGAAAGGATAGCCTATGCGTTTTAGCCAAAATATAGATTAACAAACTGAAGAAACATTAAACAACAACAACAACAACAACAACAACAAAATAAAACAAACCAGTATCTCTTGATTAAATTACACATCATTGTTAACCAAGACTGAAACCTTTCCAATTTCCTGAGAGCACATCATCAGGGTTAGGGTCACATATGTGTTCATGAAGACTTACAGGACTTGAGAATGAGAAAGTGAATGGCTTCCTTTAACTAGATATTTTATCTGGGAATTGGTTAGAATAAAGTGATCTTGATTTAAAAAACAGAATGAAAAGAAGAAAATGGAAGAGAGAGAAGAAGAAGAAGAAGAAGAAGAAGAAGAAGAAGAAGAAGAAGAAGAAGAAGAAGAAGAAGAAGAAGAAGAAGAAGAAAAGAAGAAGAAGAAGAAGAAGAAAAAGAAGAAGAAAGAAAGAAAGAAAGAAAGGAAGGAAGGAAGAAAGAAAGAGAAGGAAGAAAAATACTCAGGATTTTGTAAAAGTTTGTTAGTATTGGATAGTTTGCCTCAGGCTAGACAGACCCATCTTATAGTCAAACACTGCTTAGGGTTGGCCTTGAACAGAGAGCACACTGATTCTGTAGAAAATGGAGAAGGTAGGCTACATACCACCAGGGGAGAACACGAACTTCCTGAGATCATCAAGCAAATGGAACAGTAAATGGAGGTGCTGAAGTGTAGCTGACTGTCCCTCCCTTGTTCAGATCTTTGGGGATGAGATGAGAATGTCTTCCTGACTCATGGAATCTCAAACTAAGTATTCTCATACTTTTTTTTCCTCATGTAAGTTTATGCAATTATTTCTCAGTCAGGCATGCTCCTGGCTACTCTATCACAGAAAAGGGTGTCCTAGTAGGACATCCATCTTCCCAGTCTCATGAGGACTCTCTGGTAATGATGCTAACACTTTGTATTGTTGTTAGGCTGCCTGATTTTATTGGCAGAAAGTTATATGTTGACTCTGACCATTTGGAAATGGTTGAAAACCTCACAAATGCAGATTCGGTATACCAGCCTCACTAGGGAGCTTGTTAGAAATGCAGAACATCTAGCCTAGTCAGAAACTACTTATTCTATAGTTTAACTCAATCCCTAGGTAATTCTTGTGTACATTAAACTCAAGAGAAGCACTGGCTTAGAACAGGTCATTAAGTAAAGTAACTTAAAACCTTTGCTAAACCCTGAGCTCAATATTTCCCCGTTTCCCAATACGAATTATGCATGACCACTCTTTTCAATAAAACCTACCCGCTTAGAAGATAAAATTAAGCACCAGTAGATAAAACACTAGATGAGATTAAGTGATAACTACTGAAATGATCTTTAATGCTTTATTTAAATATGGTTAACCGCGTCCTCTCAATATTTGAATTTAAGCTGTCTCCCATTTTAGTACTCAAAAGAAAAGATTATAATCTCCAAATTAAATCCCCATATTCAAAATGAACATACAATATGAAAATATTGTAATCCATAATTCCTGTTAAAAAAAAGTAAACTTCTGTAAAAAACAAAGTAAAATAAAATTCAGATTTGTAATCTGGTGACTCTTCTCAAGGTTCTTGAATAGAAGCCCTCCTGAATGGCCTTGAACATTGTCAAGATTGGCACCATCCACTTACTCATAATGTCTCCGCACTCACAAAGTACTATTGTTGTTCCAGAAAATGTTTGGGAAACCAAAAAGACCACCAAGGAGCTGATTCAAAAGCTATCACATTAGGGTCTCTTCATCCAAGCTTGAGCCTGGTCTCCCTGGAAACCATGACACAGCAGGAAGATGGAACCCTGAGCCTAGTTTCAGGCAATTATTTATAGGGGCAAGAAGAGGTTCCCTATCCTGGTACTCATCTGCTTAAGGTGCTATTTTGGCCTCTATTATAAATAGCTGGTGGTAGAAGCCAAAGCATAAACCTGATCTGCTCTGGAAGGCAGGTAACCTGTTGGTGCAGATTTGTTGGGCAATAATGTGGAAGCTGGAGCTAGATGCAGGTTTTGTTGTTGGTTAACTTGGAAAGTGGTGTTAGACATAGGTCTTATTTGGGAGTAGCCTTGAAATTGATTCTGCGTTTTGTTAGTTAACTTGAATTCAGCCTTAGATCAGGTTCTCTAAAATGGAATCTGGAAGCAAAAGATTTGTTCTCTTAGTATTTGAGGCATATGTTCCTTTCAGCAATGTGAGGAAAACTGCACTGGTTGTGGCCCAGTTCCCAGTTCCTGAGATTTCATTATTTTCTCATTTTCTGTTATTTGGCATAGGACCAAGAAAAAGAAAAAAAGCCTTCTTATGACCAATATTCAACACTGTCTACTATTCATTTCTATTCTCATTTTTGTTTGACTGATGCGTTGTTCAACTATTTTTGACCTTTTACCCTTTCCTGCTTAAAAAAAAAATTGAGCTGAGATTTCAGTAGTTTATTCTCTCTGAGTTCAGAGGCTGCTGCTGGTGATGGTGATGATGGTGGTGGTGGTGGTGGTGGTGGTGATGGTGGTGGTGGTGGTGATGGTGGTGGTGGTGGTGATGGTGGTGGTGATGGTGGTGGTGGTGGTGGTGGTGATGGTGGTGGTGATGGTGGTGATGGTGGTGGTGGTGTTTGCCATGCATAGACTTGGCAATTTTGTTAGAAATAAAGAGTGTTTTCCTTTAGTCTTCTGGTAGAGACCTTTTTATTTCCTCGAAAACTCTGTCCAGGCCCTCCTGGTGTTTGTGTGGAGGGGGTAGGGGGAAGGAGAGGGAGAGAAGAGAAGAGAAACAAGTTCTGCATCTGTAAGCCTAAATGAAAGCCTGGGGAATATTTTCATTATTTCACCTTGCTTCTCAGAAACTCTGCACTGACATGATATTTACTCATCAGACTACGAACATGGCTTCTCTCTGCTGTACTTAGTTGGCTATTATTCAAGAAGATTCATGCCAGCCTCTTTTACTAGGATTTGGCTGTATAGGTTTACTCTTGTCATTCACAAGGTACTTTAACCCTGAGCTGTATTCCTTCTACACCATGCCTTCTATTTCTATCTACTTTCTCAGAATCCAAGCAATGATTGACCAATCAGAGGTCCCTGGCAAATCTACTAGCAACATACTTATGTATGCTGTTCATTAAGCTTTCTATTCAAACCACCCATATTTTCTCTAGCAAATTATAATTTCTAAATATTGATTTACTTGGTTTATTCCCTAATTGTATGTTATGAGATTTTGAAGATGATAAAGAGCATAAATCTACATTTTAAAGAAATGTATTTCTAGGACCAAGCTTCCAGTAAATGAGTTCTTTCTTCCTTTCTTTATTGCATTACTGGTTTTGTTTGTTTGTTTCTTGGAACATTGCCACTCTTTCTGATCCAGTGGAAACTGAACAGGTATCCCTCCTTAAATGTCTTTTTAAAAAGTACTATATGCATGTCCTCTGCTCTCACATCTAGATGGCTGGTTCTCCAAAATTTTATTGTCTATTTTTTATTTATGTGTGCACTTTCTCCCCAAATCACATTTCAAGTATCCAATTTCTTATTTTTCCCTTAATTAGGCAAGCAAGTTTGTTATGTTTTCACACTTTCCTCTCATTGGGATCAAGAGCAAAGCAAATATTCAAATCATCCTACTCATTGATAGGTTTCCTTAGAAATGAGAGTCCGAAGGCAGAATGTTCCTGCATATCTTTATAAAATTGCTTTTACCAGTCTTTGCCCTTGCAAGAAATGTATTGGCATGTTTCTTGCCTCGATCGAAGTTGATGGCCTGCTCTTTATAAATTAATGGAATCTATTTCTGTCACATTTTGTAATAAGAGCTCCAAAGAGCTCTTATAACAAGTCTAAATCTTTAACCTGAGTTTTGGAGATCACTCAGGCCTTTTTGAGTAAAGCACATGCACGTGAGACACAAGAGGATATGTTAGAAATGTTTTCATTAACCCTCCTCTAGTACACTTGTGAATTACCTTAATCTAAACACAGTAAGTAAGCAACATATACTTTGATATTGCCAGAGTTAGACAATAGTCATATCTTAGCATCAAAACTTTTATTATAGTTGCTTCAAAGATGTGAATTCTAATGAAATTGTTGAGAAATACTGAAACAGTCAAAAATAGTACAATCTTGAATGTTACAAAGGTTTGTATAATGAATTTTTTCTTGTTTAAATGATCAGAAGGAACATCATTAAATGTCCTTTTATCAAATTATGTCACCTTCTTGAGGAAATATGTTCAGATTAAGAGTGGTTGCATCCATCCATGCACAAGCATGTCAGGTCCATACTAACTGCAAACAACACTATATCAGCTTGTTAAAGCTTGTGCAACAGTACTTAATTCAAGTTCTCACTGAAAACAATAAACCTCCAAATACTAACCTAATTACACGTAAAGAAACCACTGTGAAATTCTAACTTCGAAATTCAACATAGCCTTCTTTCTTTAGGGCCTTTCACTAATGTTGTACTAGAAACTTTAGCCTTATTTAGTTTCTGAATAACAGTTCTCACATATTCTTCAAGATTCAGGTTAAGATTTTAATGTTAAACAAGTAGGTAGGGGGCCATTGGCCTGAGGTTGTCTCGTAACTTGAATTTCCTTATTAAGAAGTTACAGCCTAATGTAGTGTCTCTCAACTTTGAATTATTTCCATAGAAAAACACAACCCAGTTTGGTGTCTTCCACTGTTGACATTCCTGACAACTTAATTTAGTACACAAACTTAATTCTGGTCTTGTAACTTTATGACTAGCAGCTGAATTTCATCCAGCCACAAAAGATGAGGCTGCAGTTAAGCACTGCGCAACTTAGCTACACCATGTTCATCTGGCAAATTCCTGTCTGTAGCAAATCAAATAATTCAGTTTTCTTTCCCATCATTTCTCAAAGGTTCATTCTATAACAGCTCTCTTCCTACCATTTGATATGTGAATTATTACTTGCTCAAGTAAGCTAATACTTTTAAGTCATCAGTGTCTAGAAAATTTACAGCAGGGTTATTAGATTTTCTAGCAAGTTAAAAAAACTATTCTAATTTTGTAAGCTACAAAACAGGACTGAACAGTAGAATGAAAGGTGATAAGCCAGCCGGATGGTAAATGATGCTGAGAACTTCAGTTATTTTTGGTAGTGGACTTGCTTATCATTTACAAGAGATTTAAGCACTCTACATCATGCCACTAGACATCAGCACCCCCATCCCCCAAATCTGGGAACCGTGTAGGACAACAGGGAGGATGTGTGCTTTGCAAAGTGGCTGGGTGCAAAAGGAAACCTAGGAGACACTGAGTCAACCACACTGAATTCTTTTCTTAAAAACATTAGTCAGATGAATTTCTCCCACACATGCCTTTTCTGATGAGGAGAACTTAAAGTCATTCTTAGAAGGCAAGAGATAGCAGAGATGAACATCCTTGTTATAAAATGTTAAGTTGAGGATGGATGAAATCAGTAGGCTCTTGACTAATTTGATGATTGGTCATTTTTCCTACTAGTAAACTAGCTATTTGGACAATAATCCAGGTGAATATTGTCCTGACCTAAACATACAAATGGTAAGTGCTTTTTCTTTGGCAGCAGTATCTAAGATATTTTTCAAACCTTTGTCTGTTTAGAAGATATGACTGAAATAGCTTCAAAATCAACTTTTCAAAAACAATGTAATTCCTGTTTTATCTGCTGTTCAGCGAACAAAGCAGCACCATTTTAGTAAGGTAACTTGCTTACTGAAAAACATTGTATTGTCTGCTGAGTGTTATAGAACTTAAGATTTTTTTTTTTTTTAAAAATGGAAAAGTTGATAATGTTACCACATGCTCCTAGCTTTAGTGCTTGACTCTGGGTCACTGAGAAATGCTCTTTGTTTTACTCCCAAACATCTTTGTAAAAGGTTTCATTAAAATATCATTAGGACTAGAGACATGGCTCTGCAGTTAAAGTGTTTAGTGCTCTTTCAGAGAGTTCTTCAGTTCTGGTCCCCTGTACCCAAGCAAGGGGCTCACAGTCATTTGTCATTTCACCTTCAGAAGAAGTCTAGTTTACTGCCATCTGTGGACACCATATTCATGTGCATATACCACCATTACCACCATTACCACCATTACCACCACCACCACCACTACCACCACAACCACCACCACAACCACCACCACCACTACCACCACCACCACAATCACCACCACCACTACCACCACCACCACCAAAACCACCACTACCACCACCACCACCACCACCAAAACCACCACTACCACCACCACAACCACCACCACCACTACCACCACCACCACCAAAACCACCACTACCACCACCACCACCACCACCAAAACCACCACTACCACCACCACAACCACCACCAAAACCACCACTACCACCACTACCACCACCACCACTACAACTACCACCACAACCACCATCACCACCACCACAACCACCACCACAACCACCATGACCACCATCACAACCACCACCACCACCAAAACCACCACTACCACCACCACAACCACCACCACCACCACAACCACCATCACCTCCACAACCACCACCACCACCACTACCACCACCACCACCACTACAACCAACATCACCACAACCACCACCACCACCACCACCACCACAACCACCACCACAACCACCATCACCACCACAACCAACATCACCACACAAAGATAATCTTTAAAAGTGTTATTGATGGACTAAACAAGTTATGTCATGTTGTACTGGGGTACAGCTCAGTTTTAGAGTGCATGAGATAACAGGTTTGATCTCCAACATGGCTATCCCCCCAATAAAAACATATGTTAATTGCATGATATGTTGTCTAACATGTTAAGTAAAACCAGATTTATACTGATAATTACCTTTTCAACTGAAGACAAAATATTTTTTAACTTATTTGTACTGACCTTTCATATATATTATATCTTTTACAAGTTATCATGAAAATAGCAATGGCTTTCTCTTTATTTTTTTCTCCTATTTAAACAACTTTTTAAATGTAAATATATTTTGATCATATTCTTCCCTTACCCAATATCTGTCAAGATCCCCTCCTGCCAGCACCTCCAACTAGAATTCTTTATCAAAAAAACAACCCAAAAAACCCAACACAACAAAACCTTCTAGACATAGAGAACTAAATACAATACACAAAATGAGTGAAAAAGAAACAAAAGAAAAAAATTCACCAAATTATAACCAAACAAAAACATACATACACATAGACATACACACACCCACTTACACACACACACACACACACACACACACACACACACACACACACACACACAAACTCACACACCACAGTTCATTATTTGTTAGTCAGCTACTTCTGAAAATGACACCTGTTCTGGAATGGTTGATATCCCAGATGTCATTCCAATGGAGAAAACTGATTTTACCTCTCAGTTCAATTGGTACCCTTTTCCCTAGTGAGTAAGTATTGATTCATTCATCCTTTCACTCATTTATTCATTCTTTCATTCATTCCTTAATTCATTTATGTCCCGTGCTACCGTCTTGTCAGCAAGAACGCACACAGAACACCAGGATCCTTCTGCAGCAAAACGTTTATTGCATCTTGAAGAGGAAGACCACGAGGCCCCGCGAGCTGTCCCTTATATAGTCCCCAAAGCTGCGTGTCCACGTCTAATTGGTCGCTTACTCATGATCTCACTGGCACGCCCCAGGGTGGGCAAAGACTTGGCGCGAACACACTCTTGCATATGCGCACACAGTTTGTTTACTGAGAGGGGCTAGGCTGCCGCAACGGAAGTCAGTGCCATCTTGTGATGGCGAATGGTATTGCGGCTTTCCACACATTTAAAATATATAACAAAATAAAATATAAGATAAGGCAAAAACTATCACATCAAAATTGAAGTTGAACAAGACAGATCACCAAAAAAGAGAGCCCAAGAGAGGGCACAAAAATGAAAAATCCACTATTCCACATTTTCAGGGATCTCATGAAAGCACTGAAGAGGAAGCCATAATATTCACACAGAGGACATGATGTATACCCTTCAAGGCCTTGAGTAGTCTCTTCTAGTCTATGTGACTTCATATGAACTATTGCTCATCTTAGCATAGAGAGACATTTTTCTTAGTGCCCTCTACTCTTTCTGATTTATATTCTTTCTGCCTCTTCTTCCATAGGGTTCCCTGAGCTCTGAGCGGGGGGATTTAAGGGAGGTATATCATTGAGGCTGAGTGTTCCAAGGTCTCAGGCTTTGTATAATTCCTGTGGCTTTCTATATTTGTTTCAATATTGTGCGGGAAGAAACTTCACTGAGAATGGTTGAGTAAGGCACTGGTTGAAATATCACAAGGGGTCATTTAATCAGTATATTTTGTTTAAGACATATTATTTGGTTTTGCCCTAAGTCACTGGGCTATCTAGTTTCAGGTTCTTGGTCAGCCAAGCAGCATCTGCCATGGGTTCCATCTCCTGGGATGAGAGTCAAGTTAGATCAGTTATGAGTCAGCTACATGTACAAGCTTTGAACATTCATTGCCCTAGAATGACTGGTAGGTAGTACACCATTGTAGATAAAAGCATACTTTATTTACAAAGATAGTTGATTATGTGGTTATTTTTATCTTTTGGTAACTTGCAGAGTAACTTCCAGTACCTACAAACTTGGAGCACAGTGGTGAGGGCTCTGTGAGGGCACCGGTTCAAAATCTCCATGTTCATGATTTGCATGGGTGATACCGTCAGATAATTAAATGTATCATCAAAGGATCAAGGTCCGTATTGTTTTCATTAATTAACTTGTTTATTCACCCTATATCCAATTTGCAGCTTCCCCTCTTCTTCCTTACCTTCCTCCCCCCATCACTCACTCTTTTCCTTCCTCCCAGTCACTCCCTCTCATCTCCCTCCCTCCATACCAGCCACATTTTTTTTTTTTTTTTTTTTGAGAAAAAGGGAACACTCCCATGGATATAAACTTGCCTTGGCTTATCAAGTGGTAGTAAGACTAAGTGCAACTTCTACTGATGCTAGACAAGGCAGACCAGCAAGTGAAAAGGGAAAACCTAACATTACTGCCATCTGAGAGGCTCCACAAGGAAACTGATGGATATTGATAGAGACACAGAGCCAAACAGCAGGTAGAGCTTACAGTATCCTGTAGAAGACAGCAAAGGACTGGAGGACACAAAGAAGTCAGGAACACTAAAGAAAAACTAAAGAATCAACTAACCTAGGCCCATAGAGTTTCATTGAAACTGAACCTCTACAGAGCACGCATATGATGGCTCTTGGCCCTTTGCACATGCAGGTAGGTCTTCTTGTAAGATTCCTAACAGCAGGAGCAAGGTTTCTCTCTGACTCTCTTGCCTACCTTCAGATCCCCTTCCACTTGCTGGTCTGCTCTACTATACCACAGGGATACTTTTTCAACTATGTTCTTAGCAGCTTTACTCATGATAACAAGAATCTAGAAATAGCTTATATCCTTAAATTGAAAAATAAATTTTTAAAATGTGGTTCATTTACACAATGGAATATTACTCAGCTATCAAAAATTTTCAGGTTGTCAATATTTTTGTGTATATGCCCAGGAGTGGTATAGTTCGGTCCTGGGGTAGAACTATTCTCAATTTTTTAAAACATTAAAACATTTCAAAAATGGATGTACAAATTCACTCCCACCAACAATGGAGGAGTGTTTCCCTAGGTCCACAATCCCAGAAACATGACTGTTATTCGAGATTTTTATCTTATCAGTTCTGATGAGTGTAAAATGAAATCTCCCAGTCCTTTGATTTTCATACTGCTGATGACTTAGGAAGTTGAACATTTAAGTGCTTCTCAGCCACTAGAGACTCCTCTGATGAGAATTCTGCTTATGTCTATCTGATCCTATTTTTAATTGTGTTATTTGGTTCATTGATGTCTAGCTTCTTGAGATATTTATACATTTTGGATATCAGTCCTCTGTTGGATGTAGGGTTGGTGAAGATATTTTTCTATTCTGTAAGTTGCCATTTTGTCCTATTGACAGTCTCCTTTGTCTTACAGAAACTTTCCAGTTTTGTGAGGTTCCGTTTATTAATTGTTTATCTGGCTCCTATGCCAATGTGTTCAAACCTATTTCCTATTTTCTCATGAGATTTAGTGTATCTGATTTTATGTTGAGGTCGTTGATCTACTTTGACTTGAGTTTTGTGCAAGGTAATAATTATGGATTTATTTTTATAACTTTACACACAGATGTCTGTTACACAAAAATGATTGCTGAAGATGTTTTCTTTTTTCCATTTTATAGTTTTAGCTTCTTTTCAAAATCTACATGTCCATAGGTATATAGATTGACTTCTGTGTCTTTTTTTATTTCCTTGCATTGACCAATATGTCTGTTTCTATGCTAATACCATATGTTTTTTATTATTATTTCTCTCTGGCACAGCTTGAAATCAGGGATCTGGAAAGCTCCTGAATTTCTTTGTTATACAGAATTGTCTTAGCTATGCTTTGAGTTTGTTTTTCCATATAAAGTTGATTATTGTTCTTACATAGGCTGTAAATTGTATTGTGATTCAAATGGGTATTGTACTGAACCTGTAGATTACTTTTGGTAAGATGACCAGTTTTATTATGTTAATTCTATTGATCCATGAGCCTGAAAGATCTTTTCTTCTATTGATATCGTCTTCAATTTCTTTCTAAAAAGGCTTTGAGCTCTTATTATATAGGTCTTTAACTTGCTTGGTTAGGGCTATAATTAGATAGTTTATATTGTTTGTGGATTTTATGAAGAATGCTGTTTCCTTAAAATCTTTCTTAGCACATTTATTATTTGTATAATGGAAGACTACTAATTTTTTTAGTTAATTTTTTTTTGTTCAGCCACTTTGCTTAAGGTGTTCATCAGCTAAGAGAGTTCTCTGCTTAAATTATTGGGTCACTTATGTATACTATCATATCATCTGTGAACAGAGATATTTTTACTTCTTCCTTTCCAGTTTATATCTCTTTGATCTTTTTTAGTTGACTTATTGCTCTATCTAAAATGATACTCAATATATATGGAGAAAGTGGACAGCCTTCCATTGTTTCTGATTATAGTGGAATTACTGTAAGTTTCTCTCCATTTAATTTGATGTTGGTAATGTGTTTGCTCCATATTGCCTTTATTTTGTATAGGTATGCACCTCATATTTCTGATATCTACAAAACTTTTATCATGAAAAATTGTTGAACATTGTCAAGGGCATTTTCAACATCTAAGAAGATCATGTGTGTGTGTGTGTGTGTGTTTCAGTTTATTTATGTGGTTGATTACATTGATAGGCTTTTGTGCATCCAAACATCGGGGCATTCATGGGATGAATCCAACTTAATCATAGTGAATGATGTCTTTGATATGTTCTTAGTATTGTTTTGCAAGTATTTTATTGAGTATTTTACATCAATGTTCATAACTTAAATTAGTTTTGAACTCTCCTTCTTGTTTCAGTTTTTATGTAGTTTAGATTTCAGAGTAACTGTGGCCTTGCAGAATAAATTAAGCAATGTAATTTCTGATTCTATTTTACAAAATAATTTTAGGAATATTGATAATAGCTCTTATTTGAAAAACACAATAGCATTTTATGACTAAATCATCTGTCCCTAGTCTTTTCTCTGCTTCAAGACATTCAATGACTGCTTCTATTTCCTTAGAGATGTATTGACATTGTTGACTGGACCTTGATTTCACTTTGGTAAGAGTTACCAAGAAAATCATCATTTCTCTCTCTCTCTCTCTCTCTCTCTCTCTCTCTCTCTCTCTCTCTCTCTCTCTCTGTTTCTCTCTCTCCCTCTCTTTCTCCCCTTTTTCCCTCTCTCCCTCCCTCCCCTCATTTCCGTTGTCCCTTCCTCCCTCTGTTCTAGTCCTCTCTGATTTTGAAATTTTTAGAAGACCTAGAAATTCTTTGAATTTCCTAAAGGAGTATTGCTATGTCCCCCTATAAATTTCTGATGTTGTGAATTTTGGTATTCTCTCTCTTATTTTATTCATTTTGGATAAGGTTTCCTCTATCTTGTTTATTTTCTTATAGAATAAACTCTTTGCTTCATTAACTGTATTCTCTTTGTTTTTCATTTGTTAATTTCAGCTCTCAACTACTTTCCTGCCCTCTACTTCTTTTGGGTATGTTTCCTTCTTTTAGTTCCAAAGATTTCAGGTGTTCTGCTAGGTTGCTAGTGTAAAATTTTACTAATTTCTTTATGAAAACAGATAGTAATAGGAAAATTCTTTTAGCACTCCTTTCATTGTATCCCATAAGACTGTCAGTGATTTACATTTATTTTAATCAAATCCTACCAAATCTTTACTTTTTTTTCATTTTTCTCTAGACCCATTAGTCATTGAGTAGAGATTTGTTCTATTTCCATGACTTTGTACACTTTCTGCTGTTTTGTTGTTGTTACTGTTCTTGAACTCCAACTTTATTAATTCATATTGGTCTGATAAGATATGTGCAGTTATTTTATGTGTTCAACTATCTGTAGGTACTTATTTGTGACTGAGTATATTGTCAATCTGGGGGAAGGTTCTGTGAGGTGATGTGAAGAAAATATTGTTTTTATTTTTATATCATTGGTTTGTTTTTTTTTTTTTTTTTTTTTTTTTTTGTTTTGGGGGTATGTAAAATATTCTATACAATTCTGATAGGTCCATTTGATTCATAACATGTTATTTTCATTATTTCTCTGATTTGTTTCAGTTGAATAATGTGTGCATTTGTAAAATCATGTTATTGAAGTTTATGATTATTAATGTGTGGGTTTGAATGTGCGATTTCATGGGTTCCCTTGCATTTGGGGTATTGATATTCAGAACTGAGAGTTCATCTTGATAGATTATTCCTCTGATGTGAAGTGTTCTTCCCCATCTCTTTTGAATAATTTTGGTTGAAAGTATATTTAATAACATATAATGATAGCTACTCCAGCTTGCTTTGTTGCTCTGTTTTCTAGGAAAAGCTTTTTCTAGTTGTTTACTGAGAGGTAATATCGATCTTTGATACTGTTGTGTGTTTCCTGTGTGCACTAGAGTAATAGATCCTACTTTGGCATCCATTCTGTTAGCCTCCATGATTTTACTGGGGAATTGAGTCTATTACTGTTGGCAGATATTAAAGACCAGTGATTGTTTATTTCTGTTGTATTTATGATACTGTTGCTAGTGTGTGTTTGTGTATGTGTGTGTGTGTGTGTGTGTGTGTGTGTGTGTTTGAGAGAGAGAGAGAAATAGAGAGAGAGAGAGAGAGAGCATCTGTCTGTCCATCTGTGTATCTGTGCTTCCATTCTTTTGGTTTTGTTGATGTGGAATTATTTATTTCCTATGATTTCTCATGTTTAATTAATCACCTTTGTTAGGAGTTTTTCTTCTAGTGTATTCTATAAAGCTGGATTTGTAGAAAGATATAGTTTAATTTTGGTCTTGACAGGAAGTATCTTCTTTACTGCATCAATGACTGAAATGCTTTTTGGGAGTAGTATCAGACTGGGAATGAATCTGAGGTCTGTGACAGACTGCAAGACATCAGCACAAACCCTTCTGAATTTTTGAAGAGTCAAGTGTAATTCTTTTTTAAAATTTTTTTACACACACACACACAAACACACCACACACACACACACACACACACACACACACACACACATTTTTTAACTTACATTTCAAATGTTATCCCCTTTCCTGGTTTCCCCCTGGAATCCCCTATTCTATCTCCTTTCCCCCTGCATCTATGAGAGTTCTCCTCCACCCATTCCTCTCAGTTCCCTGCCCAGGCATTCTCCTACACTGGGGCATTGAGCCTTCACAGGAACAATGGCCTCTCTTGTTGCCTTAAGGCTATCCTGGGAGCTCTGGAAGGGGGGTCTGGTTGGTTGATATTTCTGTTCCTCCTATGGGGTTGAAAACCTCTTCAGTTCCTTCAGTCCTTTTCCTTTATCTTTTTTTATTGAATAGTCTCTGTATTTACATTTCAAATGTAATCTCCTTTCCCCTCACTCCCATCCCCCCCTCCTAGAAGGTGCTCCTTCTCCCAACCACCCTCCGCACCTCAGAATTACCTTACACTGAAAAAAGGAGTCCTCACTTGATCAAAAGCCTCTCCTCCCACTGACTTTAGAGGATGCTAACCTCTGCTACATATGCAAATGGAGCCATTAGTCTTTCCATGTGAACTCATTGGTTGGTGTTTTAGTCCCTGGAAACTGTAGAGAGTTTGGTTGGTTGATAATGATGTTCTTCCCATGGGGTTTCAGACTCTTTCAGCTCCTTCAGTCCTTTTCCTAGCTTCTTCATTGGGGTCCCTGTGTTCAGTCTGGGAACCTCAGTCCATTTGGGACTGACTCCTCCATTGGGAACCTTGTTCTCAGTCCAATGGTTGGTTGAGAGCATCTGTCTCTGTATTTCTCAGGCTCTGGCAGAGCCTCTCAGGAGACAGCTATATTAGACTCCTGTCAGCATGCACTTCGTGATATTCAAAATATTGTTTGGTGACTAAATGTGGGATGGATCTCCAGGGGGTCAGTCTCTGGATTCTAATAAGTCTACCTCCTTTATATATCACCTGGTCTTATTCCCTTCATCTCTTCTTCTTCTATTATTATTGTTATTATTATTATTATATTTAAAATAGTTCAGTCTTTCCCCCTCCCATTCTAGTTCACCCCTCCATTCACAGTTCATCATACCATTCCACATTTTTAGTTTCTAAGAGTATATCTCCATCCCCACACATCCTACCAGGAGTCTTCATTTTCTGGGTCTCTCAAGGATTAGGAGCATCTTCTCCCACTGAGGCCAAAACAGTGTTCTGCTGTATATTTATCAGGGGCCTCATCTCATCTAGTATATGCTGCTCAGTTGGTAGTTCAATATCAGAGAGATCTTAGGGGTCCGGATTAGTTGAGATTTTTGATCTTCCTATGTGGTCACTCACCTCCTCAGTTTCTTCCAGCTTTTTTTCTAATTCAACCACAGTGTCCTGCACTTCAGAATATTCGCTGGGTATAAGTATCTGCTTTTGTCTCAGTCTGCTGTTTGTTTGGTCTCTCAGAGGGAAGTCATAGTAGGGTCCTTTCTTTAAGTACATCACAGTTCCAGTAATAATGTCAGGCTTTGGAGCCTCCCCTTGAGATGGGTCCCAGTTTGGGCTGGTCACTGGACCTACATTCCCTTAGTATCTTCTCTATTTTTGTCCCTACAGTTCCTTTGGACAGGAATATTCTGGGTCAGAATTTTTAGACTAGAGATGGCAACCCCATCCCTCCACTTGATGCCCTTTGTACTGGAGGCAGACTCTACAAGTTATTTCTCCCCACAGTTGAACATTTTACCTAAGGTCCCTCCCTTTGAATGCAGAGAAAGAGGAACACACCTTCATTGCCCTTGAATCTCTTAATATTCTTTGTTCTGTACATTTGTTTTTAGTTAAAAGTTTCGTTTTTCTTTTTTTATATGTTAAATTATATATTTTATTCAAAATTGACAAGGTACATTTTCATCTTCCAAAGACACAGTATAATTCTTTTTTTTAAGGTTGTAATTAAGTATTTGTGCATACATATACATACACATATGTATATATGTAACAATGATAAAGGAAAAGAGGCTATTAATTTGAGGGGATAGGAGAGAAACTGGGATGGGCTGTTCTGTACATTTTTTTATTATTATTATGTGGTGAGAGGATTTTCTTGTTTGGTCCAACTTATTCAGTATTCTGTAACCTCCTTGGAAGCTCCAAGATTCATAGGCATCTCATTAGGTTAGGAATTATGTCTTCTATAATTTTGTAAATTATCTTCTAGTCCTTGGAGATGGAATTCTTCGTCTTTTCTTCCCCTTATTCTTGTATTTGTTTTTTTCATAGTGTCCAAAATTGCCTGAATGTTCTTTTCAGAAAATTTTTAGATGTAATATTTTCTTTGATTGATGGATTGATTTCTTCTATCATATCTTCTACACCTGAGATTCTTCCATTTCACTTATTCTGTTGTGAATGCTTGCATCGGTAGTGCCTGTTCTGTTTTCTAGAGTTTTCAGCTCAAAGATTTCTTCATTTTGTGTTTTTCTTATTGCTTGTATTTCAATTTTTAAGTCCTAAAAAGTTTATCCACTTCCTTCACCTGTTTGATTGTATCCCTGTCTTTCTGTATTCTTTAAAGGATTTAAGAATTTACTATTTAAAGACCTGTAGCATCTTCATGCCATTGTAGTTAAGGTACTTTTCTTGTGTTTAAGCTGTGTATGTACAGAGCTTGCTCTAGAAGGATTGCTGGGCTCTTGTGGTGTCATATTGCCCGGTATGTCATTGATTATTTGCTTAGGCTGGTTTCTTTCCATCTTGGTTTTGTGAATAATATTGGATTAGGTCATGATTTCTAAGTTTACCTTTTGTTGGATGGCAATGTTTGGGATGTCTTTTCGCCATTGCTTTGTTACCTTTTGGTATTCTTTCATAGGTTGCCTAGGTTCTGATGACCATTGAATGTTCATGTTCAGTAGGGTGTTTCCAATTTTTTTGTTACCTTTGTGGACTCTGAGATTTTGTTTACTAAGGTCATCTCTGGGGTCTCTACTATCAGTGTGGTCTGGGGTGTCTGGTTTCTGTGTGACCTGGTATGGAAAATGGAGCACAGTGTAAGGAATGCATAACCACTGTTGGTTGTGCTTTCAGGGGAGTAGGCAAGTAAGATTGGGGGCATTCGAGTGATTTTATCTGTTGTTCCTGGTGCAGGCAAGCCTCTGGGAATACAGGCAGAATTGTGTTCAAATGGAGCACAGAGTTTGATGTACAGTCCTTACTGTTACATGGGCTTTTAAGGGAGTTGGCTAGTAATAGCTTGAGGCAGGAATTTGACCTTGAGTGGCTGGTGCTGTCCCCTCTAGGAAAGCAAGCAGAATTATGGTGCAGGGAATAAAGTGCAGAGTATGGTATGTAGTATGCCACTGTTAGCAAGCTTTCAGGGGAGTTGGCATGTAAGGGCTTGGGCAGGAAGTCTCTCAATGTCCTTATTTTATTTTTGTACCTATTCTTCCTTGTTAATCAATATTGTGTCAAAGAGGATATATTTTCTAGCACTCCTTTTCTCTGAACATGTGATAATTTTTCTATTTATACATCTAGTAAAAACTTGTCTATTAACATCATCACAAGGCATGTGAAACAATTTGTTAAAAATTCATACAAGCAGCGAAGTAATGTGTGTCTCTAGGACTCTTCTGAGGTTATGATAACTTTTATCATGTAGACACAAAAGGCAGAGAGGTTATGATTCATTAGAAATATGAAAAATAAATTATACCATGAAGAGAAAATTGTCACACAAACCACTCAGTATTGCCCATTTTCTCTTTTAAAATCAAGTCATACAAATTCCAGAAAAAATCACTAGACTGCTTACTATATTGCTTATTGCTAGATTTGAGTAAATTACTTGGAGGCAGGAAGTTGTGGTTACAGGAGGAGTTTTAATGTAGAGTGTAAATAGAATTCTGAAAAGTTCTTTTGGACAGTGCTACAGATATGGTGATATTTGTCATAGCCGAAGGCCTGGATATTTTTGACTAAATATTAGTTCCTAAAATCATGAGGCAGTAGCATCTCTGATTATTTTCAAATTGTGGTCAAGGTGAAGGTGTCTTAAGTTTTATACAAATATCTTCCATACTATTTCAGGCACTCACATTTATACTCAAAAAATTATTAGTCAAAATTAGAAGAAATAATTTGTGATTTATTGTTGAGATTTTCAGAACTACATCCTTGCACATAAGGTAATTATCAAACTAAATATAATGATGATTCTTTAAAAATGTTCCCTGTATATGTCTGAAGTAACATATAAAGACTGTATAAGAGCAGAACACAGGTTTTTTGCTTTGATTTACAATTTTCACATTGTGAGAACAATTGTAGTTGAATGTCTCACATTATAACTACTGATAATTTTTTAAATAATTAGAGAAACACTGGCATAACAGAAGATGCATAATCAAGCCATTCTTTGATGTGTTTTGAAAATTTCTATACATGCACATATTATGTTTTAAGAATCTGAATTTTATAATAATTCACAGTTCTTATAAGATTCATTAAGAAGAAACTAAGCTCACTGTTCTCTTTGTAAAGCTCAATATTGACAAGTAAAATCAGGATATGATTGACTTGTAGTGGGAATGCCCCTAAATGGACCTTTTTCAGAACTTGCCACTTTTCTGAAGAGATGCAGACCGTTTAGTAATGGATGGTGCAACTCATTGTTAATAGTTATACAAAGTCTGTTGTCTGCAGAATCTATCTAATTTTCTTTAAAATTATATTGTAAATCTCAAAGTTAAATAACAAAACAGTCTGGTAGCATTGCCCTTTCCCTCTGGGTAGGAGGAAAAAAGATATAACAGTAACTAAATAAAGCCCAATGACTTTGAGTAATGAACAACACCTTAGAATAGTACTCTTTTAATGCTGGTTATAAAAACTCATGAAGAAGGCATAATTCAAAACTACTGAAACATATGGAATAACATAATTCACAGTGTGCTAAGCATCATAACTCAGGAGATCAAATGACCTAATGTATATCAGACAAAGCATTTTCTTCTGTTTTCCAGTGGAAAATATGGTACTTTTACAAAGAGATGATGCTTTTGGTTCATGTCCCTCCTAAGGTTCTGTATAATTAAGCAAAGTCAAATTAGGTAAAAAGGACATATATAAACATAAAATGAAATGATAATATAAAATATTAATAAAAATGTAATCATATTACTTATTTCTTTCCTCTCTCTTATCTACCCCATGACCACTCTTTCTTATCCATCCCATGTCCAATCTCTCCTATCTCTCTCATAACATAATGATCCACGTTTCTCCTTTTTTAGACTACTTTTTGATTTTGGTTAATCCCATACACTAACACGTGTAAATTCATAAATATATAAATAAAACGTGAGTTGTTTAAGTGTGGCTCGTGTATAAATAATGTTATAAGTGGGTAATAAGTCAGAGAGATCACCACTAGGGTAGGCAACCTGTTTATCTCTTAGCAGTCATTAGGTACCCACTGTTCTTTGTATAGGGATGAAACCTGGTGAAAATGTCCCTTTGCATATTAGCATGTTTTTAATATAACATTAACTATATATATTAATTATATATAATATAATATATAATATAATATATATATTAACTATATATATAAAACATTAACTATATATATATATATATATATATATATATATATGTATGTATATATATTCAACCTCCTAGAAGATTTGTAGTTCTTTGATTTTGAATGTTTCTACTTCCTCTTCCCTCCATGACATTCTTCAGGCTTTAGTAACAGGCGTTGTGCTATAGGTGTTCCTGATGGGGATAAGCTCCATGTGATTCACCTATTCTGAAGTTACAAATTTCCTGTATTTATAAAATATGTACAAATTTAGGTTTGTATTCATATATTAGCAAGATTGACTCTATAACTTTTACTTATAAACTAAGTAATATAGTCTAACTGTAAATTTTCTACAATGTATATTTGTCTGAATTCTCTAAAAGAACAAATTGAATATAGTGTGTATGTCGATGTGTGTGATGTATTAGAGTTTCTTATTGGCTGGTCCAAGTAGTCCAACAATGCCTATATATTGATGTAATGGCCAAGGATTTGATTGTATATATATCTTAGCTGTCCCAATCTGGTACTGACATCCCAAAGGATCTTTAGAGCTTTCTCATCCTTAGTAATGATTTTCTAAAGTATTACACCTCTAAAAATGGGACACTTAAAAATAAATATTAAGTATGATAACTGTGGTCATTAAGTTAAGAAAGGATAAATTATTTGAAATTTTTTTCTATTTACTTATGGAAACTGAAAGATAGTCTGAAGAGGAATGTAATTTTATGTACCTAGTAAAAAAGATCTAGTGAGCATAAATCAAGATGGGAATCTTAATGATTATTTAACATAAATCTAAAACTGTGAAAATAAAAGCAATGAGTTAGTGACGTGTTTTGTAGCTTGAAACAGAGTTAGATAATGACTCAGTGCCTCAGGTATACATGATAAACAGGAACGATTTTGATAAATATTCACGTTTAGTAAACATTTGGGCTATTTCCAAAGCACCCCACCTTCTCTAGGCATTTATATCAGAAAGAGTGAGAAAGCCATTCATTGCACACAACAGTTGAATTGATATTACCCAGGATCTAGAGCTAGAGCACTTGAATTCTCTCTTGTCCAAATTTAAGCTTTATTTTTTTTTAAAGAGCATGTCTCTTATCTTACACAAGTTAATGCATGTAAACAAAAACTTTCCAGTAGACTGCAATTTTATATATAATAAATGAAAAATATTCAATACACACACATACACACACATATGAAGACAATATAAAAAGAGGTATTGACAAATCAAAATAAAACGTGATGCTTATATGGCCATCTTAGGGGAAGGCCAGTTTCTTAATCCTAAAAGTGACAATATAATACCTACTGAACAGGAAAATGAATTTAAATGTTTTTCTTTTTTTCTTTTTTTGCTATAGATATGACTTTGCCATGAGGCTATGGGGCAGTAAGATTTGGCATATGAAATAAATCTTGCTTAGGTATGTTTGCTGTATTATTTCACAAAGACCACAAGAAACCTCACAGCAGAAGATACATCATTTTTCTTCTCTGCCACTCTGAGTGTCTCAAATCATAATACTGCCTTCAATTTTGTTAACATTAGAACTAATTAGACTTTGTGAGGGTGATTGGCATTTTGTGGGAATGTGGAGAAGGTTGGTTAGAAGAAACGAAGACAACAGAACAGAGAGATAATTTACTTCAAAAAGTTCTACCACAGGTAAAATAAACATTTTCATAAGTTTTCAGAATCTATGGTGCATATATTCTTTGTATTTTTCTTATCTGATACATCTGACAAGGAAAAAAGCCTCACAGAAAAAAATAATCTCTATTAAATACTTGAATTACATGTTTTTGCCAGGCTGAGTATACCAAATGCTTGTATATATGTAAAGTAATTTATTTCTAAAAAAAAGTGATACTTAATGAAGTGAAACTAACATTGACAAGATACCATTAGACAGAAAATAAAATATGAAGTGTTTACAAAAAATTTCAATCTGTATAGTCTTGCTAAAACAGTAATGAAGTATGCTATTAAAGGAGGTTTAACAACTCACGTGCAGAAAAACAGTACCTGCTGAATAATTGAGCAATGAACTTGACTAGATATGTCTTAGAAAAATGTAAATTGGACACCAAATTATATAGATATTCATTGTAACAATGTTTACAATTCCAGAGATGTAGAAAGAACCAAAGTTTTCATTAATGAATGAATGGGTAAGAATGTTTTTCTCATGTATACATAATGAAATATTATTCAGATGTTAAAAAGAGAGGACATCCTAATTTTTAATACATGGAGAGAAGAAAAAGATAGGAAAGTTTTATACATATATATATATATATATGTATATATATATATTTACATATATATATATGATAGATAGATAGATAGAGAGAGAGAGACAGAGAGACAGAGACAGAGACAGAGATAGAGATATAGGATATATGGATCTAAGGTTCTCAGACCAAGGCTGAAAGAAGCCCTAGTTCACATTTATAAATGCAGATTTAGAAAGTAGGTCATTTATCAAAAATTCTGTAGTAGTTTCTTCTCTGTTTTTCTCACCATAGGCTTTCACCCAGAATTACCATAAAAGGTAAGTGGTCCAGTAAACTATATTGAGTGGCTACCCTTAATGCAGTATTTCTAGTATTCTTATCTTTCCTGGACTGTGGGAACTCAACATACAGGAACATCAGCTGCTTATAAATCTTAATCATTTTTTTTTTGCTCCCAGATGCTCATGTAGCACATTCCATCTTATCAAAGCTAGACAGATGGTGTGACATTATATATATATATATATATATATATATGTATATATATATATATATATATATACATATAATGTAAGCAACTATATATATAGGCAACTACATGTATATATACATTATATAGAAATACACATATTAAGTTATTTTATGAATTCTGAATATCTAGGATATATGCAATTTTCTCATGAATTTGCAAACCAATTTGAATATATTATATTATATATATATCGACACTGTCATAAACTATTAGTTTTCTTTTTTTAACAACTTTATTAAAAAACAGAGATACTTGTACAGATTTTTAAAGGCATTTTGGCATCAAACTATATAAATATCTGTTTGTCAGTACTTGATTTTTTTAAAGGTTTGATAGTATGCATTGAAATCTTACTAGTTACAATGAGCATAAAGTACATGTAAAACAAAACGTAACAATTAGTTTTCTCAATCTTTCAGATACTAAACTGTGTATACATTATGGAATATAAATGCATTTCCTGGTCCTGTCCCTTGGCATTAGATAATTTGTTTCCCAGAAAAGAACATATGTTCCTTATGTCCTCTTGCTTATGAGATAACAATGCGTTTCACAGATTACCGTCATAAGAATACATTCCAATAATGGCAAACAGATTTCATGAACAGTAAATATTTTCCTACTAATCTGTATTCCCCTTGGAATACGCCTGCCTTATGCTTGGCTTCTTCTTTGAGAACTTTTTCATCTCAGAGTTTCTTTTTTAGATTTATACTTTTATTTTGCATAATATTGATTATGGAGTATTTGGATGTTATAATGCTTATGAGTCAAAATAATTGTTTTCATTATGAAATTGTCTGGGTTTCTGATATTTTTCTTCTTCTCTCTCTCTGGTAAATTTTTTTCTATTAAATTTCACTATAAAAACAGCTCTATTTTTGAATGTTCTGTGGATTATATGTTTTTGTCTATGTTGAGACAAGATCTTGCTGTGAGGCTGAGGCTTACATCAAAGCTACCACATTATTACTTCAACTACTACACGAATGCTGGAAATACATATATGTATCATCAAAAGGATGTTTCTCTGTGTAATTCACCTAAACATGTCCATATCTGAGAATTATAGCAAACATTCACATAGTGGGATAATCCATATAAATTTTCATAGGAATATTTTTTCTTTCTTGTTTCTTTCTTTTTTTTTGAACAACTTTATTTTAAAAAACAAAGATAAATGTACAAATTTTAAGGATTTTTGCATAAAAGTATATGAATACATTTTTGTCAATGTTTAGCTTTTTTTTCCCCAAAGGCTTGATAGTGTGCACTAAGGTCTTACTAGTTACAATGAGCATAAAGTACATGTAAAACAGGATGTAACCCGGAATTAGTCAACATTTTCTTGGTGTGTAAGGATTGAGCATAATGATATTTTTTCTTTTCTTTCTTTTTTTTTTTTCTTGAGCTTCACACAGTCTGTGAGTTGTTTCTGGAATGTTCAGAGATTTCTGGGGTTAGTATACCATTATCAGTGACTGCATATTATGTCTGTTCTTTTGTGACTGGGTTATCTCACTCAGGATGATATTCTCAAGATGCTTCCATTAAGTCATTGTTTCTGATAGCTGAGTAGTACTCCATTGTGTAAATGTACCACAATTTTTGTATCCATTCCTCTTCTGAAGGACATCTGGGTTCTTTCGAACTTCTGGCTATTATAAATAGAGCTGCTATGAACATTGTGGTGCATATGTCTTTGTTGTGTACTAAAGTATCTCTGGGGTATATGTCCAGAAGTGGAATAGCTGGGTCTTCAGGTAGTACTAGGTCCAATTTTCTGAGGTATCCTCAGACTGATTTCCAGAGTGGTTGTATTAGTTTGCAACCCCACCAACAGTGGAGAAGTGTTCCTCTTTCTCCACAACCTTGCCAGCATCTGTTGTCATCTGAGTTTTGGATCTTGGCCAATCTGACTGGTGTGAGGTGGAATCTCAGGGTTGTTTTGATTTCCATTTCCCTGATGGCTAAGGATGTTGAGCACTTCCTTAGTGGGAATCACTATCCCTGACCTAAAGCTATATTACAAGGCATTTGTGCTGAAAACTGCATGGTACTGTTACAGAAATAGGCATGTGGATCAATGGAATAGAATAGAAGATCCAGAAATGAGCCCTCATGTATATGGTCACCTGATTTTTGACAAAGGAGCTGTAAAAATTCAATGGAAAAAGGACAGCCTATTCAACAAATGGTGCTGGTCCAACTGGCACTCAGCATGCAAAAGAATGAAAATAGACCCTTTCTTATCTCCTTGTACAAAGCTCAAGTGTAAATGGATCAAAGATCTCCACATTAAACCGGATACACTCTAACTATTAGATGAGAAAGTAGGGAAAACCTTAGAACACATAGGCACAGGAGAAAGTTTTCTGAACAAAACACCACTGGCTCAAGCTCTAAGGTCAAAGATTAACAAATGGTACTTAATGAGATTGCAAAGTTTCTGTAAGGCTAAGGACATTGTCAAGAAAACAAAATGGCAGCCAACAGAATGGGAAAAGATCTTTACCAACACCACATCAGATAGAGGCCTAATATCCAAGGTATATAAAGAACTCAAAAAGCTAGACACCAGAGAATCAAATAACCCTATTAAAAATGGGGTACAGAGCTAAACAAACGTTCTCAGCTGAGGAATATCATAGGAATTTTATAGACAATATTATAAAACATTCAGCTTCTTATATGTGTATCTAAGGAAAATGGAAATCCATAGGTAAGATGGGCAAAATATGCCAGGAAAGCTGGTAACTGTTATGAGCCATACTGGATGAAGGCACTCTGGAATTTCCCTGACTGTCTAGAGTCAGGGAGACTGATAAGTAAATAATAATTGAGTTGCACTTGTGTAGTTGTGTTCTCTCCTATGCTGAGATAAACAATGGATGCTTCAGAAAGATAGATACTTGTTTTCCTAGAGTTCTAGGTGCTAAAAGGAGCGAGAAGGCTAGATATTTTTAAAGAGGTAGTTCATACTACTCATAAAACTGTTTCGCTGTGTGTCTACCTCTGCACATCTTTAATGTTCTTTGATCCATAGTTCCAAGAGGTAGGATGTAGGTGTATCTGCTTAGCTAGGCTTTCTATCATCTGTTGATCTCTGCTTTTGGTCTAGTTGTTTTGTTTTATTTTTCTTTGTTTTCTTGTGAAGAACTTCATGTTTGATTAATAGAAGCTGCATTGTTGTGATATAGTTGCTACTTTTATCTCTGGGTACAAAGATAAAATTTATGATGTAGGAAGAAATTATACTGAGATAGCAAAATGATCACAGTAGACTATTTTCTAACGTCCATGACATTAGTAGCTTTAGACGTATATTTAGACTTCTAGTGACAGTCAGACAAGTTATGGTTTCTCCTGTTGAGTATATCTTCTATGAAATTAGATAGTGTTGTTTACCAATGACAAGTGGTGCATGTGTGCATTTGCTAAATGTGTGTGTGTGTGTGTGTGTGTGTGTAGCATCTATGCTGTTATTGAAGTTTCATAGGTGCTGTAGTTGTGTAGAACTATTTAATTGCTTCCTTTCCTTAGTAGCATCGATAGTATCTTCTAGAACCATGTGATTTATAACCATGAGATTTCTAGAACCACAAAGTTTTATACTATTTTCTAAAGGTTTCTAGATTGCCAGAAATAAGGATTTCAGGTTAGACCCAGCTCAAATGGATTGTGTATAGTTTCAGGTAAATATAAAATAATATAATTTATTGAGATTATATCAAAGACTATAGTGCTTAATATCATTTGATTGCAGAGAGTTTTAAGTCAAACTTTATAAGTCACAATTATCTCTTTCTAGAAAGAGCAACAATAAAGAATCATGAAGAGGCAGAGCTGAAGGGAGCCAAACTTAATTTATTCTTATTATAGAATTCTAGTTTATGGAACATATGGCAGATTTTGAAACTTAAAGTAAATATTCCCTTGAAATGTCTGTGTTTATTGAAATATCCACTGGAACTGGAATTGAAAATAGAAGATTAAAAAATCAAAGTAAATCTCATCTTGGTTTTAAAAATAAGAAAAATTTGGAGAAGGTGCTAGCTAACTTTTTTCTCTGTAACTCAGCACTCGTTACTCAGAACGGCTTTCAAAGAAAATAAGAGCAATATATCTGGAGCCCAAGACTATAATTTAAATTATAAATACTGGAATTACTTTAAAAAGCAAACAGCTAATTAAAAAGAAAGCAGAACGGGAAAGGCCCAATGTTGGCTTGGACTCGTCCCTTCATGCCCAAGCTTTGCTGAAGCACTCCTTGAAAATATTCACAACTGTCTGTTTTCTATGTGATTTCCAAACGTCCCGATTTAAAATGTTATTTTGGCACTGAATCTATGGCATTAAGGGATTAAAATGAATAACGATGCCAGTATTATTCTAAAAAAAAAAACCTAAAAAGTAATTTTGTGGTATTTAGGGGGAAGCATGCGATTACCAGGCAGCAGAAATAATGAGTTGCCTAATTTAGTGTGAGTTAATCTCTTGCTTTATAAAAATAAAAATGCTAAAAACCTGCTTACACTATTGTTCCAAAGAACAGCCGACATGGTGTGTGTAATGTACTTGATATAATAATACAAGTACAGTTGTTAGCTTTTAACCTTTAAATTGTAAAACAGTTTCTGCCTCCCATTTTGAAAGCAAATTCAACAGTTACAATATTCAGTCTATAACTGATTTATGTGCTTGGCCAATTATAAAAAGTAACACACCAAATTCCTCTACTTAATTATATATATATGTGTGTGTGTATGTGTGTGTGTATTGGTGTATGTGTACATGTGCAAGTTTGTATGTATATGTGTATAAATATACATACATGTTACATATACTTTCTTTCAATATATTAAAAATGTTCCCACAATTAACATAATATTTGTCTCAAGATATTTTATGGTAGGTAAAGTTATATGTATTTTTTCTTTCATATATATATGTATATATAGATTATAAATGCATGTATTAAAAAGTTAAAAGAGAGTTATTTGATACTGATATCATGGACATAAAATGTGAAATAAGAAATTCAAAGATCCCAAATCCCACGCAAGGGAAATTGCTGGGTGAATGAAAGCTGTGTCTGCAGTTGGACAGTTTCCTTTCAGTGAGAGGGTTTTCTGGGGATTTTGCTATTGGAAAAGTGCCCAGGTCACTCCTGGCAGATGCCCCGTGACTGGGGCAGCAGCTGGTTCATATGCTTATATGTTGATTACCCTCCAGATGGAATGAAATGATGAAGTAATTATGAATTATTACAGAAAATTAGGTTTTAAAATTTTACAACATGAAGAAAACAAACTCCAAATCAGGGTATTTCTTAATTGAAATGATTAAGGGTTTATATTTCATTTAATATCAATAATGAATGCACTTTTCAAATGAGCACTCAAACCCTGTCACATTCCTTTTAAGATGTTTATTCAGTGTCAGAAATTTAATTGAACAACTTGTCAGTGCTCTAAATGTGATGACAGATGTCTGTCCAAATTACTCCCATCTTTGAAAGTTTTGAGACCCCTGCTATATTTTGGCTAAACATGAGTTTTTATCCCTTCAAAATTTCCATTAAGAAGAATGATACTGTTCCATATTCTCGTTGACTGAATTTCTGAGTGGGTTATAACACACCTGCATAGTATTTTCTCAACAAACAGTTATCATAAAATGGAAGCAGGAACATTTCAAGCTCATATTACTCCTGTGAATTTTGAGAACTTTGTCATTATCATTAAGATTTTTTTCAGTGTTTTTCTAGAAGTTAAAGACTAACCTGTTGGCATTAACTACCAAAGTTTGGGAAACAAATGTCAGGGTAAGTTTCGCAAGGAGTTTTCTAATTTTAGAAACATTCACATCTGATACACATCGGTTGTCAACTGCACAGAACATAGCCTAGAACTTTGCAGTGTGCTGCACACCAATGTCCTTGTTTGCTGAAACGACCTCCTGAAGACACAAGAATGACACAGCCACAGGAGAATAGTACAGCAGAGAGGAAAGCAAAACAATAACCAAAGCAAAGCCACCCTTTAACTTTAATCTGAATGCATCAAAATTCCAATCCACTATGACCCAACCCTTATAAAATAACAAAAAGGCTATATCTCAACATATATGCAATGCCAATAAGTCTAAGAGCAGATTATCTGGTGATCTTTTTCCTAGTATTGTTAGAAATGATCTTAAATGAAAAAGCACTCACCTGTTGTAATTGGAGTGACCATCATGGCAACTTTTGAAGACAGTAAACTATGAAGGAGCCAAGGAAGAGGCAAATAGATACCGATGTTATGGTGTGCTCACAGACAGGATCCTTGCATGGCTGTCCTCAGTGAGGCCCAACTAGCACCTGACCAAAACAGATGCAGATACTTACACCCAATCAATGGACTGAAATCAGGAAACCTGTGGTTGAATAAGAGAAAGCCTGGGAGAATCTGAGGCGGAGGGCTACCCCATAGGAAGACCAGTAGTCTCAAGTAACATAAACCCCTGAGATCTCTCAAACAGTAAGCCACCAACCAGGCAACATACACCAGCTGACATGAGGCCCCTGACCCGTATACAGCAGAAGACTGCCTGGTCTGGCTTCAGTGAGAGAAGGTGCACCGGACCCTTGCAGTATTTGACACCCCAGAGAGTAGGATGAGCTGGTGGGGTAGGGGGGGAGTGGGGTTGGGGATGATAGGGGGATTAGGGCATTATAGTGAGAGTCTCTTGGGAAAAGGGGGGGAGGAGGAAGAGGATGAGTAACTGAGGACTGACTGAAATAGGATTAATGACTGGATTATAAAAAAGAAATAAAATAAAATATAGATAAATATTTTAGAAAGAAAAAACAAGGAACCTGGCATACTAACAAAAAACACTTTTAAAAAGTATTTTCATATTAAATGAATTATATCTATATTACTGTATAAAATCACACAGTGACTTTTGCTATATTAATGTATAAAATAGAGATATTTGCTATGGAATCTTTATGTGTTTCTACTTTAAGCACAAACAATTCAATTCATGAGAAATGTTGGGGTGATAAAAACATACCTTGTAATGTTACACAAAAGACAAATTTCTGGTTAATAACTCCTAGTGCTGTTTATTGAACAAAATACCACTTACATTTTTAATCAACCTTTAATCTTTTTTGTAAATATGTGCTGATATAGCATTACAGTTATTTATTGAAACTCTCATATGTCACCTTTAATACATTCCTGCTAATTGCACTTTACTTTCAATATTTTTTATATATTTAAACATTTTAATCAAAAGAAAATTATGTCCCTTGCTCCCTTTTCTTCCTACATCCTGTCCCTCACACCCTGTGGAGAGCTTTTGATTGTATTAGTGACTTGTAATAGAAAATCTGTACTTGTGCACATTCAGTGCTGAGTCCATTGTTGTTGCTTGTATTTATATTGCTTCTAAAGCAACCAGGGGAGTTCATCCCTGGGAGAGGTTCATTCTTGCTTTCTCAAAAACTATGACTTTGCTCATTTTCACTTGTTTGTCACGGTTCTCTCCTCTCTGTCACTTAGTGCACCTCCAGGGCTATCTTGCCACACTGGTCTTCAGTGGTTTATAGACTCTGCATCTAAGTTGTATTATTAATCTCCCCCCTCCATTATCAATTTACATAGTAGTTTTCAGTATTGCTGACACTAGACTACCAGGAAAGAAGACTTATGGTAAGAACCAACTCAAACGATCCAAAAATTATGACCTAAGTATGCAGTGTGTTTTAAAATAGGGGCTTTCTTTCAACCTCTGAGAGACAGCAATCCTTTATAGCGTTTTAAAAGTCAGTTGGACTACCACGAACAACTAATTTAACATGTTTCTTTTACTTGGTACTGGGGATTTTATTAGTCTATAGTTCTTGTGAGGGCATTGTCAGTACAAGTGGCTTAACTTCCATTAAGCAATCTCTCTGTCTCTCTGTCTGTCTCTCTGTCTCTGTCTTTCTCTCTCTTTTTCCCTTTCTTCCTTCCCTTCCTCCCCCTGCCACATCTCTCTGTCTCTCTGTCCCTGTCTCTGTCTCTGTCTCTGTCTCTGTCTCTCTCTCTCTCTCTCTCTCTCTCTCTCTCTCTCTCTCTACTGTGTAAATAAGATAGGATTACTTGAGACTTTCTTAAACAACATTGGTCTTATTTATCACTTATCCTTTCTTCTCTTCTGTTTTGGATTCCTTCTGCTCAACTCAGTTGAACTCTTTGCTGTTTCCAGATTAATATCCACTGTGTGCTGCTCTTCCTCTCCCAGTATGCATCCACTCCTCCAGACAGCATACCCCTACTCCTCCCAGTGGTGCCTTTGTAGTCTGCTGCTATCCACAGTTACTCCATATGGTGTAGTGATGTCTGAGCATTTGGGGTAAGTAGGACAGAAGAGGGGAGAAGATGTGACATTTGTCTTTCTGAGCCAGAGTTACCTCAGCCAGTATAATATATTTTAGGTCCATACATTTACCTGAAAATTTACTCTTTTTCCAGTTGAAGAGTATTTGTTTAAGTGAACTGTATCACAATGTGTTTATATTCAGAAATGACCCAGATAAATTGTGCAGAAGAAAAGAATGCAGACAAAAATGTAAATACTGTACACATGGAGTTTCAGAAGGAAATAAAGATACAACAAAAACTGTGGTACACATCCTTTACAGAAAATCATGGTAAAGAATGTGGCTTAATATTGCTTATGTCCGAAGAATGGGGAAAAGGTGAATTCAGAAGAAATGGACATATATTTTTTTTCCCATGGGGAAAATCTCATGATACAATATTATTAAGCCTGTGCCATGACTACTGCAAAGTCTCCTTATCCAGAATGGCAGAGATAAAGACATAGAAGAGCAAATATAAAAGCCATTTAATCTCTTACAAAAAGGAGGAAGTTTTAAGGTGCAGAAAGAATTTGTACTGGGGCAATAGCTGTGATTGTTAAAGAAACTCACATAATTACAAGGAGAGATCTTATTCTGTAAGAAATAGCAAAGGATGGTGCCTCAGAGACAAGATCACATTCCTTGAATGCATGGGTATGGTTGAATCAAGTTTGTCATTAAGACAAGATGTTCTCAAGGAGCTGCTGGGACAAAATTTGAGAGGAATATAAGAGAAAGGAGGTCCCAAATTAGGATCCAGCTCAAGGGAGGCCCAGGGCCCTGACACTGTTACTTATAATATGGTATGCTTGCTCTAGATGTCCAGAAAGCAACTGAAAGGGTCAGATGCTAGCACCCAACTATGGGCAGTAGCTGGAGATCCTTGTGGTTGAATGGGGAAAAGGGTGGAAGAAGGTGGGGAAGAGGGCTCTCCAGTGGGAATACCAGCATTCTCAACTGACCTAGACCCCTGAGAACTCTTGGTCACTGAGCCACCAATCAGACAGCAAACACCAGCTAATATGAAGCCCCCAAAACATATACAGCAGAGGGCAGCCGACAGCTGGGTCTGGCCTCAGTGCGAGAGGATTCACCTAACCCTTGAGAGACTTGAGGCCCCAGGGAGTGGGGAGGTTTGGTGGGGTGGAAGTAGGGTTGGGGAACATCCTCTTAGAGACAGGGTCATGGGACAGAGGTATGGGATAAATGCAGTCTGTGGGAAGACCAGGAGGTGGATGAAGCCTGGATTGTAAAAGAGGATTAAAGACTAAAAATATATAAATTTACAAAAAAAAAAGATGAGAGATAAGTATTTTCTCAGGATCAACTTGAAATTCAGACAGTGGCCAAGCCAACTATGGTTTAAAAGTTCCAAACTATCCTCAATTAGCAGCAGAACTTAGTAGTTTTTATTTATGTTACACTGGATAACCATGGATAAGTAAATGATGCAAGACTAAAGATGCTATGAAGCTCTGAGCTGAGGTCACAAAGAGCCACTGAGGCCAGACTCTGTAAGCATCATCAAATTTCCTGACAAGGCCATAAGAGGCTATTGCATAAAGGTATAAAAGTAAAACCCAAGCTACAGCATGTATAGAGGATGCTGGAGATTCTATGTCCCTGGACACCCACTAAGAAAAGCTGCAGGCACAGAATAAAAATGGACCTAGACAGAGGCATCACACTGTTGGCACCATAGCTGTAGGGGCAGGACTATCTTCGTGTCTTAAAGCCAGGTGATGCTAATACATACCCCAGAGGGTAGACATGAAGCTGCTCTGGGCATCTGCTTGGCTTTGGTCTGGACTTGCTTTGCTATGTTACCATTAGTTCATTTAAAAATGAAAACATTTATTCAGGAACATTGCATTTAGAAGTATGTGACTTGGTTTTAAGCAGAAGTAAATATATTGCTCAAAAGTGCTTTGTTTCAGTAATTTGTTCCCAAGGATGGTCTTAATCTCAAGTGACACTGACAAGATCGAGAGTCCCCTTGGAAATACATTTCGTGGTATCTCTATAATGCCGACTCCAAGCATGGGCAAGTAAGCAGGGAAGAGCAATTGATGGCGAGTGACAGCAACTATGCCTGGGTAGGGCCCTGTACTGAATGGGAAGGGGAGAACACAAAGCTCTGCAGTTCTCGACATAATTCCTACTACAGGCATCCCATGATTACATGGAGCAGGCTCTGATTACTTGGTCTTTCTTGCTAGGATGATTTATACTCTCAAACTGCTACAAAACTAAAACCATCTTTTCTTAAGTTTCTTTTACTAGGTATCTGGTTACTGCAACCCATTAAAAAAACTAACATATGATAGAAAGAAACATTAATAATGTGAAAATAAGGCAATAAAAACTTAACTGCGCATAAGTATGCACATGGAGTTATAGCATCAGAACAGAAACGATGCTTGTGGGAAAAATATTGTAAACATTTGGGTAGATAAGAATATCAAGTTATCAGAGTTTGTAGTGGAAGGAAAATAAATAAATAATAAAACGTCTTAAAAAGCAGGTTAACACATATATTAGTTTCGCATTAGGCTAGCGTTTTCTTCTTTCCTAATTTGTTACTTTATCATATACCCAGTACCAAGTGACATAGAGGGGAATACTCTCCTTGGCAACCTTTAAATAAAGAAATTTTCAAGTTTTCAGGTTACTTGTCTCATAGTATCACAAAATAGTCTGATCACATAGTGCCAAACTGAGATGGGTAAGTGCACACCTGGTTAAATGCTCTCTGCTCTCCCTTGCTCTGGCTTGAAGAGAAATGAAATTAAGAGTGGGTAGCAGATGGAAAGCCTATGCATTTTCTAGGAATCCTCCATGAATATTAATGCTCACAACAAACATTTGGATCAAAAGTAGCTGGATTAGAGTAGATGGATCAGAATTCAAATTCTAATATGGATTCACCAAAATACTTTAAAGCAGCCAGTAAAATCCAACGTTAAACTTTCTTGGGGTGGAGAAGAGGGGATAGTTAAAATTAATAAAAAGTATTTTCTTTGCTTTATGATTTCTGTTTATATTTTCTGTAAGTTCTGCTTTTTCTCTCATAAACATATTTGTTTTAGATTCCAATTAGAAGTAAAATTGAATCTGTAGTTTCTGTATTTCATTACTATTTGGGCAATGATTATTATTTACATACTTACTAATCCTTCAGCTACATCTTATTTCCATTTAAAATATAGATCACTTTTAAAACATAGCTCAATCTTAAAATTAACTAGTAATGCATTGAGGCTAAATTAATGCACACAAGTCATTATTCTTTTACATCTATAACTGATTGTTCTTTTAAAGAAAAATAACAACTTTACATTTGCAACATTACATATTAACTTTTACTTTATTTAGTGTTTCCAAATTTCTTTTTAAAGAAGGCAGAAGAGATGTTTTATCATTAACACCTCACTCTGTGCTTCCTGAGAACCTCAATATGTGTCACAGCAATCATGTCAAGATTCCCACTCATTTATAATCCCAACACCAGTGGGGGCATGACTTCCCAGGCTTTCGGGGGCACCTGCACATATTTACAAAAAAATACATAGTTTACATAGTTTCACAGAGTGAATATAAATACATCTTTTTAAAAGTGCACAAATACAAATCCATCCTCAACAACAAGAAAACATCTGCCGGAATCACTATCCCTGACCTCAAGCTATATTAAAAGGCAATTGTGCTGAAAACTGCATGGTACTGGTACAGAAATAGGCATGTGGATCAATGGAGTAGAAGAAGAACCAGAAATGAGCCCTCATGTATATGGTCACCTGATTTTCGAAAAATAAGCCATAAACATTCAATGGAAATAAGACAGCCTATTGAACAAATGGTGCTGGTCCAACTGGCACTCAGCATGCAAAAGAATGAAAATAGACCCGTTTTTATCTCCTTGTACAAAGCTCAAGTGTAAGTGGATCAAAGATCTCCACATTAAACCAGATACACTGAAACTATTAGATGAGAAAGTAAGGAAAACTTTAGAACATATAGGCACAGGAGAAAATTTTCTGAACAAAACACCAATGGCTCAAGCTCTAAGGTCAAAGATTAACAAATGGGACTTAATGAGATTGCAAAGTTTCTGTAAGGCGAAGGACATTGTCAAGAAAACAAAACAGCAGCCAACAGAATGGGAAAAGATATTTACCAACTCCACATCAGATAGAGGCCTAATATCTAAGGTATACAAAGAACTCAAAAAGCTAGACACCAGAGAATCAAATAACCCTATTAAAAAATGGGGTACAGAACTAAACAAAATGTTCTCAGTTGAGGAATATCGAATGGCTGAGAAATATCTGAGGAAGTGCTCTACATCCTTAGCCATCAGGGAAATGCAAATCAAAAAAAACCCTGAGATTCCACCTCACACCAGTCAGATTGGCCAAGATCCAAAACTCAGATGACAACAGATGCTGGCGAGGTTGCGGAGAAAGAGGAACACTTCTCCACTGTTGGTGGGGTTGCAAACTAATACAACCACTCTGGAAATCAGTCTGGCGATACCTCAGAAAATTGGACATAATACTACCTGAAGACCCATCTATTCCACTTCTGGGCATATACCCCAGAGACACCTTAGTACACAACAAAGATATATGCACCACAATGTTCATAGCAGCTCTATTTATAATAGCCAGAAGCTGGAAAGAATCCAGAAGTCCTTCAGAAGATGAATGGATACAAAAATTGTGGTACATATACACAATGGAATACTACTCAGCCACCAGAAACAATGACTTGACCAAATTCTTAAGAAAATGGCTGCATCTAGAGAATATCATTCTGAGTGAGATAACCCAGTCACAAAAGAACAAACATAATATGCAGTCACTGATAGTGAGATGCTAACCCCAGAGGCTCGCACTGCCCCAGAAACAACTCACAGACTGTAGGAAGTCCAAGAAATAAAGAAAACAAAACAAAACAAAAAAATCTTTACACAACAAAAAACTTTGACTATTTTCATGTTACATATTGTTTTGCATGTACTTTGTGGTCATTGTAACTATTGGGTTTTCGATGTATACTGTCAAACCTTTAAAAAGATCAAGTACTGACTATTCATATAGATTTATGTAAAAATTATTTTAAAATCTGAAAAAAAGTACTGACAAAAATGTATTGTATAATTTTACACAAAAAATGCTTGAAATCTGTACATTTATCTTTGTTTTGTAATATAAAGATGTTAAAAAAAAAAGTGCACAAATAGACCCCCGGTTCTGGGAAGTTGTTTCAGTGACTAATTATTGGCTGAATTCCTTGGTTTCTTTTCTGCTTCTGTGATAAAACACCAGTATATAGACATCTCATAAAAGAAAGGGTTTATTTGACCTCTGGTATAGAGTAATATAATTCCATAACCATCACATTAGGGAAATACTCTATCAAGCAAGGGATCGTGAAAGGACAGCTGAGAACTCCCTCCTGAATAGTGTAAGGAAGAAACAGAGTACAAACTGTGGTTGGCAGGAGGTTTCAAACCTTCAAAAGCTGGTACACAGTGATCCATTTCATCCAGCAATTTATACCACCTAAACTTCACAAAAAGCATCATCCACTGTATTCAGATCCCACAAAATATGGGCAGAGTCTTATTCAAACTCCCCATACTGCACACATGTTAGTGCCAGGATTCAGACTGCCAGGACCTATGTGTAGATGTGGCAGTCTATTTATGATTACACCTGGGGAAGTAGAGACAAAATGCAGAACTAGGTAGCTAATGGGCATAGCCATATCATTGAACTCTGGGTTTGATCAGAAGATATTTCTCAGTAAATACAATGTAAAAAGACAGAAGATTAATTAAGAATGATTCATAACACCAACCTTGGGCCTTTGCAGTCATGTGAACCCTCACACAGATGTTTCCATTCAATATAACCATACACACACACACACACACACACACACACACACACACACACACACACACAAAGAGAAAAAGAAAACTTACTCCAACTGAGAGGGTTTTTTTTTTTTTTTTTTTTTTTTTGTATATTTCTTAAAGCAACACTTCTGTTTAACTTCTATGCTTACAAACTTTATCTACATTTAATTTTCATATAGGTAGTAATTAACTTTTTTTCATTAATCTAAATATGAAACCTTTAAGTAAAACATAAAGTGCATTCACGCTAAGCTTGGATAAATCCCATATCAAATCACCAGAGGCTACAGAATTGAAAACGTCAGTGTCTTACTCTCCCATCTCCTTCAGTTGGTTGACAATTTTGTTTGAATTCACAAGGACTGAACAGTATAATAGTGGATCATCTATCAATTTTAGCACAGTAGTATTTGTTTTATAAATGAGTTTTGCTGTATCATAGGAGTTTGTCATCTTCCATTGTGATTGGCTTTGTTAAGCATTGCCCAGGACTAAAGTACCCTATTAAACATGCCCACTTACCTGTAATTGTTGAGCATTATACATTTTAATATCTGGCACAAAGTACTTAAACAAAACTTTAGTTTTTAATCGTGGTTTTTTCCTGATTATGAGTCATTTTTACTTTATAGTCTTTAAAAAGAGTTGCTTCTGTAATAATTAAGATTTTAATTTTTATTCTCTTTTTCTTTCTTTGATATATTCATTTCTCTAGCATCTGTCCAACAAACATTTTCTCACTAATGCAAATTATATTATGCCATTACTAATTTACTTGTTTTTAATTTAAAAGCCTCATACTATGTTTGGCCTAGGATGAATTCAGGAGCTAGTGACCTAACTCCTCTAACAAGACTACACCTCCTGTTCCAGTAGTTGTACACCAAATACACAAATATATGAACCGACAAGGTCCATCCTCATTAAAACCATCACATGATTATTACTATTACTATTATTATTAATTACTAATAATCATATCATTACTGTTATTTTTATTATTCTTAATGTCATTTCTGAAGCAGAATTTCATCATTTAGCCCAGACTAGCTTCGACTTCACTTTATAAAGCAGGTTGTCATTGAATTAACAGAGATCTACCTTCTTATCCATCCCTTACTACTGGAATTAAAGGCATGTGTCACCATATATCACTACAAAGTTGCCATTTTCAAGTTATATTTTATGAAATTTGTGAATGATACTATTTTGTCTGAAGTTAAATTTCTATGTACCCTTATTTGCAGTATTTTTTATGGTCTCTTCTCATTTTACTGTTAAGCACTCTATAATCCTGATTGTAATTAATGAAATGTTAGAAATGGAAACGTTCACATAATTACACAAATTATTCATTTAATATCTCCAAGAATATTCACATTATTTTAAGCCACTTTTGTTATCAAAACATTTATTTGAAAGAATATTAGCTATTTCATTATATGTAGCTATCAGTGAACTCACCCTCTATATGTAAGAAGACGTTGATAGAATATTTTACTATCAAAGTATGATATAAATACTATTCTGAGTATATTCTCTAGCATGCAAAAATGTATTAAGTTTAGGTAGGATATTTGCATTAAATTTTAATAGAAATAACATTCTTTTTAATTTATGAAAGCACATTAAATAAGCTCTCATCTTTCTATTGTCATAGAATTTCATGCAATTATAATCCAAAATGTTTCCTAATAGCTCACAATGGAGTGATTATATTCCACGTAGTTACCCTTAATTATTCTTCCAATATGTCTTCTATTGTATTATTGGTTTTTTCTTTTCTTTCTCAGAAGTCTTAAAGTTAGGGGATATTTTATCAATAAGTAAATCATTATCTTCCCTTAATGAATTAATAATTTATGCTGCAATAAAACCATGTAGTTTGCCATTGTTACAGAGTGGGAATAATCTCAGTTCTTTAGACGTTACATATTTCAATGCACAGTGCTCCATTTTATAGCTGGGCTAAGTAGAATATAGAAAAACGTACAGCCATTTTAGACAAGTGGACAGTTATTTGAATCAATACTAATGAATATTTCATATTCTACCAGACAGGGTCGTCCTCTTTTAGCATTTATAATAATTTGTGTCAACTCAAGTGGCATGAACATTTTTTTTCATACTCAAAACTAGATGTGAGCTTTAGGAAGGATATTGTGCATAGCCCAATTTTAAACACATACTATATAAAAGAAGCAACTGTAGTATACTTTCCTTTTGTTCATATATGAGCTTCCATTTTTACATATTTGCTAATGATAGGTAATAGACCAGGAAGTACTGTGCAGCTTCCCAGTATATACCCTTAGAAATAGTCACATAGACACAACTCTATTTTTTTCTTCAAGCAATTGCTAATATTAATCACAGCCCCAGAAAATTAATACTCTGTGGGAGATGTACTACATATCTTCATAAATCCCACTAACATACTTCAAAACGAGTTATAGGAAAAGTTGGTAATGTTTGGTGAGTAGGATACAGTCTGATGTTGATCCTTCATATTTCTATTCATATTTAAAAACTTTATGGAGAACTGCAGATGAATATTCACCTAAAATGTCACATATGGATCATTTAAGAAAGCAAATGCTGATCTTATATTTAAAAAAAATCGTCTCTTAACAAGTTAATTTCTGTTCTGTTAGAGAAGCGCTTACTCTAACACAGATTCTCTATGCTTCATTTCCTCCCTCATGCATTTTTCAACAAGAGTGACCCAGATATGGTCATTTCATCATCATTGAATTCTACCAGTGTTAAAGTAAGGGTTGAAGAAACATGCTCTAGAACATGCTCTTTCTGTATGCTGGAAAGTTATACAGTTATTATTCTGAAATGATGTTTAATCCATCTATTTTGTAATACATCTTTCTGTTTGTGTTTGTGCATGATTTATTGATGTAAGGAAAATAAATATTATATTTCAAATCTTTAAATTATTTAAATGTTTCTTTCATGTGTAGAAATAATAAAAAAAACACTGAGTAGCTTGTATAATTCAAAACACAATCAAAGTGGCTTTTAAAATCTTAGATATTTTGTGAGATTTTAGCAAATCTATAGTATAGCAACATGTGGGTGATTCTTGTGCCAAGTTACTTTTATTCAAATGTTGTAAGGCCTTTTGTAAATTTTCACAGTATTTTTTAAATGTTTAAAACTCATAGATAATATAAAGATAAAAAAGACCATGTAGTTTATAGCTTCAAACACACAATAAATAAAAAAGACATTAGAGCATAGAATTTCTCATGTTTATTAAGTAGATATTCTGTTACCAAATCCACATCCTTGCTGAAATATCAGAATTTTTTCTTGAATCATTCGCTCCAAAAATGCCAACCTCTCATAAGCCTATTATTGTAAAACATAGTAGATATTACCAATTACTAGCCACTTGCTACACATACATCATATGCTACACATATATCATAAACTACACATACATCTTATGCTGCACATATATCATATTTTACACACACACATCATATGCTGCACATACATCATATACTACACATATATCATATTATACACACACACACACACACATCATTTGCTGCACATATATCATATGCTATTTACTGTCCTCAGGCTGCAGTTCATTAATGCTGCATTTGACCTGCTAAATGTCGTGTGCCACATAAGCACTGTTCCACATCCCACATCTTCCCTCCCCTCTAGGATGTCCCAAATCCCCACCCCACCAGACTTCTGAACTCCCAGGAGTCACCAGCTTCTTTTCATTGCTTAGTTGTAAATATCTGTGTCGTAGTGTTTCAGAGGGCAGTCATGATAGGTAAAAGTTTAATTTTTAATGCAGATGTAATATTGTTTGAATAGGCTCAGAAAATATGTGAAGGTATTTTTGAAACAAGGATTCTGAATCCAAGTAGGAGTTTAATAAACACAATGTAAAACAGGGGCTAACTTGAGTGTGTGTGAGGTGAGAAACAGCCATTTCTTAGAACTGCTACCAGCACCAGAGCCTTGTTTACACATGCCTAGTCACCACCAATGAAGTTCTATTAAATCTGTGAATAAGATATGAAGATTATTTGTTGTCAAGTCTATCAGAATATTCTTTGATTAGTGGAAAATTAATTGAAAGAAGATTCTTCTCTCAAAAATACAACCCAATTTCAATTTCCCCTCCATCCACATTTCCTAGCGTTACTGAACTGCTCCTTTAGACCAACTCTGTCTCCATTTCCTCTTCCAAGAGACAACAGCCAAATAGGACCAAATAGAATACAACAAAACAAGGCTGGACAAAGGAATTCAATGGGAGAAAGAAAGCTGACAAAATATTTAGAGAGACACCTGATCTCATGGTTGGATATTCCAGACCCTGTGCTTTCTGCTTCAGATCCTTGAAGTTCATTGAGTATTGTATCAGTGACTCATGTGCCATGTACCCCTCATTTACTCTGAGTTCTACAATCTTTCTCCTCCTCTTTCACTGGGACCTCTAATGTCTGAGAATAGGAACCCAATGGAGACCTCTAGCTTAGACTCTCAACATATAGGCTGTGGGTCTCTGCATTTCCTCTAATCTGCTGTCAGAGTAAAGCTCTCAGATGATAACTGATTGAGCATAGCAGAACATATCATTTTATATATTTTTTTAAAAAACAAGTTGTGTTTGGTTTTAACTTAGGTATCTGTGCTATATAGTCTCTGGTTCTTTCCTATCCAGGTAGTATAAGGTATTGGCTCTCTCTTGTGGCATTGGCTTCATGTTAAACCAAACATTGATTGTCCACTCCCTCAAGTTATTAGCTTCATTTGACACAGCACATCTTGCAGGAATAATGTCTTGTAGCTGGAAGGTTTTGTGGCTGGCTCATATTTAGGCTTCTTTTTCTGTGACCTTCTTCCCTCTAAAACAAAACAACACCAAAAACAAACAAACAAACAAACAAACAGACACATAGACTAGAATGTACAGGGAAATGGTGGATGTCTGAATGTAGAATATTACAAATAGTTACAAATTTATCATCCTACACAAAATTCAAGTCCAAGTAGATAGAAGTCCTCCACATAAAACTATATACAATGAACCTGACAGGAAAAGTGGGGAACAGTCGTGTTTGAACAACCTTGAACTTATTGGAACAGGAAATAACTGTCTGAACAGAACTCCTATACTTTAGGCACTATGATAAAGAGATGTTAATGTCTTTGGTTGGTACTGCTGCCAGGTGGATGTTGATGGTCTGTGTTGCCCAAGAGGGCATGTTGGTGTCCATGGAGTACTGTACTGTCTACCAGGGCTAGAGAAGTGTTCAAGGACCATGCTGAAACAGAGGGTCTTGTTGATGTCTGTGTTCTGTAAGGCCAAGGACACCCTATTCCTACCCTGACTACAAACACCCAGCCAAAGTAACAGACTAGACAGGAAATCATCAGAAATAAAAACTCTATGTATTTTATTTATTTATTTATTTATTTATTTATTTATTTATTTATCTATCTATCTATTCATTCATTCTTTCATTCATTCATTTTACATTTTAATCATTGCTCTGCCTACCCTGTTCCTAAATCATAGAGTCCTTCCTCAATATCCATCCCCTTCTCCTCTGACAGGGAGGCCTATCCTTTCCCACTGAGGCCAGACAAAGCAGTCAACTGGGGAAACATATTCCACACAGAGGAAACACCTTTAGGAAGAGCCTCCATTCATATTCTTGGAGAACATGCATGAAGACTAAAATGTCCATCTGCTATATAAATGCCCAGCGCCTTGGTCCTTGGTATATGCTCATTGGTTGATCCATCAGTCTCTTAGAGATGTGTCCAGGTAAATTGACTCTGCTTGTTTTTCTGTGACTTTCGCATTCCCTCTGTTGACTTCAAGCCTTTCCCCAACTCTATCATAAGAGTTCCTCATCTCCACCCAATATTTGACTGTGCTTCTCTGCATCTTTTTCATTCAACGACTGGGTGGATCCTAAAAAGAATACTCTTAAAAATTCTGATAAGGATGTTGACATGTACCTCTTGACAGATTGATTCTGGCAGGTGTGCCAATGGGGAAAAACTCAGTTTTCTTTAAGGGGCTTATCAATGGGAGTTTGACTATACTTCTGTGAGTATTTCGTCATCACAAATAGCACATTTTTTTCTTCATGCCGGGTGGGAGTGGGGTGGGGAAAGCAGGCCTTGGAGGAGAGGGAAGTGGATGTTTTGGGGATACCTAATGTGAATTTTCAAAGAATCAATACTAATGTTTTGAAATAAAAAAAAAAAATTATAAAACTGAAAAGCTTATGTAAAGCAAATACATTGGTAAACAGACAAAGTGGTCACCTATAGAATGGGAAAGGTTTATTTTTAGCAGTTCCCCATCGGATAGTAGTCTAGTATTAATATATATCAAGAAACTACATTATACAAAACAGATAATCCAACTACAAGTGGGGAACACATCAAAACAGAAAATTTATAGAGGAATCTCAAATTTCTGAAAAACAAATAACTTTTTAAACATGAACATTCATAAATTTGAATGCTGATAGTATTAGTCAGGGTTCTCTAGAATTATAGAACTTACAATAGTCTCTATATAGTAAGGTATTTGTTTGTGACTTACAGTCTGTAGTCCAAATCGCCAACAATGGCCGGCAGCAGCTGTGAGTGGAAGTCCAAGGATCTAACAGATGCTCAGTCCCACAAAGCAGCAGGCAAAGAGGAAGAGCATTCCTTCTTCCAATGTCCTTATGTGTGTCTTAGATTAAATGTGTGGACCACTACACCTGGATCTGGGCTTTGCTTTGTTCTAGATGACCTTGAGCTCAGAGATCTCCTTGCATTAGGTCCTAAGATTCATATCTCTATGCCTCAAGATCAGGATCAAAGATGAGCCTCCCAATTCTGGATTGTGGTTCATTCCAGACATAGTTAAGTTGACAACCAGGAATAGTCACTACACTGATATTCATTATTTATAGTTAGAATTATCATAAATGCTATAAATATAGGTATAATTTTTTTTATTATTTTAGAACATAATTTAGAATTCATGTATAATATATTACTAAAGAAAAAAATTTGGTGTGAAAATAAAGCAATACAAAGTATTAATTGTTACATATATACATATGTGTATGAATATGTACCCACAAATACTTAATTACAACCTTAAAAAATGTATTCATACACTTTTATGCAAAAATGCTGAAAATTTGTACATTTATTTTTGTTTTTTTAAATAAAAAAAAGACTACTTGGGCTAGAGGTGAATTTATATTTAGATTAAAAAACAAAGACCTAGTTTTTAAACTAATTTAGAGGTCACTTCACTGACTAATATAGATAACATTTACCAAGAAATTGAGTGCAGTCAACAAAAATACGAAGCTACTTTGATGCTTTCTGATCCTTTTTTCTTGGTTTCATTAGTGGTTGAGATGGCCAACACTGATGTATTTTCATGGTAGCATATATGTGTACAAACCAGAGTGCATCAACCACCTCTAATCTCAGTCATACCTTACTGGAGTTTTCCTTTGGTATTTTCTAAACATGGTATACACTGTGGAGTGTATACCATGGGTGTGGTATACACTCCACAGAGTAATTTTATGATAAAAAGAATGTGACCCAAAATCCTAAAATGGATAAGTCTGAGAATATTTGAGGATTAAAAATAATTGGTTGAGATTTCCAACATGCTATCTCTTACTCTCCCAGAAATTATATTTCTGTAATTTCAGTGAGAAAAATGGTGAGTCTTGATAATTCCATTCACACACTAAGCCTTATGGATATTACACCTTTCTTTGAGAGTGTTTTTATTCAGAATGAATGGCTATCATAGCTTTTGACAAGTGTGTAGTCTCAAGAAACATGAGAGTATACCATCAGAGAGAATCTTGGGTCCCAGTAGATCTCACTTCAGAATAAACTCTTAGAATCACATATACGCTTTTATGGTAATGTGATACAGGTATTTCACATTCTAAAGCAGCTGTTAGTAGCATGTTTTTGAACCTCCAAAACAATGTGAACTAGATGAACTTTTCCTTATAAGGTTAATATGCCTTGGGTGTTTTGTTATACTAATTCAAAAAGAACTAAACCAGCCAAAACAGTTGTTACTTCCTTTTTCCACATTTTTTACAAACATGAACATTGTCACTTTCCTATTAGTTTTAGACCTTTTATATGTGGTATAAGTAGGATAGTAATATACCACAAAATCTCATTTGAACCAAGTATATTTAAATTTATAAAGGTTAGGAACCTTCACTTTATACTTTAAGATGAAAAATAGTCTGTTTTTCACCTTTGTCTTATGTATCAGAGATAAAAAGAAGTAAATTACGGTTGATCTCTCTTTCGTAGAGGAAATATAATTTGTGGGATAAGTGAGTCTAGTTCAAAGATTTAATTTATAAGGCTGAGAATCTCTTAGATTTTCTTCATTCCTTTTATTCCCATAAACACAGACTTTCCAGGGAAAATTAGAGAAGGTCATTTAGTGGTAGAGAGAGGCTGTTATAAATTATATCCTGTTGATATCAGATATTTAACACAAATTCTAGAATGCCTTTTTCCTAAGGAACAGCTATTTCCCTGTGAGGAGCCAGATCTTTACATAATGCCTCACTTAATGCATTAAAGATAATTTCAGAGGTACTGAAATGTGTTAGTGTCACATTAAGGAATGAAAACACAGACTTCTTCCTGGGTTAATTTGACCAAGAGAAGCCCAAATTTGAATTTTCCTCTCAGTTTCTTCCATCTGGCCATAGTCAGGGATTAGTGGCACATCTGTAGTCTTTCTGTTGTCTGTGCCTGATTGTACATTGCTTGATGTCTGACTTGCCCTATGTCTGTTTGTAAGAAAGATATTACTCTTGTGTTAATTGAACAGCACAGATATTACAGCTGAGGAACTGGAGAAAGATATGCTATGCTCACAGCCGACCAATGGACTGAATACAGAGAACTTGATGGAGGTGTAAAATAAGGAACTGAAGGAGCTGAAAAGATTTGCAACCCCATAGGAAGAAGAATGATATCAACTAACCAGAACCCCCTCCCCAGAGCTCCCAGGGACTAAAACACTAACCAAAGAGTACACATGAAGGGATGGAGAGACCCATGGTTCCAGCAGCAATATGTGACAGAGGATGGCCATGTTAGTCATCAATGGGAGGAGAGGACCTTGGTCCTGTGAAGGCTTGGTGCCCCATTGTAGGGGATTGTGTAGGTGGTAAGGTAGGAGTAGTTGGGTAGGTAGTGAAGAACCTTCATAGAAGCAAGGGGAGGGGAAATGAGATAGGGGATTTGTGGAGTGGAAACTGAGAAAGGGGATAACTTTCAAAAAGTAAATAAATAAAATATCAAATTAAAATATCATATACGAGCATGCACATTACTCTGCGTCAGGAACATGGAAGAATATATTACATAAGATTAAACCCACATATTAACTTTGTAAAAATCAATTGCATGGAAAATTGAAGGTATAGCATTGCTCTTATTAAGAGATGCTAAGCTTACATAGGCTAAATAAACATCAGGATAGCAGGATAAACCATTTTGATCTCAATGTGCAATTTTACCTTGAACGTGAGATCCAGTAAAAGCTCAGTCTCTTTGAATATGAAAAAATATTTTCATACAATGTATCACTACAGTATAAAAATATCATGACAATTTTTAGTGAATACTAATATGATGATAAAACAATTGATTACCATGCACCTTTAACAAGATAAACTAAAGAAAGTCTCTCTGTTTCTTATGATAACTTGAAGACTTGGAATAACCCACGTTACTTATGAAAAGTGTCATTTCCTTTGCAGTATAAATAAAACGTATCTTTGAAGACTCTCAGGATTTTTTGCTAACTCGACTTTTAAATATAAATATTGTCTTCAATATACACATTATATTCAGATAAAAAGTACAATATGGAGTCCATGACATTTGTAGTTGGGGATACATGTTACTAACTATGAGAAAGTGAGGTAGTGATGAAATATCTACTTTAACACATATTATTTTTATAATCTTTTATGAATCTTTCATACGTTATTTCTCAACTGTAGTTTTCACTCCTTCCACTCCTCCCAGTCCTTCTCCTCACAGTACTCCTTTTGCAGATCAATTGCTTTTATGTTTCTTTTCAAAAAAAAAGATATGAAAGAAGAAATAAAGGAAGATGGAAGAAAAGAGAAGGCATTCCAGCAATATCCTTTGAACATGGCCTAAGCAGATACAATAAAACTGTTCACAAAAGGCGGAAACTGGTCCATGGGAAAAAAAAAAAAAAAAAAAAAGGCAGAGACACTGCTCATACTCTCTGAATGTTGCTCATACTCTCTGTTGGGAGCGCTGTAAGAAGACCAGTCTGTACAACCACTGCATAAATGCAGAGGACCTACCTTAAACACACATTCACAGCTATGGAGAGACAGGTGACTGCATTCAGTATGCAAATGTACATCAATGCGTTTGTTGGTTGTTTCATTGCTTTCCAAATTTTTAAATTGTATATTCTGTGTATTTACAATTTAGGTGTTATCCCCTTTCCAACAATCTTTTTCCCCTCCCCCTGCAATTGACTCCATAAAGGTGCTCCTTCTCCCAACCACCTCAACCTACCTCCTACCTCAGCACTTTGGCATTCCTCTACACTGGGAAAATGAGCCTTCTCTAGGTCAAAGTTCTCTCCTCTCACTGATGCCATAGAATGTTATCTTCTGCTGCACATGCACCTAGAGTCATGGGTCTCTCCATGTGAACTCATTGGTTAGTGTTTTAGTCCCTGGGAGCTGTGGTGGGTTTGGTTAGTTGATAATTTTGTTCTTCCCATGGGGTTGCAGACCCTTTCAGCTCTTTCAGTCCTTTCTCTAGCTCCTTCATTGGGGTCCTAGTGTTTAGTCCTATGATTAGCTGCAAGCATCCATCCTCCTCTGCATCAGTAAGGCTCTGAGGAGGCACCCATATCATATTTCAGACTGTAAGCACTACTTAACATCAGCAATAGTGCATGGGGCCCCCCAATTGAGGCGGTTTCTGGGTGATCTTTTCTCCAATCCCTGCTCTTCTATTTGTTCCATTATTACCTCCCATAAGTGTTTTGTTCTCTCTTCTAAAAAGGACTGACAAATCCACATACTGGCCTTCTTTCTCTTTGAGCTCCACATGGTCGGCGAATTGTTTCTTGGGTATTCTGAGCTTTTTTGGCTGGTATCCACTCATCAGTAAGTACATACCATGATTGTTCTTTTGTGACTGGATTTCCTCACTCAGGATGATAGCTTCAAGTTCCATTCATTTGCTTAGGAATTTTATGAAGTCGGTGTTTTTAATAGCTGATTAGTACTCCATCATGTAAATGTACCACAATTTCTGTATCCATTCCTCTGATGAAAGACATTTGGGTACTTTCCAGGTTTTGGGTATGATAAATAAGGTCGTTATAAACATGGTGGAACATGTATCTTGTTAGATGTTGGGGCTTCTTGGGGTATAGGCCCAGAAGTGTTATACTGGGGTCCTCAGGTAGTAATATGTCCAATATTCGGAAGAACCACCAGACTGATTTCCAGAGTCATCATACCAGCTTACAGCCCCACCAACATTGGAGGAATGTTTTTTTTTTTTTTTTTTTTCTCCACATCTTCCCAAGCATTTGCTGTTGGGAAAATACCTGAGCTTTTGATCTTAGCCATTCTAACTAGTGTGAGGTGGAATCTCAGGGTTGTTTAGAGTTGCATTTTCCTAATGACTACGGATGTTGAACATTTCTTTAGGTGCTTCTCAGTCATTCCATATTTGTCAGTTGAGAATTCTTTGTTTAACGCTGTTTCATATTTTTAATAGGATTATTTGATTCTCTAAAGTCTAACTTCTTGAATTTTTTGTATATAATGGGTACTAACCCTTTACTAGATGTAGGATTGGTAAAGATCTTTTCCCAGTTTGTTTCCATTTTGTCTTTTGACAGAGCCCTTTGCCTTACAGAAGCTTTGCAATTTCATGAGGTCTCATTTTTTGATTCTTGATCTTAAAGCATAAGCCATTGATGTTCTGTTCAGGCAATTTCCCCCTGTGCCTATGTATTCTAAGCTCTTCCACACTTTCTCTTCTATTAATTTCAATGTACCTGTTTTTAAATGGAGGTTGTTGACCCACTTGGACTTGCTGTTTGTACAAGGAGGTAAGGAAGAATCAGTTTGTATTCTTCTGCATGCTGACTACCAGTTGAACCAGCATCATTTGTTGAAGAGACTGTTCTTTTTCCATTGAATATTCTTAGTTCCTTTTCCAAAGATAAACAGACCATAGGTGTGTGGGTTCATTTCTGCGTCTTCAATTCTATTACATTGATCTACCTGCCTGCCACTGTACCAATACCATGCAGTTTTCATCACAGTTCATCTGTAATACAGATTGAGACCAGGGATGGTGATTCCCCAGGATGTTTTTTTTTTTTTTTTTTTTTTTTTTTTTTTTTTTTTTTTTACTATTCCAAATCAATTGCAAATTGGTCTTTCTAACTCTATGAATAATTGAGTTGGATTTTGATGGAGATTGCATTGCTGTAGATTGCTATAGGCTAGATGGCTATTTTTAATATATTGATTCTTCAATTCCATGAGTATGGGAGGTCTTTCTACCTTCTGAGATCTTCTTCAATTTCCTTCTTCAGAGCTTTGAAGATCTTGTTATACAGATCTTTCATTTTCTTGGTTAGGGTCACCCCAAGGTATTTTATGCTTTTTTGTGACTTTTGTGAAGGGTGTTGACTCTCTAATATCATTTTCAGCCTATTTATCCTTTACATAGAGGAAGGGTACTGATTTGTTCTAGTTAATTTTATATCCAGTCACTTTGCTGAAGTTGTTTATCAGCTGTAAAAATTCTCTGCTGCAATTTTTGGGATCATTTAATCATACTATCATATCATCTGTAAATAGTGACATTTTGACTTCTTCCTTTCCAAGTCTCTAATTTAAGTGGGATTGCTTCAAGTTTCTGACCATTTAGTTTGATGTTGGCTACTGGTTCACTTTCACTATGTTTAAATATGGGCATTGAATTCTTGATCTTTCCAATACTTTACCATGAAAAGGTATTGAATTTTGTCAAATGCTTTCTTAGCATCTAGAGAGATGACCATGTGATTTTGTTCATTGAGTTTGTTTATATGGTGGATTACATTGATGGATTTCCTTATATTAAACCGTCCCTGCGTCCCAGGGATGAAGCCTACTTGGTGATGGTGAATGATCTTTTTGATGTGTTCTTGGATTCGGTTTACAAGAATTTTGTTGAGTAATTTTGCATCAATGTTCATATGTGAGATTGGTCTGAAGTTCTCTTTCCTTGCAGGGTCTTTCTGTGGTTTTGGAATGAGTTACTTAGTATTCCATCTGATTCTATTTTGTGGAATTGTTTGGAGAGTATTGATGTTAAGTTGTCAATAAATGTCTGATAAAACTCTGCACTGAACCCATCTGGACCTGGGCATTTTTTGGTTGGGAGGCTTTTGATAACTGCTTCTATTTCTTTAGGTATTATATGATTATTTAGATGGTTTACCTGGTCCTGGTTGATTATTTCTTGCCCTCTACTCCGCTTGAGTGCATCTGCTTCCTTTTGTTCTAGAGCTCTCAACTGTGCTGTCAGGTTGCTAGTATACGCTCTCTCCAGTTTCTTTTTGTAAGCACTCAGAGCTGTGAGATTTTCTCTCAGTACTGCCTTTATTGCATCCCATAGGCTTGGGTGTGTCCTGTTTTCATTTTCACTGAATTCTAGAAAATTCTTAATTTCTTTATTTCTTCTTTTACCCTGATATTGTTTAATAGAGCATTGTTTTGTTTCCATGTATATATGGACTTTATGCTGTCTTTGTTGTTATTAAAGACCAGCCTTAGACCATGCTGATCTGAAAAGTTGCATGGGAGTATTTCAATCTTCTTATATCTATTGAGACTTGTTCTGTGACTGATTATATGGTCAATTTTGGAGAAGGTGTCCTGAGGTGCTTGAGAAGAAAGTATATTCTTTTGTTTTAGGATGATATGTTCTGTAGATATCTGTTGATTCCAGTTGGTTCATAGTCTCTGCTAGTTTTAGAGTGTTCTTGTTCAATTTCTGTTTCCATGATCTGTCTTTGGTGAGAGTGGAGTATTAATGTCTTCCAATATTATTGTATGGGGTAATGTGTATTTTGTGGGCTTTATTAGGGTTTCTTTTATGAATATGGGTGCTTTTATATTTGGTGCATATATGTTAAGGATTGAGAGTTCCTCCTGACAGATTTCTCTGTAATGAGTAAAAAGTGTCCTTCCTTATTTTTTTCATTATGTTTTGGTTGAAAATATACTATATTTGATATTAGAATAGCCACTCCAGCTTGTTTCTTGAGGCCCTTTGCTTGGAAAGATTTTGCAACCTTTTACTCTGAGATAGTGTCATTCTTGGTCTCTGAGTTGAGTTTCCTGTATGCAGCAAAATGTTGGGTTTTGTTCACATATCCAGTCTGATAGCCCATGTCTTTTTATTGGGGAGTTGTGTCCATTTATGATAATGGATAACAAGGAATAGTGGTTGCTGTTTCCTGCTATTATTGTTTGGTAGGTTGAATTGTGTCTGTGTTTCTTTCTTCTTTTGGTTTTCTTGCTTAGAAGTTTTCTTGTTTTTACTATGAGGTGGTTCCCCTTGTTGTATTGGGTTTTCCACCTAAAATTCATTGTAGTGCTGTGTTTGTAGTCATACACTGTGTGAATTTAGTTTTGTCTTGGAATATCTTCATCTCACCATCTATGGTGATTGATAGTTTTGCTGGGTATAGCAGCTTGGGCTGGCACTTGTGCTCTCTTAGTTTCTGCATGATATCTGTCCTGGTTCTTCTAGCTTTCATATTCTCTGTTGAGAAATCAGGTGTGATTCTGATTGGTCTGCCTTTATATGCTACATGACCTTTTCCCCTTACTGCTTCTAGTATTCTTTCTTTGCTTTGGGCACTTGACCTTTTGACTATTATGTATCAGGAAGAATTTATTTTCTGGTCCAACCTAATTGGAATTCTGTAAACTTCTTTTATGCTCATGGTCATTTCATTCTTAAAGGTAGGGAAGTTTTCTTCCAGGATATTTTGAAGGTATTTATTGTACCTCTTAGTTTATATTCTTCGCCCTCTTTTAATCCTATTATCCTTAGGTTTGGTGTTTTCATTGTGTCCTGGATCTCCTGGACATTTTAGGTTAGGAGCTTTTTGGTTTTTGCATCTTCTCTGGCTGTTTTGTCTATGTTTTCAATGTTGTCTTCGGTCCCCGAGATTCTCTCTTCCATCTCTTATAGTCTGTTAGAAATGCTTGCATCTATGACTCCTGATTTCTTTTTTAGGATTTCTACCTCTATGGTTGTCTCTTTTAGTGTTTTATTTATTGTGTCTATTTCCCTTTTAAATTTCTTCTTCCATTCCTTCATCTCTTTGGTTCTGCTTTCTTCTAGTTCTTTGAGTTCCTTGAGTGTTTTTCTTGTTTCTTCTTTAAAAGTTTCTAATTCTTTTTGCTTTTCCTCTCGTTCTTGTTTAAGGACATCTATCATTATCTTGAGGTAGGATTTCAGGTCTGTGTCTTCTTTTTCTGGGGTGTTTGGCATTCCGCTGTTTGTTGGGATGAGAGAGCTGGGTTCTCGTGTTGCCAGGTTGTCTTGGTTTCCCTGGGGTACGTTCTTTTGCTTTCCTCTTGCCATCTTGTTGTCAGTGATTGGTTCTTGCCTTTTCCTTGTACCTGGCCTGTGTGCCTGTATCTCTGCTTTTTCTGGTGGTGGATGGTCTGAGCATCTGTTTTGCACCCCAAAAACTGCTGGCTGGGAACAGAGGGCCCTATGCCAGCTTCCTGGATCTCAAGATCAAGCCGGGCAGGCGCTCAATTTCCGTGTGCTCTGCTGAGATCTCTCTGCCCCGTAGCTAGTCAGAACCTGTTCTCACCCTGTTCTCACCAGTCCTGTGTGTCTGGGTCTTTGCTCTTCCTCCTTCTACTAGTTTCAATATGTCTTTGTTTAGTTTCTGCTTACATTATTTGTCCATTGATGAGAGTGGGGTGTTAAAGTCTCCTGTTATTATTGTGTGGGATGCAATACATGCTTTGAAATTTTCAAAATGGATGCCCTATTTTTTGGTGCATAGATGTTCAGGATTGGGAGTTCATCTTGATAGACTTTTTTTTCTTTGATGATTCAAAAGTGTTCTTCCTCAATTTTTTGTTAACTTTTGTTTGAAAATCTATTATATTTGATAATAAAATGGTTACTCCAGCTTGTTTCTTGGTACTATTTTCCTGGAAGGTTTTTTCCTGTCTTTTTACTCTGAGGTAGTGTCTGTCTTTGTCATTGAAATAAGTTTTCTGTTGAAGAAAAATGCTTGGTCCTGTTTATGTATCCAGTCTGAGAATCTATGTATTTTTTTAGGGAATTGATAGATGTTAAGAGATATTAAGGAATAGTGACTGTTGTTTCCTGCTATTTTTGATGTAAAGTTAGAATTATGTTTGTGTGCTTTCCTTCTTTTGGTTTTCTTGCAGTTATTTTCTTGCCTTTTTTAGGGTGTAGTTTCCCTCCTTGTGTTAGAGTTTTCCATGTATCATTCTTTGTAATACTTGATTTGTAGAGGGATATTGTATAAATTTGCTTTTGTTCCGGAAGGTTTTGGTTTCTCCATCTATAGTAACTGAAAGTTTTCCTGGATATATTAACCTGGGTTGGCCTTTGTGATCTCTTCTGGTCTGTATGATGTTTGTGGGATCTTCTAGCTTTCATAGTTTCCTTTAAGAAGTCTGGTGTAATTCTGATTGGTCTATCTTTATATGTGACTTGTCCTTTTTCCTTACTGCTATTAGTATACTTCCTTTGTTTTGAACATTTGATATTTTGACTATTATATGTCAGAAGGAATTTCATTTCTGGTCCAATCTATTTGGAGTTCTGTGTTCTGTAGGCTTCTTGTATATTCATCCAGATCTCTTTCTTTAGGCTAGGAAAGTTTTCTTCTATAATTTTGTTGAAGATATTTACTGGGCTTTTCAGTTGGGAGTCTTTGCTCTCCTCTATGCCTATTATACTTAGGTTTGGTCTTCTCATTGTGTCCTTAATTTCCTGGACTTTTTGGGTTAGAATCTTTTATTATTATTATTATTATTTGTTAACTTCTGCCTCTGAGATTTTTTATTCCATCTCTTGTATCCTCTTGGTGATTCTTGCATCCATGGCTCCTGACCTCTTTCCTAGGTTTGCTATCTCCAGGGTGTCTTTCTCTTTGTGTTTATTGTTTCCGTTTCCATTTTAGATCATGGTGGCGTGTTCAATTTCTTCATCTATTTGCTTGTGTTTTCCCGTGTTTCCCTAAGGGCTTGTACTTGTTTATCTGTGTTCTCCTGTGTTTCTTTAAGGGAGAACATGTGCTCTCAAGGCTCTCTGTCATCAGCATGAAACATGTTCAAATCTTGTTTTCTGGTGTGTTGGGGTATATACTGCTTGCTGTGGTGGGAGAACTAGGTTCTGATGTTGCCAGGTTGTTTTGGTTTCTGTTGCTTAGATTCTTGTGCTTACCTCTTGGTATCTTATCTTTAATGTTAGTTGATCGTCTTGTCTCTGATTGGAGCTTGTCTTTCCTGTGTATCTGTGGGTTGTGGGCTCCTGAGAAAGATTGGTCCTGGGTGTGCAGCTCTCTATGGTAAGACTGTCAGTTCTGATGGTAATAGGCTGACTCTAACTCTGGGTAGATACGGAGGCCTGAAGGGTACATACCTAAGCTGTAGTGTGATACCTGTACCCTGAGACTTCCCAGAGGTCCCTCTCCATTCAGTCTGTGGAGAGAGAACATCGGTCCATCCATGGGCTCAGTAGGGAGAGTGCTCCTACTTCTCCCCTAGGTGCTCAGTTTCCTGGGTGCAGTCTGCAAGTCTCATGGCAGTGTGCCTGATCTGCCCGTGGCTGCTTTTCAATTTTTAAGACAATACACTATTGCAAAATCTGAGCTGTCCTTGCAATTGTGATTCTTCTGCCTCTAAATCCAAAGCACTAGAATTACAAATTGTGTCACAGTCCCTGTCACAAATGTATGAACTTTTCATTTCTAATTGTTTACTGTATGCTTAGATATAGCTCTGTGATAGGAGCCAGTATTCATGAACAATGCCTTGGTTTGAATAATTTAAAAAAATAATAAAAAATATTAATCACACTTAACATTTCAAGTTAAAGTTTTCAGGGGTTAAACATTAAAAAGAAAGAAGGTTCTATTTAGAAAAAAAATGTTAGTTTCATCTTTGTCTCAGAGACATACTTCTAGGAATAGGAACTTCATATGAAAGTTTTACCCCTTGCAATAGTGGTATAAATGCCATGAGAGTAATCAAGAACTATCAGGTCTGATAGAACCCTTGCCTGACATTGCTTGGATACTCAAGAACATATGACTAGATGGGCTAGAACCAAGGGGAGAACCAAATACCTCTTTGTTGCTAAGAGAGCTGAGCAGTAAAATGACTTGGCATGATACTCTGCTATATTGACATATCATGGTGTTGCTCAGCAGCAGGTAAAAATGAATACAGAGACCCACAGATAGAGTGAAAAATATTGGAATACTTTATATTTAATGAGATGTTTTCATCAAACTTCTCTCCTCAGGATTTAGGAAGAAAAGGGGGAAAGTCTGTAAGATACAGAAGGGATGAATTATGTCAAGGAGACGGTGTCTACCAGACACAACAGGACTAATCCTGCCCCTAACCAAGAAGTTATCTCTAAAGAAGTGAAAACACTTGAAGTGAAAACAGTTTGTTTCTTTAATGGAGTTTCACAGAATATACAAAGCAGGCTCCATGCCCAGCATTGGATGGCCAACATGAATAAATTTGATGACTAAATAAATTAAAAAAAAAAAAGTTTTACCCTTGATTTTATGATCACCCTCTCCCCAACAATACCACATAATAAAAAATAATAACATGGCCTACTCTCTCACACACACAAAAATCTATTGCTGAAAGTTTTCTTCAGATACATAAATTTAGAGAGGACAGAGAATATAATGGCCTTCCTTTTCCCAGACCAAAGAGTGCCTGCCCTACGGCATATTTGCTTCATAAATTGCCCTTTATGACACTGTCAACAGGACAAAACAGTAGCCAACAGATTGTGAAGGGATCATTACCAATCCTACATCTGATAGAGGGCTACTATTCAATATATACAAAGAACTAAAGAAGTTAAAGACTCCAGAGAAACAACTAATACTATTAAAAATGGGGCACAGAGCTAAACAAAGAATTTTCAACTGAGGAATACCAAATGGCCGAGAAGCACATAAAGAATGCTCAACTTCTCTATTCATTAGGTAAATAAAAATGAGAACAATCCCGAGATTCCACCTCACACCATTTAGCTGGATAAGACCAAAAACTTAGGTGATAGCAGATGCTGGCAAGGATGAGGAAAAAGAGAAACATTTCTTTATTGTTAGTGTGATTGCAAGCTGGTACAATCACCCTGGAAATCAGTCTGGCAGTTTCCTAGAAAACTAAACATTGTACTACCTGAGGACCCAGATATACCACTTCTTGGCATATACCCAAAACATGCTCCAACATCTAACAAGGACACATGCTCCAGCATATCCATAGCACTCTTATTTATAATAGCCAGAAGCTGGAAAGAACCCAGATGTCCTTCAGCAGAGCAATGGATACAGAAATTGTGGTACTTTTATACAATAAACTACTACTCAGCTATTAGAAACAATGACTTTACAAAAATTTCTAGGCAAATGGATGGAACTAGAAGCTATGTCTCACCAGCCGATCTACCCAATATACAGCCACTAAACCCAAGCACTATTACTGATGCCAAAAAGTGCTTACTGTCAGGAATCAGATATGGATGCCTCCTCAGAGGCTGTGCCAGAGTCATACAAATACATTTGAGGATGCTCAGAGCTAACCATCGGACTGAACATGGGTACTCCAATGAAAAAGCTGGAGAAAGGACTGAAGGAGCTGAAGGGGTCTGCAACCTCATGGGAAGAACTACATTATCAATCAACCAAACCCTACAGAACTCCCAGATACTAAAACACCAACCAATGAGCACACATGGAGATACCCATGGCTCCAGTTGCATATGTAGCAGAGGATAGCATTGTCTGGGATCAAAGGAAGAAGAGGCCTTTGGTTCAGTCAGTGTCTGTTTTCCCAGTGTAGGGATATACCAAGACACGAAGGTAGAGAGTGTGGTTGGAAGAGGGAGCACCTTCATGAAAGTAAGTTTAGGGGGAGGGAGAATGGAAATGGGTGGAAATGGGATAACATTTGAAATGTAAATACAGAGAATATACAATAAAAATTAATTCATATGTGTAAAGAAAGATGCCCTCTATGAAAAAGAACTTTTTTGCACCCTAGTTAATTGTATAGTATGAATCCTTAACACTTAGTCAACCATAACTGTGAATATTTAGACCCCTCAATATGCCTCAGTTCCACTTAGATTTCCAGATTTCCATCTGTTATCTTTATGACCAGGTCTTACTTTAGGTTTTAAAGACAAAGTCTAATTTTGTTTGTCAGGTTTGCCTCTATCTCACTGTATATTTCAGGGACACTTCAGAACAATAGAATAATGTCATTGAAATAAAAATGATCATCTTTATCTGGTAAAGTTTTTGTTTATTGCTGTTCAGTTTTTTGTTATTACCTCTTACTTTCCCAAGATGAGATTTACTATGTCATATTATATTATGACAATAAGTTATTCTAATATTTTGTCTTTCCTAGGATATAGTAATATCATTTTTATATTTCAAATGATATGAGAGATAATTTTGATTTATACTATGTATGGGAAGCAAATTCTTATGCAGATGTATGGCCATACCACATGAAAATTGGTGATATGTCTACTGTATATTATAGTTACTATTACCACAATTTGTGTTTAAGTTTAGAATTTTTCTTCTAAAACATGGGTAGACACTGGGAGGGATTGTTTTTCTAGTCTCATTCCAGTTCTGTGATAAAACACTGTGACTGAACCAACCCCAGTGAGGAAAATAGTTATTTGTCTTACATTTCCAGGTTAGAATTCATCATTGAAGCAAGATCAGAAATGGCAACATGGAGGAACACTGCTTACTAGATAATATTCTTGTTTACTCAGCTAATGTTCTTATGTACCCGAGGGCCATTTGCCTGAGGTGATGCAATGCCCAGTGATTGGGCCTTTCTACATCAATCATCAGTGAGCACAGCACATCTAGGTGGTGTTGAGTTTATACAACTGGGTTGACTCTCAATTGTGTCCAGTTGAAAATAAATACTAATCAGCACAGAACTTAAATGAGAAATACACCACTGGATAAATACCTGCCTGACTTTGAAACATAATATAATGACCTTAAAGCAATTTTATATTTTGAAAAATTCAAGGAAATATTAACTAATATATGGTAGATATATTTCATATATAGTGCACAACTTCAAGACAAAATCTAAAATGAATACAAATTATAGACATACTGCCATTGAGCTTAAAAAGCTTCCACCATACCTTGAACAATCCATGTCTTCTGTATATGTGTTTGTCTGAAAGCAATGTTTCCTGCAATGGAGTTTTCAACAATAATAAACAAAAACAGGAAGGAAATTAATTTCCTGCTTTAATAACTTTTTCAAGGCATGCAATGGAATTTAAATTTGACTGTTTTCAATGTCACATGATCCATCATCCTGAAATCAGCATTATTAATGCTTGCATTATAAAATACCCGTCTATCATGGGTAGCATGATTTTCTCAATTCTAAGCATATTGTCACATTCTTATAACATCTGTGAATCAAAGTTTCACTTAATCTTCTAGGTTAGGATCAGCTGTTACATCTTTTGTCACATAGTCTGAGAATAACCATTTATGATATCAAATTATTCTTTCTTCTTTTCGATTAGTATACTCACCATACTTTATAATGGTATATAAATCATTAGTTTTATTTTTTTAATGTTTTCTAAATACTGTGAATAAATCTTCTCTTCAGTATGTAGGAATGCTGCTTGACATATTTAGTGCCACAATTATAATTTGATAAATTCTTTTCATATGTGATTTACCCATTTACTCCATCAAAGTAAGTTCTTCTATCTTTATACTAAAGTAGTTGGAGATTATCCCTAATGTGCCTTCCAAATTTAGTGTAACATCATGGAAACAGTGAGCTGTCCTCTCTTCAAACAAGAACTGGGTAATAAGATTGCCTCTGAGAGCTAAATCACCACACAATAGATGTAATTAGCCATCTGTTGGGAGTAACTCAAATTGTATCTAAATGTATTACTGGAAACTTTTGGGTTTTCTAAATCTCCCATCATAGTCACCTATAATCATCCTAGAAGGCAGTACTAGAAGGGACAGCACTTTAATCAGAAAAGCAACAACCCACATGTATCTCTCTCTCTCATACCAGTCACAATTGGATGCTTAGAAAAGGTAAATAGACACAGCAATTACTACTTTTGTATATGAGATCATATATCAAGCCTCCTCAATTTAACAACATATGATTTCCCACTGTTCTTTTCACAGTTATGGTTTTTTATGTTGTATCTTCATACTGATATGCCATAATGAACTGATGAATAATGAATATAATTTTATTTTATTAATATAAATCGTTTTTGGCAAATATGAAAATAACTGAGATCTAACAAAATAAGTTTTTTTGTGTGAAAATAATCTTTATATATTAATTCTTTGGATTCATTTTAGGGATATGTGTGTATATACATATGGACATTCCATGACAAACTTGGATGTGAAATAACAAGTTTCAAGAGTCAGTTCTCACCTTCTGGTATGTGAGTTCTAGGGATAGAATCCAGGTCAGATTGTCAGTTCTGGCAGCACTTTTTCCTAGAGATCCATTATGCCAGACCCACAACACAGCAGAATGATTAGAATGGCCAAATATGTGCTTTAAAAAGTTGCATTGGAGCTGAAGATATGGGTCACTTACAGGAGTATTTGCATAGCATGTGAAGAACCCTGGATCTGACTGCTAGCACTAAATAAAGCAGACTTTATGGTATATAACTGCTATTGTAGCTACTGGTATCACAAATGCATCTCTTGACAACACTGAAAAATATGAAGTACTAATTACACATAATTTGTGTGCTTCATAGACTTTCTGTATATTCCTCACCATAATCTTAGTAAACAAGAGCTGGCCCCAAACAATCTGGACTCATGACATTCCCAGAGAAACTGAGCACCCAGGAACCCCAAAAGTGCTTTCCCTCCTGAGGCATGGGTGAGTTCCCAGTTTCCCTCCACTGACTATCTCTGGAGGGACCACCAGGAACAATCAGGGTACAGGTATCACTGTGATGCCTGGGATCAGACCCTGCCTGACTCCATCTGCACCCAGTGCTAGTCCACCACCATTAGAACACACAACCTTCCTGCCAAGAGCTGAACACCTAAGAGCAATCTCCCTCTTCAATCCACGGGCCCACAGGCCAAAAGGAGAGAAAAGCTTCAGTCAGAAAAAACAAGATCAACTAGCATCACAGATAAAAAGATGGCAAGAGGCAAGTGCACAAAAGAGAATAAGCAAAAGAAACCAAGACAACCTGGCAACATCAGAAACCAGTTTTCTCAACACAGAAAGTAGAGGATAATCAAGACACCTGAAAAAATAAAAGATTATTTGGACTTAAATCATACCTCATATTGATGATGGAGGGACTCAAGAAGCACATGAATAATATTCCCTTAAGGAAATACAGAAAAATACAGATAAACAAGAAGAAGCCCTTAAAGAGGAAACACAAAAATTACTTAAATAACAAAAAAAAAAAAAAAAAAAAAAAAAAAAAACACAGGCTGTCCAAATCTATTCTAAACAACAATAATAAAAAAATTCTGGGTAATCACCATCCTTCCACTCTAGCTGTATTACAGATCAGTCTGGATAAAAACTGTATGGTATTGGTACAGAGACAGGATGGTAGACTAATGGAATAGAAATGAAGACTCAGAAATGAACCCATACTCCTAATGTCATTTGATCTTTTACAAATGACCTAAAGTCATTCAATTAAAAATCATATTTAATCTTTACACACCAAAAAAACTTTGACTATTTCCACGTTCATTGTAACTAGAAAGATTCCAGTTCATACTATCAAACCTTTAAAAAAATCAACTACTGATTAAAAATTATATTCATATAGTTTTATGTAAAAATTCTTTTAAAATCTGTATTTTTCTTTGTTTTTAAAAATAAAGTTGTTTAATTAAATAAAAAAGGACAGCCTTTACAATAAATGCTTCTGTTTCATTTGACAGTCAACATGCAGAAGAATGAAAATTGTGACATTTTTGTCTCTTCTTATCTCAAGTCCAAGAGAATCATGAACCTATCATAAAACCAGGTACACTCAAACTAATAGAAGAGAAATTGGGAAAGAGCTTATAACACATAGGCACAGGGGAAAATGTCCTTTACAAATCATCAATGGCTCATGGTCTAAGATCAAGTATCTACAAATGGGACCTCATTAAGTTGCATAAAAAGGCAAATGATACCTTTAATAGAAAAAATGGCAATTAACAGAATGGGAAAAGTTCTTTACCATCCTACATCTGATAGAGGGCTAATAGCCAATATATACAAATAATTCATGAGTTATACTCCAGAGAATCAAATAATCTTATTAAAAATGGGGTACAGAGCTAAACAAAGAATTCTCAACTAAGGGATAATGAATGACTAAGAATCACAGGGAAATGCAAATTAAAAAAATAAACCCTGATATCTTACCTCACACTAGTCACTTTGGCTAAAATAAATCTCTGGTGACAGAAGATGCTAATTTGGTGGGATAATCACTGTGGAAATCAGTCTAGAAGTCTCTCAGAAAACTGGACATAGTACTAACTTTGGACACAGTTATTCCACTCCAGGGTATATAACCAAAAGGTGTCCCAACATCTAAAAGGACACATGCTCTACCATGTTCATAGCAGCTTTATTTATAATAGCCAGAAGCTGAAAAGAACCCAGATGTCTGTAACAGAGACATGGATTTCGAAATTGTGTAACATTTACACAATGGAGTACTACTCAGTTTTTTGAAACATTGATTTTATAAAATTCCTAGGCAAATGGATGGAATTAAAGGCTGAGGTAACCCAGTCACAAAAGAACACACATGGTGTACACTCATTGAATATCAGATACTTGTGCAAAAATCTGCAATACCCAAGAATCAATCCACAGACCTTATAAAATTCAAAAAGATGATCAGTCAGAATGTGGATGCCTCACTCCTTCTTCAAAGGGAGAACAAAGCACTCATGGGAGAAAATACAGGGACAATTAGAGGAGCAGGGATTGAATAATAAGTCATTCAGAGATTGTTTCACCTGTGGATACACCCTATATGTAGCCACTAAACTCATGCACTACTGCTGATACCAAGAAGGACTTAGTGACATTAGCCAGATATGGATGCCTTTGCAGAGGCTTTGCCAGAGCCATACTAATACAGAGGAGGATGCTTGCAGATAACCATAGGACTGAACATGGGGTCCCCAGTGAAGAAGCTAGAGAAAGGACTGATGGAGTTGAAAGGGTGTGCAGTCCCATGGGAAGAACAACATTATTAACCAACCAACACCCCCCCCCCCCAGAGCTCCCAGAGTCTAAAACACCAACCAATGAGTACACATGGAGAGACTCATGGCTCCAGTTGCATATGTAGCAGACAATAGCATTGTCTAGAATCAATGTGAGGAAAGGCCTTTGGTCCAGTGAAGTTGTGTTTTCCTATTGTAGGGGAATACCTAGGTACTGAATTTGTAGAGGGAGCACCTTCATGAAAGCAAGGGGAGGGGAATGAGAAAAGGGGATAACATTTGAAATGCAAATACAGAGGACATACAATAAAAAAAGATGCCCAACAAAAAAATTTTAAGCAATTGTTAGTTATACTTTGCAGAGTTCTTTAATTCTGAAAGTTTATCACTATTAATTGAATTTTATTTATTTATTTTTTGTGAATAAAAGTACACAATATCATGTGTACCAAATGTTTACTAGGAAATGTCTAAGGCAAAGTTTTATAAATGCCTGAGTGGCAAAAGTATAAATTTCCATTTTCAGGGTAGATGAACTCTGTCAACTGGCAACCTTAATGGAGTTTCCTTACTCTTGTAGAAGTACAGTTGAGAGAACAGAGTTGCCATGCGAATAAAGGTGAATAAACATTGGCGAACACCTTAGATTTTATCACAGGCTGTGCACCCTTGGCATGTTTGTGGACAACCTATCTCAGCAAGTCATATCTGCTTTGGTCTGGACAAAAGCAGTGAGAAATAAGAAGAACAGTAAAACCAGACACTCTGGAAGCAGAACCAGCAGCAGCAGCAGTTTCCTCTACCCAACTCTTTAAGAATAGGGAAGAGCAAAAGGTGGGGAGTGAAATACATTGTCCCAAAGTGCCTCTTATTTGTTTTCCTGAACCTTCAGTATCGAAACATAATAACAATTGTCTAAATATACAAGATACTTGTAAGCCAGGCTTGTGTTAAATAATTCTATATTTGTTTCTAGCTTCTGGCTATCACAAACAAGACTGCTATTGACACAGTGGAACTCCTGCCCCTGTGGCCTGGTAGGGTATCATTTGAGTATATTCCCAAAAGTGGTATAGCTGGGTCTTCAGTTAGTTCTATTTATAATTTTCTGAGCAACTTACAAATTGATTTCCAGAATAGTTGTGACAGTTTGCAATACCACTGGCAATAAAGGAGTGTTTCTCTTTCTTCACATCCTCTCCAACATGTTCTATCACCTGAGATTTTGATCTTACTCACTCTGAGTGGCCTAAGGTGGAATCTTAGAATCATTTTGATGCAAATTTCTCTGATTAGGGTGTAAAGTAAATAAGTAACTTAATAAAGAAAGAAGGAATAGAAACATATAGTAATTTTATAAAAATCCTGATATCACTATGACATTTTCTTATATGCCATAGATATTTGATGTTGTTTATCTCCATGGTGATGTTATCATCAGAGACTTGTCTTCTCTCTGTTGTATAATAGATTCCTCCTACTTCCAGGGCTTCCAGTATTTCTCCATTAAGAAGAAAAATAGTCATGTACTTTGCATCTAATTGTATTATTTTTATGCTAATAATTTTTACCTAAAACTAGTCAGAATCTGAAATACAAGGGTTATATATTTTCTCTCCTTTGTGAATATGATATAAATAAATTATTGAGAAATGATTAAATTAACAAATTTGTTTTCTTTTCTAAATGACTCCATCCTTCAATATTCTTGTAAAGGAATAGAAAACAAACTAGATAACAATAGGATGGTGTTAATTATGAAAGTTTTGCGGTATATGTTGACTGAACATTAAATTTATCTCAGCAGAAAAGTGAAGCATTTCCTTTGAAGGAGGTGTAGAGTTTCCAGAAGAATTGAGCTGTGTCAGTGGAGAGAGGGAAAAGGGCAGGTGCAAAACCCAAACAAACTCCTTCTGCATAGGAATGGTATGAGGTTTCGTAGAACAAAAATATGTAAAAATGATTTTAAATTTTTTTATTGTGATATGAATAATGTATGTCTCATCTACACAATCCTCAATAATGTCTTTTTCATAACAGCCTTTGAGAGAGGAAATTATTTTAAAGGGAAAAAAGATTCAGCATATCTGGTTTATGTGGAGGAACATGATCCACTTGAATTTGAGCATTGTACATGGAGATAAGGATGGACTGATTTGCATTGGAGGCTCTTCCAGAGTCATACAGATACCGTTGGGGATCTTCAATTTCTTTCTTCAGCGACATGAAGTTCTTGCCATACTGATCTTTCATTTGCTTGGTTAGAGTAACACCATGATATTTTATATTCTTTGTGAATATTGGGAAGGGCATTGTTTTCTTAGTTTCTTTCGAAACCCTTTGATCCTTTGACTGGATGAATGCTGCTGATTTGTTTGAGTTAATTTGATATCCAGCCACTTTGCTGAAGTTTGCTGTATATTGTTTTTATTATATTCAGGTATGAACCTTGAATTTCTGACCTCTCTCCCACTTCTAATATGAATGGGTATTGTAATTTGTCAAAGACTTTTTTCTCATCTAATGAGAAGATGATGTGTTTTTATTTTCTTTGAATTGATTATATAGTGGATTACATTAATGGATTTTCATATATTGAATCATCCCTGCATTTCTGGGATGAAGTCTACTAAATCATGTTTGATGATCCTTTTGATGCGTTCTTGAATTCAGTTTGCAAGAATTTTATTCAGTATTTTTTTGCATCTGGATTCACAATAAAATTTGGTTTGTAGTTCTTCTTTTATGGGTCTTTTGTAGTTTAGGTATTAGTATAACTGTGGCTTCATAGAAAGAATTGGGAGTGTTACTTCTGTACTTATGTTTCTATTTTATGGAATAGTTTGAGAAATATTGTTATTTGTTATTCTTTGAAGGTCTTATAGAATTCTGCACTAAAACCATCTGGTCCTAGGCTTTTGTTTTGATTTTTTTTTTTTTTTTTTTTTTTTGGTTTGGAAGACTTTTACCAGCTGTTTCTATTTCTCCAGCACCTAGCCTAGCCCAAAGTCCTTCAAGCTTGTTTCTTGGGACCATTTGTTTAGAAAAATTTTTCCAAGCCTTTTAGTTTAAGGTAATGTCTGTTATTGTGATTAAGGTGTCTTTCCTTCATGCAGCAGAATGCTGTATCCTGTTTATGTATCCAATCTGTTGGTTTATGAATTTTTATTGGGGAATTGAATCCAATCTTGGTCTCTCAATCTATGTTAATTTAGAGTATTGGTGGGACTAACATATAGCATATATAACATATAGTATAGCATGGACTAACATCTGTGTTCTCTTAGGGTTGATGTGATATATGCCCAGGATCTTTCAGCTTTTAAAGTCTCAGTTGAGGAGTCTGGTATAATTCTGATTATTCTGTTTTATATGTTCCTTGACCTTTTCCCCTTACTTTCAGTATTCTTTCTCTATTCTATGTGTTTGCTGTTTTGATTATTATGTGATTAGATAAATTTCTCTTCTGGTCCCATCTGTTTGGTGTTCTGTAGGCTTCTTGTATGTTTATGGGCATTTTCTCCTTAGGTTATAGAAGTTTTGTTCAGAATTTTCTCAGAATATTGGACATAGTACTACCAGAAGACCCACCCATACTACTCCTGGGTATATGCCCAAAAGATGCTCCAACATGTAACAAGGGAACATGCCTTATTTATAATACCTAGAACCTGGAAAGAACCCAGATTTTCTGCAGTGAAGGAATGGATGCATCAAATGTTTTATATTTATACAATGGACTACTAATCAGCTATTAAAAACAGTGACTACATGGAATTCTTAGAAACTACATAGTCAAAAATCTAACCACCAAAAACCCAAACAACCCAATAAAAATAGGTTATAGAACTAAACTGAGAATTCACAACAGAGGTATCACCAATGCTGAGAAGCAACTAAAGAAATATTAAAATTTTTAGTGATCAGAGATTAAAACCCTATCACCTGTTTGATTGTGTTCTTCTGCATATTGTTAAGGGGTTTATGTGTTTCTTTTTTAAGGGCTTCAACTTGTTTACCCATGTTCTTCTGTATTCCTTTAAGGGGGTTAATTATGTCCTTCTTAAATTCCTATATCATCTTCATGAAATGAGAGTTTAGATCTAAAGCTTGTTTCATAAGTATTTTGGGGTATATAGGCCTTGCTGTGGTAGAGAACACTGGCTTCTGATGTTGCCATTTCAAATTGGTTTCTGTTAGCCATGTTCTTATGCTAGCCTGGTTATCGCTGGTGTTATCTCCCTTTCTCTGATTGGAGCCCATCTTTACTGTGATCCTGTGATAATGGATGTGTCAGAATACCCGAGGAATTGAGCTGCACCTGGGGTGTGGGTTTTGTGGGTTCTGATCCAGAGTAGAGGCTTTGCTCCTGTTAGAGTTGAAATCCTGAAGGGATGAGGGTCTTTGAGTGGGTGGGGAATCTAATTTCTAGTTTCAGGGGTTCCAGTATGCTGGGTATTTGGGTGGGGTTTGGGGTTTCATCTGTGGACCAGGATGTGTCAAAATTCCTGAGGATTCGAGCTGCAACTGGTGTTTGGTTTGTGTGGGTTCAGGTCAAGCAGTGAAGCTGTGCTCCTGGCACAGGTGGGAACTAGAAGGCACCATTGTAGATTTTAATCCAAGGCTGACCCATCACATGAAGATCACCTGCTAGCTTTTAGCTTTTCCCATATGACCCCTGACATGGTACTCATTTTGTTTTTAATTTTACTTTAGTATAAATTACTCTGGTGCAAAGACACTACAGTTTTGATGTTTACACCATATCATCTGCTATGCTAATAAATGGTTTTGGGTTCTGAGTTCCCACTACTCTGACTTGGACAGCCTTTAATATTATTTTCTGACTGCAGACTTTGACCACAATTATTTCTGGTACTCCTTTCTTTACCTTCCATTTAGTTTAGGCAGTTTTTATCTTTATATTAGTCTGGCCATTAATGTATGGATGAGCAGCATATCTACACTTTATCTCTAACTATTACCTTTAAATTTTCACTTTCAAAAGCTTCTGAGAAGCATGAAACCTTAAATGCGGTTTGATCAGTTCAGTTTGGGAGATTTTTCTCCCTCTAGGAAGTTTTCTTGCAAGATTCTCTTATCTTGTCTACTGGCTTATCCTCATATATTTTATTTGAGAATTTTTTATTGCACAGGAAATAGAACTCATTCATCATTCTTATGCAATGTGATACATATTATCACATAAAATTTTAATTTTTCCACAGTGATGTATACATTGCAGTATGGGGATACCGCTGCTATGTTTAGCAGGAGAGATACTCTGGAAGACAGTAGGAGCTTAGCAATAGGAAATAAGGCCAAAAAGGTTCCTACATTACATAGAAATCACTGTAACTGTAAACTGTTAAATTTAATCGTGCATCTGATTGGATAGGAAACAGTGGGATTATAAACATAAACAACCTTGCTTACAAATATGAAAGGGTGTCCAGATGGGATGAACTGAGAGATAACTCCCCATCTCATTGTGGACAGTGCACTTTCATCAGGATTAGTCCCATACTGAATAAAAGCAATGCATCAGGCAATTGGTCTTGTCCCTGAGCCTGCTACCTTATGAGAGTTTGCTGGTTCCTCCCTTTTTCTTTAATGCCACCACCATGCCATTTAGAGTGAGTGATACCTGGAAATTCTAGGGCCACATAAGCCAAGACCACTTAGAACCTCAAGCACTCAGGAGGCCCACGAAAACACTGGAGGCATTTATCACCATAGAATCAATTTTGACAAATATCATCCAGGTTACTTTCTGAAGAGTGGTATGAGGCATTACCACTTAAAGAGGAACTAGAACTTTTGATCAACTGTCAACCTAGAATAGGTGTGGACACAGGTCAGCGAGCACAGGGGTCAATGCTGAAAAAGGGTTACTTCCATCATTGATGTAGTGTGTTTGGCTACTTTAAAGTAATGTGGGGAAGGAAAGCTCCCTAAGCAACTTGTCAGGAAGACATGAAGACAAAATTAACAGTGCTAGAGGTGCCTGTGTCCAGGTGATGTGAAGTTACCTCAGGAAGTTAATTAAATGCTAACGCTTTTTATAGAGCCATGATTTAGAAAGCAGAAAGGTTTTCAGTGGAAATATTGAAGAGTTTTGAACTATGGATGAGAGAAACCCTATAGTATTGGCGGAAAGCTTACTGTGTTGTACTGGTGTCCTAACCAAATCATAGTTAGCTAATCTGGCACAATGGGATATTGTCAACAATAACATTCCATTCACACCATTGCAGAAGAGCAGAAGAGTTTATTGGGAGCTGGACTGGAGATTGTTGATGCTCTATCCTGCAAAGAACCTAGCATTGTTCTTCCTGTGTCTTGAAACTTTGAAGGAAGTTGAATTTTAAATTAGATTAAATTGTTAATTGGAGAATATTTCATCAATTAAGTAAAAAAATTTACATGCTGTATTATATATCATAATGAGGTACTATTAATAATGGATATTTTACTGTATTCCCTATAAGGGTGACTTAAATCCAAACATTTTGACTATAGGTTTTGGAAGATTATTAAAAGATAGTAAATTCAGGAGCAAATGGTGAGTGGGAGACTAAGACTGCAGGGGAGCAGAGAGATCTCTGCGGAGTGCATACGAAAAGTGCACACCTTACCTTGCCCTGCCCCGCCCTGCCCGATCCAGGGATTGGGAACAGAAAATTAGAACTTCTGTTTCCACCCAGAGGCGACTTCCAGACGCAGAGCAGAGCCTGGCCTACCTGCCAGGTGGAACGGCGGCTCATAGAGGCTGAGCAACTGGTGAGTGGGAGACCTGGGCTGCAGGGGAGCAGAAAGATCTCTGTGGAGTACACAAGGAAAGTGCACCCACTGCCTTGCCCTGCCCTGCCGTGCCTGATCCAGCAAACAGAAACAGAACGTTGGAACTTCTGCACACACCCAACGACTCTGAGGCATAAAACAGGGCTCGACCCATCTGACACCTCAACCAGTGGAGAACCAGGGACACAGACCAGATACAAGGGAAAGGTAAGAACATATCACTGACAACAAAATGGCAAGAGGAAAGAGAAAGAGTATATCCCAAGGGAACCAAGACAATCTAGCAACACCAGAGCCCAGCTCCCCCTTAACAGCAAACATTGGAACTCCAAACACTCCAGAAAAAGAAGACACAGACCTGAAATCATGCCTCAAGACGCTGATAGAGTTACTTAAACAAGAAAAAAAGGAAAAGCAAAAAGACTCAGAAGCTTTTAAAGAAGAAACAAGAAAAACACTCAAAGAACTCAAAGAACTAGAGGAAAACAGAACCAAAGAAATAAAGGAATGGAAGAGGGAAATTAAAACAGAGATTGACAATATAAAGAAAACACTAAAAGAGATAACCCTAGAGTCAGAACACCAAAAAAGAAATCAGGAGTCACAGAAGCAAGCATTTCCAATAGATTACAAGAGATCGAAGAGAGAATCTCGGGGGAAGAAGACAACATTGCAAACATAGACAAAACAGCCAGACAAGATGCAAAAAACAAAAAGCTCCTAACCCAAAATGTCCAGGAAATACAAGACACAATGAGAAGACCGAACCTAAGGATAATAGGAATAGAAGAGGGAGAAGAGTATCAACTAAGGGGCACAGTAAATATCTTCAAGGAAATCATAGAAGAAAACTTCCCTACCCTCAAGAATGAGATGACCACGAGCATAAAAAAAGCCTTCAGAACTCCAAATAGGTTGGACCAGAAAAGAAATACCTCCCGACACATAATAGTAAAAACATCAAGCCCCCAAAGTACAGAAAGAATACTAAAAGCAGTAAAGAAAAAAGGTCAGGTAACATATAAAGGCAGACCAATCAGACTCACACCCGATTTCTCAACAGAGACTATGAAAGCTAGAAGAGTCTGGATAGACATCATGCACTCCTTATGAGAGCACAAGTGCCAGCCCAAGCTGCTATACCTAGCAAAACTATCAATCACCATCGATGGAGAGACGAAGATATTTCAAGACATATCAAAATTCACACAATATCTGACCACAAACCCAGCACTACAATGAATTATAGGTGGAAAACCCAATACAATGAGAGAAAATACAGCCTAGTAAGAACAAGAAAACTCCTAAACAAGAAAACTAAAAGAAGAAAAAAACACAGACACAACTCAACCCATAAAAGCAATAATGGCAGAAAACAGAAAAAACTATTCCTTGATATCTATTAACATAAATGGTCTCAACTCCCCAATAAAGAGACATAGACTATCAGACTGGATACATAAACAAAATCCAGCCTTTTGCTGCATCTCAGAGACAGAGACAAACACTATCTCAGAGTGAAAGGGTGGGAAAAAAACTTCCAAGCAAACAGCTCCAAGAAGCAAGCTGGAGTGGCTATTCTAATATCGAATAATGTAAATTTCCAACCAAAAGTTATCAAAACAGATAAGGAAGGACACTTTCTACTCATTACTGGGGAAATCTGTCAGGAGGAACTCTCAATCCTTAACATATATGCTCCAAATAAAAAATCACCCACATTCATAAAAGAAACCCTACTAAAGCTCAAAAAATACATTTCACCCCACACAATAATAGTGGGATAATTTAATACCCCACTCTCACCAAAGGACAGATCAGGGAAACAGAAACTGAACAAGGACACTGCAAAACTAGCAGAGACTTTGAACCAACTAGAATTAATAAATATATACAGAACATACTATCCCAAAGTAAAAGAATACACCTTCTTCTCACCACCCCATGGCACCTTCTCGAAAATTGACCACATAATTGGACACAGAACGAGCCTTTATCGATATAAGAAGATTGAAACACTCCCATGCATCCTCTCAGATCACCATGGTCTACAGCTGGTCTTTAACAACAACAAAGACAACAAAAAGCCCACATACACATGAAAACTAAACAATGCTCTGTTAAAGGATAGCAGTGTCAAAGAAGAAATATAGAAAGAAATTAAGGATTTTCTAGAATTCAACGAAAAAGAAAACACAACATACCCAAACCTATGGGATGCAATGAAAGCAGTATTGAGAGGAAAACTCATAGCCCTAAGTGCTTCCAAAAAGAAACTGGAAAGAGCTCACATCAGCAACCTTACAGCACAGCTAAAAGCCCTAGAACAAAATGAAGCAGATATACTCAAAAAGAGTAGACGTCAAGATATAATCAAAATTAGGGCAGAAATAGACCAAATAGAAACAAAAAGAACCACTGAAAAATCAACAAAACCAAGAGTTGGTTCTTTGAGAAAATCAACAAGATTGATAAACCCCTAGCCAGACTAACTACAGGGCAAAGAGAGAGTATCCAAATTAACAAAACCAGAAAGGAAAGTGGGGACATAATAACTGAAACTGAGGAAATTCAAGAAATCATCAGATCCTACTACAAAAACTTATACTCCACAAAATGGAAAATCTGGTGGCAATGGATGAATTGCTAGACAGATACAAGATCCCAAAGTTAAACCAAGACCAAGTAAACCATCTAAATAACCCTATAACACCTAAAGAAATAGAAGAAGTCATCAAAAGCCTCCCAACCAAAAAAAGCCCAGGTCCAGACGGATTCAGTGCAGAATTTTATCAGACTTTTATTGAGGATATAACACCAATACTCGCCAAACTATTCCAAAAGATAGAATCAGATGGAATATTACCTAACTCATTTTTTGAGGCTACAATAACTCTCGTACCTAAACCACACAAAGACCCTACAAGAAAAGAGAACTTCAGACCAATCTCACTTATGAACATTGATGCAAAAATACTCAACAAAATCCTTGCAAACCGAATCCAAGAACACATCAAAATCATCATTCATCATGACCAAGTAGGCTTCATCCCTGGGATGCAGGGATGGTTTAACATAAGGAAATCTATCAACCTAATCCACCATATAAACAAACTCAAAGACCAAAATCACATGATCCTCTCACTAGACACTGAGAAAACTTTCGACAAAATTCAACACCCCTTCATGTTAAAAGTCCTGGAAAGAACAGGAATCCAAGGCCCATACTTAAACATAATAAAAGCAATATACAGCAAACCAAGAGCCAACGTAAAACTTAATGGGGAGAAACTTGAAGCAATCCCACTAAAATCAGGGACTAAACAAGGCTGCCCACTCTCCCCCTACCTATTCAACATAGTACTGGAATTCCTGGCTGGAGCAATTAGACAGCAAAAGGAGATCAAGGGGATACAAACCCGAAAGGAAGAGATAAAAAACATCACTCTTAGCCGATGACATGATAATGTCCTTGAGTGACCTAAAAAATTCCACCAGAGAACTCCTACAGATGATAAACAAGTTCAGCAAAGTTGCTGGATACAAAATTAACTCAAACAAATCAGTAGCCTTCCTATACTCAAAGGACAAACATGTGGAGAAAGAAATTAGGGAAAACGTACCCTACACAATCCTTAAAAAAACTATGAAATACCTTGGTGTGACTCTAACTAAGCAAGTGAAGGACCTGTATGACAAGAACTTCAAACCTCTAAAGAAAGAATTGAGGAGGATCTCAGAAAATAGAAAGACCTCCCATGCACATGGATTGGAAAAATCAACATCTTAAAAATGGCCATCCTACCAAAAGCAATCTACAGATTCAATGCAATCCCCATCAAAATTCCAACCCATTTCTTCTTGAAATTGGAAAGATCAATGCGCAATTTCATATGGAATAACAAAAGACCTAGAATAGCGAAATCCATCCTCAACAACAAAAAAAATCTGCAGGAATCACTATCCCTGACCTCAAGCTATATTACAAGGCAATTGTGCTGAAAACTGCATGGTACTGGTACAGAAATAGGCATGTGGATCAATGGAATAGAATAGAAGATCCAGAAATGAGCCCTCATGTACATGGTCACCTGATTTTTGACAAAGGAGTAGTAAACATTCAATGGAAAAAGGACAGCCTATTCAACAAATGGTGCTGGTCCAACTGGCACTCAGCATGCAAAAGAATGAAAATAGAACCGTTCTTATCTCCTTGTAGAAAGCTCAAGTGTAAGTGGATCAAAGATCTCCATATTAAACCAGATACACTGAAACTATTAGATGAGAAAGTAGAGAAAACCTTAGAAGACATAGGTACAGGAGAAAATTTTCTGAACAAAACACCAATGGCTCAAGCTCTAAGGTCAAAGATTAACAAATGGGACTTAATGAGATTGCAAAGTTTCTGTAAGGCTAAAGACATCGTCAAGAAAACAAAACGGCAACCAACAGAATGGGAAAAGATCTTTACCAACACCACATCAGATAGAGGCCTAATATCCAAGGTTTACAAGGAACTCAAAAAGCTAGACACCAGAGAATCAAATAACCCTATTAAAAAATGGGGTACAGAGCTAAACAAAGCCTTTTTAGTTGAGGAACAGGGAATGGCCGAGAATCACCTGAGGAAGTGCTTGACATCCTTAGCCATCAGGGAAATGCAAATCAAAACAACCCTGAGATTCCACCTCACACCAGTCAGATTGGCCAAGATCCAAAACTCAGATGACAGCAGATGCTTGCGAGGCTGCGGAGAAAGAGGAACACTTCTCCACTGTTGGTCGGGTTGCAAGCTAATACAACCACTCTGGAAATCTGTCTGGCGATACCTCAAAAAATTGGATATAGTACTACCTGAAAACCCAGCTATTCCACTTCTGGGCATATACCCCAGAGACACTTTAATATACAAGAAAGATATATGCACCACAATGTTCATAGCGGCTCTATTTATAATAGCCAGAAGCTGGAAGGAACCCAGATGTCCTTCAGAAGATGAATGGATACAAAAATTGTGGTACATATACATAATGGAATACTACTCAGCCACCAGAAACAATGACTTAACCAAATTCTTAAGAAAATGGCTGCATCTAGAGAATATCATCCTGAGTGAGATAATCCAGTCACAAAAGAACAGACATAATATGCAGTCACTGATAGTGGGATGCTAACCCCAGAGGCTTGCACTTCCCCAGAAACAACTCACAGACTGTATGAAGTCCAAGAAATAAAGAAAAAAAATATACATATATTTACAAAACAAGAAGACTTTGACTATTTCCATGTTGTGTTTTGTTTTACATGTACTTTATGCTTATTGTAACTATTAGGTTTTCAATGCATACTGTCAAGCCCTTGAAAAAAATCAAGTACTGACTAAAAAAATATATTCACATGGTTTTATGTAAAAATTATTTCAATGTCTGAAAAAACAGTACTGACAAAAATGGATAATTTTAAGCAAAAAATGTTTAAAATCTGTACATTTATCTCTGTTTTGTAAAATAAAGTCGTTTAAAAAAAGATAGTAAATTCAAAAAAGAAAAAAATAGTTAAAATAAAGTTAAAAAAAACAACATTTTTCTGACTGGAGATAGACATGTCTTCTGAGTTCTTAAGAAAAAATGTAGAAAGTATCAACCTACAGAATCAATTAAATACCTTAAAGGGAAATATTCATAAGACTGTCTTTATATTATTAAATGAGCCAGCAATAAAACACAAAATATACATCCCAACAGTGAGACATAGTTACTGTCTTCTCTTATTTGTCTGAAAGGTGAAAATATGAGAACACGTAGTTAAGAATACAGCATGAACAATTTTAAGTCAAGGGCAAGATAAGGCCAGAGTAAGTATTAGCAACTTGACAGCACAGATAAAGGCCCTAGAACAAAAGGAAGCAGATACACCAAAGAAGAGTAGACAGCAAGAAATAATCAAAATTAGGGCAGAAATAGACCAAATAGAAACAAAAAGAACCATTGAAAAAATCAACAAAATCAAGAGCTGGTTCTTTGAGAAAAACAACAAGATTGATATACCCCTAGCCAGACTAACTAGAGAACAAAGAGAGATTATAAAAATTAACAAAATCAGAAAGGAAAGTGGAGACATAACATCAGAAACAGGAAATTCAAGAAATCATCAGATCCTACTACAAAAACCTAAATTCCACAAAGTTGGAAAATCTGGAGGAAATGGATGAATTCTTAGACAAATACAAGATCCTAAAGTTAAACCAGGACCAAGTAAACCATCTAAATAATCCCATAACACCTAAAGAAATCTAAGAAGTCATCAAAAGCCTCACAACCAAAAAGAGCCCAGGTCCAGACAGGTTCAGTGCAGAATTTTATCAGACATTTATTGCAGACATAACACCAATACTTTCCAAACTATTTCTAAAGATAAAATCAGGTGAAATACTATCTAACTCATTTTTGAGGCTACAATAATGCTCATATCTAAACCACACAAAGACCCTACAAGGAAAGAGAACTTCAGACCAAACTCACTTATGAACATTGATGCAAAAATACTCAACAAAAACTTGTAAACAGAATCCAAGAACATATCAAAACACTCATTCACCATGACCAAGTAGGCTTCATCCCTGGGATGCAGGGATGAATTAATATAAGGAAATCCATCAATGTAATCCACCATATAAACAAACTCAAAGAACAAAATCACATGGTCATCTCACTAGATGCTGAGAAAGCATTTGACAAAATTCAACACCCCTTCATGTTAAAAGTCCTGGAAAGAACAGGAATCCAAGGTCCATACCTAAACATAATAAAAGCAATATACAGCAAACCAACAGCCAACATCAAACTTAACTGTGGGAAACTTGAACAAACCCACTAAAATCAGGGACTCGACAAGGCTGCCCACTCTTCCTCAACCTATTTAACATAGTACTGGAAGTCCTGGCTGGAGCAATTAGACAGCAAAAGGAGATCAAGGGGATAGGAATTGGAAAGGAAGAGGTAAAAACATCACTTTTTGCAGATGACATGATAGTGTACTTAAGTGACCCCAAAAATTCCACCAGAGAACGCCTACAGCTGATAAACAAGTTCAGCAAAGTGGCTGGATACAAAATTAACTCAAACAAATCAGTAGCCTTCCTATACTCAAAGGACAAACATGTGGAGAAAAAAATTAGAAAAAAAGTACCCTTTACAATAGTCATAAAAACTATGAAATACCTTGGTGTGACTCTAACTAAGCAAGTGAAGGACCTGTATGACAAGAACTTCAAACTTCTAAAGAAGGAAATTGAGGAAGATCTCAGAAAATGGAAAGATCTTCCATGCTCACGGATTGGAAGGATCAACATTTTAAAAATGGCCATCCTACCAAAAGCAATCTACACATTCAATGCAATCCCCATCAAAACTCCAACCCAGTTATTCATTGAGTTGGAAAGATCAACGTGCAATTTCATATGGAACAACAAAAGACCTAGAATAGCAAAATCCATCCTCAACAACAAGAAAACACCTGTTGGAATCACTATCCCTGACCTCAAGCTATATTACAAGGCAATTGTGCTGAAAACTTCATGATACTGGATACAGAAATTGTCACATGGATTAATGGAATAAAATAGAAGATCCAGAAATGAGCCCTCATGTAATGGTCACCTGAGTTTTGACAAAGGAACTGTAAACATTCAATGGAAAAAGGACAGCCTATTCTACAAATGGTGGTGGTCAAACTGGCAAAGGAGCTGTAAACATTCAATGGAAAAAGGACAACCTATTCAACAAATGGTGCTGGTCCAACTGATACTCAGCATGCAGAAGAATGAAAATAGACCCTTTCTTATCTCCTTGTACAAAGCTCAAGTGTAAGTGGATCAAAGATCTCCACATTAAACCAGATACACTGACACTATTAGAGGAGAATGTAGGGAAAACCTTAGAACACATAGGCACAGGAGAACATTTTCTGAACAAAACATGAATTTCTCAAGCTCTAAGGTCAAAGATTAACAAATGGGACTTAATGAGATTGCAAAGTTTCTGTAAGGCTAAGGACATTGTCAAGAAAACCAAACGGCAGGCAACAGAATGTGAAAAGATCTTTACCAACTCCATATCTGATAAAAGCCTAATATCCAAGGTATACAAAGAACTCAAAATGCTAGACAATAGAGAACCAAACAACCCTAATAAAAAATGGGGTACAGAGCTAATCAAAACATTCTCAATTGAGGAATATCGAATGGCTGTGAAACACTTGGGGAAGTGCTTGACATCCTTAGCCATCAGGGAAATGCAAACCAAAACAACCCTGAGATTCCACCTCACACCAGTCAGATTGGCCAAGATCCAAAACTCAGATGACAATAGATGCTGGAGAGGTTGCAGAGAAAGAGGAACACTTCTCCAGTCTTTTGGGGTTGCAAACTAATACAACCACTCTGGAAATCAGTCTGGCGATACCTCAGAAAATTGGACATAATACTACCTGAAGACCCAGCTATTCCACTTCTGGGCATATACCCCAGAGACACCTTAGTACACAACAAAGATATATGCACCACAATGTTCATAGCAGCTCTCTTTATAATATCCAGTAGCTGAAAAGGACCCAGATGTCCTTTAGTAGATGAATGGATACAAAAATTTTGGTACATTTACACATGGAATACTACTCAGCCACCAAAATCAATGACTTAACCCAATTCTTATGAAAATGGCTGCATCTAGAGAACATCATCCTGAGTGAGATAACCCAGTCACAAAAGAACAGACACAATATGCATTCACTGATAGTGGGATGCTAACCCTAGAGTCTCGCATTGCCCCAGAAACAAATCACAGACTGTATGAAGTCCAAGAAAAAAAAAATTCATGCTCAATCCTTACCCACAAAGAACACATTGACAAATTTCGGGTTATACCCTCTATTACATGTAGTGTTTACTCATTGTAAAAAAAAAAGAAAAGAAAAGAAAGAAAAAAAAAAAGTATGAACCTTAAATACCTGACTTTTCCTAGACTTTTAACATGGAGGGCTGTGTCTTGTTTATATAGTGGATAACATTGATGGATTTCCATATATTGAACCATCCTTGCATCCATTTATTGAAGCCTCCTTGATCATTTTGCTGTGTTCTTTGATTCGGTTTCCAAGAATTTTATTGAGTACTTTTACATCAGTATCCATGAGGGAAATTGGTCTAAATTTTTCTTTCTTTGTAGGGTCTTTTTGTGGTTTAGGAATGATTGTAAGTGTGGCTTCAAAGAATGAGTTGGGTAGTGTTCCCTCTGTGTTTGTTTTCTGGAATCATTTGGAGGATATTGGTATTATGTCTTCTATGAAGGTCTGATAGATTTCTGCACTAAACCCCTCAGGTCCTGGGATTTTTTGATTGAGAGCTTTTGGATTACTGTTTCTATTTCTTTCGAAGTTATGATGCTGTGTATATGGTTTATCTGATTCTGATTTATCTTTGTACTTGGTATCTGTCTAGAAAAATTTTCCATTTCCTCTAGATTTTCTACTTTTGATGAATATAAGCTTTTGTACTAGGATCTAATGCTTTCTTGAATTTCCTCAGTTTCTGTTGTGATGTCACCCCTTTCATTTCTGAATTTCTCAGTTTAGATACTCTCTCCTTATCCTCTGGTCATTCTGGCTAAGGTTTTATCAATCTTGCTGATGTTCTCAAAGAACCAGATCTTGATTTTGTTTATTATTTGTATAGTTATTTTTGTCTCTATTTGGTTGATTTCAGCTATGAGTTTGATGGTTTTCTCCTGGTTACTCCTCTTGGGTTTATCTGCTTTGTTTTGTTCTAGAGCTTTTAGTTGTGCTGTCAAGTTGTTAGTTAATGCTCTCTTCCGTTTTTATTGGGGGTGCTCAGAGCTATGAATTTTCCACTAAGCACTTCTTTTATTGTATCCCATAAGGTGGGATATGTTGTGCCTTTTTTTTCATTAAATTTTTAAAAATTCATGGATTTGTTTTTTTATTTTTTATTGACCAAGCAGTAATTGAGTCAAGCTTCTATCTGTATGTGGGCTTTTTGTTGTTGTTGTATTGAAGACCAGCCTTATTCCATGGTGATCTGATAGAATGCATGGGATTATTTTGATCTTCTTGTATCTGTTGAGGCCTCTTTTGTGACCGATTATATAATCAATTTTGGAGAAGGTGCCATGAGGTGCTGAGAAGAATGTATATTCTTTTGTTGTAGGATGAAATATTATATATATGTTAAATCCATTTGGTTAATAACTTCTGTTACTTTCACCAAGTTTCTTTTCAGTTTTTGCTTCCATGATCTGTCCATTAATGAGAGCGGGATGTTGAAGTCTCTTACTATTAATGTGTGTGGTGTAATATATCATCTGAGTTTAGTAGACTTTCTTTTATAAATGTGGGTGCCCTTGTGTTTGAAGCATAGATGCTCAGGATTGAAAGTTCATCTTGATAGATATTTTGTTTTGATGAGTAAAAAGTGTCCTTCCTTGTCTTGTTTGATGACTTTTGGTTGAAAAATCTATTTTATTCAATATTAGGATAGCTTGTTTTTGGGACCATTTACTTGGAAAGTTTTCCTCAACCATTCACTCTGAGGTGTATGTCTTTGTTGCTGAGATGAGATTCCTGTATGCAGAAAAATACTGGATCATGTTTATGTATCCAGTCTGATAATCTATGTCTTTTTACTAGAGAAATGATTTCATTGATATTAAGGGATATTAAGGCATATTGATTGTTTTTTTGGTTATTTTTGTTGTTAGAGGTAGATTTATATTTAATTGCATCTTCTTTGGTGTTGGTTGCAGGAGGATTAATTTCTTGATTTTCCTAGTGTGACATTTTTCTCTTTGTGGCAGAGTTTTCCATCTATTATCCTTTGTAGGGCTGAATTTATGAACAGATATTGTGTAAATTTTTTTTGTCCTAGAATATCTTGGTTTCTCCATATATGGTGATTGAGAGTTTTGTTGGATGTAGTAACCTGGGCTGAAACTTGTGTTTCCTTGGGGTCTGTATGATGTTATCCAGGATCTTCTAGCTTTCATACTTCATACTCTCTGTTGAAAAGTCTGGTGTAATTCTGATCAACCTTCCTTTATATATAACCTGTCTTTTTTCTATTACTTTTTTTTTTAATATTCTTTCTTTGTTTTGAGCATTTGCTGTTTTGACTATTATATGTCAGGAAGAATTTATTTTCTGGTCCATTCTATTTGGGTTTCTGTAGGCTTCTTGTATATTTGTGGTCACCTCTTTATTTAGGTTAGGAAAGTTTTCTTCTACAACTTTGCTGAAAGTATTTACTAGGCTTCTTATTTGGGAGTCTTTGTTCTCTTCTACACCTATTATCCTTAGGTTTGGACTTCTCACTGTGTACTGGATTTCCTGGATATTTTAGGTTAGAATTTTTTTAGTTTTGCATTTTCTCTGACAGTTATGTGGATGATTTTTATGGTATCTTTTGTTCCTGAGATTCTCTCTTCCATCTCTTGTTTTCTGTTGGTGATGCTAGCATCTATGAGTCTCAATTACTTTCCTAGGTTTTCCATCTTCATGGTTGTTTCCTTTTTGGTTTTCTTCATTGTTTCTATTTCTGTTCTCAGTTCCTTCACCTGGTTGATTGTGATTTCCTTTAGCTCTTTACGCAATTTTTATGTTTCTTCTTCTAGGGCTTCAACTTGTTTGCACGTATTTTACTGATTTTACTGTACTTCTTTAAGTGTTATTTATGTACTACTTAAAGATGTCCATCATCATTGTGGAGTATGATTTTAAGTCTAAATCTTGTTTTTCTGGTGAGTTGGGATGTCCACTATTTGCAGTGGTGGGATAACTGACTTCTGATGATGCCAGGTTATCTTGGTTTCTGCTTCTTAGAGTCTTGCTATCTTGTTTTAAGTGATGCTAGGTGATCTTATCGCTTACTGGAGCTTGTCTCTCTGTGAGTCTATGGGCCTGTGGACTCCAAAGGGAGATTTTTTCCTGGGTGTTTGTCTCTCTGAGTAGGCTGTAAGTTCTGATGGCAGAGCAAGGTCTTGATGAAACTGGGCCAGTTCTATGGTGATTGAGAGTTTTACTGGGTATAGAAGCTTGGGCTGACACTTGTGTTCTCTTAGGTTCTGCATGATGTCTCTCCAGGATCTTGTAACTTTCATAGTCTCTGTTGAAAAGTTGGGTGTGACTCTGATTAGTCTGCCTTTATATGTTTCATGACCTTTTTCCCTTACTGCTTTTGTATTCTTTCTTTGCTTTGGGCACTTGGCATTTTGACTATTAGGTGTCAGGAAGAATTTTTTTTCTGGTCCACACTATTTGGAGTTCTTTACCCTTCTTTTATGCACATGGTCATCTCAATCTTAAGGGGAGGGAAGTTTTCTTTTATGATTTTTGTTGAAGATACTTACTGTGCTTCTTAGTTAATAATCTTGCCCTCTTCTATTCCTATTATCCTTAGGTTTTGTCTTCTCATTGTGTCCTGGATCTCTTGGATATTTTGGGTTAAGAGCTTTTTGGGTTTTGCATCTTCTCTGACTGTTTTGTCTGTATTTTTCATGTTGTCCTCGGCACCTGAGATTCTCTCTTCAATCTCTTGTAGTCTGTTGGAGATGCTGCCATCTGTGACTACTGATTTCTTCTTTAGGTTTTCTACCTCCAGGGTTGTCTCTTCTAGTGTTTTCTTTATTGTTTCCATTTTCATTTTAAATTCCTTCTTCAATTCCTTCATCACTTTGGTTCTGTTATCTTCTAGTCTTTTGATTTCTTTGAATGTTTTTCTTGTTTCCTCTCTAAAAGTTTCTATTTCTTTATGCTTTTCCTCCAATTCTTGTTTAAGGATCTCTATCATCATCTTGAGGTATGATTTCAGGTTTGAGTCTTCTTTTTCTGGAGTGTTTGGCATGCTGATATCTGCTGTGATGGGAGAGCTGGGTTTTGATGTTGTCAGGTTGTCTTGGTTTCTATTGGATAAGTTCTTTCACTTTCCTCTTGCCATCTTGTTGTCTGTGATTATATTTGGTCTTGCTGTCAGTGATTGGTTCCTGTCTCTCCTGTGTACCTTGCCCGTGTCTCTGGATCTCTGCTGTACCTGGTGCCAGATGGCATGAGCTTTTTTCTGCACGCAGGGGTCTTCCAGGTGGAAATCCAGTCCCTATGGCAGAGTTCCTGTTCCCCTGAACCTATCAGGGTGAGGGTGCTCACTTTCCACATACTCGGCCCAAACTTCTCTGTGCCCTGGCTCCTTGCACAGCAGTTTTACCACACCTGCATCCCGGGATCTCTGCTGTTCTATGTGCCAGATAGTCTCCACTTCTGCATTTCTTTTACAAAGGTCTAATTTGGGGTAAAAATTTTGTGGATATTCAGTATTGAGACACCATTTTTGTGTTTTTTTTTTCTTCTGACAAAGATGAAGCTTACCCATCTCCTGTGATTACTTTTGGTTGAAAGCCTACTTTAATAGGTAAGATAGTGGATACTCCTGTTTGTTTTTTGGAAAACATATTTTTTTACATCTTATTAAAAAAACAGATACATATACAGATTTTTAAAAGCATTTTTGCATAAATCTCTCTAGCCCATTACCTCAAGGTGATAACTATGTGTTTCTGTCATACAGCAAAATGAATAATAGATCCTGCTTTTACCTTTTAGCCTCTGTATTTTTATTGGTAAATTGAGTCCATTGGTGTTGAGAGATATTAATAACTAATTATTGATAAAACATGTTACTATGGTGTTGGTTGTTATATTCCCCACCTTCTCCCCCCGTGTGTGTGTTGTGTGTGTGTGTGTGCACGTGTGTGTGTTTCTTTTACTTTGCGTTTGTTGTAGAATTATTAATTTTCTATGTTTTCTTGGATGCAATTTTCCAGCTTGTGTCATAGTTTTACTTCTATTATCCTCTTTAAAACTAGATTAGTGGAAATATATTGCTTAAATTTGGTTTTGTCATGGAAGATCTTATTTTCTCCATACATAATGATTGAAATTTTTACTGGAAAGTGTATGTAGTCTTTGCTGACAGATACAGTCTCTTGGTGTCTGCAAGTCTGTCTTTCTATGTTACTTAGCCTTTTCTCCTTGAAGCTTTTAATAATCATTCTTTGTTCTATACATGTAGCATGTGGCTTGAAGTAGAAATTTCTGGTTTCTTTGGAGACTCATTTATTAAAAGTGATGGTTTGGTGAAGCAGATAGAGGTATGAGGATGTTTTTTTTTTTTTTTTTTTTGAAACAGATACAGGGGAGAGGATATTTAGCTGTGATAGACATGTGAAAGGAAATGGAATATTTATAAAGAATATAAGTATAACCCCATAGACTGAAAAGTGAAGCTATTGCACTATTTTGCCTTGCACCAATTCCCTTGTGTTCTCTGAAGAAACTCTTGTGTTGGTTCATCTTACAACTGTGTCACTATCTTTGCTTGTTGTGAGTTTATTGAGAGTAACTCACCAAAGAATATTCTGGTAGCTTCTTCCCACTTCAGTGGACTTGTTCCAGTCAGCTGAGTTGGTTTTTCACTATTGAGTTGCCCTTACTGATTCTATTTTTGTGTTTGTCTATCAGTGTGTACTACTACTTCTGATACATGATTGGCATATTGGACTGGAATGCTTATATCCTAACAACAAAGATCAAGATACCCCCCAAAATTATGTCTAAACATGTTCAAAACCCCGTTTTCCATTAACATATATTTTCGACTGCCTATGGAGGGTTGTGGGCTCGAAGGAAAGTTGTAAATAACAATTAATAAAAGTAGTTTTTAGAAAAATCAAAGTCAAGAGTGATGGGAGGATTTTCTTTTTTAGGCCAATCTATTTGTTGTTATGTAAGCTTCTTGTGCATGTATTGGCCTCTCTTCAGGTTAGGGAAATTTTCTTCTATGAATTTGTTGAAGATATTTTCTAGGCTCTACAATCAGGGAAATTTGAAATCTTCTATTCCTATTATTCTTAGGTATTTGTAAAATATCTTCACTATTTTGTCAGTCTGATTTTCATATTATTTCTCATATTTATATACTACTTATACTTGATTGTATATACATAGTATGTATAAGAATAGGTACAGATTGAAATGCTAGTCACTGAAAATTTTTATTAGAACAACACTGAATCTAATAAAGTAGAAAGTAGGGAAAAGTATGAAACTCATTGCCCTAGGGGAAAACTACCTGAATAGAATACCAATGGCTCAGGCTCTAAGATTAACAATTGATTAATGGGACCTCAGGAAACTGGAAAACTTCTGTAAGTGAAAAAATGCAACACAAAATAAAACCAAACAAATGAACAAATAAAAAGCTGTCAGTAGGCCAAATGGGCAACTCAGATTTGAAAAATATCTTCACCAAGTGAACATCCATAGAGAGCTAACATCCAAACTATATACAAAGCTCAAGAAGTTAACTTCCAAAAAACCAAATCACTCAATTTCAAAATGGGGTACAGAGCTAAACAAGAAATTCATAACAGAAGACTCTGAAATGAACAAGGTTCTCTTGTTATAATTAAAGAAATGTTTTAGGTTCTTAGTCATTTTGGAAATGAAAACCAAAAGGACCCGAAGATGTGTAAAAAGAGAAACTTTCCTTCATTGCTGGTGGGTTCATAAACTGGTACATCTACTCTGGAAATCAATCTTGCAGTTCCTCAGATAATTGGAAGTAGTTCTATGGGAAAATACAGCTATAACACTGTCGGACATATACCTAAAATATATATCAACATACCACAAGGCTTATGTTCATATACAGGAACTGTTTATTTGTAATACACAGAAGCTGGTGACCACCCAGATGTACCTCAAATAAAATAGATACAAAAATATGATTCATTTATACAGTGGAATACTATTCAACTATTCAAACCAAGAACATCAGACAAATGGATGGGACTAGATAATATCATCCTGAGTGACATAACAAGACCCAAGAGGACATGCATGCTATGTAATTCACTTATAACTAAATAGTGTCCAAAATATAAAGAATTCCCACATACTATAAGAAGCGTAACAAGAGAAAGGCCCATTTGAGAATATTTCAATTCTACTTTGAAGCAAGAAGAGAATAATCATGAGAAGCAGAAGGAGGAAGGGACCTATGTGAGGGAGCAGAGGGAAAAGGGGAACAGGATCAGGTAGACAAAAAGAAAGAATCCAAGAGGGCTAGGAGAATGAATAGAAATAAACAGCACACTTAGTAATATGTCAGGCTTTAGGTCCTCCCTTTGAGCTGCAAGCTACTTTGGACCTGTCACTGGAACCTCCTTGTTTTCAGGATCTTCTCCAATTTTTTTTGTACCTGCAGTTCATGCATATTTGAGGGGAGGTATGACACTATTACTGAGGCTATGGACTGCTCACAAAAAGGGGGTTACCATGAATGCCCTATGAAAGATTGAACAAACAGCTGAAGGAGTCAAATGCAGATATTTGCACCCTAACAATGGACAGAAGCTGGTGACCCCTGTGGTTGAATTAGGGAAAATCTTGGAGCTAAGGAGGAGGGTGGCCCTGTAGCAAGAGGAGCAGTCTTAATTAAACTAGATTCTGGATATCTCTCGGACATTGGACCTCCAACCAGGCAGCATATGCCAGCTGGTATAAGTTCCCTCCCAACACATATACAGAAGAGGACTGGGTTCAGTCAGAAAAAATGCACCTAATGCTCAAGAGACTGCAGGCCCCAAGGACTAAAAAAAGAAAAGAAAAAAGAAAAGGAAAATAAAGAGCCATGAGAGGGTAGATAGTGGTGGGAGGAGGCTGGGGGCTGGTCTCTGAAAAGTAGCAGAGACCTAAGAGTTGAGAAACTCTCAGGAATCAATGGAGGTGACCTTGGACAAAATGTCCAATACTGGGGACAGCAAACTTGAAGAATCTACTTCCAGTAGATAAGCAGAGCCTCAAGTAGAGGGACCAACATTCCACGTTTCTGACCCAGAATTGATTCTAAATTTATGTCTAAAAGAACATCAGGGACAAAATGAAAAAGAGCCTGAAGGACAGGTGGTTCAATGACCTGCCCAACTTGGGTTCCATCTTATAAAGGGGTGGGGCAGGGGCCACCATATTACTGATGCTATGATGTTCTTACAAACAGGAGCCTGGCCTGGATGACAACTGAGAGATCCTATGAGTAGAAGACTGAGACAGTAGCAGATACTCACACCCAACCTTTGGACTGAAGTCAGGGACTCCTATGGTTGAATTAGGGGAAATATTGAAGGAGAAAGGGAGACAGACCCTTAGGAAGACCAGCAGTCTTAACTAACCGAGATGCCACAGAGCTCGCAGAGACTGAGCCACCAACCAGGCTCATAGAAGGTCAAGTCTGAGGCACATAAGTAGCAAAGGTCTGCAGGTCTGGCCTCAGTGGGAGAAGATGTACTTAATCCTGGAGAAAATTGAGGACCCAGGGAAGGAGTTGCCTGTTGGGGAAGGAGCACACTTTCAGAGGCAAGGGGGGTAAGGAACAGGATGAGGAACTTAGGGATGTGGGACTGGGAGGTGAGGGTAAAGACTGGGATGTAAATAAATTTAAAAAAAATGTAAAACTAAACCAACCAATGAAACAAACAAACAACAACCAAACAAACAAAAAACCCAAACAACAACAACAACAAAAATGAGACAAATCCTAGGCAAAAGTTCATTTTGTAGTGAAGTGCCAACAGTGTGTGTCACTCATGTTCTCATGATTATGTATTTCTAGTAAACTAGAAGGCATCATTCCAACAAATTATGCAGCATAGAAACACAGAACCCTCTCTATGTTCAGTGAACTTTGTGTTAACCTCTTTAACAAAGGCTGTGCTTGAATTCTAGAGAGGAGGACTTTTCTTTGAATATTTCACCCCAAGTGTGGATGTATCTTATAGGTGTCTCCCATGTTCTCTAGGGAAACCATTTCTTTCTTTGTTTCTTTCTTTTGTTGTTGTTGTTGTTAATCTTTCAGTAACGATACTCATTTTTATACTAAAGTGTTTTTAATCAAATAACTCTATAGCTGCTTCCTAATGCATATATGGCAGAATTATATTGACTCAAATAACCAGACTAAATTTTATATAGTCATTTTTCATTCTGATTTTTCCTTGAACTCTCAACACTCAGTATGTTGCAATCATTTCTGTACCCCAAGGTAAAACTAGGAAAATGGGTAATATCTCATTCTATGGTAGTGAATAGTAAGACAACTTTAAGACTGAGATAAATTCAAGAAGCTCAGTATTTTATTTAAAAATCATAGGAGGAGAAATCTGATTTCAAATACTCAAAAGTTTATTATATATCTATGCAACTAAATTTGCTTTATGATTTTGAGGAAAGACAAATGGATCATGGTATTCGAAAGAGAAATCCTGCCATAAAAATAAAAATTGCTACTAATGATCTTTTCAGATTTAAAGTAAAAATGTATCAACCCCTGGAAGGTTTTAAACAAAATAGAGGAACAATCACCTTTTAGAGATTATTTACAGGTGACTTTCATTTTAAAACTAAATTCTGTTGAGCTCATTCCAATCTAAAGGTGAATCTCTAACCAAATATGGTTAATAGCTATCACACAAAATAAAGTGTGAAGTATTTAATATTTATCCTTTAAAGGCAATTGTATGTGCTGTATAAATTTTTGTTAACATTAATAACTCTTGCTGGTTACTTTAGTGTGTGTAGGTCAATAAAAATATTTAATTTTTTACTAATCATTCCATTTTTCATCTCAAATAATACCCACCTTCCCAGTTACCCTTATACAACCCCCATCTAAACACCCTCTCCTTCCTCCCCTTTTCCTCTATGAGGGTGCTCTGCAACTTACCCACCCACTCCCACACCATCATTCCAGCATTGCCTATGCTGGGACATTAAATCTCCACAGGACCAGGGTTCTTCTCTACCATTAATGTCAGACAAGGCCATCCTCTGCTACATATGCAGCTGGAAGCCATAGATCGCTCCACGCACACTCCATGCACACTTGGTGTTCTAGTCCACACTGTTCTTCCTATGGGGTTTCAACCCCCTTCCCCTCCTACAGGCCTTCTTTAAATGTGATTTTTTAACTGAAGTCACTTTAGTAGATATACAGACTTTTGGCAGTGAGAATAATCGAATTACAGCTAAGGCTCATATAGGATCCAAGTAACACAAAAGGAGCTATATCTTTGATATTAAAATGTTGGTATACTCTCATATACAAAATCATTTTTCTTTAATTATGCTATGTATTTTTTATCTGTAATCTTCCTTAGAAAGTTGAGCAGTGATGAGACTCAGGAGACATGTGTGCTTCTGCTTCACGCATTAGCTAACAGATCAAGCACAACAGTGTTTGAGTAAACTTTAGAAGTAATTTAAGAATACTGAATAAAACGAAATGTGCTGGCATCTGTCCCAGGCGCTGGAGTGACAGGAGACTGTCAATGAACAGGATCAGTCAGGATTCTCTTCACACATTTCAGCCTTGTCATTTTAAATCCCTGTACCATTCTGGGGTATTGGTGCATCTCAGACTTTTCTACAACTACAGTATCAGATGATTCTTAAGCACCGTTATGTACTGCACTTAAATGCTCTTTAAAACTCTTTCCTAGCATGAAATCTATAAATTCAATACAGTACTTTTCCAATTTTTTTGCATTTTTTTTCAAGATGCCTGTCCTCATCTAAGCATATAAACCTGACTGATCTTTTAATTTAATTGTATTTTTGTCAATGAACACATTTAATACATCTAGTTAGCCTAGTTAATAATTCTGGGTCTATAAACATTGTCAAACTATGACATATGCAGAGATGAAGTTGACAATCAAGCAGTGGTCACACTAGGGTTATGTTGTATAATAGTGTATAAAATAACTCAGCAATTTCTTTAAATAGGAAAATGCATCAAATTGGAAAATAATAAAATGTAATACAATTTATGGAAAATATATTTAGTCTATTACAGATTAGATTAGAATAAAATGCAAATATGACTAGTGTCAAAATGTCAGTGGTGACATTTAAAAAGTTTTCCTACTGGTTCCTTCATTAAGAGTTAAATCCTATGGATAAAAGTGTGCCCAGACCATGATTTTATATACTATAACATGCCTGGTATCTAACACATATCCAAAATAAGGAAAAGAGAAACCTGGAAAGTTAGGTGTATGTGAGGAAGAAAAGAGCCCCCAATGATGATCATGTAAAACATTTTCTTCCTTTCTAAGTGTTCGTACAGGAGGCAATCCTTAAAATATCATCCTTGACTCTTTTATCCTTCATTTAGTTTCATGTGAATCATAGACATAAGCAGATGGCATATCTGAAACTGAGTAATATTGAAATCAATTAAAAAGCGATGATTCAAAGGTGAACACCAAAGATAGAGGCAACTGTGGTGAATGTGCTTGTTGTGCTCTGGGATGAGAGGGGCACAGTCAGAAGAAAGAAAAAACCCACTGTGAAGGACGGAGTGAGGCTGTGGAATGAAAATGGGGAGGACAGACCTAAACTCACCACCTGACTTTCTGCTTGACTCTTGGAGGTCCAGCTCCTTTTCCCGTCACTGGAACTGAGAATATTTGTGCTTTCAAAGATGTATATGCTGAACAGTTTCTTAGATCTTATGACAAAGTTTTTATGGAAGGGGTTGATGCACTTACTAAAAGTGTGCAAAGAGTTACCTAGTCCCATGCACACTGTGAATTTCGAGCTAAGACAGGTGTCTAGAATGTAGACCCATTTCAGATACCAAACCTGTAATGGTTTCACATTCGCAGTTTTTATAATATACGAAATATATGTTGTATCTAAAGTTTCCACTTTGTGGTAGCTCAGTATAACAGCCTAATCAGCATAAAGCTTAAATATACCAGAGACAAGGGTGGCTGTTAACAATTGACTTGTTGTCGTGAAAGATCCCTGGAAGATGACAGGTGAGTTTTAGAGGGAGAGGTGAAAGATGTTCTATGTTCTGTCCTATGTTTTTAATTAAAAGTTCAGAAATGAATATAAATCATTCAAAGATTTTGGGAAGAAAGTGAAAGGTTTGATTGACTAATATTTTATTTACATAAATCTAAAACTCGTTAAACATATTATATTATATCCAATAGTTAATGAGAAAGATAACAACATAGAATAACCATATAGTATGCTCAACAATATGATCTACCCCATCAAAATAAAGATTGATTTCATGTATTAAAAAAGAAAACAAACTCATAATAATGGAAAGAAGGAATATCAATGAAATACTTCAATAACTACAAAACATTTACAAATATTGGATCATTCATAACTTCTTATTTTATGTTTTATACAACGTTTTATTACATTTTAGAAAGACAGATTTTGTAGTGCTCATGATCAGAGCAGAGGTCAACTTAGAATAGTTAGTTTCTCCTTTTATTCTGTGAGTTCCAGGGATTCACTGAAGTCCTTGGGCTTGGCAGCAATTGCTTTTATCCACAGAAACACCTTACTGCCGCCATCATGCTTATTTGTTTACAGGCTGTAACAATTTAATTTTTCTCACATAGGTTGCATTTTAAAAGTATGTATCTGCAGCATTCTTATTATTGAATATTGAAGGAGAAAGGCACATTCACTAAGGTAAATAGTTAGAGAAAAATGAAATGACATGAATAAAATCATTGGCAAATACCAAGGAGTACAGATACAAATAATGAAGTAGATAATTTTAAAGCTTAATTTAATCTGTGTTGGCTAAACAGTTGCGTGTGCCTCTGTTTGAATGAGGGTACACCTATGAAGGTTCAGGAGTCCATATAGGTAATAATATATTGGATTAAATACAGGAAGGGAAAGAAACATTCAGTTGGTTGTATCATTACGCTAGATATTGAACTAGAAATGTGTATACAGCATTCAGACCTTATTTTTTTTTTGAGAGGTAGATATATTTATCAGAAGCTCAATAAAGGGTCTGAACTGTGCTAGAGATTGAATTGCAATACTTGAAATGGATGTGATTTCTCTTTAAGAAAGAGAGTTGGTAACATTTATACTGTACAAATTTCCAAATTTATAGGACATTTGAAAAGACAGTATATAAAATTTAATCCAGCAACTTGACTGTTCTGATCACATCCATAGACTTTCTAGGTCTCTGTGATTCCAGGGGAATAAAGACACACCAGACGCCTTTAATCCTTCTAGGTAGAATAGAGATATGCCCTTATTATATACTTTTCAAATCCCAAACAATGAAGGTAGAGCTATTTTGTAGAAGGAAACAGCTATGCTTCCAAGTTACATCTAATTGCGGAGCAAAGTGTTGAGTTCAAGAATGATTTTACAGAATGAGTTAGAAATAGGAAATTCTCACAAGAATAGACAGGAAAGAGGCTACTTAAGAGCCACACAGAGTAAGTAGATGTATATATCCTATATATATATATATATATATATATATATATATATATATATATATATATATATATATATATATATATGGAGAGAGAGAGAGAGAGAGAGAGAGAGAGAGAGAGAGAGACTTCAAAGAAAGAAAGAAAGAAAGAAAGAAAGAAAGAAAGATTTTATTACTTACCTATGTTAATATTACCCCACAAAAGTCACATCTTAAAAATGTGGAATACAGTAAAGTCCTTTGTAATACAATTCAATCCTGGCACATGTATTTCTTTAAAGAAACCCAACTGGAAGAACTGTATCTTAAATAATAAAATTTACTAACTTTATTGGATTTAATGTAAAAATTAGTAAAAGTTCAATAGAAACACAAAATACATTTTTAAGGTTTTCCTTACATGAAATGTAATAAAGGATAAATGTGGAGCAGACAGGTGAGCAGATCCAAAGAGTGGAGAGGGTGAGTTGACATAATAAACATTCCAGAGTGACAGAAATACAGATGTTTTGATTACAGATGTCCACTACCGAATGCATCAATTTTTAAGGATTAATATACTTACATACTAAATATACAGACTCACCTAAAACCTAAACATCTTAGCCAACTAGCCATTTTATACATTTTATTTTAATCATAAGAACAGGATTTTTTTGTCTTCTTAACCTAGGCCTATAATACGTAACATAACAAGAAAAACCCAACCCATGTATGTTGAAGATTTACTGTTAAAGAAAAAAAATTGGTTAATTCAAGCAGCTGAACATCATTATGAAGGAAGATGATGGGGCAATTTAGGACACATTAAAAATATAATAATAATTATTTCACTATATGATGATACTATCCTCTGAAGTAGTTCTTTGAATTTAATTAGAAGAAGATGAGATGCACAACAGTAGCTAGTTTGCCTAGAAAAATATGTTAATATCCATATTAAATAGGAAAAGAAATGCATCAAGAGTTGTCAGAAAATGCTATCTATCTGTGTGCTTTGTAAATGTGATCAAAATGTTGCCTTCTACAGCTGTCATTAAACATTTTATTCAAGAGTAATTTGGATTTCAAATTAAAACATACATCATGGAAGCTGTAGCAGCTTGCACTTAAAAAATGTTGTTGAAACACACAGTTGTACAACAGCACATGCTTTATAACAGATGAGAAGGAAAAACCATTAAAACTAATCATAATATACTGTTCCAATAGACAAATATTCATGAGCTTTCCATTAACATTGAGGTGAAGCATCATGCGAATCTTAATTACCTTGATTATTACACCATACTTACTCCTACTTCATATTTTTTTGACATTTTGTTTGTATTTTCTTCTTGCTTACACATGGCTGTAACAGGAATATTAAAAACAACTATTTGCCTCTTAAATAGCCTTTTTATCCCAAAGTCAATAACTCTGAGAGACAAATATTAATGATGGTGGTACTTCAGTTACATAAAAGTGGCAAATATTTGGGTTGCTTTCTGAGTACGACTTTAAAGGTCAAGTAGAAAGACAAATGGTGTAGGGACTCACTTTTCTCGCTGAGAATGTTATTTGAAATAAATAAGTGAAAGAAAAGAAACATGAGTCATTGTGGAGCCAGTTATCTGATATCAATGTGTCTGACTAACTACAAATATTTTTTCAGATTGTTCCTAGGTGAATTTATGAGGGACTACATATGTGGAGAAGTAACATGTGACTGTGTATTGGATATATCCGACTGTTCTCACTGGTGTAGAAGGATAGGATCCAGTTAGTTGAAGACCGAAGGAAAACAAAGAAATTGATTCACAAGAACTTTTGAAGGAGGAAGCACCGTAGTTGATGGATATATTTAAACTTGCTTGGTGATGTCATTGCTTTAGACTCAATCTGAACTTAGCTTTTCCTGTGTCAGTTATACCAAAGTTAAACTGTGATCTTCCCAGGGTTTCAGGCCTTTGTTCTGAGTTTTGAACTTGTGGAAAATTTTTGGACTCCTTAGCACCCTGAAGCAAGTAACAAAATTGTTTTGTCTCTTTTTTAAAATATAATTTTTTACTAGACACTCTAAAAAAATTTACATTTGAGATGTTATCACTTACCCCACCCTGCTCTCATCTCCCCTCCTCATCCAGTTGCCTTCACAAAGGTGCACTCCCTTCTGATCCCCCTCTCCACCCCATTGCCTTTTCATTCCCCTGCATTGGGACAACATGCCATCTCTGGAACAAAAGTCTCTTCTCACATTGATGCCAGACCCTGCTATCTTCAGCTACATATGCAACAGAATCAATAGGTCTCTCAAAGTGTGCACAGAGTTTGGTGTTTTACTCTATGGGAGTTTTGGAGGATTTGGTTGATAATTTTGTTATCCTCTCCTGAGTTTGCAACCCCCTTTCAGCTGCTTAGGTCCTTTCTTTGGCAACCTCATTGAGATCTCTGAGTTCAGACTGATGGTTAGATGCAAACATATTCAGCTGTATCTATATGACTCTAGCATAGTCCCTGAGGGGGCATCTCTGTCTGGTTCCTGCCAGTAAGTACTTTTTGGGAATAGCCATAGGGCTTGGATTTGGTGACTGCATATGTGGTGGAACCCCAGGTGAGGCAGCTTCTGAGTGATCTTTTCTTTAATCTCTGTTCTTTCAGGGATCATTTTTATAGTTCGTTTTGTCTCTTTTTATGTCTCTTCCTTATTTGCATCTAACGTTTCACTTTGGTAAAATGGTGCGTTTGTATGAATGTATGCTGGTGCCCATAAATCTCCGATTCCAGGAGCAGGTATCAGGTTCCTGGAAGGGAGTAAAAGGCCTATGATTAGATAATGGGAACTTAGATCTTCTGAAAGAGCAGTTTGTGCTCTTTGTTATCCAGCCATCTCTCTTGCCCATCATTCTATAGTTCTATATTAACTTCATTGTTTCAATATTTCTGGAAAGTTCTTGTTGAAGTTAGGTCTGTTTGTTCCTCCCTGTTTCATGTTCCCAGAAATAAGACTCATACTGAAATTATATTTACAAATACTTTGGCACTATAAGTAGGCTCTTTTTTGACTAGATCATAAGTTAAAATAACCAAATAAATTTAACTTATATTTGGCCGTGGGGCTGTTTACCCATGTTCAGTTGTCAGTCATCTGTCTTGTAACAACTTCCCAGACATATCTACTGCACCTAGATCTAACTCAGAATTTTGTCTCTCTCCTTAAAGTCACACCTTCTATTATACCCTTTACTGTAGTCCACAGGATGTTTCTATTATACAGATGATGCATCCATACAATACAAAAATATATCCACTCTACAAATCCTCACTCACAGAGAGTTGTAGTACTTTATAATAGTATATACCTGTCTGTTTAAAATGCAAAAAATAAGCCTCCTCCCAAATAAAAAGATCAAGAACACTATTTTTTCTGAGACTTTTTTTTGACTTTATTTTACAAAACAAAGATAAATGTACAGATTTTAAACATTTTTTGCTTAAAATTATACATTTTTGTCAGTACTGTTTTTTCAGACATTGAAATAATTTTTACATAAAACCATGTGAATATATTTTTCTAAGTCAGTACTTGATTTTTTTCAAGGGCTTGACAGTATGCGTTGAAAACCTAATAGTTACAATAAGCGTAAAGTACATGCAAAACAAAACGCAAAATGGAAATAGTCAAAGTCTTCTTGTTTTGTAAATATATGTATTTATACTGGAGAGAGCTCACATAAGCAACCTGACAGCACAGCTAAAAGCCCTAGAACAAAAGGAAGCAGATATACCCAAAAAGAGTAGACGGCAAGAAATAATCAAAATTAGGGCAGAAATAGACCAAATAGAAACAAAAAGAACCATTGAAAAAATCAACAAAACCAAGAGTTGGTTCTTTGAGAAAATCAACAAGATTGATAAACCCCTAGCCAGACTAACTAGAGGGCAAAAAGAGAGTATCCAAATTAACAAAATTAGAAAGAAAAGTGGGGACATAACAACTGAAACTGAGGAAATTCAAGAAATCATCAGATCCTACTACAAAAACTTATACTCCACAAAATTGGAAAATCTGGAGGAAATGGATGAATTCCTAGACAGATACAAGGTCCTAAAGTTAAACCAGGACCAAGTAAACCATCTAAATAACCCTATAACACCTAAAGAAATAGAAGAAGTCATCACAAGCCTCCCAACCAAAAAAAGCCCAGGTCCAGACGGGTTCAGTGCAGAATTTTATCAGACTTTTATTGAGGATATAACACCAATATTTGCCAAACTATTCCAAAAGACAGAATCAGATGGAATATTACCCAACTCATTTTTTGAGGCTACAGTACCTAAACCACACAAAGACCCTACAAGGAAAGAGAACTTCAGACCAATCTCACTTATGAACATTGATGCAAAAATACTCAACAAAATCCTTGCAAACCGAATCCAAGAACACATCAAAACGATCATTCACAATGACCAAGTAGGCTTCATCCCTGGGATGCAGGGATGGTTTAACATAAGGAAATCCATCAAAGTAATCCACCATATAAACAAACTCAAAGACCAAAATCACATGGTCATCTCACTAGACACTGAGAAAGCATTGGACAAAATCCAACACCCCTTCATGTTAAAAGTCCTGGAAAGAACAGGAATCCAAGGCCCATACTTAAACATAATAAAAGCAATATACAGCAAACCAACAGCCAACATCAAACTTAATGGCGAGAAACTTGAAGCAATCCCACTAAAATCAGGGACTCGACAAGGCTGCCCACTCTCCCCCTACCTATTCAACATAGTACTGGAAGTCCTGGCTGGAGCAATTAGACAGCAAAAGGAGATCAAGGGGATACAAATTGGAAAGGAAGAGATAAAAACATCACTCTTTTTCTGAGACTTTTAATTCCATATTCATAGAAAGAATTTCGTCCAGTATTCCTCACCAGGGAACCTAAATTGGAGGTTGTTGAAAAGGCCACAAACATATGCATAAAACTGGATTTGTTATTCAGACGGAACAAGTAATGTTAACTGAAACAACCCTTGTAATCTTCAATACCTGTGCTGTCTTCTGATGATACTTCTTCCATTACATTCTGGTACAGCTTTTACATTTTATTTTGTCAACATCTCCTTTATTTCAAATGAAATGTATATGACCAAATAAGAGAAAAATGTAATGATTAAAAGTACATAATCTAGATTAACAAATAGAATTAACCCAACACTTCTGTATACCTTCCCCATCCAGATCTTTCCTATTCTTCTTACATGCCACAGAGTACTTATATCAAATTAGCAGAATTTTTTCATAGATGTTTCCAAATTTAACTAGACCCTTTTCCATGTCCTAAAAGCTTTGTGATATTTTGATCCTTAAAATCACATTTGAATGCTATTTTGTAGCTTCCCATTCTCTAGTAGATTCCCTCTGGCTGGGAATCTTTCCTGCTGATACATATTGATTCATTTCTGTTATTTGCTGCACCTTGATTTGTACCATAACCATGGGAATAAGCAGGTGAACGTTCCTATTGATCATTTTGCCTCCCTTCTTCTGTTTTTTCTTTGGTGATATTCAAAGTACTGTGATGAGAATATCAGGTATTTTCTGAGTGATAGTTCTGATTTGGCAGGAGTTTTATGCCACAGTTGTATTCCCCTTTCAGAGCTGAGCTGAAGTGTTAATTACTTATTCCAACTGGCAGTCATGCAAATTTCAAAATTTCTTTGAAAGCAAAGTCTAAAATTGTAGAGGTAGCATCTATGAAATAACAGTATGAAAGCATAAGTTTATAAAGAAACAAGGTAGAAAAAATTAGAGTAGTGTAATGTCCCTAAAACTAACTTAATATCAAGATAAGAGAAAGAACAAAGGAAAATCATTCCTGTATTTCTAAATCTCTGGCAGTGATTTAGCTCAGACATACCTCATCAGTTCTGTCATACACTCTAAATAGAAAGATGAGACTCTTTTTACAGCTCACAGAGTGACAGATACTTTGTATACACTACCAAATAACACTGATCTAAAAAAACTCATCTCATCTGTGTTTAGAGAGTTTATGCTTTCTTTACATAGCTTGAGTGAACCTAATGATAACATCATTTGAAAGCTCACTGTCACCCAACCAGCATGATAAATGAATTATATATAAATTATTATTTTTCATGATAATTAAATAAAATAGAATATAATATTTTTCATTTGTAAATGAGTAACAACCATAGCAGGATCGAGTGCCCATCTCCTGTGTAAATATTTTTCAGAACTCTATATTGAATGCCACGATAGAATTTCATTTTTAACTCAGATCCTGTAGACTGATATGAGCATCTTGCGGTAACACACATAATTCTTCTTGGAGATTCTTCCAGTCTGATAACATACTGCCTACTGACGTATTTGGAAGGACTGCTTGAACTCTTCTTGATATAACAAAATGTGAAAGACATTAATTCAATTTGAATGTTAATCCATTGGTTTCTTTTTTCTCTATTTTTACTTGTAGCAGTGCTTGTGTACTACTTCATTGTCACTGTGCAGTACTTGCCGCATTGTTGAGAAAACTAAGTGATGTTTAGGAAGTTCTCTTTGGTAGTTTTCTAGAATTAAATGTGAGATCTATTACTCAGTACACACTGTGTGACCTGCCCATTTTGTGAAGACTGTAACACACCTGTTATTAGATAATTTTTACATTACCAAGAATTTTTAAAAATTATTTGTTTGTTTAAATAGAAGAAAATCAAACATTATATTTATCAATATCTTGGTGAATACTTAGGCACAGCAGAAACTTTCTGAATAGAATATCAGTAGCTTATGCTCTAAAATCAACAATTGACAAACAGGATCTCATAAAATTGAAATGCTTCTGTAAGGCAAAAGACACTGTCAATAAGACAAAATGGCAACCAACAAATTTGTAATTTGTAATTTGTAAAAGATCTTTACTAACCATTCAATTGAGGGTTATTATCCAACATACACAAAGAACTCAAGAGATTAGACTACAGAGAACCAAACAACCCTATTAAATTGGAGTACAAACTAAACAGAAAGTTCTCAACTGACGAATCTCACATGGCTAAGAAGCACTTTATTAAATGGGAAAATCAAATCAAAGGATGCTGAGATTCCACCTCATACCAGTCAGAATGGCTAAGAGAAAAAACTCAGGTGACATCAAGTGCTAGCAAGGATGTGGAGAAAGAACACTTCTCCATTGTTAGTGAGAATGCAAGCTGATACAACCACTGTGGAAATCAATCTGAAAATTCCTTAGAAAACTGGACATAGTACTACCTGAACAGCCAGCTATACCACTCCTGGGCATATACCCAAAATATGCTTTAACATATAGCAAGAATACATGTTCCACTATATTCAGAGCATCATTATTTATAATAGACAGAAGCTAGAAGCAACTCAGAAGTGTGTAGCAATGGGGAATGGGACATGGGGTTGGCCACCAGAAAGTCCCAGATGCCAGAAAAGCAAGAGGCTCCCAGCAACCAATGTGGATGACATTAGCTGAAATACCTAACAAAGGGGAAAGGGAACCCATGGAGACCATATCCAGAAGTTAGGCACATCCCCTGGTTGCGGGATGGAGTCAATCACCCTTCACAAAATTTTACCCAGAATTGTTCCTTTAAAAAAATTCAGGGGCACAGAGTGGAGAAGATACTGAGGAAGGGGTTGTCCAGGGACTGCTTCCCCTGAAGGTCTATCCTATATAGAGCGACCAAACCAGGATACCTGCTCATGCTGGGAAGTGCTTGCTGATAGAAACCCCTGAGGTACCTGTCTCTGGAGATGCTGAATCAGAGCTTTACAGATGCATATGTGGAAAACATTAGACTGAGCAGGGAAAACCTCAATGTAGGAGTTGGGGTAAGGACTGAAGTAGCTGAAGGGGTTTGCAACCCCACAGGCGGATCAACAATATCAACCATTCATAACCCCCAGAGCTCCCAGGGGCTAACCTGCCAACCAAAGAATACACATAGAGGGACCCATGGCTGCAGCTGTATATGTGGTGGATGATGCCCTTATCTGGCATCAATGGGAGGGGAACTCCTGGGTTCTTCGATGGCTTGATGTCTCATTGTAGGGGTTTGATAGGGTAGTGGGGCAGGAGTGTGTAAATGGGTAGGAGAGCCCCCATATGGAGGCATGTGAATGGTGGTGTAGTGGTGAGGTTTGGGGAAAACGGGTTGGGGATTAACATTTGAAATGTAAATAAACAAAATAACCAACCCCCTAAATAAAAACAAAAACAAAAACAAAACAGAAAAATAATAGGAAACTAGAAGTCCTATGAACTACACCAAACTCAAGTCCAAGAAACCAAAGACTTCAACATAAAACCAGATAGGATGAGCATGACAGAAGAGACAGTGGGGAATGACTTTAATGCATTGGCACAGAACATGACTTCCTGAAATGAACATAAATAATGTAGAGACAAAGATCAATAATTAATAAATGGGATTTCATGAAACTGAGAAGAGTTTTTAGGGCAAAGGATACCATTGAAGGGACAAAATGTCAGTCTACATAATGGGAAAAGATGTTCACCAAATCCACAAGTAACAGAGGGCTAATTTCCAAGAAATATAAAGAACTCATGAAACTATACATCAACAAACCAAATAACCAAATTAAAGATGGATTACAGATCTAAACAGAGACATCTTCAAAATAAAGAATCTCATATAGCCTAGAAACACCTAAAGCAATGTGCAACATCCTTAGTAATCAGGGAAATATAAATAATAATAGATTTGAATTTCATCGTGAATCTCTCAGAATGGCTATGATTAAAACCACTGGTAAGCTCATGGAATTTAGGTTATAGAGCTAGAGGAACACTCCACTTTACTTGTGAGAATACAAACTTGTACAGCCACATTGTAAACCAATATGGCAGTTTCTTGCAAAACTAGGAACTGGTCTACCTCAAGACCCAAGTTTACCACCCCAAAAGACCTCACTATTTTTTCCCAAAGACACCTGCTCAGCTATGTTCAGAGCAGCATTATTTGTAATAACCAAAAACTGGAAATAACACAATTTCCCTAGATTGAAGAATAAATAAACAAAATATGGTACATTTACCCAGTGGAGTAGTACAAATGGCAAATGGGCAGAACTAGAACAGATTATCTTAGGTGAAATTTTCCAGACCAGAATGGCAGTCATGGTATGTACTCACATATAAGTGAAACTAGCTATAAAGTAAAGAATAATCATGCTACAATCCACAGATCAAAATAACCTTAGTAACAAGGAGGGCTGAAGGGGAAACACTTTATTTCTCTGTGAAGGCAAAATAAAATAGATATCATGGATAGACTGAGTAACGGGAGATAAGAAGAGGATGGATTAGGCAATGTGAGGTGGCCTGTGAAGGAATTGAGCACTGCGAAAGACAGCTAGTATGAGAGAGCTTTTTGAAGACAAGGTAGAAATCTAATGCAATAGAAAGTACTAGGGATATACTAGGTGTGACCCAAGCTAAGACTCCTAGGAATGGGTGATACAGAGCCTGAGTCTTCCCTCCCCCATCCAGGCAAAATCCTTGACCTATTATTTGTCCTTCCTGCAGAAGGTACTAATATAACACAGACATTAAAATTGTGGAAATGGTCCCACTTGATACCCATGTCTAAAATAGTTACTTGTTTATTTATTTGAATTTTGCTGGGTACAGTGTATACACATACATGTGTGCAGGGCCTATGTGTGTGCTTGGAGGTCGAGGCAGGATGGCTAGTGTTCTGCCATCATGTGGCACTTCTCATTTTCAGACAAGCTCTCTCTATGAAGCTGAACCTAGGCTGGAAGCAAGTAGGCCCCAATGGTCCTCACAGCCCTTGCTCTGACAGTTTTGGAGTTGTAGGCATGCACCAGGTCACACCCATATTTCCTTTTTCTTTTTCTTTTTGTTGTTATTGTGGTTGTTGTTTTCTTGATTGATTAATTAATTAATTTTATATTGGATATTTCTTTACTTACATTTTAAATGTTATCCATTTTTCTCATTTCCTCTCTGGAATCCCCCTATCCCATCCCCTTTTCTCTGCCTCTATGGTAGTGTTCCCCAATCCACCCACCAATTCCTTCCCATTTTCCCACCCTGGCATTACCCTACACTGAAGTATTGAGCCTTCACAGGACCAATGGCCTCGCCTCCTATTGATGTCTTACAAAGCCATCCTCTGCTGCATATGAGAGTAGAACCATGGGTTCCCCGATGTGAACTCTGGTTGGTGATTTAGTCTCTGGGAGCTCTGGGGAGTCTGGTTGGTTGATATTGTTCTTCCTATTCAAATCCAGCTTTAAACCGTGAGATCTATGTGCAAGAAGGGGCTGCAAGATCTCCAGGTACAAATTTTATAAAAATAACAAATTTCTTTTTCAGTAGATTTAAGGTCCACCCCATGAGTTGGAACCAACACCTAACATTACTAATGAGACCAATAACTGGGGCAATAATTCCCAGAAGAAACACTATGACTATTATGTTGCTAACTTAATATATGAATAACTTGACACCTGATGACATATTGTTATACCCCTAAATCATTACTCTACCATTGTTGGAGAAGCTTCTTGCCATAGTTGTTAATTAACACAGAGACCCAGAACTGGAAAATGTACAGAGAATGGGAGGCATTGGGGTACTCAGCTCTTTATCAAAGGTAAAGTGATATGCATCACTTCAAGGAAACTGCATCTTCCAGAAATAACAGTATAGACAGATAATAAGCTCAAAGAACTGTGACAGAATGTGCCAATCCTGCAAAGGTACAAGCCATTCCAAATTCTGAGGACTGGGAAAGTGAAGTGGCCATAAAGATCCACCCCTAACAGATGCAGTGAGAAAATCCATTTGATTCAGTGCAGTGGCATAGGGTATATGAACCATGCTTCAAGGCAGTCCTCATGTTTAGATTTAGGTGACTGACACATAGTGAATTCCATGTTTTGTCTATACTATATTTTGTCTATTTTGTTTGTTTCTCCCTGCCCCCAATTGATTGTAAGACAAAAACGAGGTTAGATGGGTAAGGAAGTCTGGAAGACCTAGCAGGTTTTGCTCAAAAAAGGATCAAATATGGTCAAATTCTTTTGCAGAACATTTATACAAAATAAAACAGAAAACAAAAGGTAAAGTTATGGGGTTTAAGCTTTCATAGTAAACTTAATTTATATAGAAAAAACTTTGTATACCATTTGCCAATAATTTCCAGGGCCCATCATTTTCAAAATTCAAACTTACTAACAAAAGTAATGTCTATGTTTTGAAACTAAAAGTTGCTATGAAGGCCATTTCACAAATGCACAAAGTTTAGTTAATATGAAATTTAAGAAAATAAACCAAACAAATGAATTCACAAAGACCTACACCTGTGGACTTGCCCATTTACATTTGAGAATCTTTAATGATCCTACCCCCAAAAGAAGACATCCAGGATATTAATCGTTCCTAAAACAAAGATAGTATAAAGGAGTGAGTTCCCTGTTAGATTATCTAGTCACAAGTACTCAGTCCTAAACACAAACATTTATTAGAATAACAAAATTGACTAAGTAGGGGATATAAATATATATACATATATAATATATATATATAATATATTTCTTCTCTATATATTATCTGTATAGAACTTATTAAAGTATATTCATAATATTCTGATTGTATATTATCTACATCTTTCTATATACTGTTATATTTACTGAGGGTTTTGTTTCTCTTAGTTAAGGATTTGTCTGTGTACTCTCTTTGATTCCAGTTCCTAGGCTTTCAGTGAAAAATTTGCAAGCGTGTGCTTTGAAATACTGAAGTATATTTGCAATGGTGAGAAGAATATCCAAGTACCCAGGGGGCAGAGAGATCTCTGCTGAGTGCGAATGGAAAGCACGCCCCTGCCCTGCCTGATCCAGAGACTAGGAACCCAGGATTGGGACCTCTGTTACCATCCGGTTGCTTTGGGGCACTGAAGAAAGCTCAGCCCATCTGAAACCTGGACCAGCAGTTCCCAAAGGTAAAGGTCTGGTGAAAAAGAGATCTTAGTAGCCAGGGGGCAGAGAGATCTCTGCCCAGTGCTCACAGAAAGCACGCCCCTGCCCAGCCATATCCAGAGAACAGGAACCCAGCATTGGGACCTCTGTTCCCACCCAGCGGCTTTGGGGAGCAGAACAGGGCTTAGCCCATCTTCTACCTAGACCAGCAGTTCCCAGAGATAAAGGCCTGGTGAGAAAGGGATCCCAGTTGCCAGAGGGCAGAAAGATCTCTGCTGAGTGCGCACAGAAAACCAGGCCCTGCCCTGCTTGATCCAGGGACTAGGACTCCAGCATTGGAAACTCTGTACCCACCCAGCAGCTTTGGGGCAAAGAACAGGGCTCGGACCATCCGACACCTGGAACAGCGGAGATCCAGGGACACAGACCAGGTACAAGATAAAGACAAGAACATATCACTGACAACAAGATGGCAAGAGGAAAGCGAAAGAGCATATCCCAAGGAAACCAAGACAACCTGGCAACACCAGTACCCAGCTCTCCCATGACAGAAAACAGCGGAATGCCAAACACTCCAGAAAAAGAAGACGCAGATCTAAAATCATACCTCAAGAAGGTGATAGAGATCCTTAAACAAGAATGGGAGGAAAAGCAAAAAGAATCAGAAGCTTTAAAGAAAAAAGAAGAAAAACATTTAAAGAACTCAAAGAACTAGAGAAAAACATAACCAAAGAGATGAAGGAATGGAAGAAGGAATTTAAAACTGAAATTGACACATTAAGAAAACACTAAAAGAGATAACCCTAGAGGTAGAACAGCTAAAAAAGAAATCAGGAGTCACGGATGCAAGCATTACCAATAGACTACAAGAGATGGAAGAGAGAATCTCAGGGGATGAAGACAACATTGATAACATAGAGAAAAGCATCAGAGAAGATGCAAAAACAAAAAAGCTCCTAACTCAAAATGTCCAGGAGATCAAGGAAAAATTGAGAAGACAAAACCTAAGGATAATAGGAATAGAAGAGGGAGAAGAATATCAACTAAGAAGCACAGTAAATATCTTCAACAAAATTTTAGAAGAAAACTTCCCCACCCTTAAGAATGAGATGACCAAGAGCAAAAAAGAAGCCTTCAGAACTCCAAATAGGTTGGACCAGAAAAGAAATACCCCCTGGCAAATAATAGTCAAAACACCAAGTGCCCAAAGCAAAGAAAGAATATTAAAAGCAGTAAGGGAAAAAGGGCAGGTAACATATAAAGGCAGACCAATCAGAATCACACCCGATTTCTTAACAGAGATTATGAAAGCTAGAAGAGCCTGGATAGACATCATGCAGACCCTAAGAGAGCGCAAGTGCCAGCCCAAGCTGCTATACCCAGCAAAACTATCAATCACCATAGATGGAGAGGTGAAGATATTTTAAGACAAATCTAAATTTACACAATATCTGAACACAAACCCAGCACTACAACGAATTATAGGGGGAAAACACAATGCAATGAGTGGAAATACATCCTAGTAAAATCAAGAAACTTCCTAAGCAAGAAAATCAAAGGAAGAAAGAGACACAGACACAACTCAACCTACAAAAGCAATAATAGCAGGAAACAGAAACCACTATACCTTGATATCTATTAACATAAATGGACTCAACTTCCCAATAAAGAGACATAGGCGATCAGATTGGATACATAAACAAAAAAAGCATTTTGGTGCATACAGGAAACTCATCTCAGAGACAAAGACAGACTCTATCTCAGAGTAAAAGAGTGGAAAAAAACTTCCAAGAAAACAGCCAAAGAAGCAAGCTGGAGTGGCTATTCTAATATTGAATAAAGTAAAATTCTACCCAAAAGTTATCAAAAAATTAAAAAAGGACATGTTTTCCTCATTACAGGGGAAATCTGTCAGGAAGAACTCTCAATACTTAACACATATTCTCCAAATACAAAAGCACTCATATTCATAAAAGAAACCCTAATAAAGATCAAAAAATACATTTCACCCCACACAATAATAGTGGGAGACATTAATACCCCACTCTCACCAATGATCATGAAAACAGAAATGAACAAGGACACTGTAAAACTAGCATAGACTATGAACCAACTGGAATTAATAGATATCTGGAGAACATATCATCCTAAAGTAAAAGAATGCACTTTCTTCTCAGCATCCCATATCACCTTCTTGAAAATTGGCCACATAATTTGACAAAGAACGAGCCTCAATTGATATAAGAAGATTGAAATACTCCCATGCATTCTCTCAGATCACCATGGTCTAAGGGTGGTCTTTAACATTAACAAAGAGAACAAAAAGCCCACATACACATGGAAACTAAACAATGCTCTGTTAAATGATAGCAGGGTAAAAGAAGACATAAGGAAATAAATTAAGAATTTTCTAGAATTCAATGAAAATGAAAACACAACATTCCCAAACCTATGGGATGCAAGGAAAGCAGTATTGAGAGGAAAACTCATAGCTCTGAGTGCTTCCATAAAAAATTGAAGAGAGCATACATCAGCAACATGACAGCACAGCTAAAACTCTAGAACAAAAGGAAGCAGATACACCCAAGAGGAGTAGACATCAAGAAATAATCAACCTTAGGGCAGAAATAGACCAAATAAAAACAAAAAGAACCATTGAAAGAATCAACAAAACTAAGAGCTGGTTTTTGAGAAAATCAACAAGATTGATAATCCCAAAGCCAGAATAACTAGAGTGGAAAGAGAGAGTATACAAATTAACAAAATCAGAAAGGAAAGTGTAGACATAACAACTGAAATTGAGGAAATTTAAGAAATCATCAGATCCTACTACAAAAGCCTATACTCCACAAAGTTGGAAAATCTGGAGGAAATGGATGAATTCTTAGACAGATATAAGATCCTAAATTTAAAGCAGGACCAGGTATATCATGTAAATAGTCTCATAACAAAATAGAAGAAGTAATCAAAAGCCTCCCAACCAAAAAGAGCCCAGGACCAGACTGTTTCAGTGTAGAATTTTATCAGATATTTATTGGGGACATAACACCAATACTGTCCAAATTATTCCACAAGATATAATCAGATGGAACACTACCTAATTCATTTTTTGAGGCTACAATAACACTCGTTCCTAAACCACACAAAGACCCTACAAGGAAAGACAACTTCACACCAATCTCACTTATGAACATTGATGCAAAAATAATAAAATCTTGTAAAACGAATACAAGAACACATCACAATGACCATGCATCATGACCAAGTAGGCTTCATCCCTGGGATGAAGGGATGGTTTAATATAAATAAATCCATCAATGTAATACACCATATAAACAAACTCAAATGACAAAATCACATGGTCTTCTCACTAGATGCTGGGAAAGCATTTGACAAAATTCAAAACCACTTCATGTTAAAATTTCAGGAAAGAACAGAAATCCAAGTCTCATACCTAAACATAATAAAAGCAATATACAGCTAACCAACAGCCAGCATCAAACTAAACAGTGGGAAACTTGAAGCAATCTCAGTAAAATCAGGGACTTGACAAGGCTGCCCACTATCCCCTACCTATCCAACATAGTACTGGAAGTCCTGGCTGAGCAATTAGACAGCAAACAGAGATCAAGGCGATACAAATCAGAAAGGAAGAGATGAAAACATCACTCTTTGCTGATGACATGATAGTGTACTTAAGCGACCCCACAAATTCCACCAGAGAACTCCTACAGCTGATAAACAAGTTCAGCAAAGTGGTTGGTTATAAAATTAACTCAAACAAATCAGTAGCCTTCCTATACTCAAAGGACAAACATGTGGAGAAAGAAATTAGGGAAAAGGTACCCTTCACAATAGTCACAAAAACTATGACAAACCTTGGTGTGACTCTAACTAAGCAAGTGAAGGACCTATATGACAAGAACGTCAAACCACCAAAGAAGGAAATCGAGAAAGATCTCAGAAAATGGAAAGATCTCCCATACTCTTGGATTGGAAGGAACAACATTTTATAAATGGCCATCCTACCAAAAGCAATCTACAGATTCAATGCAATCCCCATCAAAATTCCAACCGATTTCTTTATTGAGTTGCAAAGATCAATGTGCAATTTCATATAAAATAACAAAAGACCTAGAACAGCGAAATCCATCCTCAACAACCAGAAAATATCTGCAGGAATTACTATGCCTGACCTCAAGGTATATTACAAGGCAATTGTGCTGAAAACTGCATAGTACTCTTACAGAAATAGGCACATGTATCAATGGAATAGAATAGAGGATCCAGAAATGAGCCCTCACATATATGGTTACCTGATTTTTGAGAAAGGAGCCGTAAACATTCAATGGAAAAAGGCCAGCCTATTCAACAAATGGTGCTGGTCCAACTGCCTCTCAGCATGCAAAAGAATGAAAATAGACCCTTTCTTATCTCCTTGTACAAAGCTCAAGTGTAAGTGGATCAAAGATCTCCACATTAAACCAGATACACTGAAACCATTAGATGAGAAATTAGGGAAAACCTTAGAACATATAGGCAAAGAAGAAAATTTTCTGAAGAAAACAACAATGGATCAAGTTCTAAGGTCAAAGTTAACAAATGAGACTTAATGAGATTACAAAGTTTCTGTAAGGCTAAGGACATTGTCAAAAAAACAAAATGGCATCCAACAGAATGGGAAAAGATCCTTACCAACTCCACATCAGATAGAGGCCTAATATCCAAGGTATACTAAGAACTCAAAAAACTAGACACCAGAGAATCAAACAACCCTATTAAAAAATGGGGTACAGAGCTAAAGAAAATGTTGTCAATTGAGGAATATCAAATGGCTGAGAAACATCGGAGGAAGTGCCCAACATCCTTAGCCATAAAGGAAATGCAAATCAAAACAACCCTGAGATTCCACTACACACCAGTCAGAGAGGCCAAGATCCAAAACTCAGATGACAGCAGATGCTGGCGAGGTTGTGGAGAAAGACCAACATTTCTCCATTGTTGGTAGGGTTGTAAACTGTTACAACCACTCTGGAAATCAGTTGGCGATACCTCAGAAAATTGGACATAGTACTACCTTAAGACCCAGCTATTCCACTTCTGGGTATATACCCCAGAGACACTTTAATTTACAACAAAGATACATGCTCCACAATGTTCATAGCAGCTCTATTTATAATAGCCAGAAGCTGGAAAGAACCCAGATGTCCTTCAGTAGATGAATGGATACAAAAATTGTGGTACATTTACACAATGGAATACTACTCAGCCACCAGAAACAATGACTTATCCAAATTCTTAAGAAAATGTCTGCATCGAGAGAATATAGTCCTGAGTGAGATAACCCAGTCACAAAACAACAGACATAATATGCAGTCACTGATAGTGGGATGCTAACCCCAAAGGCTCGCACTGCCCCAGAAAAAACTCACAGAGAGTGTGAAATCCAAGAAAAAAAACAAAACAAAACAAAACAAAACAAAAAAGTCATGCTCAATCCTTACACACCAAAAACACATTGACAAATTTCGGGTTATACCCTGTATTACATATACTTTTTGCTCACTGTAAAAAAAAAGATACATAGTAATAGACAATGTTCTATACACACATTTTAAAATTCTGTGAATAATTAATGTAGTTGTAAAATATTTTGGTAGAAATTTATTGTCTCTTTTATTTGTTTCTAGATTGGCAATATAATTTTATAATTTTTTTGAGCTCATATATGTATATTAATATTTATGTATGTTTGTGTTATATCAGAAAAATAGAAAGGTTGTTATTAAATAGAAATAAATATACTTTTGTTAGTAATCATAAACTCTGGTACAACTATGAATATCTAAAAATTATTAGGCATAGTTATGGTGAAATTTCTTGAAATGTACTTATTGATATTTTTCTAAATGAGCAGAGACTTAACATTTTTGTCCACTTTATTTTTAAACAGTGTTTCCTGATTTGATGCCTGTACATGATTTGCATGAAAAGTTGTCATTTTTTGTTTAATCATATTAATTAATCATAATTCTTTGGATTATGCTCTTCTATGATTTTCTCCTTTAATATGCTATCAATATTATTTTAATTTTCAAAGTGATTTTATAGATAGATAAAAAAAATTATCTGGTCGAGTGTTGATATAAGGAAAAAAATGGGGTATAGAGCTAAACAAAATGTTCTCAATTGAGGGATATCGAATGGCTGAGAAACATCTAAGAAAGTGCTAGACATTCTTAGCCATCAGGGAAATGCAACTCAAAACAACCCTGAGATTCCACCTCACACCAGTCAGATTGGCCAAGATCCAAACCTCAGATGACAGCAGATGCTGGAGAGGTTGTCGAGAAAGAAGAACACTTCTCCACTGTTGGTGAGGTTGTAAACTGATACAACCACTCTGGAAATCAGTCTGGCCATTCCTCAGAAAATCGAACTTAGTACTACCTGAAGATCCAGCTATTCCACTTCTGAGCATATACCCCACAGACACTCCGATATACAACCAAGATACATGCCCCACAATGTTCATAGCAGCTCTATTTATAATAGCCAGAAGCTGGAAAGAACCCAGATGTCCTTCAGTAGATGAATGGATACAAAAATTGTGGTACATTTACACAATGGAGTACTACTCGGCCACCAGAAACAATGACGACCAAATTCTTAAGAAAATGGCTGCATCTAGAGAATATCATCCTGAGTGAGATAACCCATTCACAAAAGAACAGACATAACATGCAGTCACTGATAATGGGATGCTAAACCCAGAGGCTCTGACTTCCCCAGAAACAACTCACAGACTGTGTGAAGTTCAAGAAAAAAATAAAACAAAACAAAATAATACAAAAAAACGTAAAAAAAAAAAAGAACAACAGAATATTATGTGGAGGATGGGGTAGACATTACACACTGCTGGAGCCCAAGTCGGTGTAGCCACGATGAAAACCAATATAAAGAATCTCCATAAAACTAAAAATAAAACTGAGCTGTCTATAAATTTCTGTTTATGTATGTCAAAGAATTGAAGTTAGCATACCACAGACAATAGACAAAATTCCAGCATGTTCATGTTATTAGACAGATTATGGAAGTAGATATGTACCTACCAATATAGAAATGAATTAATGAAATGTGACTTTAAACAGCAGAATTTCTCTTAGCAATAAAGCATAAATAAAGTATACAGTTTGCATGAAAATGTAAAATGAAAGACAATTCTACTAAGTAAAATAAGCTATACTCAGACAAAAAAAAAGGAAAAAAAAAAAAAAAAGGAGAAATATCCAACATTCCCAAGATTCTCACAAACAGTAGTACAAAAGTTAACTCTAAATGCTTTCAGGGAATTTTTAAGAATTAAATGGTCTTGCATTTTATGGCTCTGATCTCAGTGATGCTGGGAAGGGAGCCTTGCATCTTGCACATGCTCAGTAGAGTGTTTTACTGCTGAACCACAAGCCCTTTTCCTTGGTTGACTTCTTATGATCAATCTTTCTGGGAAGACTCAGAGTTTCCTCCAAGAATCAGTTCACAAGATTTATTGTTCAGTCTTTCTCAACCTCAGTCCTAACCAGTGTGTCTACATCTTATGTTCAGTCTGTTTTATGAAACAAATGGTCTTTCCTGTGCTTGCCATACATAAAATTAAATTTTGAAATTGACATTTAATTTATGAAATACATAAAACAAAATGAAGATAAAAAAACAAGAAAAAAAGAAAAGAAAACAAAACAAAAAAAAAAAAAAAAAAAAAAAAAAAAAAACCATTGTGCTCAGTCCTTACACACCAAGAAAACGTTGACTAATTCCGGGTTACATCCTGTTTTACATGTACTTTTTGCTCATTGTAACTAGTAAGACCTTAATGCAGAATATCAAACGTTAAAAAAAGAAAGAAAAAAAAAAGCCAAGCACTGACAAAAATGTATTTGTATACATTTATGCAAAAATGTTTAAAATTTTTTTCATTTATCTTTGTTTTTTAAAATAAAGTTAGAAAAAGTATATTTGCATTTAACAATGTGAATTACTGAAGAAAATGTTTAGAAGAATATTTAAATTTTGGTGTTTGAGAAGTAAAATGTAAATAATCTAAAATTTCAAAAAAAGTACAAATTAGAGCAATACCTTCAGATATCTATTTAAAAAGTTTAAACTAAAGATGTAAAGTTTTACATGAGCCAGAGCAGAGTATATTTAAACTAAGCGCACAGATGCCTTTACAGTATGTGGCTCTAGGTAGATTTGTCCCTCAAGAACGTTCACATGGCTGGCTAAACTAGTGTGGTCAATGTGCTCATTTGTATTCTTTTACTGGGATAAATGAAATAATTTCAAAGTGAAATTCTTGGGGATGGAAATGTAGAGCACTTTGTTTCCAAAAGTCAAAAAATAGTTTGAAAACAAAATTTATTTTTCTTAGTGAATTAACTGTAGAATATTGTACAAGGGAAGTTCTTATGCTATGCTCATTAGTATTTGTGACAACACATTTGTGATGATAATTTATTGCTACTGGATTACCTGGAATGCCACTCTATCACACATTAATTGATAAAAAACAAATACTTATTTTTAAAGAGAATATAATAGTACATGCTATACACAGATTTTCTTAGTGGCATTTCACACACAAACACACAAATACACAAGCACACAAACACACACATATGTAATTCTTAAGATTTTGGAAAACACCATATGCTGAAAATAAGACAACTCTTTTTTTACAATGTTGCTTATTTAGACTACAAATAATTTTCCCCTTTTTAATATTTTTAAAAATGTAGCTAGAAATTTGAGAATTTAAATTAAGCACAATTGTTCAAAAACCAATGCATTGTACTTTATATCTGAAGGTATCCATTACTGAAATACTTTGATATTTTGTTGCATTTGTATGACTTCTTTTAATTAGGAACTGCATCCATATATATATATATATATATATATATATATATATATATATATATATATAGTCATTCCACTGCCACAATAGTTTCATAGGTTAGGAAGGCTTTATATATAATTTAAAGATGAAAATTTGAGTTACACTTTGCTCAGAGGCACATCTAGAAGGTACTGTGGCCAGGATTTGTAGAAAGACACTATTGTAGTCAATTTTGAATTTTCATTTATAAAAAAAAAATGTATCCTCATTCATTATTGACTTTTTCCCTTTTATCTTATTTATATTCTAACACCCAGGGTGTACAGGCCAAAGATCCAGGAATTGAGGTTTACATTTCAACTTGAGCAGGCAGGCTTTCAATGATATTGTTTTACTGAAGGTTAAAAAAGTTATTGTGATACATGGCATCCCTAGAGTGGTTTCTCTTAATGGAATGCTCCCTATAAATCTTCTGGTCTATTCACTCTGCCACTTTCTTGTCCTACTTGTCTCCATCAGATGACTGAAGTGCCATTTTTCCCCATTGAGAATGACTATCAATTGCATAGAATAGAAGAAAATAAAGGGTCTTTAATTGCAAAGTCTGTAATGTTTACTTGTGAGAAGTTTGAAACAGAACTAAAAGAAAACTCATTCAAATAATATTGATTCAGTGAGGAAATTAATATCACAATATCATGTACTTCTTTATAGAATACACAAAAAACACTTTATGGTATTAGGTCCATGAACTTTTCTGTATTGCTATTATGTATATTAATACTTTGTATAGCAGAGAAACAATCCTTGCTGGAAAGAAGGTACATTGTCAAAATGGAGCTCTTACTTGTCTAGTACTCTCAGCTTTCACACCTCCAATGAACAATCTATGAAACTGACAACTTCAATTACATATTGTGATTTATTTTGAATTGAGCTATCTTCCTCTTTACATGGCACTCTGAAATTAACTGTTCACTATTTGTTAGAAACAAGTTTGATGCTGAAGGTACAGTAGTTCATCTGGCAGATCAAACCTCTGCTAAGCATTTTGCTGCTGTAGTAATTAAAATAAGGACATCTAAAATATAAAAGAAACACTTCAAATATTTTTTCTATATATAAGTGAAGACAAAGTCTATGCAGCAAGGAATTTGGACATGTAAAACACAGGAGAAAGTCTGTTTCATCTGGTGTGGATACAGGAATTTCACTCTGAGAAAACAGATATAAATGAACTGGCCAGTAGAGTCAGGGAAATCTCAGTACCTCGAAAACAGGTGTTAGACCAATAGTTTAATATGGGATATCGATATTTAGGTGAATGTTAAAGCTGAGTTTGTTTTTGGGGTAATGGGCTGTTCCTATATGTCAACATATGCACACTTATGGGCGCGCACACACGCATACACACACACACCATTTTTTTTTTCCATTTGTGGTCTGACAGTGAAAAAATTCAGAAAACGAATCACCAAGATCAGAATTGAAATAATTTAAAAAACATCCAGGAAGGGGTCTTACACCTTTGCACCCAATTTATCTATTCCATGTAATGATAATGAGGAAAGGTTATAGTTATGAAACTTATTAAGAGATATTTGATGGATGGAATAGCAGTGGAAATTTGATGCAGGGCTTGATTAAAAGAAGAATGTTATAAGATTTATATTTTTAAAATATTTCACTGAAAACATGTTATATTAAAATCTGAATAGTTTAGAAATACAGATACAGTTTCTAATTGAAAGAGGCCAGACAAATTCAACAAAGTATTTTAGTACAATCAAGATATAAAGTACAATGAATGGGTTCATTTGAACAGTTGTGATTAATTTAAGTTCTCAAATTTCAAACTACATTTCTAAAAATATTAAAAAGAGACAAATTGTTAGATTGTTGTATAGATACAATAACTATGAGACACAGTGAAAAAAGAGTTGTCTTATTTTTAGCATCTTGTGTTTTCCAAATTCGTAAGAATTATCATGGTGCAGAACCTCAGAAGCATATGAAGCTGTATAAATATACTTGAGATAATTAATCGGTCATATTTCATGAAGTAAATGATAGCTTTCTTCCTCCTTAAATGTTGAAAAGCCTAATGAGTGTAAAATATCAAACGCACACCAGAATGTTTTCCTTTGAGTATTTTGATTCATTATTTCAAGTTTCAGCAAAATAGATATATATTGCTAAAAAAGAAAAAATAGCCTACTACCTATTTGTTTGTCTAGAGTTATGTCTACATGTTAAAAATGAAAGAACAAAAGAAGTAAAATAAATCTTGTAACATAATAATATAGAGAAACAATGTTAATTTTGGCAATTATTTAAATTGTATATATGGGAATTATTGCTTGAAGTACTAACAGAAAGGTAAGTTTTTAATATCTGATCAGAAGCATCTGAATATATAATAAAACTTCCTTTATTATTAAATTGAACAACATTATTTTAAAAACAAAGATAAGATTTTAAGCATTTTTGCGTAAAAGTATATGAATACATTTTTGTCAGTACTTGATTTTTTTAAACATTTGATAGTATGCATTAAAAACTTTATTTATACTTTATTTTAAAAAAACAAAGATAAGGAAAAAAATTTAAATATTTTTGCATAAACGTATACAAATACAATTGTGTCAGTGCTTGGCTTTTTTTTTCTTTTTTTTTTCCTTTTTTTTTCTTTTTTTTTTTAAAGGTTTGATACTCTGCATTAAGTCTTACTATTTACAATGAGCAAAAAGTATATGTAAAACAGGGTGTAACCCGGAATTTGTCAACATGTTCTTGATGTGTAAGGATTAAGCATGACTTTTTTTTTGTTTTTTGTTTTGTTTTGTTTTGTTTGGTTTTTTCTTGAACTTCACACAGTCTGTGAGTTGTTTCTCAGGCAGTCCAAGCCTCTGGGGTTAGCATCCCACTATCAGTGACTGCATATTATGTCTGTTTTTTGTGACTGGTATATCCCACTCAGGATGATATTTTCTAGATGCAGACAATTTCTTAAGAATTTGGATAAGTTATTGTTTCTGGTGGTTGAGTAGTATTCCACTGGGTAAATGTACCACAATTTTTGTATCCATTCATCTACTGAAGGACATCGGGGTTCTTTCCAGCTTCTGGCTATTATAAATAGAGCTGCTATGAAAATTGTGGTGCATGTATCATTGTTATCATTGTGCATGTATCATTAAAGTGTCTTTGGGGTACATGCCCAGAAGTGGAATAGCTAGGTCTTCAGGTAGTATTATGTCCAAATTTCTGAGGTATCACCAACTGATTTCCAGAGTGGTTGTATCAGTTTACAACCCCACTAACAGTGGAGAAGTGTTCCTCTTTCTCAACAACCTCTCCAGCATCTGATGTTATCTGAGATTTGAATCTTGGCCAATCTGACTGGAGGGAGGTAGAATATCATGGTTGTATTGATTTGCATTTTCCTGATGGCTAAGGATGTGGAGTACTTCCTTAGATGTTTATCAGCCATTCGATATTCCTCACTTGAGAACGTTTTGTTTAGCTCTGTACTCCATTTTTTTAATAGGGTTGTTTAATTCTCTTGTGTCTAGCTTTTTGAGTTCTTAGTATACCTTGGATATTAGGCCTCTATCTGATGTGGAGTTGGTAATGATCTTTTCCCATTCTGTTGGCTGCCGTTTTGTTTCCTTGACAATGTTCTTAGCCTTACAGAAACTTTGCAATCTCATTAAGTCCCATTTGTTAATCTTTGACCTTAGAGCTTGAATCATTGGTGTTTTGTTCAGAAAAATTTCTCCTGTGCCTATATGTTTTAAGGTTTTCCCTACTTTCTCATCTAATAGTGTATCTGGTTTAATGTGGAGATCTTTGATCCACTTACACTTGAGCTTTGTACAAGCAGATAAGAAAGGGTTTATTTTCATTGTTTTGCATAATGAGTGCCAGTTGGACCAGCACCATTTGTTGAATAGTCTGTCCTTTTTCCATTGAATGTTTTTGATCATTTGCCTAAAAATCAGGTGACCATATACACAAGGGCTCATTTCTGGATCTTCTATTCTATTCTATTTATCCGCATGCCTATTTCAGTACCAGTACCATGCAGTTTTCAGCACAATTGTCTTGTAATATAGGTTGAGGTCAGGGATAGTGATTCCTGCAGATGTTCTTTTGTTGTTGAGGACAGATTTCGATTTCCTAGGTCTTTTGTTACTCCATATGAAATTGCACATTGATCTTTCCAACTCATTGAAGAACTGGGTTGGAATTTTGATGGGGATTGCATTGAATCTGTAGATTGCTTTTGGTAGGATGGCCATTTTAAAAATGTTGATCCTTCCAATCCATGAGCATGGGAGATCTTTCCATTTTCTGAGATCTTCCTTGATTTCCTTCTTTAGAGGTTTGAAGTTCTTATCATACAGGTCATTCACTTGCTTAGTTAGAGTGACACCAAGGAATTTCATAGTTTTGTGACAACTGTGAAGGGTATCTTTTCCCTAATTTCTTTCTCCACATGTTTGTCCTTTGAATATAGGAAGGCTACTGATTTGTTTGAGTTAATTTTGTATCTAACCACTTTGCTGAACTTGTTTATCAGCTGTAGGAGTTCTCTGGTAGAATTTTTGGGGTTACTTAAGTACACTATCATGTCTTCTGCAAAGAGTGATGTTTTTACCTCTTCCTTTCCGATTTGTATCTCCTTGATCTCCGTTTGCTTTACAATTGCTCCAGCCAGGACTTAGGGCTATGAGTTTTCCTCTCAGTACTGCTTTCATTGTATCCCATAGGTTTGGTTATGTTGTGTTTTCATTTTCATTGAATTCTAGAAAATCCTTAATTTCTTTCTTTATTTCTTCTTTGACCCTGCTATTGTTTAACAGAGCCTTGCTTAGATTCCATGTGTATGTGGGCTTTTTGTTGTCTTTGTTGTTGTTAATGACCAGCCTTAGACCATGGTGATCTAAGAGGATGCATTGGAATATTTCAAACTTCTTATATTGATTGAGGCTCGTTCTGTGTCCAATTCTGTGGTAAATTTTCGAGAAGGTGTAATGGGGTGCTGAGAAGAACCTGTATACTTTTACTTTAGGATGATATGTTCTGCAGATATCTATTAATTCCAGTTGATTCATAGTCTCTTCTAATTTTACAGTGTCCTTGTTCAGTTTTTGTTTCCATGATCTGTCCATTAAAGAGAGTGGGATATTAAAGTCCCCCACTATTATTGTGTGGGGTGTAATGTATTTTTTGAGCTTTACTAGGGTTTCTTTTATGAATGTGTGTGCTTTTGTATTTGGAGCATATATGTTAAGGATTGAGAGTTTCTCCTGACAGATTTCCCCAGTAATGAGTAAAAAGTGTACTTCCTTATCTATTTTGATAACTTTTGGTTGGAAATTTACTTTATTCGATATTAGAATAGCCACTCCAGCTTGCTTCTTGGGGCTGTTTGATTGGAATTTTTTTCCCACCCTTTTACTTTGAGATAGTGTCTGTTTTTGTCTCTGAGATGAGTTTCCTGTATGCAGCAAAAGGCTGGATTTTGTTTATGTATCCGATTTGATAGCCTATGTCTCTTTATTGGTGAGTTGAGTTCATTTATGTTAATAGATATCAAGGAATAGTCGTTTCTGTTTTCTGCCATTATTTCTTTCGTAGGTTGAGTTTTGTCTGTGTCTTATTCTTCTTTTGGTTTTCTTGCTTAAGAGTTTTCTTGTTTTTACTAGGATGTAGTTCCCCTCATTGAATTGGGTTTTCCACCTATAATTCGCTGTAGTGCTTGGTTTGTTGTCAGTTATTGTGTATATTAAGTTTGCCTTGAAATATCTTTATCTCTCCACCTATGGTGATTGATAGTTTTGCTGGGTATAGCAGCTAGGGATGGCACTGGTGCTCTCTTAGGGTGTGCATGATGTCTGTCCAGGCTCCTCTAGTGTTTATAGTCTCTGTTGAGAAATTGGGTGTGATTCTGATTGGTCTGACTTTATATGTTACCTGCCCTTTTTCCCTTACTGCTTTTAGTATTCTTTCTTTATTTTGGGCACTTGGTGTTTTGACTACTATGTGTGGGGAGGAATTTCTTTTCTGGTCCAACCTATTTGGAGTTCTGAATGCTTCTTTTATGGTCGTGGTCATCTTATTCTTAAGGGTAGGGAAGTTTCTTCTATGATTTTGTTGAAGATATTTACTGTGCTTCTTAGTTGATATTCTTCTCCCTCTTCAATTCCTATTATGCTTAGGTTTGTTCTTCTCATTGTGTCCTGGATCTCCTCGACATTTTGGGTTAGGAGCTTTTTGGTTTTTGCATCTTCTCTGGCTGTTTTGTCTATGTTTACAATGTTTTCTTCTGCCCCCGAGATTCTCTTGTCCATCTCTTGTATTCTATTGGAAATGCTTTCTTCTGTGACTCCTGATCTCTTTTTTAGGTGTTCTACCTCTAGGGTTATCTCTTTAATTGTTTTATTTATTCTGTCAATTTCTGTTTTAAATTCGTTCTTCTATTCTTTCATCTCTTTGTTTCAGTATTTCTCTAGTTTTTTTGAGGTCTTTAAGAGTTTTTCTTGTTTTCTCGTTAAAAGCTTCTGATTTTTTTGCTTTTCCTCCCGTTCTTGTTTAAGGATCTCTATCAGCATCTTGAGGTATGATTTCAGGTCTATGTTTTCTTTTTCTGGATTGTTTGGCATTCCAATGTTTGCTGTTATGAGAGAGCTGGATACTGGTGTTGCCAGGTTGTATTGGTTTCCTTGGAATATACTCTTTCACTTTCATCTTGCCATCTTGTTGTCAGTGATATGTTCTTGCCTTTTCCTTCTATCTGGTCTGTTTTCCTGGATCTCCACTGGTCCAGGTGGTGGATGGTTTGAGCCCTGTTCTTTGCCCCAAAGCCACCAGGTGGGAACAGAGGTCCCAGTGGTGGGTTCCTGGTTCCTGGGTCAGGCAAAGTAGGGGCGTGCTTTCCGTGCGCACTGGGCAGAGATCTCTTTGCTCCCTGGCTGCCCAGATCTCCTACTCATCATTCTTTAAACCTTTGGTAATTGCTGGTCCCAGTGGAAGATGGGCCCAGCCCTGTTCTGCGTCCTAAAGTCACCGGGTGGGAACAGAGGTACCAATTCTGCGTTCCTGGTCCCTGGATCAGGCAGGGCAGAGGTGTGCTTTCTGTCCGCACTTGGCAGAGATCACTCTGCTCCCTGGCTGCCTATATCTCCTATTCATCAGTCTTTAAAACTTTAGGAACTTATAATAAAACTTCTTTCTCCCTGTTATTTATCTATTTTCTCTTCCTTAGTATGTTGTAAATGCACAATATGTCCACATTTTTTCTTCATATAGTAATTACCAGTGGGGTAGTCTTTCAAATATCAACCCAAACCTACAAACATGTTTCTGTAAACTTCTTTCCATAATTCCAAAAATCAACTTCTCAATGCAGCGAATTGGAAGACAAGATACGACAGAGGGAAATGTCTACATCTTCCTCTGAACACCATGCTCTCGATACTACTAGCAGCTGGACATGGCAATCTTCTAAATAGAATCAGTTATATATAAGAGTCCAATTTTTCCACAGCCAAACATTAGATGGAGTTTGGGTAATCCAGTTGAAGAAGGAAAGAATGATTTCCAGAGACAGAAAGATCAAGGACACCATAAGAAAAGTATTAGAATCAATTAACCTAACCTTATAGGAACTCACAGAGACTAAACCCACGACCAGAGAGCAGGTGTGGGACTGATACAGGTCCTCTGCTTATATGTTACAGCTTTCTAACTTGGACTTCTTGTGGGATTCCTAAAAGTAGGATCAGGGGCTCTCTAACTCTTCTGACTTTCTTTAGAATTCCTCCACTCCTACTGAATGGCCTTGTCCAGCCTTAATATAAGTGAAGCTGCCCAGTCTTAAAGAAACTTGATATGCCATGTTTGATATATATATATATATATATATATATATATATATATATATATATATGGGAGGCTGGCCCTTTTCTGTAGAAACAGAATTGTAGGAAGTTGAGGAAAGAGGCAGTTGAGAGGTGGTGTGGCAGACTAGGAGAAAAAGAGGGAAGGAAATTCTCATTGGGTTTATGAAGATGGTGATGATCTGACAATAATAATTAATAGAAAGCACTTAGCATTTATGTTAACCCAATATTCACCTGCATATTAAAATATAGTTAAAATGTATAACCCACTTGTCAACTAAAAAATTTAAGCATAGAGATATGATGAGACATTCTGTAAGATATTCTATCGGGTGGGAGAGTCTTGCTTTTGTCCTAGACAATGAGAATACTTCTTTATGCTATTGTTGCCTTGGCTGTTGGATAAAGTAAAGCAATAAACAGAAAAAAAAAGTGGTGTTTGTTTTAGGAGACATAATTACCTAGGTGTTGCGGTTATCATTGTTTGGATGACTAAATGCTAAACATGTTCCTGTTTACAATAAGAGAGAACATTCTCAAGTTATAAGTCAGTGGGAAGACCATGAAAATTGAGGTACTCAATTCTCACCATTGATTGATCTATTGCCCAATTGAAGTGGTCGGAAGTAGTCAAAAGTAAAGCACACAAGCCTCTTGTTACTGCAATAGCGAGGCAAAAGAGTCAGTTTTAGAGCTCAAGACTGCGAGGCTTGTCCATGTTTACAGAAAGGGAAGGCAATTAGTCATTATGCTATAATGGGAAGTGGGACAGCGAGGGAGGGTGATCTGTCGATGTATTATGACTTAAGGGCCCCTTGGCACTGAGTTCATCTTTTGGGTACTAACTATAGCTTGAGATTTAAACACAGGCAGCACTGGCATAAAAGAAAATGTATTTATAATTGATAAGCAGGGCCACAGTGTGGTCAAGCTCACAATTACTTCAATTCTGCTTCTTTGAATAACCCCCAAAGTGTGTGTTTCTGGCACTCATTCTATGATTTTTTTTTTTCTGAAAACAGCTCTTCAGTTAGATTTCATCATCTCTTTCTCAACAATATTCATGTTTTACAATATTACCAAAGTAGAAAAAACCCCTATCATATTTACTTACTATATGCATTAGGGAGAGAACATCATAACAAGATTAAAGATTTGTAATTATTTGGAAATTAAGCTTATTTTACCCAAAGAAATCAATACCAGAATTACATAATGCTTATTGTTAACTATAACAGAAGAAAAGGAGACCCTGGTGAATAAGAAACAGACGCAAAAGTTAAGCAAGGTTATAAATAATATGAATGAAATACAAAATAGTAACCAAAGAGGAAATGCTGATGGTGTTACTCTCAATGATGGACAAAGCTGCATAGTGCATAATGTAAGGAAACCTCTTTAGTTTTCTTTTAACTGAAAAGATATTTTAGTACAATAAATTTACAGTTCACCCTCACCTATTTCTCCCAGATACTTCTTATTTTTTTACTCTTCCAAATTCAGAACCTTCTATTGCTTTTTCTCATTAGAAAATTAACACATATCATAAAAATCACAATAAAATTAAGGAAACACACTAGAATAAGACAAAACTGAACACAGAAACAAAGAAAAGAGCCAAAGAAAAAACACAAGAAACAATTGTGCAAGTGTGTGTTTTATTAGGGCAACTTTGATTGAGTGATATTTCACCACAGCAGGGCAGAAGTCTAGGATTCATTGTCCTTCATCGCATACACAGGACTAAGCATTGTAGGAGAATGAGAGAGGATCAAGGGAGCTAACAGGTGCTTGGTAATAAGGACACTTAAAAATTCAAACAGGTTTGATTAGTTTCTGTCATTTTCAGTACATGCTTATAAATACATAAGCTTTCTTACTCCCGAGTGACACATTCCCAAGGAGTTGATTTGGGTAAGATACAATATTTAGATGATTTATGTATAACTCAATAGGTCAAAGCCACTATGGGAAAACAAAAATAAAAGAAAATAAAAAACAAGCAAACAAACAAAAAATCATGGTCATGTTCAAGAGATTATCGGAGGGGTCCTAGTATGAGCCACAGGTTAAAGCAAACAGTGCACTTTGGGGCTGTTTTGTTCTTTCTCAGTAAGAAATTTTATTAGGTGCTAAAATCATGCCTGAGATTATACCTGAAGCTTGACAGAAACTATTTAAGTGCATCTTTTTGTCTTTGTTTTAATGTTGCAAAAGGGAATATTTAATATTGGTCTAGTTTGTGGCATATTTAACATGAGAAACATTTGAATATTCCAAGGCTAAGCCCTGTGCAGATTAGAGGTCAGAGGGACCTAGACAGTACACTAATATGGACACTTTATCAAATTAAGAAATAAAAGGTATGGAAGAGATGGTGTCATTCACTGATTAGAATATGTGTGCAACTTGAATGCAACAATAGATTCCAACTTCAGCCACACACATAAGTTTATACATACAAAGACACTGTGACACACACACACAAACACACACACAAACACACATGCACAGAGACAGAGAAAGAGGGAGATAGAGAGAGAGGGGAACATGTTTACACATACATGCAGACCTCTATGTACACATGTGCACACACACATGTATTAAGATTTTAGGATTGCTTGCATAATCTTTTATAATTAGAGATGACACCAGTTGGGCCAAAAGGACATGACAAAAAGTTTCTTTTTAGTCATTTGCCTCCTAGGCATCATTTGAGATATATAAACATCAAGATATCCTCATCTTCTACAATGTCATGGTAAGTAACATCCTTTTTGGTAATTGATGGTACTTGCTAATTTTGAGCAACATCAAAGACATTCAGTAATATAAAAATACTGCACTGAAGAAAAAATTGTTTTACTTGAAAATAAATGAGATATGTCTGAGAAAAAGAGAATGAAATATGAAGAATAACTCACTTTCAAGATCTAAAATTATGAAAAGCACCCCCTCCCATACATTCACCTTGGAGCATTTTCTCACATAATCTTATTGTTGAACCAACGTATTTCATAAAGTCTAATACAGCAAACCCTTCTTTCTATCACTCTACAGCTCCATCATAAGGTTCATTTAATTTGTTCATTAGGATGTATTTTCTAGTTCTAATAAGCTTTCTTTGAATTCTTTTTTGTGTCTGTTGTTAATATTCACTTATGTATAAGAACAAGTGGCTAGAAAATTCTCTCTGCCTTTTTACATGAGCCATTACAATACAGTGGTACTCCATACCTTAGTGTAATATGTCAAATTAAATATTTAATATATTGCAATCAAATGTAAAATAAGGGAATTCATAAAACTAGTGTGATGCTCAACAAGAATTTTTGAAAAACTTAGTAGTTTAAGAATAAACAAAAACAAAAGAATTTTAGGAGAACATGTGGAATTCACTCACTGATATAGATTATACAAATTTTTAGTATCAATTTAATCAAAAATGATGATGGGTGATATGAGTACAGCTCATTGAAGGGCATATACACATGGACGTGCATTGTATGCATGTGCACACTCACACACACACAGGGAGAGAGAGAGGGAGATAGAGAAAGAGAGAGAGAGAGAGAGAGAGAGAGAGAGAAAGAGAGAGAGAGAGAGAGAGAGAGAGAGAGAGAGAGAATGAGAAATAGACATAAATTTTTAGTAAAGTATAGTAGTCTCTACAAATCCTACATCCAATAGAGGGCTAATATCCAATATATTCAAAGAACACAAGAAGTTAGACCCAAGAGAATCAAATAACCCTATTAAAAATGGGGGACAGAGCTAGACTAAGAATTCTCAACTGAAGAATATCGAGCGGCTGAGAAGCACTTAAAGAAATGTTCAACATCCCTGGTCATCAGGGAAATGCAAATCAAAACAACCCTCAGATTCCACTTCATACCAATCAGAAGTGCTAAGATCAAACACTCAGGTGACAGCAGATGCTGGCGAGGATGTGGAGAAAGAGCATCACTCCTTCATTGTTGGGGGGATTGCAAGCTGGTACAACCAATCTGGAAACAATTCTTGTGGTTGGTCAGAAAACTGGACATAGCTATACCATTCCTGGCCATATACCCAAATGACACTCCAACATCTAACAAGGACTCATGCTCCACCATGTTCCTAGCTGACTAATTTATAATAGTCTGAAACTGTAAAGAACTCCTACGTCTTTCAACAGACAAATGGATACAGATATTGTGGTACATTTACACAATGGAGTACAACTGAGGTATTAGAAACAATGACTTTATTCAATTCCTGGGAAAATGCAAGGAACTAGAAGCTGTTATCCTGATTGAGGTCACCCAAATACAAAAGAACACACATGGTATGCCCTCAGTGCTAAGCAGACACTAGCCCAAAGAGCTTGGAATACCCAAGAAACAATTCACAGACCTTATAAAGCTCAAAAAGAAGGAAGGGCTAAAGAAGGATACCTCAGTCCTTTTTAGAAGGGAAAACAAAACACTCATGGGAGGAAATACAGAGACAAATAGAGGAGCAGGGATTAAAGAAATGATCATTCAGAGACATTCTCACCTGGGAATCTACCCCATATTCAGCCACCAAACCCGAGCACTATTGCTGATGCCAAGAAGTGCATGCTGGCAGGAGCCAGATATGGATGTCTCTTCATAGGCTCTGCCAAAGCCATATTGATACAGTTGATGTTGCTTGCAGGTAATTATTGGACTGACCATTGGGACCTCAATGAAGGCACTAGAGAAAGGACTGAAGGAGCTCAAAAGATTTACAGTCCCATGGGAAGAACAACATTATCAAGTAACCAAACTCTCCAGAGCTCCCAGGGATTAAAACACAACCAATGAGTAAATGTGGAGAGACCCATGGCTCCAGGTGCATATACAGCAGAGGATGGCACTGTTTGGCATCAATGAGAAGAGAGGCCTTTGGTCCAATGAAAGCTTGTTTTTCCAGTGTAGGGGAATACCATGGCACTGAGGTGGGAGAAGGTTGTTGAGAGGAGGCACCTTCATGGAAACAATAGGAGGGAGAGGGGGATGGAAGTTTGGAAAGAAGATAACATTTGAAATGTAAATACAGAGAATATCCAATTTAAAAAAGTATACTAGTCTATATCATCTGCAGACACAAACCATTACATTGATTCTTTGTCCAGTGCAGGAAAATAAATCAAATTCTTAAAATTAGACAGAGCTGCAATTAAAAGTGATAATTTTTCAATTAAAAGTGATGTTTTGTTGCTAACACCCCCCAACCTTTAAATAAACACTTTCATTCCAAAGTAGACAGGCACAATTTGGCCCAGTCCTCTATGGTTCAGAACAATGTGTTTGAATTACCAGTTTCTGTTCTGAGGAAGCCATTTTTGTCTGTTCACTAAAACTTCATTGGTCGCATCACCACAGAATGACAATTTACAAGTCAGGAATAAGATAATGACAATTTTTTCATGTTTAACTTCTTTTAATATTCATAATAACCTTGTGCATTGTTATAGTATTTTATCATTAGGATTGGTCATTATTCCAGTTTCACAAAGTAAAGTTAAGAAAATTTAAATAACTTACTCTATATGATAAAAAGAGAACTGAGTTGGCCATTTTGTACATGGAAAGTGAAGGTCTAGAGGTTTGGACCCTCTCTTATGTAGTATGTTCACAGATGGTATGAAACTGAGATACCAACACAGCCTTTTCACTGTTACTCTTTGGTCAGCTGGAATTATTTTCACTCTATGGCATCAATGGGAGAAGAGGACTTTGGTCCTGCGAAGGCTTGAAGGCTCCTTCTTCCAGTGTAGGGAAATGCCAAGGCATGTAGGTGGAAGAGGGTGGTTGGGAGAGGGTGCACCTTCATGGAGGCAATGGGAGATCATGAGGGCATGGGATTGGGGGAAATGGAATAACATCTGAAATGTAAATACAGAGAATATCCAATAAAATGATAATGACATTATGATGACTTCTCTAGTTTCTTAATCTTTATAGTCAGAGGCATTCATTACAAAGACTAATGTTATATCAACCAGTTAATAGGATGGCTTTATTTTTTTGTTCCATTAGTTTGCTTTGTTACCCCATAATTTATTTCTATAATGAAAGATATTGAAAGTATTTTAGTATACGCATATATTAATCTTAAAAATATTTACCACCAGGGTGGAAACTTTAAATAGAATAGGTTATAAATGATGCATTAAAAATCTTCTATAAGACTCTCAAATTTAATGTAATATTATAATTTTATAAAATCTGCAGTTGCCATAAATGCCTAGAGGGCCTATAGCTTCATAGTAAACTTTTCCTCATAAGCGAATTTTTCTTACTAATGTTTGATAATATTTCATGAATAACTGATATGTTCCCTAAAATTTCAGAGGAAAAGATCTAATAAGTGTGTTTACTGGTGTATGCATGTGATGTCATCAGATAGATACTAAGAGGTTAGTTTCTACAGCTAAGTAGAAAATTCACATTTTATTAAAATGTGATCAGGAGCGAGTGCACCTTTGTGGAGACAAGTGGAGGGGAAGGGGGGATGGAAGCAGGGAGGGTGAAGAGGATAACATTTCAAATGTAAACACAGAGAGTATCTAATTTAAATAAATAATGAAAGAAAAACCAATATGCACAGCATAAACAAGTACTACATAAAACAATGCCAGTGTAAGATATAGTTAAGCTATACTGACCTCATTCTGTATCCATTTTCACTCCCTCTCCTCCTGTCCAGTCTTGTCCTTCCCGGCTCTGCCCTTCCTGTCCTTTTATCTCCCCTCCTCTGCACTTCCTTTTTCTCAATAATAAGATCTTACTCTGACTCCTAAACAAACTGATATTGAAAACACTGCATAGATTAGGGAAGTCAAGAAAATGTGGTCCTGAGGACTTGTTAATTGGAGTTCAGTGCAGCCCAGATGAAATGTAGTAACAATTCAGGATTATTGTTGAATAGTAGATTATAATAGCATAAATAGTGGACATCTGCTTAGCTTTTATGAAGTTTGAGGCTTATTGGGGAAAAGAAGTTGTGTGCCTTTTGTCTGGGAATTGAATGATCAAAGGCAAAACAAAAAACCAAGATTGGGATTGAAAATTTAAACAACAACAACAAAAATACTCTTTTACACATAATAATCAAAACAACAAATGAACAGAAAAAGAAAGTATATTATAAGAGGCAAGAGTAAAGACCAAATAACATATAAGGTCAGACCTAATATAATAACATCTGATTCTTCCGTGGAGACTATAAAGTCCAGAAGGGCTTGAACAGTTGTTCTAAGAATTCTAATAGGACATTAATGCCAGACCAGACTACTACACCCAGGAAATTTTCTAGTTATAATAGCTGTAGAAAATAAGGCATTCAAAGATAAAAGTTTAATATCTACTCACAACCCCATCTCTATAGAAGGGAATAAATAGAAGAATAACTCCAACCTATAGAAATTAATCATGCCAAAGTAAACAAAATATAATTTCAAAAGAAAATCAAAAGTAGGGAGGAAACACCACACACACACACACACACACACACACACACACACACACACACACACACACGGGTAGGGAAGAGAGTTAGAGAGCACAAAAGAATAGGAATCAAAAGAATAGGAATCAATAAACATTTTAACATCTCACAAAATAAACTCCAGAAGAAGTTAGAAGGAATCACACAAGGTCATTCAAGTCTTTTAATGAAACACTTTAAAGCTTAAATCACATAGTGATTCTAACACACTGATAGTGAGCAAATTCCAAACCTATGCTTGGCAGTATAAAGGTCATCCAGACAAAAATAAACAGAGAAATACTGTATCTAATTGACATTCTAAGACAAATGGAACTATCATATATTTATAGAACAGTTCACCACAGCACAAAATAATATGCTTACTTTACAGTACCTCATGGAACATCACCAAAACTGACTACATACTTGAAAAAACAAAACCAAGTTTCAACAGACACAAGAAAACTGAAATAATGATACACATTTTATCAGACCACTACATATTCAAGAAAACCATCAATAACAAATGCAATAAATTAAATAAAAATTAAAATTTTTAGAAGAAATGAATGTTAACATACAATATATTAAACTTATGGGATGTAATATAGGCAGTTCGAAGAAGAAACATCTTAGCAGTTAGTGCATACATAAGAAAATTGTATTAGAAAAAGATTTAGTAGTAGAAACTTGATAGTTACAAAAATCTAGAACAAAATTTGAACATAATTCTCCACAGTCCTGAAATTTCCCCGCTTTATATGAAAAAAAAACACACATACACATGTGTATAACTAAAACAATCTTGAATAAAAGAAGAAAGAACAAACAAAACAACAAAAACATGATGTTGGTACACAGACAGGTTGATCAATTAAATTTAATTGAGTACCAAAATAAGCTCACACAACTATGACCACTTGACTTACAATAAGGAACTAGATCCTATAAGCACAGGCACTAAAATAAAAAACAAAAAAAAAATAAGTAGGGTATCATCAAAATGAGTCATCCAGAATGGAACAATACAGACCCAGGAAAACAAATATAACATGCAATCATTTATATGCAGATATTAGTTTTTCAATCAATGATATTAATGGGACAATTTGCTGAACTGCTGTGTTAGACAGAGAATAAATATGGGGGTGTGACAGATATATTTCCTAGAAAAGAAAAATATAATGTGAATTAATAAATGGCATTTGAGATGGGCTAGAAGTATCATCAAGTATGGAGGTGAAAAAGAGTGGGTGATAAAAACAGAAATATGTGAAGAGACAGCCAAAATAAAAGCCATTTGAGGGCTAGTATGGATACCTAATATTAAATATATAATATGAATGCTATCTAAATTAAATCACCTAACAATGTGACAGACAGAATCTCTTGTCACCAAATAAAGCGTTGATCACTGCTATTGATTCCATCTATTGATTTGTTGGCTGAATGGTTCAATTCAGTTGCCCATGAAAATCCTCAAACAACCCAGAGTGTTACCACGATCATGTTTCTTTTTTTTTTTTTTTCATAAACTAATGGCAAGGCCTTATTTTTCATGACAATACCTCAACAAATTTTTGAATATTGGGAATATACTGGTGCCTTTCTAGGGCCTTCACTCCTATATTCTTTGGTACAGAAAGCTATCCTTACTATATGCTACCAATGGTGAAATATACACACAAATTCAGCCACAAAAACTCTGATATTCAATGCTGTCCTGCCTCCATGATATGCTAGCATTTTGATAATCTTGTGAGAGTGACTAACCAATCTGACTCACTTATGCAGCCAGACTCACATATACAGAGAGTGAAAGACAGTAGAACATGCAGCCTTAAATGAAATTTCTCTCTCAAATCCCTTCCCTCAGGGCTCAGGGAACCCCATGGAAGAGCAAGAGGGGATGGAGAGCACCAAGAAAAAAATAACTTCTAAATCAAATTCATTGAGAAAAGTAGGGATTCACAGTCTGAAGCAGCATGCGCAGTGCCTGCTTAGGTCTGCAGAATATAGGGATTTCTAGAACTAAAAGAAGATGTGGATACATGTCCCAATCCCAACCCAGAAGTTAGCTTTAATTTATAGCCTCTTACAAATGAAATTTTGTTTGTAGTGATGGAATTTCACTGGGGGAATAAACTACTCTTAATGAAGATGTTATGCTGTAAGTAGATGGCCAACAGGAAGGAATATATATGCTTCCTTGAAGGGTTCATATCTCATTATGTCCTGTCTGAGCTATTTTGTTCTTTTTTTTTTTTTTAGCAATTATCTGATTTATTATAGAGAAGATAGTGTGGTTGGAATTAAAAGAAGGCAGGCACAAGATACAATGAGGCCTGTCATTAGACGAGAAAGAAGGATAGACAAGAACAAAGTTTTAGTAAGAGGAAGAGAAGAAAAGCAAAGACAGGAGGAGAGGCAACATGGAAGAAGATACAGATAATCCTCTTTGCACATCTCTGCATAGATACAGGTTGTTATGAATATTTTATAAGAAATAGATTTGTACAGGATGATTTGTTCTATTTGGAAAAATTATATCATATCATTTGGCTCTGAGTTTATGGTATATATATTGGGTGGAAAGTGAAAATATTGACAAAATCTAAGTTAAAGTAATTGTTAAATTAAAAGTCTCTCAAGTTTAGAATTTGTTGAGCTTGTTGAATGCGGGAAGAGTTTGTAGTTAGCAGAGAGGCAGCCGGAAGAGATACTAACCAGAGATGAATTAATGTTAATTCTATACGGGGCTCTAGTGCTGCAAACATCTTGGGAGTGACCGCCCTAGTCAGAGAGAACCAGTGGACATCATGGAATGGTGACAGACTGAAACAAGTCATCAACCTTTTCATATTTACAACAATAATATAGAAAATGCATGTGCATGTGTGTGTGTGTGTGTGTGTGTGTGTGTGTGTGTGTGTGTATGTTCTCATATATATTTTTTTCTTCTTTCTTTTTATTCTACAGGTCCTTAGTGTGTAAATTATGGCTTTCAGTTAGGTGTTTCTGTTGGGTTCTGCATGTATGAACTAGTGGATCTCTGTTGTTTGGGCATCCCTTATGCTCATTTTTATTCTGTTTCTTGTGTTCTAAATTTGGGACACTAATTCTCTCCCATATTAAATATCACATTACTTATTATAGCATATTTTATTTTATTTTATTATTCCTTAGATATTTATTTGTTTTTGGAATACAGGATCAAGAAGAAAAGAGAGGAAGATAAGCATTGGAATAAGTAGAGGGAATAGAAACCATAATTAGAATATATGAGAAAAAAAATCTACTTTCAAACAGATGAAAATCTTTGAAATATTTTAGGTAATACAAGTATACTATGATTATAACTGACACAACTCATATCACATTTATTAATGGTAAAGTATTAAAAATACTTTAAGTTTGAATTATGTATACTGTAATTCATATATTTACTTCCCCAATAGTTTCACTACAAAAGAATATGATAATATTTTAACTGGTATTATAATATTTAAATGTATATATATTTGAATGGTGCAGAAGCCCAAAAGAACCTACTCATTCTGGATATAAATTTGGCTTCACGTTTTATTGGTGGAAAAGAAAAAGCTATTTTTCTATTGCTAAATGAATAAAACCTATTTGTAAGGGAAAAAAAAGCCACTCTGGAAATCAATCTTGTAGTTCCTCAGAAATTGGAAATAGTTATTCACTCTTAGGCATATAGCCAAAGGATGCCCCACCAGACCACAAGGACATATACTCCCTCATGTTCATAGCCTTATTTGTAATAGCCAGAAGCTGGAAACCACGGTGATGTCTATCAACCGAGAAATGGATACAGAAAAAGGGTTCATCTACACAGTGGAATACTATTCAGCTTTTAAAACCAAGGGTAGCATGAATTTTGCAGGCAAATGGATAGAACTAGAAAATGTCATCCGTAGTGATGTAACTCAGTTCTAAAAGAACATGAATAGTGTGAAACTCACAGATAAGTGGATATTAGACAAAAAGTACAAAATACCTAGAATACAATGTGTAGACTGTAAGTATATCAAGCAGAAATGCCCAAGAGAGGAGGCTTCAATCCCACTTAGAAGGGGGAAGGAAATTATCAACAAAAGAAGGGAGGTTAGTGGGTAGTATGGCAGGGGGAGGGAAGTGGAAGGGAAAAGAGGGACAGTATTAGATATGGAGAAAGGGGAAATGAGAGAATCCTCTCCAGTAAATAGGTTCTCAAGTGGAGGGACAGGCTTATTAACATATAGTCAAAATTCCTGATCCAGAATTGTCAAAAAGAACTGCAGGGACAAAAATGGAGAAGAGACTGAAACAGAGGTGATCTAATGACTGGCCCAACTTGAGATCCATCTCACTGGGGTTGGGGGGAGGGGAATAAAGGCCTGAAAATACTGAGCATGCATGGGCTGATTAAAGGCCCCTGGCATATATGTAAGAGAGGTCTTCCTTGTCTGGCCTCAATGGAAAAACATGAGCTTAATCTTCAAAAGACTTGAGGCCCCAGGGAAGGAGAAGGCTGGGTACAGGGGAGCATACTCTTGGAGGCAAAGGAAAAGAGAAATCAGATGAGGAACTGTAGGATGGGGCTCTGAGGTGGGGGCAATGACTGGAATGTAAATAATTAAAAAATAAAAGAAAAATTAAAAAAGAAAAAAAAAAGAAGAAAAAAAAAAAAACGTACCCTCTTTGGTAAGAAGAAACCCTTCTGTTAAGAAATAAACTGTACCACTGTGAGATGTCTGCTCTCTCTACTCTATCTGTACCTCTTTTGGGTACTGCTGTTCTGTGTTCTTCTCTTCTCTTCTCTTCTCTTCTCTTCTCTTCTCTTCTCTTCTCTTCTCTTCTCTTCTCTTCTCTTCTCTTCTCTTCCCTTCCCTTCCCTTCCCTTCCCTTCCCTTCCCTTCCCTTCCCTTCCCTTCCCTTCCCTTCCCTTCCCTTCCCTTCTCTTCTCTTCTCTCTCCTCAGCTATGATATGCTCCTCTTACCTCTTCTCTCTAAGCTCTGTCCACTTTTTAAATGAAAAACAAAAACAACACTCTATGGACATTGTTTCCAGAACTCATACTTTTTCAGGATACACGATCATAAAGTATTCCAAGCATCTTTATTTTTTCAAAAGTTTACAAGAAGTTTAAAATTAAATGTAAATCATAAATTAAATAAGATGTGAAAACAAAGATGTTTACACCTGGTTACATTAAGACTAGTTATCTAACTAAACATTCATTATTTGCAACAAGGTCCATTGATTCATGAGAAGCTAAACACTATAATTCTTATCTATAAGTTAACATGCTATGTCAAGAGGGAAATCATCTTTCTAATGGCTAATTATTACTGGAGCTTTATATAGATAAATTCAGTCAATATTTTATATTCTGTTTTTCACCTACAATAAAATAAAAGGAAATAAAGTCATTGCATTTTATGACTTTTGGTTTTCACATAGTGGTTTTATAGCCTAAAGGAACATTTTCCTTAATCATAAATCTGTTTCCTGCTTGCTATCTGTCTTAGTGTAAATAAACCATGATGCATGAAGACTTTCAGAACCTTAATTGCAGCCTTCTCTATAAGGGGTTCAATAATTGCTAACATACATTTAGGAATTTTATAGAATCATTGTTAGTAATTAAGAATCATATGTCTATGTAGTGTACAAAAGAGTAAATATTCATTAATCTGCAGAAAATCTACCCAATGCCATAAACTCATGTTCAAGTATTATTAAACAACTTGAATAATGATAGGAAAGGCAAAACAGCTTCAAGAATAAATACAGATGTATGATTTCTGAAAACTTTGCAGCTCCAAATTATCCACCACAGACAATGCAATAATATGTGTTGTCACCAGAATATCACTTGTATACTTTTAGGCTTTCATATAAGGTTCCTGAAACATATGATTATTTTCAATTTCCCACCTGAAGCCTAGATGTAATGAGAAGTAATGGTATTTATGCTTGAATTATGTCATTATAACATGAATAATGTATGATTATTCCATTTCTAAATATCTAATACCTAAAGACATCCAAATAAATACATGGAACTAAAATTTGATATTTAGTAGAACAAATAGACAGACTTTTTCCTTAGAATCAACTAGATTTAAACATTATTGTGGGGTGAGGTATCAAGGAAAATTTACAACTTCTTTGCACCTTTAGAATTCCATATTCCAACTTATACCAATAAAACAAGTTTCCATTGGTATGAATTAGTATAAGGGCCCCTCCAGTTATACCTGAAAATTTGGTTTTTGAATAAATTTTGTAAATAATATCTGCTGTCTGTTTATAACTCAACCTTCTTGGAATTCCATTTTTAAGTGTTCTCATCTTGTAAAAGGTTATAAATGCCAGATTATGATCTAGTATTGGCTGAAGGAAAAGGATTGAAGCCTTGAGGGCCAGCAAAAGAAATGTAAACACACAACCTTAGAAGTTAGGAGGTTGGCAATGCCCTCCAGAATATACCAGAGACCTGGTACATTGTCTAACCTGGGAGGTTAGAGACTTTCAGGAATCAAAGGGAAGGAAGGACCTTAGGTGAAATGCCCTCTCCCTAGTGGGAAGAGGGAACTATTAGAGTCCACCTCCAGCAGAAAGACAGGACATCAAGTGAGGGATAAGGTTGCTATCACAAAGTCAAATATCTAACCCATAATTGTTCTTGTCTGAGAGAACTACAGAGATGGAAATGGAGAAGATTCTGAGACAAAGAAGATCCAGAGACAGGCCCAAAGTAGGATCTAGCTCAAGGGGTGGGGGGTAGTTCAATGAGACTTTTACTGGGCATATAGAGAACTCACAAAAAGGGACTTATCATGACTTCCCCATTAAATACCCAAAAAAGCAGCTGGAAGAATCAGATGCAGATATTTGCACCCAACTAATGAACAGAACTGATGTCCCCTGTGGTTGAATTAGGGTAAAGATAGAAGAAGTTGAGTAGGAGGGCCACCCTGTCAGAGTACCAACAGTCTCAATTAACCTGAATCTCTGAGATCTCTCAGATACTGACTCACCAACCAGGCAGCAAACACCAGCTGATATGAGGCCCCCCAACACATATATACCAGAAGACTGCTGGGTTTGGATTCAGTCAGAGAAGACGCACCTAACCCTCGAGAGACTGTAGGCCCCAGGAAGATTAGAGGTCTAGTTGTTGAGGTGTAGACATCCTCATGAAGAGAGGGAGGAGTTGGGTAGGATGTTTGGGATGTGAAACAGTCAGAGAGTAGACCAGGACAGGTATAAAATCTGGAGAGTAAACAAAAAAAGATTAAATATAAAGAAGGAAAAATAAGTTTTTGAATGTAATAGCCTGTGTACTTCAGATGGTGAGAAACACTAGTTCATGACGATCAGAAATCATAGATAGTGTTTCATATACTTTTAGTCTTCCTTAAAGAATAAACATAGTGTCCTGATGTGCTTATGTAAACATTAGCATCCTCTTTCCTCTTTCTTTTTCAAGTGTTAAGTTACAAATGAGCCTCATCGTGCTCATGAGGCAAATACCTTGTACTTTTAGTTATTTTTACCTAGATCATATGCCAGTGCACCCCTTAGTACTTGAGTCATGGTGACATTTAAATGACTCCCAAGCAGGTGTGCACTACAGTTTATTACCAGTTGTGGCTGGACATAGCTGCAGGGGGAATTTTACATTGAACAGTTTCGCTTTCAGAATGATGATGAAGGTACTGGATTTTTGCTTTCACGTGGAAGCTTTGAATGGTGGAAGAAGAGTCTCTATATTCATAACTATCAAATAAGACCTTAGTTACAACGCTAGAACTTAGACAATTGTGTGAAGACTATCATTAATATTGTGACACAAACAATACCTAAAATTGCTTGCCATTTGACACTAATCAGAAAAATCACTACATGATTTGGAAAATAGCAAGTGTCTGGGTCAAGAATAGGAATTTTTGTTGGATGTCTTATATTTGTTTAATTCAATAGCATTCTTAGGACAATAACTTAACCAAAGTCTTATCTTATGTTCTTTTGTATGTTTTTATAGAATAGCTTTGGGATATCTAGAACTCACAGAAAGTCATATCTCACTGTACACATCTTAGAAGTTTATGTTTCTCATTTTCTCACTTTGTCTCTTATCTCTTTTCCTTGCTTCCAGATCAATCCATCAGATAAGAACTTAGTATGAATAGAGAAAGAAAGCTTCTCCACCAAAGACATGTAAGAGCTTTGCTAAGCGTTTACCAGAAGAAATGATGGTATAGGAGTGAGAAGGCCAGAATGGAAGGGATACACTTGAATATTAGGGCAGGTAAAAGTGATCTTGCATGGAAAACCTCTGTATTTTTTTGCAAGGATACAGAAAATAGAATTTGTAGTTGTGGAGATGTAATGGCTTATAGAATATTCACGTGCATTTCAAAGTACCGTGGGTACAGTACCGAGAAGAGTGGTTAGAGGTTTGGATATTTGAATATTATAGAATACATTTTTAATACTAGATCACTGCTGATTATTCTTCCCCTGAAGACTTTCTTCACTTTAATAATAAAGAATGTATTCTTGAGTGAGTGATGCAGTGGGCAAGGTCACTATTAGTTGCACATGGCAGCCTAGTTAGGCTGGGCATGATTTGCAGTGAAACTGTGTTCATTAGTGGCAAAGTGAAAACTAGTAATTGAGAAAAGCAGAGACCAGGCAGTAGCATCTCATGGTGTCAAGGTCACGTTAGGTAGTTTTAATGTACAGAAAATGCTGGGGGGAGGGGTGAATTGGAGTCCTGACCTACTAGGAGTTCATAGCTATTTCTTGTAGATTGTTGTGTTCTTCCTGGCTGTGTAGATAGCCACTGGCTTCTGTCTGTTATTTAAATTGTTGACTAGGCTAAACATATAATTCTATTTAATAAATAGTATATATGAGGTCTCAGATTCCATCCCATCAACACCATCATAAAATAAAAATTTGGCAATGGAGAGGGAACATGAAACCTCCTCTATTTTAGGCTAGTATTGATACTAAAATACAACTATTCGACCTATATGTTTTTGATGACAAACAGCTTTTGATCTAACCCCAGTAATGATCATTTTTAAAATGGAACTAAATACAATTACTTGAAGCAGCAAAAAAAAAATGTCCAGTGATCACTTCAAAATACATGTTTTAGATCATTTATATACCTGCAAATAATCCCAGTTGTTCCTCAGTAATGAATGGTTGTCAGGCCCTTCATTGATTTCTTAATTAGATTTCATGGTTAATCCTCTATATTGCATTCAGTTATATTGGCAAGTCTGTCTTATGAGTAACTGAAACTAATATTAAGGGAACTGCTCTTCTGCAATAAAAGCAAAAATCTTGTCTGTTCAAATTAGTGACTCTAAAAGACAATCTCTCTGCTGAGTGCAGTTTGGTAATGCCATTGAAACCACTTCTCCTGCTTTCCTTGGCTTTCACCTCTGGTCTTTTAACTCCTCATATCACTTTGATCATAAATTTAATCATTTTTCTTACTCTTAAAATTGGATAAGAAAGAAATTACCTCATGTGGGTATTTTGAGACTGTACACCTTCATGCATGATAACAGAATTACCTGTTTATGCACGGAATGGCCACTGTTGCATGATGTTTTGCATATTTCTATCACACAGCATTTTGAGTCAGTACTAGAATGATAATTTGTGTTAGTAATGAAGCTCCCAAAGTGTGTTCTGAATCATCGAGGAAAGATGAGACTAGGTTCAGAATAGCTTTGTTCCAAGTGAGTCATCTATCTCATTAATCTACTAAATTAAGCCTCAAAGTCCTTGAGAGTACTTATGCAGAGAAATACTCCACAGAGTTCCTATTACATATTTCCCTCCCCGATTTTTGAAGTCAATGTGAGCCTGTGGAGAAAGATCTTCACTTATACCAGTTACTACACACTCCTTTGTAAGTAATAGGAAGATCTTTTGTAGATACTTGTCCTCAGAGACACAGGGCTGGAAAGCCTTTCAACAGAGTAATTTTGAAAATAAGCAGCAATATTGGCTGCCTTTGATGGCTGTATATGTGCTAGATCCCCAGGTGGATCTGGATGGCCTTTCCTTCAGTCTCTGCTCCAAATGTTGCCTCCGTATTCCTTGTGAGAATATTTTTGTTCGACCCCAGGGATTCAGCCCATATACAGCCACCAAACACCGACAATTTTGCTGATGCCAAGAAGTGCATGCTGACAGGAGCCTGATATAGCTGTCTCCTGAGAGACTCTGCCAGAACCTGACAAACACAGAAGTGGATGATTGCACCCAAACATTGAACTGAGAATCAGGTAGTTAATGGAGGATTTAGAGAAAAAAATTAAAGGAGTTGAAGGAGTTTGCAACCCCATAAGAATAACGATACCAACCAAGCAGAGCTCCCAGGAACTCCAACACTATCCAAAGAGTACACAAGGGCAGACCGATGGATCCAGATGCACAGTGAACAGAGGATTGTCTTGTCAGGCATCAATGGGAGGAGAAGCCCCTCTTCTTCACATGAGAGATCCTGTGAAGACTTAATGCCACAGTGAAGGGGAATGTCCAGTCAGGTTGGCAGGAGGTGGTAAGTTTGTGGGTAAACACCCTCATAGAAGCAGGAGGAGGAGGGATGGGTTAGGGGATATAGAGGGGAATCTTGGAAAGGGAATAACATTTGAAATGTAAATAAAACATATCCAATAAAATAACTAAAAAAAGAAAAAAGGAATGAAATAAAATAAACAGAATTTGCAAAGCTTCAAATTGCAAATACTTTTAATCTTTAAAATGTCCTTACTGGGCTAATATTTTCTAATTTTATGCTAATCATCTTTCTATTGTTTCTAGCCTCAAAATATAAATTTTATTTTATATCATATTCAAACTTTTCAACTAAGTGATAATATTTTTTTTTTTTTTTTGATTTTCAAGGAACTAAAAGAGTGTCATATCACTGAGTTTTCTCCCATGGTTTTAAGATCCTAATTCCATCATTTGTAAAATATCTTAATTTTATTCATGAAGTTCAGACCTACTGTGGTTTTAAGGTTATCTATTTATCTTTACCATATGTTATTCTCCTTAAGTTTCAGTTTATTTTCTGAATGAAAACTGAGGAAATATTTAAATTTGTGGATTGATTCATGAAGCTCTCTTTTAAAATTATGTAATAATATATTATCAGGGAAATACAGTGCATGCATTATTAGACACAGAATGTCTTTAACAAAAAAATTTAAAAATGAAATTTTTTTCCATTAAAAGACTGAAATTGATATTTCCTCTTGCTGTTTTCTTATTGATATGAATTTCATGTCTAATTGACATGAAGGCATCATGTTGCTCTAAAAATGATATTTGTATTATATGTGTGAATGCTGGCCCACTTGTGGTGCAGATCTTTGGAAGCAGAGAGTGGACATTTTTATTGGTCCTTATCTTCCTTAGACATGGTCTTTTTTCTTAGATTACATTTCTTTTTTTTTAACAACTTTATTTTACAAAACAAAGGTAAATGTACAGATTTTAAACATTTTTTGCTTAAAATTATACATTTTTGTCAGTACTTATTTTTCAGATTTTAACATAATTTTTACATAAAACTATATGAATATATTTTTTAGTCAGTACTTGATTTTTTTCAAGGTTTGAGAGAATGCCTTGAAAACTTAATAGTTACAATGAGCATAAAGTACATGTAAAATAAAGTGTAACATAGAAATAGTTAAAGTTTTCTTGTTTTGTAAATATATTTTTTTTTTTTGTTTTCTTTATTTCTTGGACTTCATACAGTCTGTGAGTTGTTTCTGGGGGAGTGCAAGCCTCTGGGGTTAGCATCCCACTATCAGTGACTGCATATTATGTCTGTTCTTTTGTGACTGGGTTATCTCACTCAGGATGATATTCTCTAGATGGAGCCATTTTCTTAAGAATTTGGTTAAGTCATTGTTTCTGGTGGCTGAGTAGTATTCCATTGTGTATATGTACCACAATTTTTGTATCCATTCATCTTCTGAAGGACATCTGGGTTCCTTCCAGCTTTTGGCTATTATAAATAGAGCAGCTATGAACATTGTGGTGCATATATCTTTGTTGTGTATTAAAGTGTCTCTGGGGTATATGCCCTACAGCTGATAAACAAGTTCAGCAAAGTGGCTGGATACAAAATTAACTCAAACAAATCAGTAGCCTTCCTATACTCAAAGGACAAACATGTGGAGAAAGAAATTAGGGAAAAGGTACCCTTCACAATCATCACAAAAACTATGAAATACCTTGGTGTGACTCTAACTAAGCAAGTGAAGGACCTGTATGACAAGAACTTCAAACCTCTAAAGAAAGAAATTGAGGAGGATCTCAGAAAATGGAAAGATCTCCCATGCTCATGGATTGGAAAGATCAACATTTTAAAAGTGGCCATCCTACCAAAAGCAATCTACAGATTCAATGCAATCCCCATCAAAATTCCAACCCAGTTCTTCATGGAATTGGAAAGATCAATGTGCAATTTCATATGGAATAACAAAAGACCTAGAATAGCGAAATTCATCCTCAGCAACAAAAAAAAACATCTGTGGGAATCACTATCCCTGACCTAAAGCTATATTACAACGCAATTGTGCTGAAAACTGCATGGTACTGGTACAGAAATAGGCATGTGGATCAATGGAATAGAATAGAAGATCCAGAAATGAGCCCTCATGTATATGGTCACCTGATTTTTGACAAAGGAGCAGTAAACATTCAATGGAAAAAGGACAGCCTATTCAACAAATAGTGCTGGTCCAACTGGCACTCAGCATGCAAAAGAATGAAAATAGACCCTTTCTTATCTCCTTGTACAAAGCTCAAGTGCAAGCGGATCAAAGATCTCCACATTAAACCAGATACACTGAAACTATTAGATGAGAAAGTAGGGAAAACCTTAGAACACATAGGCACAGGAGAAAATTTCCTGAACAAAACACCAATGGCTCAAGCTCTAAGGCCAAAGATTAACATATGGGACTTAATGAGATTGCAAAGTTTCTGTAAGGCTAAGGACCTTGTCAAGAAAACAAAACGGCAACCAACAGAATGGGAAAAGATCTTTACCAACACCACATCTGATAGAGGCCTAATATCCAAGGTATACAAGGAACTCAAAAAACTAGACACCAGAGAATCATATAACCCTATTAAAAATGGGGTACAGAGCTAAACAAAACGTTTTCAGTTGAGGAACACCGAATGGCCGAGAAACATCTGAGGAAGTGCTTGACATCCTTAGCCATCAGGGAAATGCAAATTAAAACAACCCTGAGATTCCACCTCACACCTGTCAGATTGGCCAAGATCCAAAACTCAGATGACAGCAGATGCTGGGGAGGCTGCGGAGAAAGAGGAACACTTCTCCACTTTTGGTGGGGTTGCAAGCAAATACAACCACTCTGGAAATCAGTCTGGCGAAACCTCAGAAAATTGGATATAGTACTACCTGAAGACCCAGTGAGTGAAGGAGTCCAGGGATTATATATGGTCCTGTGTCTGACTTAAAAGTGAGTGTTGAAGAGCTGAACTTAGGACCTCAGATGGCTCAGCAAATATTTTATTCACTGAGGCATATCCCTAGGTCTTAAATTTTATACATTCATTTTGTAAATACCATTGTGCAAGGTAATTTCCATGAGATTCTAAAGGGAATCACAATTTGACAAATGGTATTAGGTTTCATTTTGTCACTAAAAATAAAATTTGTTCTGATTTCCCTTACCATCCTCTTCTTTTCTATCCCCTGAAACTTTTCACAGATTCCCCCAAACCCGTTAACTGTCCTTGTACCTTAGTATCTCTTATGTTCTATTTTCCCTCACTTAACTCAACATTTTTGACCCTATTTTCTGCTGCACATCCAGTTTCATAAGCTATGAATTTGAGGCAAAAAATTATTATATTATTCAAGTAAATACAAATTCATAAATATATAAATTAAATGTTCATTATCATATTGATACTTTATGATCTTACTTTAAAATCAAACCAACATGGATGTGATATTTGCTTCAGCTAAACTTCTCCACTGTTACTCATTCAACACATACTTATTTATCAACCTGGAAAGTTTTCTTATAAAATAATGTCAAGCCACACAATCTGCATTGTATTAGGAGCTCCTATGTTGCAGAAATATTAGACATACAGAGGAAGCAATAGAAATTAATTTGGTTACAAACTACTATGATTTAGAAATAATTAGAAAATTGGACTTAATACTGATAATTTGCAGCTTCAGAATGAGGAAAAGGAGATCTGGAAAATCAATTTTTCTATCAAAATAAAGCAGAACTTGAAATAGCAAATTTCTGTAACGTTTTTCCAAAGGAAACATAGCTAAAACAAAATCTTTCAATCCCCTTCATCTCCTTCAGCCCTTCCTCTAACTTTTCCATTGTGTCCTAGGGCTCAGTTCAATGGTTGGCTGTGAGCGTTTGTATCTGTATTGGTAGAACCTCTCATAAGACAGTTATACCAGACTCCTGTCTGTGAGTGCCTCTTGACATCAGCGGTTGTGTTGGGGATTGGTGTCTGCAAATGGGATGGATAGCACAATGGGATGGTCTCTGGATGGCCTTTCTTTCAGCCTGTGCTCCATTATTGCTTCTGCAGTTTCTTTGGAAAAGGACAATTATGGGTTCAATTTTTTAAGATGGGTGGATGGCCCCATCTGTCCACTTGGGATCATGTCTATCCAATAGAGGTAGTCTCTTCAGCCCCATAGGAAGAACAGTAGTATCAACTAACCTGACCCCACAGAGCTTCCAGTGCCTAATCACCAAGCAAAGAGCATACATGAGCCAGTTCATGGATACTATTGTATATATAGCAGAGGGCACCTTATTTGCTACCACTGAGAGAGGTGGTGCTTGGTCCCATAGAGGCTTGATGCCCCAGAAAAGAGGGATGCTAAAAGGGTGAAATGGAAATGTTTGGGTGGATGTGGGAGCACCCTCTTAGAGACAAAAGGGAGGGAGATGTGGTGGTGGGGGGAAATGAAAGGAAGACAGAAAAGGGGATAACATTTAAAATGTAAACATATGATGATTAATAAATTAAAAATATATTAAAAATAAAAACTGTTTCTTCTAACTTCTGCAGTGGTATCTTATGAAAATCCGGGGTTATTAAGTTGTCCATAAAGATTATGTAGCATACATTTTATCAAATCCATATAGCTAAAATTGACTTGATATTAACATTATAGTCAATCCACACAATTCCAGATGGGACCCAAACACCCATGTGATAAGGGCAGCAGAAGCTGCTGCTGTTGCTGATCTCATGAACTTGAAGGATAAGGGAGCACTATTTGGCATAGAGGTTGGAGGAAAGAAAAAAAATTGTTGTAGTTAAAATGCAACCGTAATACTAACAAGAAAATATTTACTGTTGTAAAATCACTTGCATGTGTCAGTCAGGATACTCTACTGGAAAATGTGTTATGCATGTGCTTAGTATGAACTAGTAATGTAGCTGAACAATCTTTAAAGAACATTTGAAGTTCTTCCAGCAGCCCAAGATTTGTACCCACAACCCAAATTTGACTACTTATAAATGCCACTAGTTCCAGTCCCATGAGATCCAACATTGTCTTCTAGTTTCAGCAGAACTCACACATTTCCAAGCACACCACACACACACACACACACACAAACACACTTGCAAATGTAAGAAAATTAAAATTATTTTGAGAATAAGTATCGGTTTCAGTTATCACTGAGGTAAAATGTCCTACAGGGTCTGGGATGCTTTCTTTGTCGGAAACATACACACACACACACAAGTCTTCTGTTAGACACACTGCCACCTTCACACTCTTAGTCTTTGATTACTTTCATTCATTTCCTATTTTGTGAGCTGTGTACGATATCATTTATAATATTCTTCTTTTCTTCAAATTGTTGCTTAAATGTCTCTTAAAAAATGTGTTTCTGTCTACATCTATTATGGTATTTGCTCACAATGTATATGTGATTTATGTTTCTTTTTTTTCTCAGTGAAACTGTAAACAGTATACTTAGTGGTCCTTAAAATCCAAAACTTAACTCTGATCTATTTTTTTCTATCCATTCTTTTGTCTCTCTTTTTTTTATCCTGACCATGGTGTCTAAAAAAACTTTATAGAGCCAGAAACATGTCCCCGATTTAATCATATGGTGCCTTCTTTATATGGGTAATCATTGAGGGCTTGGGTATATGCTGTATTTTTACATGGAAGGACTGGGAGCCTTTCTGCTGACCTACAGATAACTTGCTGCTTCCTTCCATAAAATTCTCTTAATTTATTAAGTTTCAGATAGGAGTGATCAGAGTGATCCTAAGTTAGCTTCTTTATAGTAGAATTTAAATTTTGATTAAAAAATAAATAAGCAAGATTCACATGTAAGATGTTATTCTGTGAGACCTATTTTGGACAGACAGAACACATAGACACATTTACTCTTGGCATACTGGGAACACAGAAAAGACACGCTCTCCTTGACTGAGGGTATAATCTAAGCAGCTGCTGTGTTTACTTCTACTAGTGATTTACTACAAACATAATATTGGGAGAAGGAGCCTTGTGAATCTTGAACATTCTACTTTCCTAAACATGTGAATTTTTCTTACTTCATTAATCTCATGAGCCTTAATCCTACTGGCTGGATGAAATCTTTTAATTTTGAAGAGATTGTTTTAAAGCACTTTTTTTTTTGCAGAAAATGTCCCTTCCAAACTAACAAGGAGTAGAGTCATCCAAGGAAAGTGAAGCAAAGGTATTGTTGCCAGTCCTGTGGGTCTCCAGCCTGAATGCTGACCACTATACACTCTATTCATCATTTTGTTTGTCCAGCCAGAAGCCAGAATAACTGAAATTTGTGCTTCCATAAATGAATCTATGGATGCTCTGAAGATATTAACCATATACACAGCAAACATAATCATCCTGCTATTGATGTCTGGGCAACGTGAATGCAAGAGTCCACACATCATTCCCTGAGAGGAGCTGCAACCACACATTTTAGAAATAGAAAATACGGAACCTGTAGGCAGAAGTACTCAAAAATACTGTGTCTGAACACAGTCATGCACAGCATTCACAGCCCCTAGTATCCCTTACAAACGTCGGATTGAGGGGCCAGTGGAGTCCACCAATTAAAAGGCTGTTAGGTCATAGGGGTCAGGTAGCTAGCAGTGCAATTTTTATTAACTTAACTTGCTGTGTCAAAAAGATGTCTTATAGAAACAAAGCAAAGACTCCCCAAGCATTTGTCTGAAATCAGGGATGACAGAGTTTCTGTGCCACTATAATCTGTGTTTTCTGTTCCTCATAAAGAAGATTCATCTCATGAACTATAAATTTCAAATATCTCATCTGTTAAATTTATATTTAAGACTGCATCCTTAATAGTGAGTTAGCATTTGGAAATCCTAGAAAGATCCCTGTGAATTAAAATTCATGTTAGAGAAATGAGATAATCTAATGAATCACAAATGCTCAGAAAGCAGAGACACTATAAGCCTGCTGAAGAAACTTTTATTTATTTACTTAAGTAGTCTATTGAACTGCCCAATTTGTTTAGTGAATTGTAGCTAATGGAAGATTCAGCAAAGGCTCAAGTCAGTATCTTTAAGCTTCATTTCCTCCTGCTGCCACCATCAAAAGAACAGAAGGGATGGGAAAGAATATTGAACTGGAGATGGGCAAAGCAAAATGTGGAAAATTAATTAGAGGATGTGTAATTAAGGAAAATTTTTTTAAATGACTAGTCACATGTTGTCTCTCATCAGTTGTCAACAAATTATTTTTTAGTCCATTACTTTGTATATTTATTCACTTTACAGCCTGATTCCAGTCTCCCTCACTCTTCTTTTTCAAGTCCCACCCTTATACCACCTCATCCATCACCCCTTCCTTTCTCCTCAAAGAAGGGGAGGCCCCTTATGGGTACCCACTCACCCTGGAACATTAAATCACAGCAGGACTAAGGTCTTCCTTCCTATTGAGGCCAGCTAAGGCAGCCCAGCTAGGGAAAGGGGATCCTGAGGCCTACAATAGAATCAGAGACAAACCTACTCCAATTATTATGGGATGCACAGGAATAATAAGAAGAATGTCTGCTATGTATGTGTAAGTGGTGTAGGCCAATCCATGCATACTTTGCTTGGTGGTTCAGTCTCTAGGAATCCTCAGGGACCCAGTTTACTTTTACTCTGTAATTGTCGCTTGGTGGTGTCCTTATCCAGTCTGACTTTCTTTTTCCTTGTTGCAACTCTTCCACAAGACTCTTAGGCTCTGAATATTGATTGACTGTAGTCTCTGCATCTTTTCCCATCAGTTACTGGATGACATCTCCAAGAAGACAGTTATGCTAAGTTCCTGTCTGTAAATATAGTGGAGGATCATTATTAGTGTAAGGGGTTGACTCTCTCCCATGGGATGGGTTTCAAGTACGGGCAATTATTGGTTGGCCACTCTGTCAGTCTCTGTTTCATATCTATCTTGGCAAATATTGTAGGTAAGACACATTTGGTGCTGAAAATTTTGTGGGTGGTTTGGTGCCTCCTCTCCACTTAAAGTTCTGCCTGGCTATAGGAGATGACCTGCCTCTGTAATAGATTATTGTCTTCCCAGACTCAGAGCACTGACCCCAGAATTTTATTAAGTGATGAATGTTGTCTTTGCCTTGGACTACTTGCAACCTGATCCTACCTGGCCTTGGAGAATGGAGGTGATGTGGCACAGAGTCAAGGACACAGACTCCAGGAGCAGGGGGAACGCTGCAGCAAGCTCATCTGAAGACTGTTACCAGCTCCTTTAATACTCTCCACCTGTGCCTCAATGGTTCCAAGACAGCATCTTCTCTAAACAGCAGCTCTTCATTGGCTGGTAATGGAGCAGTCCTCAATTAGGTCCTCCTGTAAAAGATGCTTTTGTGGCTGTGTCCCAGATGTTTACCTAGAGGCCGTCCTGCAGTTCCTACTACACTATCGAAGAATATCCAGTATAATTTTGAACATGTCCTAAGAACTAGTGGCACTTTCATTTGTACACGTTGAGAGTTAATAACATAATAGTCATGCAGAAGTACAACAAAATGAATAGAAATCCAGATTTGGTTTCCTAAGGGTAGAAACAAAATGTAAGCATGAAACTCAACTACTGTGGAATAAGCATCCATCAGCTAAAGCTGCCCCAGACATCCTAGAAACAGGAGGGTATACAAAAGGAGCAAGGCTAAAGCTCAATTCACAACCATTTATTTATAACAAAGCAGGGGAGATTACTGTATTATACGTTTTCTAAACACAAACCTGTATAACTAGATGTTTTTCATGCAACAAAGCAGAGTGGTTTTGGAATCGGTTCTTTGTAAATTGAGGCAATAACATCCATTAAGCAAACACTTCCCTTTTTTTACCACTTCATAATGACAGCAAATCAAGAAAACTATTCAACGATAGACATTTATCTGGAGGAGAAGAAAATAATGATAAAGGCTGCTGCAATTTCTTTTTTTCTGGAACCTTTGTCTAACCAGCTCCACAGAGTTGAATGGTTTCAGCGGAAAATGGCTCTCCAATTTTCTTGAAATGTTTACTATTCATCTGAAGAAAAAAAAAATAGTGTTCCTGTAATCTTGGACTAGAAAGCATGCTAAAAATTCTATTAGTAACTGAACCTCTGTAAAGTATAAAATGTGAAAAGCTCCAAATTGCCTGTCATTGATTAAAGGGATGTTTCAATGATGTATTTATTTGTTTGCTTTTTTCCTTTGAAATTATTTTTATCTAAGTTAATTTGATGTTAATTATCTGAAAGAAAACAAATGAGAGAACAAAATAACACTACTTAAAAAGAGGGTTAAGCTAAACAAAGAATTCTCAACTGAGCAAGAATGGCCAAGAAGCAACTAAAAAAATGTACAACATCCTTAGTAATCAGGGAAATGCAAATCAAAACAACCCTGAGATTCCACCTCACACCAGTCAGAAATGTAAAGGACAAAAATTTCCCATCTGTATTGGTAAAACCCTGACAGAGCCTCTCAGGAGACAGCTATATCAGGCTGCATTTTGGCATCAGCAATAGCGTCTGGGTTTTGTGGATGCATATGGGATGGATCCCCAGTTGGGGCAGTCTCTGAATGGCCTTTCATTCACTCTTTGATCTATTCTTTGTCTCTTCATTTCTTTAGACAAGTACAGTGTTGGGTTAAATATTTTGGAGATTCTAGGGCAGCAAGGATGGAGTAGGTGGGTGGGTAGGGGAGCACCCTCATAGAAGCAGGGAGAGGGCAATGTAGTAAGGGGTTTGAGAAGATGACATGAGAGAAAGGGAATGACATTTGAAATGTAAATAAATAACGTAACCAATAAATAAATAATGAAGAAAAAAGAAAAATAAGAGTATAAATCATTCTACCATTGGTTAGCTTAACAGATAGTTTGTATTTTTATCTGCAATTCAAATGGAAGAGACTGTGTACTTCCATTTAGTTATAGCAGCCACTCATGCATGTCATGATGCAATACTAGAGAAATGTAAACAAACATGAGAAACGTCTTTTTTCTTCAGTTTGTGAAAGGGTCTCACAGTATAGCTCTGTTTTTCTTGCAGCTCACTACATAGATCAGGTTTGCTTCAAAGCCACAATGATCTGTCTACATTTGACAACCAAAGGCTTGGATTGGAGGTATACACCATTCTGCAAAATATACCAGTCTGTAAAAATAATACCTTGAAGACTACTATGACATGCCAAGGATTATGTTGTATGTATAGTTTGCCTTGTGTTGTATTGTTTAAGTGGTACTCTGCTAAAAAGAAAACAGAACACAAACATCACACTTTCATTAGGCATACTTTCACTAATGGGCATCTGGGCTGATTGCATAGTTTGAAAAATTTGTAAAGTGACTTTTTAAATATATTTTTCAGTACATATTAAACTTAAAATGATTTAGATTCATTATATTCACAGAATATGTTTTTTGACAAATTTAAAATTATTGAAAATATTTTTCATTAGTGTAACTTATGATGATCCATTAGTAAACAGCTTTTTATTTGTATATGATGTATATAAATACATGTATTATTTTGTTTTATATACGTACATATACAAATGAATAAGATAGACATACACATGCAGGCCTGTGGGCTTTTGATGGTATCTTTATTGGAAATTCTCTATATTTACATTTCAAATGCTATCCTCTTTCTTGCCACTCCCATTCTTCTCTACCTCCACTTGCTTCAATGAAGGTGCTTTCTTTTCCAACCACCCTCTCTCACCTCAGATCCCTGGTGTTCCACACTGAGAGAATGTGCCTTCACTGGACCAAAGGCCTCTTAAGTAGAGGAGAATAGATTAAAGAAAAGCCTGTTTATGCTTTGTTTTGTTTTTACTAAGACTCTACAAAATGTAGGTGCAATAAATTTAAGAACATATAATAACTAGGTGAAGAAATAACATGAATGAATGCAGGGCAACTGAGAATCTTTGATTTGCAGTATTTTAAAATTTAATAAGACCTTAAATGATTTCTGTTTTACTCTTTATTTGTAAAATTTGCATCTTGTATTTCAATCTCAGTCATCTCCCTGGAGCTTTATATATGTCCTTTGCTCTTGAAAAGCCATCATTAATTTAAAAGAATAAGAATTGAAAGGAGAGTGAAAAGGAAGAGAAGGAGGAGAAGAAAGAAGAGAAGAATAAGGAAGAGAAAGAGGAGGAGAAGAATAAAAGGAAAGAAGAAGAAGAAGAGGATGAAGGAGGAGGAGATGGAACAAGAAATAGAAGGGGGAGGGAGAGGGGCAACATAGGGGAGGAGGAGAGGAAGAGAAGGAGGAGGATGAGGTGGAGAAAGAGTAAACAGAATAAGAATAAAAAGAAGAAGAAGACGAAGAAGAAGAAGAAGAAGAAGAAGAAGAAGAAGAAGAAGAAGAAGAAGAAGAAGAAGAAGAAGAAGAAGAAGAAGAAGAAGAGGAAGAGGAAGAAGAGGAGGAAAAGGAATGTGATATACTATACTCTTTTGAGTAAATTACTTTATTTGCAAATGTTTATTGCCATGAGTGACTGGACTGATTCACGGCCTCTGAAGTTTGTTATAGCAACAGAATTACTGTCTCACAGGGATATATCTTGGATATTCTGTTGCCTGTCTTATGAAGATCCTGCAGATTTGAATGTGCAAAACTGGCCCCTTCATACACTCCAGGAGTTCAAATATGGAGTAGTTTTTGAGGTTGGCTAACTCAATGCCCTTGATTTGGGCATGGTAGTAGCTAAATTGGTTAGTGTGGGAGTTCTCCTACATCTCCAGGGTGAATTCTCTCTAGCACTGCCCCACCCAAGTACTATCGGAGACTTAATGGAAGTGACACCAACACATCCTCCAGAATAACAAATCCCTATGTTTAAAATGTGACTTGAGTCACACCAAGGTATTTCATAGTTTTTGTAACTATTGTGAAGGGTACCTTTTCCCTAATTTCTTTCTCCACATGTTTGTCCTTTGAGTATAGGAAGGCTACTGATTTGTTTGAGTTAATTTTGTATCCGGCCACTTTGCTGAACTTGTTTATCAGCTGTAGGAGTTCTCTGGTGGAATTTTTGGGGTCACTCAAGTACACTATCATGTCATCGGCAAAGAGTGATGTTTTTATCTCTTCCTTTCCGATTTGTATCCCCTTGATCTCCTTTTGCTGTCTAATTGCTCCAGCCAGGACTTCCAGTACTATGTTGAATAGGTAGGGAGAGAGTGGGCAGCCTTGTCGAGTCCCTGATTTTAGTGGGATTGCTTCAAGTTTCTCGCCATTAAGTGTGATGTTGGCTGTTGTTTTGCTGTATATTGCTTTTATTATGTTTAAATATGGGCCTTGGATTCCTGTTCTTTCCAGGACTTTTAACATGAAGGGGTGTTGGATTTTGTCGAATGCTTTCTCAGCGTCTAGTGAGATGACCATGTGATTTTGGTCTTTAAGTTTGTTTATATGGTGGATTACATTGATGGATTTCCTTATGTTAAACCATCCCTGCATCCCAGGGATGAAGCCTACTTGGTCATGATGAATGATGGTTTTGATGTGTTCTTGGATTCGGTTTGCAAGGATTTTGTTTAGTATTTTAGCATCAATGTTCATAAGTGAGATTGCTCTGAAGTTCTCTTTCCTTGTAGGGTCTTTGTGTGGCTTAGGTACGAGGGTTACTGTAGCCTCAAAAAATGAGTTGGGTAATATTCCATCTGATTCTATCTTTTGGAATAGCTTGGTGAATATTGGTGTTATATCCCCAATAAATGTCTGATAAAATTCTGCACTGAACCCGTCTGGACCTGGGCTTTTTTTGGTTGGGAGGCTTGGTGTGACTCTAACTAAGGAAGTGAAGGACCTGTATGACAAGAACTTCAAACCTCTAAAGAAAGAAATTGAGGAGGATCTCAGAAAATGGAAAGATCTCCCATGCTCATGGATTGGAAAGATCAACATCTTAAAAATGGCCATCCTACCAAAAGCAATCTACAGATTCAATGCAATCCCCATCAAAATTCCAACTCAGTTCTTCATGGAATTGGAAAGATCAATGTGCAATTTCATCTGGAATAACAAAAGACCTAGAATAGCGAAATCCATCCTCAACAACAAAAAAACATCAGCAGGAATCACTATCCCTGACCTCAAGCTATATTACAAGGCAATTGTGCTGAAAACTGCATGGTACTGGTACAGAAATAGGCAAGTAGATCAATGGAATAGAATAGAAGATCCAGAAATGAGCCCTCATGTATATGGTCACCTGATTTTTGACAAAGGAGCAGTAAACATTCAATGGAAAAAGGACAGCCTATTCAACAAATGGTGCTGGTCCAACTGGCACTCAACATGCAAAAGAATGAAAATAGACCCGTTGTTATCTCCTTGTACAAAGCTCAAGTGTAAGTGGATTAAAGATCTCCACATTAAACCTGATACACTGGAATTATTAGATGAGAAAGTAGGGAAAACCTTAGAACACATAGGCACAGGAGAAAATTTCCTGAACAAAACACCAATGGCTCAAGCTCTAAGGTCAAAGATTAACAAATGGGACTTAATGAGATTGCAAAGTTTCTGTAAGGCTAAGGACATCGTCAAGAAAACAAAACGGCAACCAACAGAATGGGAAAAGATCTTTACCAACACCACATCAGATAGAGGCCTAATATCTAAGCTGTACAAGGAACTCAAAAAGCTGGACACCAGAGAATCAAATAACTCTATTAAAAAATGGGGTACAGAGCTAAACAAATCTTTCTCACTTGAGGAACTCCGAATGGCCGAAAAACATCTGAGGAAGTGCTCGACATCCTTAGCCATCAGGGAAATGCAAATCAAAACAACCCTAAGATTCCACCTCACTCCAGTCAGATTGGCCAAGATCCAAAACTCAGATGACAGCAGATGCTGGCGAGGCTGCGGAGAAATAGGAACACTTCTCCACTGTTGGTGGGGTTGCAAGCTAATACAACCACTCTGGAAATCGGTCTGGCGATACCTCAGAAAATTGGATATAGTACTACCTGAAGACCCAGCTATTCCACTTCTGGGCATATACCCCAGAGACACTTTAATACACAACAAAGATATATGCGCCACAATGTTCATAGCGGCTCTATTTATAATAGCCAGAAGCTAGAAGGAACCCAGATGTCCTTCAGAAGACGAATGGATACAAAAATTGTGGTACATATACACAATGGAATACTACTCAGCCACCAGAAACAATGACTTAACCAAATTCTTAAGAAAATGGCTGCATCTAGAGAAGATAATCCTGAGTGAGATAACCCAGTCAGAAAAGAACAGACATAATATGCAGTCACTGATAGTGGGATGCTAACCCCAGAGGCTTGCACTCCCCCAGAAACAACTCACAGACTGTATGAAGTCCAAGAAATAAAGAAAACAAAAACTATACATATATTCACAAAACAAGAAGACTTTGACTATTTCCACGTTGCGTTTTGTTCTGCATGTACTGTACGCTTATTGCAACTAGTACGTTTTCAATGTATACTGTCAAGCCCTTGAAAAAAATCAAGTACCGACTAAAAAACATATTCACATGGTTTTATGTAAAATTTATTTTAATGTCTGAAAAAACAGTACTGACAAATATGTATAATTTTAAGCAAAAAATGTTTAAAATCTTTACATCTATCTTTGTTTTGAAAAATAAAATCGTTTAAAAAAAATGTGACTTGAAATTCAAGGAGAGATGAGAGGTCAGTGCTTGTGGAAATATGGACATATTTAAGAGACAGTATGCCTTCAGGTAATTAGAATATCTGCACAGTACAGTTATTTCTGAATTTTGAAATTTCAAATGTATTCTATATGTTTATGCAAATCTGCTGTTCATCCAGAATTAATAATCACTGATAAGACATAAAGCTTCACATTAAGCAGATATAGCTTTTGATTTCACTATGATTGATTGATTGTCAAATTGTATCTCATGCTGTCCAGTGGAAGAGAGGGGAAGCATGGTCCATGAAGATGTTCTCCATCTTTTCATTAATCCTTTGTTCTGTGATACTTTCTCTCAGAGGACCTTAGCTCAACTACATCCGAGAGGAAATGGATAGATAATAGGAGACAAAATACTTTATCCAGCAAAGATTGGGTTTTGTGTCACTAAATTAGGAATTTGTTTCCTTTTGTAAAGGAGCACAGGAAATTATATGAAATCACAGAACACTGCTGTTTTGCTATGAAATTTTCAGATAAATGTTTATAAACTAAATATTTTCATTTCTTTGCTGTAGAAATGCTGTTATTACTCATTTTGCATCGGATCATTTTCTTGTTTTTCTTCTTTATTGCAATAAATTCTTTTCTCATGCAATACATCATTATCACAGTTTCCCCTCCCTCCATTCCTATTAGCTTTCTCTAAGTCCCCACTCCTCCAGATACACCCTTCTATTTCCCTTCAGAAAGAAGCAGGCTTCCAAGACAAAGAAGCAAATACAATAAAACAATATATAAGACAAAGCAAACGCCCTAAAACTGAGTGTGGAACAAATAGTCCAATAAGAGAAAGGAGTCCTAAGAGCGGGCAAAAAACTCAAAGATACACCTGTTTTCATAGTTAGGAATTGTATTAAAGAAGGAAGCCAACAGCTACAGAATGTACACAGAGTGCGTGGTCATACCCTGTGGGACTTATTCTTGACAATTCCGTCTCTTTGTTCTCTTAGTGTTTTATTGTTTGGGGAGGGGGCATTCAACTTTTAATAACTGGTTCTATTTCTCTAGGGGATATATGTATATTTAATTTGTTTATCTCATCTTAATTTAACATTAGAAACTGGAATCTATTGAGAAAATTATCCATTTGTTTCAGATTTCTCAATTTTTGTTGAATACAGTTTTAACGGATATTATTATGATTATCAGAATTTGCTTGTTTCTTATGTAGAGGCTTTTCCTGTAAAGGATACCCTGATTTTGGGTCCAGATACATTAAAACCAGGGGCACCCTAAAGGACGGCAGGCAGCTTTCTAATCTCCTGGGAGATCAGGGCCCTCTCATGCAGTTACAGCCCCCCCCCACAGACCCCTGTAAAGAGGTGTGAGTCATGTAGGTCGCACCCCAAGTTCTTCCTCCACAGGTAAGGCCATGATCACATGTCATGAAAGCTCAAGACAGAAGAAGCATAACCAAACCCCACATATAAATGAGGTATCCCCAGTCTCTCAGGCCAAGTCAATAAGTACCTGGTGTCAGACTCTGAACCCTCCAAAACCGTATATAAAAGAACTGTCCAGGACTAAAGGTGTGTAGGAATTACTCCATCTTCTGAAAGCTGCTGCCATAGGAGCTGTAACACCTCTGCTTGGGAAGGAATCTGTTCTCCCAAAATTGCCACAGCCAGAAGCTTACCTGCATCCCCAGCAGTAGTCTCCCGCTGGCTCAGCCAAGCTGGACATCCTGCAGCAGTAGGGGCAACAAAGGCTGAGAAGCACAAGCAGAGCAGGGAGCTGAATCAGTTGTCCACTCCACTTTGCCAGAACCCACACTCATAGCTGGACCCAGCAGCAGACCCAGCAGCAGAAATGGCAGAAGCAGTTTCCCCTCCTTGCTGGGGTTCCTTCTTTCCACTTCACCTCAACTATATCACTTAGCTGAACCAAAGATATCCATTTGAGGCCTCCAGAATGCAGGCCAACACGAAATTATTCTTCCATTGATTCTTGGTAAACTGTGCTGTTTCTCTCTTATGGTTTTGAGCCATTGGTTGCTGTATTAATGTGATCCTTTCCATTCACTTTTCAGCTTCATTATGGATAACTATCTCGGAACTACTATACATACCAACTTCTTGATGTTGTGTTTTCTTCAGTTTGTTTGGTTTGCTTACCTAATATTTAACCCCATGATTATGATGCAACTTGAGGTAGGATACATTTTAAAAATATGTGGAATTTTGTTAAAAGATATGCTTGCTTACATTTTAACCTGTTATACTACATGCATTTTCAACCATGTAATATCAAATGACTGAGAAGCACCGAAAAATGTTCAACGTTCTTAGTCATCAGGGAAATGCAAATCAAAACAACCCCAAGATCCCAACTCACACCAGTCAAGATGGCTAAAATAAAAATCTCACATGACAGAAGATGCTAGTGAAGATGTGGACAAAGAAAAACAATCCACCATTGTTGGTAACATTGAAAGCTGATACAACTACTCTGGAAATCAGTCTGGCATTTTCTCAGAAAATTGGACATAGTACTATCTAAGGACCAAGATATGCAACTCCTGGGCATATATCCAAAAGATGCTTGAACATATAACAAGGACACATGCTTCACTATATTCATAGCAGCCTTATTTATAACAGCCAGAATCTGGAAAGAAAACAGACGCCCCTCAGCAGAGGTATGGGCACAGAAAATGTGGTATATTATCAGAATGGAGTACTAGCCAGTTATTAAAAACAATGACTTCATGAAATTATTAGGCAAATTGATGGAACTAGAAAATATTGTCCTTAGTGAGGTAACCCAATCACAAAAGAATGCTCATGGTATGCACTCACGGATAATTGGATATTAGCCCCAAAACTCAGAATACCCAAGATACAATCCACAGATCATATGAAGCTCAAGAAGAAGGAAAACCATAGAGTGGATGATTCAGTTCTTCTTAGAAGGAGAAACAAAATAGTTACAGAAGAAAATACAGAGATAAAGTGTGGAGCATAGACTAAAGAAAAGGTCATCCTGAGAATGCCTTACCTGGGAATCTAGCTTATGTACAGCCATCAAACCCAGGCAATATTGTAAATGCCAAGAAGTGCATACTCACAGGTACCCGATATAGCTGTCTCCTGAGAGTCTCTACAGGAGCCTGGGAAATACAGAGTTGAATGTTCTCAGCCAACCATTTGACTGAGAATGGAATCCCCAATGAAGGAGTTAGAAAAATGACCAAAAGAGTTGAAGTGGTTTTCAACTCCATAGGAAGAACAACAATATTAACTAACCAGAGCTCTAGAGCTCCCAGTTATTAAACCACCAACCAAGGAGAACACATAGAGGGACACATGGCTCAGGCCACATATGTAGCAGTGGATGGCTTTATAAGACATCAATGGAAGATAGGCCTCCTTGATCTTGTGAAGGCTTGATGCCACAGTGTAGAGGAATGCCAGGTCTTAGAGGTGGGAGTTAGTGATTGAATTGATGTGGGAGCACTCTCATAGAGGCAGAAGGAGTGGGATTGGATAGGGGATTCCAGAGTGGAAATCATGAAAGCGGATTCCATTTGAAATGTAAGTAAAGAAAATATCCAATAAAAAAGAAAAAACTTCAAAGATATGTGACAGAGTAACTTTGTTTTGAATATAAACTTAAAGGAAATATTCTCAGGAAAATGGCTTTTCCCTTCTGGCACCAAGTTGATTCTCTCTCTCTCTCTCTCTCTCTCTCTCTCTCTCTCTCTCTCTGTGTGTGTGTGTGTGTGTGTGTGTGTGTGCATGTGTATGTATGCATGTATGTGTATGTGTTTACCTAGAACCCTGCCTTGGGCTTCTTTCTTAACACATGTACAAATAAAAGTCCCTATAATATTTAGATCTGCTGTTGCTGACTCTAATAGTTTAATCCTAACATTTATTAACTGATTTTACAATGTAACCATGTGTTAAAATCCTTGACAATTTTCCAACTGGATTACATGGAAGGTGCTAAAAAATTTCCAGAACTTCATCTACTCCAAGCTATGACAATTTGCATGTGTAACATGCTTCCTATATTACACTCAAACAACTAAATTCCTGTTGCCCAGGGTATCAGCTGGCTAGTGGTGAGTTATTTACTAATAGAACTTGCTCTCTACACTCCTTGCATAATCCACCACCATAATTACTTGTATTTCTTAGAGAAATTGTTTGAAATGCAAGATTAGTTTATGGGCCTTTCAATTACAAACTTTATAATTTCATATAAAAGTACCTATCACATTTATTGCAACATGTTCTTTTACAAGATGTTGATTGAAAGTCATTGAGGGTACCAAATATTCATGCATAATGATGAATAATAAGTCAGTGCATTTTAGAGACAATTCACAAACACAAAGTACTTATTTGTCTTTAACTTATATTTTAGTAGCAAGGCACTTTGTAAATCTTTATGATTATGAACAGAGAAGAGTCAAGAAAATTTTCTAAGGTATTTAAAAATTGAAGCTGAATCTACAGTAATATATATATGTGTATATGTGTGTATATATATGTATATATATATATATATATATATATATATATATATATATATATATATATATATGTTTTGTGATGAGTAGCCTGACAAAGAGAACATGCATGCTATTTAAACAATGAAAATCGTTAAAGAACTTTATTCTGCAAACACTGACTTAAATGGCTTGTTAAAAATAAGATTCATTTCTCTCATGTGAAAGTCTCTCATGGACACAATTCATGAGATGTCACTACCAGTTTTGCAAGCAACCTGATTCATAATCAAGTGGTTTGAGAAGCATTTCATGAAGTACACTTGTGATACAAAAATCAATATTTTCAGACGTTCTTTGTGGAGTTTTATTTATGAATTAAGAGTATATCATTTTGGGGTTCTAAGATATATTTTGTGAAATTGCAGCAATTATCACTCCAGAGACCGTGCAGTCACAGGGAGATTAATTCCTGGAATAGGAAGAGTATGTTAGAGTTTCTAATCAATGGTAAGGTGGTCTCATTATAACACCTTTGGTGGCTGCATATAGTATGGATACCCAGGTCTCTGAATAATGTTTTCTTCAATCCCTGCTTTTCTATTTGTCCCTGAATTTCCTCCCATAAGTGTTTTGTTCTCCCTTCTAAGAAGGACTGAGACATCCACAATCTGACTTTCCTTCTTTTTGAGCTTCGTAAGGACTATGACTTGTTTCTTGTGTATTCTGAGATTTTGGGCTAGTATGTGCTTATTGGTGAGTATATACCATGTCTGTTCTTTTGTGACTGGGTTACCTCACTCAGAATGATATCTTCTAGTTCCATCCATTTGCCTAGGAATTTCATGAAGCCATTATTTCTATTAGCTGAACTCCATTATGTTTATGTACCACACTTTCTGTTCCCATTCATCTGTTGAAGGACATCTGGGTTCTTTCCAGGTTCTGGCTGTTATACATAAGGCTGCTAAAGGATAGTATTGTCTGTCATCAATGGGAGGAGAGGCCTTTGGTTCAGCGAAGGCTCGTTTTCCCTGTGTAGGGAAGTGTCAAGGCACTGAGGTGGGAGTGGGTGGTGGGGAGACAGAGCATCTTCATGGAGTCAAGGGAAGGGAGGATGGGGGGAGAGGATAACATTGGAAATGTAAATACAGCAAATTTCCAACAAAAAAGACAATTTGAATGATAATATATGCAATGTGTTTTGATCATTTTAAACATCCTGCCTAGTCTACGATTGCCATCATATATCACAATCCAACGTATCCCAACTGGGAATATTTAGATCTGCAAAAGTGTGGTTGTGTTCTTTGCTGTTCATAATACATAGGTACTAAGTTTTTAACATCCCAAAAGTATAAAGTATAAGACCTTTTTTTTTAAAAAAAACGTCTTACTTTTATTTAATTTGCTGAATCATTTGGTAGTTTAAATGTTGTACTTGGTGAAAAAGATATGAAATTGTAACTCTATTATGCAATACAGTTACGTAGTATACAATCATGAGGTTAAAATGAAGAATAAAGTTTCCATTTTAACATACATTATAAACCTCTTAGCATTTTTGCATGATTTTACACAGAAATGTTTGTTGAAAATGTTTTATTTCCTGAGAATTTTGTTCATTTATATAATTTTTTATACCAAATTCAAGTTCTATAATTTTTTATTTATTTTCCCCATGCATCATTTACCACTTGTATTTCATGCCTTAACAGGTATCAAATGTCATAGGTTCTCAGCTTATAGTGGGCTGGCTAATTGATCCACTCATGTGTTGGAATTTTGTCCTGATCTTGTGTTAGTCAAAGCCATTGAAAATTCATACATGCAACGTCCTTGTCATGAGGTTTAAGCCTCCTTACCTCTCACTCTCAACCCTGTCAAAATTTTTGTTGCAATGTCCTAAGGAGATGTCAACTTCTTCTGACTATTATAATTTTTCTGAGCATTCTGGGGAGAGAAAAATAATTACATACCCTGTTAAGGTTTGATCATGCCATCGTCTCTTATTCTCTGTATGTAGACCATTGTGAGTGTCTTCATCAATTTCCATTTATTGCAAAACTTGTTTCTCTATTGGGGGTTAGGATATGCAATCATCTCTATAAATAAACACAATTTACAGATCATTTTTACTACTATGTTCATTTTCATTAACAGTCTGACATGTTTATGTTTTCTTTTTTCTTGAGTAATATGTAAAGATACACTCTAGGGACGTTTCCTTCTACTTTCAAATAAAATCTGATTGTTTTGTTTGTTGGTGATTTTTCCCTCTGAAGAAAACAAAATGGTGGCATGATTTGGATTGTAGTATTTTTTCAAGACATTATTTGCAAGTATGCACGAAAGAAAGAAATGCTATGAAATGAAGAGAACACAAAATACAAGTAGTTAAGACTTTACTGCATTTTCTGACAAATAGAGAGATAAGTCTTTTGCTCCTCTCTCTTCCTTTCTTCCACTTTTTCTCACAGTTGGCAGCTCTGTGGTATAAGTCAAGCAATAACTGGATTATGAAATTCTGCCAACTGCTTTCTTCCTCTGCAAGCAAAACAATTTTTAGATTTTTGGCTCAGTCCAGTAATTCCTGAACTGAATGAAAAAAAGCAAATTAACCCATGCCAATTAAATTGAAGGAAATAAATTCAGCTACCTAGTGGTGGGGACTTTTTTTTTCAATTGATTTGTTCTTTGATGTAAGACACTGAGATTGAATTTAAAGAAATAATCCAGAAAATTAAAAATTATATATCTACATTTCTTTACATTGCTATCAAAAATTGTTTTAAACACAATAGTTTTTAATCAGCAGAAGGTCATTCCTCCTTATTTTGGAGACTGTGCAAGACCAATGCAATCTCCTCTCATGATATGGAGGAAGACCAGGGTGTTCTCTGTGGTTTATACATGATGATTTTGGTTGTACTTTTTTTATGGCAGATAGGATAACTGAGCTCTAGGCCACCTACTAATGGTTCACTTTACAAATTTTTTACTTTGGTGTTGATGTTTCATAGTGATTTGAAGAAAATAAACATGGATATCAAAGCACCATATAAACAATGTGTGTATATTTTTAACCAATAACTATATATGGATGTTTAAATATTTATATTCACCAATAATCTGTATCATTACAGTGGTTTTACCTTAAAAGCTTCAGTAAACTGACATTTTACTTTTCTTGCTGTGTGCATTTAGAAAGAAAAAATTACTATGTTAATAATACTTCATCATTTGATACTTTCTGAGTTTTATTTTAATGCTGGTATAAAAGGCAATGAACTGTGAGATAATTTATAATTAGAATCATCTTGCTTTGTTAATAACAAAGTGTTTAAGGTGGTTCAAGAAATAATTGCCTATGAAGAGTGATTTTCTTTGTGAAAATGCCACAAGCAGTTTTTAATACTATTTCTAAAACAAACCCAAATCCTTGTGCTTCCTAATAACTTGACTCTACTAATTACACCCTCTATGTAAAAAATGTATGAAAATATATTGACAAGAGAACCCTGGTCTTCTTTTTGGAACAATGGCTCTTTAGATCCTGTCACAATAGATTTAATGGAGGTAACATATAACCAGATATGTGAAAATAAAAATGAAGGCAGGAATGAAAGTTAATGTTACCAGTGTTACTTGCTTGTTAGAAAAGAAACAATTGAACTGCAACTTAAAGAATCTTACTGTGGTCAGGATGACAAATATATTTAATGTGATTTGTTTTGTTTTCTCTTATAAATAAAAATTGTGACTTTAGTATTACACTAAAACTGTTGGACAATGAGTAATAGCTGTAAGGAGCATGGTGAACATGTTTTCACTCAGAGTTTACACGAGAAACTTCATTTCACTTAAGGCTAGAGGAATTAAAAAGTCTTCAAACTTCATAAACTAAGTTAATTCTTCCAGAAATCATGGCATTGCTGAGATGAGAAAGGATATACACATGCCTACTCTTATGAATATTCTGTGATGGAGATATAAATGGGACACCCCTGAAAAATTACTAAGCCTGGAGGCAGCTTCCAAACACCTTCAACTTTCAAACTAGAAAACAACACCAAGTGATAACTAGCCTATAACACCAACCAATGAGTTTTCAGGGAGAGACCAATGGCTCCAGGTGCATATGCAGCAGGGGATAGGATTTTTTTGGCATCAATGGAAGGAGAGGACTTGGGTCCAGTGAAGGCTCTTTTTCTCAGTGTAGGGGAATGCCAAGGTCTGAGGTGGGAGAGGGAGGTTGGGAGAGGGAGCGCCTTCATGGAGGCAATGGAAAGGGGAGGGGATGAGATTGGGCGAAGTGGATAACAACCTAAATGTAAATGCAGAGAATATACAATCAAAATAGCCTAAAATATTATTGTCAAAATCACTCCAAGAAGAGTAAACACTATTTATGCCTTTATCCCAGTCATATGTAATATAAAAAAATAAAAGCAAAGGCTTCTGATGTCATGTTCCAGTGATGATTACAAACCTTATGCATGTTTTTTTAGAGTTACTTGTTACTTCCTTTTCAACTCTTTCATTACCCATATGTTAGCATAATTCCCCATGGATCCATAAGTTCGATTAAATGTACCTCATTTTGTTCTAGTTTCTAAAATCAGGATCAAATTGTTTAAATATTGGAAAGTAGAGCAAAATATTCTTTATTCGATTATAATATTAAAAAAAACTACTAATAATTACATTAAAAATAAGTAGCATATTTCTTGATAAAGTAAGATTGTTTTTGATGAGTACACAAAACTCCATTCTACATAATTTAAATATACAGATGATATCAATAATAAACAAAATCACAGATTTGTGAAGAAAGCTAGGTTGTGGAATTATAGACAGATGAAAGTGAGCAGATATAGAGGTGTCTAGTATGAAGAAATCATGAATATACTCTGCCAGAAAATGAATAGTGCCTAGTCAAGACGTAGATTATTTCCGTATTAAGTTCTATTTGGATTATGAAGATTGTGGAATTTCCACTGTCCTAGAGCTTTTCAACTGACTTTTATATATTTCAGTTATCTAGAAGACACATGGGAATTGAATAGATGTGAACACAAATCATTCAATTTTTGCTATATAACTATATAACCCAATATATCGTTCTACATGTGCAGAAATATAAAGCAGTAAAATCATGGAGAAAAACAAAGCTTCAGAGAGTATACAGGGTCTGTAGCTTTTGAGGGACAACATTTTAAAAGTAAGTTCACAAAATATTTTTAATTTTAAACCAGGTTTTTGTTATTCAATTAACAGTAAATTGAATTGATTTTAAGTAGTTGCAATAAATAGACAATTATATGTTTAGTTAATTTAATAATCTGCCTAAGAGTGCTACTGTATTTACATTATTGTATTTTCAATCCCTATTCTCTCCAACTCCTCAACTCCTACCTTTTCTATCCCATACTCTCTTGAGTTCATGGACTCTTTAATATTTTTCGATCACACCTATGCACACACACACACATACACACACATACACACACAGACACACACACACACACACACACACACACACACACACACATACACTCACACAGGAGAGTGTGTTGAGTTAAATTCCACAGGAGTTTATGCATATCTACGTAGAAATAAATAATATGGATATCAGGTGACAAGTATAGGTGATTCAGTCACACTGCTACAAAAAAGATGTGATCATTGTGGTCAGTGATGGGGGAGGACACACACTATGGGAATTTGAATTGGTCAAGCATCTACTTGGGAAGTCAGTAAGATGAGTTATTAAATTACTAAAAAAATGGAATTATTATTTGATTCACCTCTACCATTCTTATGTATACACTCAAAGTGCAGAAAACTACTGTGCTATATGCATATGTAAGTTTTTAAGTTCATCATGGCACTGATCACAATGGCCAAGTTATGGAACTAAGTATCTGTCAACAGAAAAAATTGACAAAGAAATTATAGTCTATATAAATGGAGCTATTTAAGCTAATAAAATTATGTTATTTTTGGGTGCAAAGAGAGAAGTAGAGATTTTCTTTGTAAGAAAACTAAGCCAATTTCTATGATAACTATCGTTGGTTTTCTCTTATAGGTCAACTCAGCAGAAAAATGCACATGAAAGAAGGAAAACTGGTTCCACTGTGTAAGAGCTGAAATAGAGGAGACAAAAGAAAGACTAGAGATAAAAGAAGATGGACTGCTATTGGAGCTCAGCATATTCATGCATAAAAAAAAAATTCTGAACTGCATGACTCTATATAAAGTATGTCTTCCAATAAGTAGCAAATGTGTCTTACAGACATATTTTTAGACATGAAAAAAGACAAACAAAAGTAACTACGTTTAGTCTTTAATATTGCTTACGGGATGTGGCAGATCCAGAACACAGTCTTAGAATACATTCCAATACCACATTTAAGAGTGACTTAAAGAAATTGGTCTCTAACTTGGAGGGCCTGTACTCACTGTGAAATCAGAAAAGCTGGAATCATTACTGCTCATCATGTGGTTACCTGTGCATCTGTTTTCAGCAATCTTTCTTAGACTATTATAAATTAGTCTTGTTAATGTCTTATCCCATCACGATTACAGTTAGACCTTGTCTCTTGCTGATAGTATATAAAAATATTGTTTTCAACAGAAGAACAATTCAGCCTAGATGATAAGAACCAGAATTGATACAGGATGTCAGTGGCCAGGGGTATACCGTTTTCTCACCTTCACAGGGCAGAACTAATATTCCAAGACCAGTTATTATATAGAATGCAGAGGGTTTTATATATGTGATTCTCAAGGTATGAATTGTGAAAAAAATTCCTGAGAAGAAATGGAAAAGTGAAAATAGATGTAAATGTGGTAATAGTTTCAATTAAAATAAACAAGCAATAAAAAATTCCAAAAAATTAAAAAATAGCATAGTGAAGGCAAAAACACAATAATAATTTGTAAGATTTGTTCTGACTATGTTATTGCAGACTATTTCATATTTTTAAATAAACAGATATATGCTATTGGATGGTGAACAAAATTGTGATTTCTTTAAAATATGAGTGTGGAAAATAAAGGTATCTATTTATATCCTGCCTGCTATTGTCTTTATTTTTAGAACGCTTGTTTGTCTGTTTAATTTTATGTAATCTTTTATTTACACTCCACATTTTATCCTCTTCCTGGTCCAGCCTCTGCTGTTCCACATCTCCTACCTCCTCCCCTGATCCTGTCTCACAAGGATGTCCCCACACCTCCAGCCCCACCTTTCATACCTCTCCACTCCCTGGGTCTTACAATCTTTTGGGGGTCAGGTGCATCTTTTCTGATTGAACCGAGACCTAGCAGTCCTGTGCTGTACATATGCTGGTGGCCTTATATCAGCTTGTTTATGCTGCCTGTTTGGTGGCCCAGTGTTTGAGAGATCTCAGGTGTTGAGAGCAACTGAACCTGATGATCTTCCAGCATTTCCCTAATTCAGCCACAGGGGTCAGCAGCTTCTGTCCATTTGCTGGATATAAAATCTGCATCTGACTCATTACTCACTTGATGCCCTTTTTGCTAGTGGTTGGCTCTATAAATTACCTCTCCCCACTGTAGGGCCTTTCATCTAATATTCTTCCCTTTGAGATCTAAAAGTGTCTTACCACCCAGGTCTCTGGTACATAGAGTCCCATCACCTTCTACATTCCAAGGTAACCTGTTTCCACTCTTTCTGCTTCACAGGGCTCCAGTCCTTTCCCCCCATCCAATACTTGATCATGTTCCCCTCCTTTCCCTCCTGTCCCCTTTCCCAACCACGATCCTCCCTTCCCTCTTGTGATTGCTTTCTTTTCCCTACAAAGTGGGATTGAGGCATCTAGCTTTTTGACCTTTTTATGTTCTGTGTACTGTATCATGAGTATTCTCATATTCCCCTATTAGTGAGTACATATCTTGCTTGTGTTTTTTGGTCTGAGTTACCTCACTCAAGATGATATTTTCTAGTTCCATCCATTTTCCCATAAAACTAATGATGTCCTTTATCTTAGTAGCTGAGTGGTATTCCATTGTGTAAATGAACCTCAGTTTCTGTACCCATTCTTCTGTTGTAGAACATCTTTGTTGTTTACAGCTTCTGGCTATCACAAGCAAGGCCACTCAGAACAAGGGCCCCTGTGGCATGGTGGGACAGTTTTTGGATATATGCCCAAGTGTGGTATAGCTGGATCTTCAGGTATATCTATCTCTGATTTTCTAAGGAAAGTCCAGATTGATTTCCAGAGTGGTTGTACTAGTTTGGAATCAATGGAGAAATGTTCCTTTTTTTCTACCTCCTAGCCGACATGTGCTATCAACTGAAGTTTTGATCTTAGTCATTCTGATTGGTTTAAGATGACATCTCAAGGTCATTTTAATCTGAATTTCCGTGATTTCTAAGGACTTTGAATATTTCATATCCAGCCACTTTTCTGTAGTGGTTTATGAGCTGGAGAAGTTCTCTGATAGAATTTTTGGGATTGCTTATATATACTATCATATCATCTTCAGTTCATAATGCCTTTGATTCTTCTTTGCAAATTTATATGCCCCTTGATCTCTTTGTTTTTATTGTTCTAGCTTGAACTTTGAGTACTATATTTAATAGATATGAGGAGAGTGGGAATCTTTGTTTTATCCCTGATTTTAGTGGGATTACTTTAAGTATCTCTCCATTTAATTAGATATTGGCTGTTGGTTTGCAGTAAATTGCTTTTATTTTGCTTTTAGAATTACAAAAATTACATTTCTGAAAATATTGTGGAGTCATTCAACCTCAAGCATATACTTGCCACCCATACTTGTGAACATATATCCTGTTCTTCTCACAATTCAGACAGCATAGTCTTGTCTTCACAAGCCTGACAGTAGAGTATAATGAAAGGTAACACAATATGTAGTGAAGACTGTGGGAGGAGGTGGGATTTTGGCTCAGTATGCAAAGTGGTTGCTCAATCAGAAGCACCTGAGCTTGATTCCCCATAGGCATGTAAAATTTGGGAGTGCTTGTGCTACAGTAACCAAAGTAGAGTAGCATTAATTAGACCACTGATGAGTTTCTTTACCCACATGCACACATCACAGAGGCACTGAGATAGCCTGGATCACTCAATAAGATAAAGAAGGGTACAGGAAGAAGCCTGTCCTCAAGCACTGGTGCTGCAAATATGTGCAATTTCATTGTACACATATGATATAATGCATCACGTGTACATGCCTGCATATGCACAAATATACACGCAAGAATGTAAAATATAGTATGAAGTAGGAATTCACAGACAATGAAATTATTACTGACCACATTTCTTTTATAAAAATTTTCTCATAAATGAAGGTTTTTGTTTTTTTGTGTGTGTCTTTCATATTTTAAACCAAACATGAAGAGATTACGTGACAACATAATTTGAATTAATAATGATCTGCATGCTTATTACTGACAAGTCTTAATTATATTTTGATTAATTAGCATACAATTTCAGAGATAAAATGACATATTAAAAAGTTTAATTGTCATATAATAAGTGGAGATTGTATATTCTAAAGACACATACATGCGTGCGTGCACACATACACACACACACACACACACACACATACGCACATGGCATTTTCCCAGTTATTCTTTCCCTTTGGTAATTGTAGTTTCCATTCATGAAATATACTCTTAGGTGGGTTCTCTTGTCTCATTTTGTACATCTGGCATTTCTCAGAACACTGCCTTCTCTAAATTTCTTCTGGCATCTATTCAAGAACATGCTCTACTCCTTTGGCATGCCAAATACATTGTACAGATAATGAAAGAGAATGGTTCTGTATCATTAGCTTTAGTGTGGTACATATATGAGGGGTTTTTGCTAACTCCAGGCCTCCTCAGGAGGCGGCCAACAGTCAATAGGCACTGCATTCACCTCACTTTTCCCTTTGCAAAACTGACTCTTCCTGGCTCCTTAATAGTGTGTTTCCCTGAGTTAACACACTAGGAAATTCTCTTTTTCTATATTTATTATATTTTCTTTTAGAAAATTTCAAAAATGCAATTTATATTAACATCTTGTCTCCCACTTTCCTCCCATCTGTCTACATGCTTCTTTCCTTGGAAGAAACTTCTATTCTCAAGTCTGTGTCTGTTACTTTTGTTGTATGAGCCACTTAGGTTAACCAGGGCTATATGCTGTGCATGGGCTTGATTTACACTTCAAAACCTGATACATTCAACACAGGAAACACAATAGAAAACCAGTTTCTTACTCTCAGAGCCTTTCAATAAACAGAAATTGGAAGAAAAATGGTAAGGTCCTTGAGCCATTTCCCATTCTAGCTTTTGATAAAGGGAGCCTTGTGTGGACCTGTTGAAGAGAACTACGGATGTGAATTAGAAATTGATTGCAGTTGATGAGTTGCGTCTACAGAATGGTATTCCCAATCTCTATTCCATACTCCAGCCCTTAGACACTTTTATTTTCCTACAACATATTCTGTAACATCGAGTGGAGGATCTAAATAGCTTGTTTAGTGCTAGGCTTCCACACCTGAATCTGGACTACCAAGAGTTACTGCATAGAAATAGGCTTAGAAATATCCATTTAAAAGTTCATTTTCTGCTATATTAATTTAACAGATACAAGCAATAAGTTCCCCTGTCTAGGCTAACACTTGTTCTTTCTAAACTGTTTCTGCAAAATTTCTTTTTAAAGAAAGATAAATATATTTACAACCTGCAGATTTAAAAAGTCCAATGCAAGTTTGAATCTGATCGTTGGCTGTGTGTGCAATGATTTTATATTTTTTATAGTTACATTCAAGTTTTAAATACTGTCTTATATACTCTTCTTTGTCTGGGAAGAGACACCATGAACAAGGCAACTTGTAGAAAAAAGATTCTATTGGAAGCTTACAGTTCCTGGGGTTTATAGTTCTTAACCATGAAAGCAGGTGGCATGGCAGTGGAGAGGCAGGCCTGGCACAGGAGTAGTAGCTGAGAATTGGCACTTTAAGATATTCACCACCAGAAGAGAGAGATGGTGGGTAATACCAAGAGTAATTGTGTAGTTCTGTGAATTCTCAAAGCCCAGATTCAGTGACATGGCTCCCTTTAACAAGGCCACACCCCCCTAAAGCTCCAAAACATACTCCACCAACTAGAGATCAAACAGTCAAATATCTAGTCTTCTGGGGTAGCATTCATTCAAACCCCCACAATGATGTCACATTAGATAGAAGCTGTTTTGGAAACTTTCTTATCTTTAAATGTTCACATCTCTCAGGCTTAAGTCTTGAGGCAGAAATGGATTTCCTCTGTTTGTAAGTTTTCCTGTGTGGGATACTTTTCAGAAATAGACTCAGCATGTGGTCTTTAATAAGTACCATTTTTTTACTTTTTGCTGAATCTTTTCAAGGCTCTGAATTTTTAGCATGCATTACTAATTCATTATATGTACCCTTAAATATGTATATTAACAGGCGAAAGGAAGAAACTCAAAACTTAATGATACTCATTTTGAAAATGTCTTTACTTTTACTCATGATTCTAGTTTGATACTAAGATTAAGGTTTCAATAAAATGATTTTCATTTTTAGACATTTCAAGGTGGTTGAGGAACACTTAAGAAGCACATCAGTATCATAATAGGAACTAATACCTCCCATAACAGAGTCATACAATAGGGATAATATTTTCAGTCAGGGTCTTGGCACAGGCAATGAAATTGAGATGATACAAGAAGACCTTTAAATATGAGATGTAGTATAGAAGCACATGGAAGGGGCCATTACAAGAACAAGGGACAGTAAACCTTCATTGAGAAAAATAGTGCATTTATGGCCATTCCTGTTATCAAAGAACAAGACTTGACCAGTGAACCCATAAAATAGGATTATATTCCTTTCCCCCATTTAATTTTTTACATGACACATATATATGGAGTTGTAGAAATAATAGAGAGTTCAATATATCTGAATGGTTTTCTTCTAGGCTTTAAAATTAGTCACAGGAGTCTCAAAATAAAAGAATTAATTTAAGTAAGATAAATTATCCCCTTCTAAATAAAGATTTTAGTTGATTGTAATATGGGAAGTACAAAAACTATTACTTCAACTGATATTTAATAAATCTTATGTTTTTATTATTCCAAACTGAAGGGCTTTTGTTGTTGTTGTTGTTGTTCTTCTTCTTTTTCTTTAATATTTTTAAATTCCAGTCTTTCTCCCCCTCCAGGTCTACATTCTGACTAGTCCTCATCCCATACTTCCTCTTCCTCCCCCTCTGTCTCCAATACGATGTTCTAGCCCTTCTTCCCAACCCTACCAGACCTCCCTACTCCCTGGGGACTCAAGTCCCTCAAGGGTTAAGTGCATCTTCTCTCATTGAGGCCAGACCAGGCCTTCCTCTGCCACACATCAAGCTGGAATATGCTTCCTTGTTAGTGGTCAATTGTCAGAGAGATCTCAGGAGAGGGGGCAGGTTAGTTGAACATGCTGGTCTTCCTGTGGGGTTGCCCTCCTCCTCAGCTTCTTCTAGCTTCATCCTAATTCAACCACAGGGTCCCCCAGTTTCTGTCTATTGATTGGGTGTAAGTATTTCCATCTGACTCCTTCACCTACTTGTTGGGCCTCTTGGAGGGCAGCAATGCTAGGCTCCTATTTGTAAGCACACCATAGCATCCTTAAATGGAGGCTTGGGGCCTCCATCTGTGGTGCCCACACCATGAACTGCTACTCCAAACCGGGTGAACGCCTAAGTGTTTGAAAGAAAGACACAAGTCCATTATTCGTGTTACCAGAAAAGCTTTACTCCATCTTGAACTGCCCAGAACTGACTCCAGTCTCAGTAATATACACGCAGGTAATTTCAGAGGAGGTATGCAAATTCCCTAGCTGTTGGGTGGAAGAGTCACCCCCTAGGGTGAAGTCTGTATCCCTAAGGTAATTGGAAACAGGAAGGTCAGGTGTGGAGTGATTTGCTACTGGGCCAATTAGCATAATAAAGGGGGGCATGTATCTCTCCCAGAATCCAAGCACACAAGCAGCAGTCGAGCTCATCACAAGCAGATGGAGGTGTTGGTGTGGTTATTCCAACAGTGTCAGGCCTTGGAGTCTCCTGTTTAGCTGGATCACACTTAGAGCCTGTCACTGGGCCTCCTTTGCCTCAGGCGCCTCTCCATTTTTTTGTCCCTGCAGTTCTTTCAGACCAGAATAATTCTGGGTTTGAGGTTTTGATTGTTGAATGGCAACCCCATCCCTCACTTGATGTCTTGCCTCTCCATGGTAGGTAGAATCTATAAGTTCCCTCTCTCCACGGTAGACCATTTCATATATGGATTCTCCCTTTGAATCATGAGAGTTTCTCATTTCCCAGGTATGTTGTACCTTCTGGAGGGTCTCCCCAACCTTCTGAGGTTGCCTGTTTCCACTCATTGTGCTAGCTCCCAGGGCTTCAGTTCTGTTCCCTCACAATATCATGTTCCCTTTTTCCCCTCTTTGTCCCCTTTTCCACCCAGGTTCCTCCAAGTGGGATTGAGGCAACCTTACTTGCGACCACTGACTACTGAAGGGTATTTATAGCAGAAAAGAGAGAACATTCCTTTCTTTTTAATTTATTGATGGCTTTGGAGTAGTGTAAAGAATAGGGAGAAAATGTATCAAATAATTATTTCCATATTTTATTTAATTAGATATTTCCATTGCATACAGTTCTAGTTAGGGGAAGGATGAAGAGAGTGGGGGGCATATGGTCCACGGAGGTGCAGCAAGGCTGGAGGCAAGGGAGATGACTTGGGGGGCATGTTAGGAATCCCTCCCTCCTTGAGGGACCAGCCACACAAAGGTATAGTACAGAATAGAATTTATTCAGGTCATGGGAGAGTTAAGAGGATGGTAGAGGTAGAGAGACAGAGAAAGAGAGAGAGAGAGAGAGAGAGAGAGAGAGAGAGAGAGAGAGAGAGAGAGAGAGAGAGAGAGAAAGAGGAATTGACAAGTAGAGGCAGGCCATGAACACATGGAGGGAGAGGGGGAAGGGAAGGGGAAGAGGAGGGGTAGGGGTGGGAGAGCAAGGCTGTAAGAGTGCAAGAACAAGAGAGAGAGGAAGGGTCTAGTAGCTCCTTTTATAGTGTCAGGTCACTGGGGCGGAGCATACCTGGCTGTTGCTAGGTAACTAAAAGGTGGGGTTTACAGAATCCCAACAGTTGTTGATTACATATTTCTCTGTGTAAGAATGCAGTGACATTCTACTGTGTAAAAGAAACTGCAGCATTGAACGTGATTGAGAAATTCAAACATGGCATGCTGCCTGTCCTCTCTGGCACAGCATTTCATACATTTCAAATAATTTGCATGTGCTAGAAATATCTTGAAATGTTTGGCTCTAATTCAAGATAACATAAATATACATTGAAGATAGCTGTAAAAGAACCAAATGTAGAAAGTAGCATTTCGTATGCAGCCATTTCTCTTCATATCATTCTCCAAGAAATCAAATGGTTTCTTTATTACCATAATGAAAGAAAAAATATAAGTTCATTTTAACTCCATGGTATGCATGCTAGTATATTTTACATAATTTAAGTAAAATGTGAAAGATTACAATAATCATAGCAGTAAAATTTAAGGGAGAATTTACATGAGTTCAAATTTAATTAATTTCCTCAAAGACAGGATAATGATCAAACTAATTGAAAGTTACTTTTAAGTGCTGTTTTATCATTCACTGTTTGCCTATATGTAACATTGTTCAAATGTATTTTTATTATTTATATTCACCGTGATGGTAGAGTTAAGCGATGCTTGAAGCTCACATTACCAAAAGCTATGCAAAACTTCAAAAGTAGAAAAGTCTTAAAGTCATGACCCAGAAAGTAAACCGAGTTCTCACATCAGCATCTGCTCAGCATTTCTTCCTGCACCTATTCGTCCTGTCACACAGACTGGAGACAGGATGGAGTTTCTACAACATGCTAGTAAGCAGTGACTGTAATGCTACATGATGCAGATCTGGATGCTGAGTGTAATTTCTTAGTAAGAATCGCTACCACAGCCTCACATATTTTTTAATGCTTAGCCACCAGGAATAGGCACTATTTCAAAAGATTTAAGAATTAGCCTCCTTGGAGAAAGTGTATCACTCTAGGTTGGCTTTAGATTTGAGACTTTAATGGCAGACTCAAACTTTTGTTTTGCTTGCAGATCAGGGATGAGAATGTAGTTCTCTGCTGTTGCTTCAGTGTCTGAATGCTGCTGTGCTCCTCACAAAAACCACAATGAATTAAGCTTCTGAAATGCTAAACAAACTATTGATAAAATACTTTTTTTCATAAAAGTTACCTTGGCCATAGGTTTTCTTCACAGCAATAGAACAGTGACTAAGACACTGAGATAGCAAAATTAATTGAAACTAAAAAAAAAATTAAATATGGTTTAATTATTCACAAAGGCACATCTCACTCTTGCTCTTCTGCTGTTTTAAAATGTGCACACTTTTCTTCTCGTATTTTAATTTTTTTTATTCTTTTACAGTTCAGTCTTTACACACCTCTCAGTCCTCCCTCCAACGGTTTCTCAAACCATTCCTCTCTTTAAGCACAGAACTCAGTTTCCAAAACAATTTATACTTTTATCTATCATGTTGTACATTTGCGATGCCTACAATGCTTCCTTTATGCAGATAATTTCCTGATATATCTATTCTAGAGCTCTTCAGAGAACTAGTTGTAAATGTGTCCTCTGTTTCAGTGAGATAAACCTACACACATGCCATTGCCTGTTCTATTATCCATAGCTTTCTCCTCATAGGCCTTGCTCCATTGCAGGTCCAGGAAAAAAGTGACCTTATCTTGCTGTGTCTGTTGTAGAGTAGAAGATACACTTCCTAGCTGTCCGATGAAAGTGACCAAGCATGCTGACCAGCCTCCTTCTAAGTACCACCAGTATTGGATTCACTATCTCACCTCAGTACTTTAATCTCTCCTCCTTGTATTTTATAGAATTTAATTTTTCTTTCTGCAATAGCCATTACTGGCAGTATATTTACAAAAGTCATCCTTGTCTTCTTGTTGGTATAAGTTTTTATTTTTTTAAACAATGGTTGTATTCTTTTACCACATTTGGAAAGATAGAAAGAATGATCAACAAATAATCCACAACCTCCAATAGTAAAATGTATGGTCTATGTGTTTTGAGGTAAATAGCTGGCATGTACTTAAATTTCAAATTGTATATTAAGTACATCCCTAGATTAAGAGCAATAATCTTTTTCTATAATAAATTAATTCTAGGAGGATTTTCTCAATCTCCTGTTTTATTCTCTAAATATTACAACAGCTGTCACATAGAGTCTCTCTTTTCAGGTATTAGGACTGTCATGTTTTCCTTTTTAAGCACATTGGTTTTAATGATCACAGAGGTATATACTGGAGACAAACCTATTAGAAACAATGAAACACCGACATTGACTTTGCATTTAAGAAAATATACTAGTACAAGAGTCCAATGACTTTCATCCTAAACTCTTGTTCGCTGTGCAGTAATTTTATGATATTTTATCTATAGAACTCCTCATGTCAGGACACAATATACTTATAAAACTAAAATTAAACACTATGAGAAATAATAAAATATTATTGACTGTAGAAATATTATCCCAACTCTGTCCAAATCTTCTTTTTTATTTCTGCAGCTAAATTGTTTTGATGATGTTTAGGATTAAGCTGGGTTAGAGACATCAATTATGAAATGTAATAAACCTAAGCATATAGTTACATCTGATAGTAAGAACATTCACTCACGTCTGCAGTGTATAATATCCATAAAAATATCAAAGACAAGGTATCATTTTACATTTTTGTGATGTTAGGCATGGCAGCTCAGTGTGGCTTGCACTGATAAGCTAATCCTACAGAAGCCTATCAATCCTGCACTGTAATACCATTGAAGAGAGAAGCGCTCTTGTCAGTGAGATGAAAAGCAAACTATAAATACTATGCATGTAAAGTACTCCTGATAACTTTGGCTCTTGTTTTAATGCAGCTAGATTTATATAAAACCACTTTTTCCCTTACCAAAGTACATAGCTTTACAATTCAAATATAAAGCATATGGCTCTCCTGTTCAGTGGATAAAGACTTTGAAACAATTAGTTTCCCTCTGAAGGAGAGGGAAAAAACCCACAAATAGTCTCTTTTTTGCAATGTTGTCATTGTGATTATGATGATCATTTTAAACAAGCTTGCTTTTATACCTTTATACTTTACTAAGACTTTAGGATCTTCATTGCTCTTTATTTTTTCAACATTCATCTTAATTGACTGTTTATGTCAGCCACTCAGTGCAAAGACCCATTCCACATATTTATATTCGAACTTCATGGAACATCAATAACCTAGTCTTTCTCTACTTCATCTCTTTCCTTCTTTATGTTCTTTCTCTAGTTGAATGCACAAATGGTCGAGGCATGTTGTAAATGTCACTGTGAAACACCCCTTTTCTCCCCGTTTTCGTTCACCCACAAGTCCATCATTTGACATTTTACCAAAGAGCCTAAAACATTTATTGAGATAGAGATGTGCTTTCAGAGTGATTGCTGTTACATCTCTGTCAGTCAAGAGAGATGGTCTAGTGGCCCATCTTTTACAAATCATTATTCTTCAGTTTCTCTGTATTCCTGTCTCACATTATTTTAATCCCTCCTTGAAGTATCATCTTTACTAACACAAATGTTTGGCCAGGTTCTTGTACATTTTTGAGAGTTCACAATAGAATCAATGCCTTTAGTTACTTTAGCAATTATTTTTTATATATAATTCATCTTGTTCTATATCAAATAAGCCAGATAATTTCACATGCTCTAGAATCTCTCTGTTGTTTTATAGCAGACTTATTTTCTCATTTATATTACTATATTTAAAAGCCTCTGGTGATATGTGAATAACTAACTACCTTTTCCTATCATCTAATCTATTATAAATTATAGACATTTACAGCAAGCATTTTATTGTGGATAATTTGGAAATCAAATATTTTGTGTTCAAATACAATGTATTTTTGTTTGCGGAAAATAATTTAGCATTTTCTTAAATATTATCCTTTTTCCTTTTATATCTTAGGCATTTTTCAGTGAAACTAATACTTCTTTTTTTATTACTCAAGTATAATATCTTGTGGAAACTCACAGGTATAAAAAGAAAATAGTATAAAAGAACAGATATAAAATAAAAATAATATTATAAGTAGGCTTTTGTTTTGAAATTTTTAAAGACAGATTGGTTTGATATTTATCATGTGGTATGCCTCCTTAAATAAGAATTTATTTTGTATATTTGGGTGTTGTTCTTAACAATTGCACACACACACACACACACACACACACACACACACACACACAAGAAGAGTTCATTATAATAAAGTATATTATCATAAATATAAGTGCTAAGATTTAAATTTGTTTGATCTTTTATCTAAATTGTGAGAATCTTCATGCTAGGTAAAAAAATAATTCAAAATAAGAAGGAATCATGCTGTGGAAATCTCAAGGTTTTATCTTGAGAGAATGTTTCTCATCTGAGAATTATATGTATATTTAGTTTAAAAATCAATATTACATTTTATGCTTAGTGCAGGTCAATTACCCAGTGACTCAGTGAAGCCAAAGACTGTTTTTCCTAAAGGTAACGCTTATTCTGTATGACTAATGCACTTCAAAGTTCAGTGAACTTCTCTGTTAGTGAATTCTAAAAAGTCCTTGTTTTATGAGAAGCAGTGTTTTATACAGCTTCTTAACAGCAACAATGATAGAAATCAATTACTGGTCATCACATTCCAGTCTTCTTATATGCTATTTCAAAACATAATAACTCCAGGTACTCAAGACACAGTCTAGATTTATAACTAAATAAATTAAACATTTCAAAAAGTGAATCAACATTTTCTCTACATCCTCATTAATTACTTTTATGGTCTTTAGATTATATTTACAAGACCATCAATCATGTTTTATGTTTTTATATCCTGTCTCATTTTTAAGTTCAAGATGACTATAAACTTTCCAGGTAAATATAGAAAAACCTATAACATTAACTAAAATTATTTTAGAAAAGACCTATGTACAAAAATAATGCTATTTTAATTTATTATGTACTTGTATTTGTAAGAAATAATTCATTTCTAGTAGAGGTCAATGAAAGTAAATTTTTACACTCTTTTTTAAGTTAGTAAATTCTGAATTCATTTACAGATCTTTGGAGTCTACTAATTCATGTGAAAATGTTTTAATATTTCCTGTTACAAATGTTCTAAGTAATAGTTGGGATTCTGTAAACCCCACCCCTCAGTTACCTAGCAACAGCCAGGTATACCCCACCCCTCAATTACCCAGCAGTGGCCAGGTATGCTCCGCCCCAGTGACCTGACACTATAAAAGGAGCTGCTTGACCCCTCCTCGCTCTCTTGGCCTCTCTTGCCCTTGTGTTCTTGCAGCCTTGCTCTCCCTCTTCCCTTCCCTTCCCCCCTTTCTCCCACATGCTCATGGCCTGCCTCTACTCCTCTACTTCTCTCTCTCTCTGTCTCTACAACCCTCTTAACTCTCCCATGACCTGAATAAACTCTATTCCGTACTATACTGTTTTGTGGCTGGTCCCTCAGGGAAGGGATTCCCAACATGGACCCCCCAGAGGCATCTCCCTTGCCCTCAGGCCTCGCTGCACCTTCATGGGCCATATGCCCCCCACTCTCTTCATCCTTCCCCTAACATTGGTGCCATGACTTGGATCATCATCCTTTCACAACATTGGTGCCCTGTGACTTTTCCTTTCAGTGACTTTTCCTTTCATTGGTGCCCCATCATCTTTTCCTACAGTAATATAAGATTTTTCAGTTGTTAAAATGAAGATGATATCATTTTACTCCTGTGTACTGTCAATATCCTGAGTGTTTTTAGATGCTCAATGGTTACATTAATGTGAGTGATATGTTAACTTCCTATAACTAAAAGCATCATTTGCTGTGGAAATAGTTTCTTCATAATCTTACTGCAAAATTGCAAAATATTTGTTTCTGTCTTGAGTTTATAATTAGAAAGTTCTCCATTCTCGTTTTTTCCTTCAATCCCTCCCATATATGCTTCTTGCTTTCTTTCAAATGGATGCCCTCTTATGCTTGTGTCCTTGTACACACATGCACACAATTGCCTTTAAAGAACACAATCTGTTTATATAATGTTACTTGTATGTACAAACTTTCAGTGCTCTTCCAAACTTGGAAGGGCAGAAATGATAGACATAAAAACCTCATTTGCTTCCTGGCCATTTTGTTTTAAAGAAATCATGGTTCCAGTGCAATAGTCCACTAGAAGTTTATTTAGTTGGCTATTCACTCACTCAATACAGGGGTAATTGATGCACTGCAAAATCTATCCAGAACTAGTGAACATAGTATAGAGATGGGATTGGCAAATAATCTGAAAGGAAAAAAAAAATAGTTGATTTAAACAATAAAAACAACAACAACAAAATGTGATGCTGTATCTAGTACTGGTGTCCAATATAAATGGGGATAATCAGAAGACAGAGCCAGTATTAATACAATGTAGCAATGTGAAGCTTTAGGAAGAAAGGGAATATGGACTGAGAGGCAAAATTCACAGAACTACTCAATGTTAATAGCTAAGGGTCTCCTTATGACTTCTACTCTTCTGTAATGAAAGCACAGGGAAATCTTCTTAGTATATTGTATCACTTTTTAAATTTATGTACTAGTTACAATACTGTTATTATTAGCTAGGATATTGGTGCTAAAGACCACGTAGCACCTCTATATATAACATTATTCTTTGATTTTATAAAGTTTGCAGTCATCACATTAATGAGACATTTTTGAGTTTATTTCTTCTCTGATGCTCTAACAGAATGTCTGAGCCTAGGACAATTATAAAGAAAAGATACTTAGTGTCTCACATTTCTGGAAGAGGAAGGCTCATGATGAATGTTTAAAGAATGTGTCTTCACTTAGTGGATGATCAAAGGCAAGAGAGAGAACCTTCTTTAAACTCTGCTGTAAATATATAAAACTCATCTGATCATTCACAAATATCTCCCCAAAGACTTGTATCATCTTAAATTTTTCCACTTATTTCAAAAATTAATTCAAATTTACATTTTAATTAAAATAAAATAAAAATTTTCTTTCCTCCCACCAGTCCTTTCTATGACCACTACTCCCATGCTTTCCTATATAAGAAAAATTGACAATTAAATTCTGGAGCTACGCTTATACAATGAAACTTAACACCCCAATTTTAAGGGCTGGCTCTGTAATGCATAGAAAAAATTTTTGAAACAATTTTCTTGAAAAATTACATAAAGTTTTGAAGTAACTAAACAAAAAATACAGGACAAAATGCAGATGCAATGATTTAAAGCAACTCCATAACGGTTATTTATATATTTTAGTCACTAAATCACAGCACCTTTGGTTAATGGTGTCCAGGAGTGTGTGTCGCAAGTTCAAACTGCTTACACACTGAACTCTACTTCTCAGGAGACTGTCTTTTACTGAAATAGGTAATCTTAATGTAAATGTAGAGTTGTAAGTGAAGAGACAGGAAGGCAAGGAATGTTTAAGGTTGCACAGAAGTATACAATGCTATTTTTAACTTAGTGTCTGATTTGATTCAGATATCCAAGTCAAAGCACATTAAAAGTCAAGCAAGGCATGAGATTTGAGAACATATGGAGCATTTGTCAACAGTGACAAGACCAATGGCAGGAATAATTCATGAGTTCCCCCGAAGTTTCAACACTGGCTCTATTTTCCAAAGCGTTACTATTAACATAAATAAAATCTAAAGACAGCATTCCATAATTAAACACTCAGTGGATTAAAAGTGACTACAGTGATATCATTTGCATTTACCTCTAGGAACACCTGCATTTATTTCCAGGGTCTTTTTACTGACAGAAAAACACAGCTGGCAATGTTATGACTAATGAAAAACATAAAGTTAATGCCATGTAGAACTAGAAACAGTATTTATTTCTTCCACACTAAATATTAATAGAAATCAGGAGACCTGCAGCAGCTTCACTATATATAATGCATATATTAATGATAATTTGAGATAAATAAGATGATGTAAATTTGTGAGCCCTGGTAGGTAAAGAAAATAATTAATGATGAAATATTATATTACAATAATATAGATTGCATGCATCTAATTGATGTAAGTTCAACACCTCTCAACAAACTGTGATTTTTTTTTTGTTAAGCACAAAGCCTAGAACTCACAGGGTTAGACACAGACTCAAATACGTGATTTCTTGGCCTGAGTGTGCTATATTAGCAAGTAGAATGAAGAAACTTACTATTTACTATATAACTTTACCGCCTATTTTTTGAAGCACTTACAAGATAATCAATATAAAGATTTTTTAGAAAGAACCCATATAAAAGGTATTGACCTCATTAAAAATTTTATAGAGTATATGTATGAAACATATCACCCCATGCTACAAATGTAGTTAATGAGAATTGATCTTAGATAAAAAACAATCAAGTATTGATTGCAGATAAATATAAGATAAACATGGACAGAGTCCTAAAACTTTCTAATCATTTGAAAATTTATGGCATCATTTTTATGACAAATAACTTGTTCTGAGAAAAATTAGTAAGTGATAATTAACATTATTTGTTTCAACTCTGATCCAGAGACAGTGTAATAATCAAGAGTTTGAAATATATGTGAGCCCCTAGTGGTAAAAAGTAAACTGGTTCTTCCCACTGTCAATGGGTAGACATTTCCCACCTAAAGTCTGTTTGCACTTAGATGGAATTGCTCTTTTATTTTGAGCCAAAAGGTGAAATTTAGTAAGATATTACCTTGCATGCAGCTTACCAATAAATTCATTCATATATTTACAGCCTAAAAATTTCACTGAGGTTCATCATAACATTTTAAATTATATATCTACTATTTATGGTGTAGTTTTCTTATGTGTTTACAAAGAAAATGATTCCATAGCCATCTCATATCTTGAAATATGACATAAAAATAATTTTGGAAATATTAATTTTTATTTCTCAGATGACTTTTATATTTATTATATCCAAATGCAAACCATTCATCACATTTATTTATTCATGGATAAACATCTTCACATTGGCAGGATGTTGGTGCTATTAGACATATTGAAAATTATTTTATATTTATGAGGTTTTGCTCTAATATCTTCTCTTCATTATTCTGTCTTATTTTGTCCTCTGATTCTTGGTAATGACATTTTGCTTTCTACATTTTACTTTTAACTTAACTTTGATTTCATAACTTTTGAAACTATTTGAAGAAAACTTCTTTGAACTTTACATACTTCTAAATTTTATTCAATTTTTATTTGCTTCAAATCATGACTGCAATTTATTCTGCATTCTTTCATTCCAGTAGTTCACTATTTCCTCCCCTCCTCCCAACCCACAATTCTTCCCTTTCTCTTCTGAAAAGCGGCAGTTTCTCATGGCTCTCATACTAAGGCTAGGGAGGTAGCCATGTTATGGGCTAGAAGGCTGAGGACAGAAGAGTCAGTGTCATAAAGAATGTTGTGGCCTGTGCATGCAGCCAGCTGTCTCTGCCATTTTCTTAATTTTGGGGAACTGTATTCTTGTGCTTGTTGCTTACACAAATAGTAGTTATTCTTTCTGAAATCTCTGATGTCTAGATAGCTGCAGTCTTGCAAAGATCTCTCAGACCCTGGATCACCAACCAGGTAGCATACAAGAGCTGATATGAGGCCTCCAGACATATATAGCAGAGGACTCTCCTGTATGGGTTCAGTCAGAGAAGATGCACTTAACCCTTAAGAGAATGGATACCAGGTGGGTGGGGTAAGAACATCTTCATGGAGATGGGGGTTGGGAGAGGCGGTATTGGATGTTCAACAGTAGGTGGATGGATCGGGAGGGGATAAAATCTTGAATGTGAAAAGAAAATAAGGAGCCGTTTTTAGGATGGTATTAATAGTTAATATAAAAAGTATTTAGATACCAAATTCTAACTCACCAACCTAGGATAAATGATAAAATATTTTATCTAAGTCACTAAATATAAAACGAACAATATATTATTCATGTATGTTTTCCCTTACAGTTTTTGTAATTTTTATAATTATATTCAATTTACTTTTAAAAGGAAGGAAGGAGCCTTTTATTAGTCTGAGAGGGGGAACTTTAAAGAGAACTTCTTGTGTATTTTATGGATGCCTCACCTATCAATTAAAAAGCCTGTGGCCTATGGCTTAGTCAGGCACTAGAGATGGGGAATCAGGAGGAGAGAGAATTCTTGGAGAGAAGGTGGCAGGGGAAAGCACAGAAAACAGGTGGCAAGAGTGAAGCAGGGACATATGAAGTGCACATATAGTCAGCCCCCTGACAAAATGTAGGTTAACGTAAATGGGGATCTTTAGTTGTGATCTATTCACAGTAGAACTTAGATATATGACTAAGGTATTTGTAAATATAATTTGAGTCTGAGTCTTCTTTCTGTGAGCATGGGGTTGGGAGGCAGAACCTGGATGTAATTTTAGCAGAGTCTAGTTATGTGAAAGGATCCCCAGTGCAAACTACAGAGTCAGAGACTCTGATAATTATGCTAAGCTCCTGTGTAGAAATACAGCAGAGTATTATTAGTAGCCTTCTCATGACATGGGTCTCAAGAAGAAACTGTCATTTGTTGGCCACTCCCTTAATTTCTGCTCCATCATTAGTTCTGAACATTCTATAGGAAAAACAGAAAAAAAAAAAAAAAAAAACAAAACAATTGTAGGTCAAAGGACTTGTGCCTCTTTTAATTTTTAGTTTTCCATTCCCATTGTAAACCCAGATAACACCAAATTATTTTTAAGGCTTATCAAAATACTATTTCTTTACCAACTTATAGAAAATATTAAAAAGCTGGAAATTAACTTTTTATATTTCTATACATAGCTTGATATTTTACATGAAAGTATTGTATCAAGGTGTCAAAAAACAAACAAACAAAAATAAAACAAATAACCAAAACCAAAATAAAAATTCTAAGAGTTTCTAATATATTTTCAACATCTATTCACATGTGGTGTGAACATTTTCCAGGAAAGGCAGGTTTTCAGCCACTTTGCCATTATCTTGCTGAATTGTTTTTCCCTTAATAGTTTTATATTATATTTGTCCATTAAGTCAGTTAGGCTTTTTGATTTCATACTTCACATATACAGTAATGTACAATTTTATTCAGAAACTAGTCAAAATATTTACAAGTATACACTTTGTTGTTTGTAAAATTCATTTCACTATGATTTTAAATGTTTTCTATATTTACTTGACTGCCTGAGGATATGTGCACTTGATTGCATAAAGCTATGAATCCCACAGGCATAGGGTTATCTGTATTTGGATGTCATCCTGGACATTCCCAGAATAGGTACTCAGAATCAAACGTTCATCCTTGTGAAGAGCAGTGAACATTCTTAACTGATGAGCCATTTCTCCAGTTCCAGAAACACTTATTTAAAGTAAAAAAATTACTGGTACTAAGAATTCTCATATTGTTAGAAATCTCTCATGGTCTTGGCTTTAATCAGAATTACATTCTTTAAGGAGACATACAGATGTCCTACATGAATAGGAGAAAATGTTCAAGATGACTAATCATTAGGGAAATGCAAATTAGGCCTGCATGCACTGTCATAGTTTTATATTAACAATGTCTATAACTAAGAATACAAAGGGTAGCAACGTTCTCACAGCAAAATAGGGAAACGGTAGCCATTGCAATTTGTTGGTAAATTAATATTTGTATAGCCTCTACAGAAAACAGTATATGGCTTCTTGAAATAAGTAAAATTGCAGTATCTTCCAAGAGTCCTACCACTCCAAATAAATTCAAAGTAAACAAATTCAGGATATAAAAAGGACATAGGTATTCTATATTTATTGTAGCAATATTCTCAATAGCAGAAATGCAAATGAACTAAGTGTCCACCAATTAAGGCATAGAATATGAGAACATCCTCATACTATTAAATTTCCAGCCATTAAATAGTGGAATCCTGTTATTTGCAACACAGATGTAACTGAAAACCATCATGCTAAGTAAAACTTGCCAGCAAGGATGAAGAGTTGTGATATTGGTGTTACATTAGTTAAAAGTTGACCTCATGAGTTTTTCCAAGAGAATCAGAAAAGTAGGTGAACAGAGTTGATGGGTGCTAAATTATAGGTTATGAGAAGTTTGATGTCTTATTGCACAAGCCTTGAGTAGATAACAATGTACTACATATTTTTAAATGTTAATAATAATATGTCTTTACTATAAATAAATGATCAGTGTGTGGCTTTAGACATGTAAACATATGCCATAATACTTCTTAAGTATGTACAAGATTTTTATTTTTTGCTTCTTCTTTAGAAATAAATATAATTCAAAGTTTTAAATTATTTTTTTCTCTTTTTATTAGATACTCTGTACTTTCATTTGAGATATTATCACTTTACCCTGCTCAGCTCCCCTCCCCTCTTTCCCTCCAGTTGCATTCACAAAGGTGCACTCCCTTCTGATTCCCCCTCTCCACCCCATTGCCTTGTCATTCCCCTACATTGGGAAAATGTTCCCACTCTGAAACAAAAGCCTCTTCTCCCATTGATACCAGACAATGCTATCATCAGCTACATATGCAACAGGATCAATAGGTCTCTCAAAGTGCACACCAAGGTTGGTGTTTTGCTCCATGGGAGTTTTGGAGGGTTTTGTTCGTTGATAATGTTTTTTTCCTATGAGATTGCAACTCCTTTCAGCTCCTTATGTACTTTCTTTAGCCACCTCATTGGGATCCCCGTGTTCAGACCGATGGTTAGCTACAAGCATGCACAGCTGTATCTATATGACTCTAGCCTATTCCCTGAGGGGGCATTTCTGTCTGGTTCCTGCCAGGAAGTACTTTGTGGGATCAGTTATAGTGCTTGGATTTGGTGACTGCATATGTGATAGATCCCCAAGTGAGGCAGCTTCTGAGTGATCTTTCCTTCAATCCCCATTTCTCTATTTGACCTTGCATTTCCTCCCATGATAGATTTGTTCTCTTTTCTAAGAAAGACTGAGGCATCCCACATTTTGATGCTCAAACATATAATATGGGCACAAACTACCCCCATGTTCATAGCAGTCATATTTACAATAGACAGAAGCCGGAAAGAACCTAGATGTTCATCAATGGAAGAATGGATACAGAAAGTGTCATATATTTACACAATGGAGTACTACTACTCAGCTGTTAGAAACAATGACTTCATGAATTTGTAGGCAAATGGATGGAGTTAGAGACTATCATCCTGAATGTGGTAACCCAGTTACAAAACAACACACCTGGTATGCACTCACTGATAAGCAGATACTAGTCCCAGAAAGCTCTGAATACCCAATACCTAAGAAACAATTCACAGACATTATAGAGCTCAAAAAGAAGGAAGTCCAAAACAGGACAGTTTTAAATTCTTATGGAAGTGAACACTAAAGACATTAAAATAAATGAATGTAGGCACACAGGAAGCTTTCCAACCTCTTTAATATGAGTCTGCACACTCAAACACACACACACATACACACACACACACACACATTCATGGCTTTATATATACATATTTATATATTATTATACATTATATATTATGCATAAATATATATATATTCATATATTCAGGATGGTTGTTGTGATACCTGAGTTTATGAAGGAGTTTTTATCTTCGTATCTTCTGCCTTTTTTCTTGGATATTTTTCCTTCTGTGCTTGTTTTGTTCTATCCTAGTGTGACTTGATTTATCCCACCTCATTTTATTTGATTACTGTTTCTCAGAAGCTTGCCATTCTGGTTTTTATTCACTTATTTATTTATAGTTTTCTATTGAGAGACACATGGGTGGATGAAATCCTGAAGGGTGGAAGAACTGGGAGAAGTAGTGGGAGAAGAAACCGAAATCGGGATGTTATATGATGAAGTAAATCTGTTCTCAATAAAATAAAATTAACTGCTTTTAGGCTTAACATTTAGAGAAGTTGCCTGAAAGGTCATTGTAGCACTGTTGATTTTCCTTCTTATCTTGAGATACATGTTTGAAATATTGATTCAAACAAATATAAATAAAACAGATTTATTGTCCTGAAATGAGTCATAACATGATGTATGTTACTTTAACTTGTTCTAATATTTTGCAGTCATCTATATTCTAAAGATTGTATTCTATGTGCAAACAAAAATCTTGGAAATTAAATTACTTTTTTCTCCTTTGGAGGGGGATTTTGTTTCATTTTGTTTTGTATTTGCATGTTTAAATCCTATTGTTTTTCTCTTGTTGTTTTGATTTTCTTTTTAGTTTGTTATTTTGTTTTTCAGAGAGAGAGAGAGAGAGAGAGAGAGAGAGAGAGAGAGAGAGAGAGAGAGGGAGAGAGAGGATGAAATGTGAATGTTGTTACCCAGGTACAAAGTGTTTTGGGAGCAAAACATAATTAAGACTTACTGTTTGGAAAAAGTAAAACATGTTGAAATATTATGAAATATATGACTAGTTCTATCAAAAAGTGACTTTTCAAATTTTAGTTATGCTGATGTATCAAATAAATATTACTTAATAATCTTTCAAGTAGTATACAATGATCAGGATCTTGTTTAACCAGAAGGACATCATAAAATATTGCATTTGATGGAACCATTGTGCAGAATTAATATGCCAATGAATACACCCACACAAATCTATTTTACTTTTAAAATAAATTTACCTATTTACATGTATAAACAGTGGTTATCATTTTCATAATACTTGAGAGTTACATTATTTGATTAAGTATAAGTTAAAAATAGTGATATTCCCATATTATTAATAATAAGAGGTTTTAGTTTTGTCTTGACAATTGTATATATTATTTAAGTTTCTTAAGAGTATTTGCAAGTATATAAAGATTGAAAATTTTTCAAATAGATTAATATTTAGAATAATAGTATGCTCAGAAGTTTTACATGTTTATGTTAAATATGTTTGTTTTTCTTTTCTTATTAAAATAGATTTTTTTCTCATACAACATATCTTAATTATCATTTTCTCTCCCTCTATCCCTCCCAAATTTTCTCTCCCTCCACTCCTGACTGCTCCCCTCCAATTCTGTCTATCATAAAAAAAGACAATGCTTCTAAGAAACAACAACCAAACATAACAAAATAAAATAGAGTAAGATGATGAAGCAAAAACATTCATACTGAAGTTGAAAATAGCAACCCAACAGAAGGAAGAGTCCCAAGCATGGGTAAAAGAGTCAGAGACAAACTCTTTATCATAGTCAGGAGTCTCATAAGTATCCTAAGCTAATCGTTAATAAAATATACACAGAGAACCTACTGTAGATCCATGTATGCCCTGTGTTGGATTTTTCAGTCTCTGTGAGCGCATATCTGCCTTGCTTATATGATTCAGAGGACCCTGTTTTACTGGAGTCCTTCATTCCCTTTGGTTCTTACACTCTTTCTACCCAGTCCCCAAGAGAGGGAAGAGATTAGATTGAGACCTGAGACCTCCAGTTAAGACTCTCACATAATGCCTGGATCTGAGTTTCTAAATCTCTCCCTGTCTACTGTCAGATTTAGCCTCTCTGATGAATGACAAAGAATGCCTCCAAATTAGATGAATGAAACCTATAGAACATTTTTCTTTCTTTTGTTTGTTTTCTTTTGTTTTTACTAACTTCACACCTGATAAAGAAATAAAATAAAAAATACGTTAAGAACTCAAGAAACCAGACAAGAATCAAATAATTTAATAAAAATTGGGTACTTATCTAAACAAAATATTCTCAGTGGAGGAAACTAAAATGTCAGAAACACTTAAGGGAATGTTCACCATCTTTAACTATAAGGAAAATGCCTCTGAATTCATTAGTTTCAATTAGTCATGGTTTGATTTTCTGTAGTAGATAAGCTAAGTAGTCTATGTGATAATAAATTTTAATAATTTAGTAATTTTTTCTCTTGTAGTTACATATAACCAAACTGAAATTAAAAATATTTTCTATGACTATCTATTTTATATTTTATATTGTACAAAACAATCATGATATTATACAGCAATTGAATTGTTTGTGACCTGCATAAGATGTAATGGTTATAGAAAAATCAAAGCCCAGGATTTTTAAAACTTGAACTTTTATTTAAGAGTTTGATACCATTAGTGCTTAATATGAAATTAATACAGGAAATGACTGAAATCCATGAATGCATAGAAAATTATTTCCTATTAAAAGTAAGAATTTTTCTACTTGTGGCTAATCAAATCAATTTCATTGATTTATACTGAAACAATAGAAAACATGTTCACTCACATTACATCCTTACACTTAACAGGCATTTGTTACATTGAGTCTTGAGACTTATATTTCTCTAAGATACGTATAGCAGACAGATGGCTATAAATTTTGCTGAATAGGATTAATTGGCTTAAGCTTGAACTCTGTTTAATAAACAAAATGAAAATAGTCAAATGCTTGGTTTAAAGATTTTTTTTAAAACTAAGCTTTATATGCATGTGCAGGATTCTCACTTCAAGGCCTCCTTGACAGAGCTTATATTGGCTAACCTCATGATCACCCTGCTCAAATGTGCCTTTGAAATTAATCACAAGAATGCTGAATTCCACCACCTATAACCAGCACAGTGTAACTGTCCTTGGACAGTCGTTTTAAAATTGAAACACACATTTTATTTCTAGATTTCACATAGTATGAGAAAGCACTCTTCATTGAAAACCAGAATTTTTTTTTTTGGTTTAGGCTTTTATTAACTTAATACCTTTGGTATCCTTCCTTATGTATTCTGTTTTTTTGCTATGATAATTCAGGCGCAGTAACACTGTGGCTCAGCATGACTTTTCTTCATAAAAGCTTCGTCTATCTTATTACATTCTCAGCACATTCTAATTAAATTCCCTTTCATTTCTCTCTGTCTCAGAGGGTTAGAGATCCTCAAGAATATTTAACAAAATTCAACAAAGCAACTACCTGAAGTTGATGCATTAACCTTGGCACCGAGAGTTACTTTATTCAGTCCACGTATGCCAGCAACATCATTCCACAATGACCTAAAAATGGCATTATTTCACTCTAACTAGAGAGGCTGTAAATGAATATCGATCATTTCTGACTCATTATATGTATTATGCATTTTGCCCTGGGAAGTTTTAAGGGAAAAAAAAAAAAAAGCCTCAGCAAAAAGTCTCCCTTTGACTGCTTGTAAATACTAAAATATACAAATCGTTTATTTATTCATAACAAGGACAAAGGACTTTGAATTTTTTTTACTGAAATACAAACCAAGAACATATATGGTTTCATTTATTAGCATATTTGCACGGTTTAAAATTCAGAGTTTCTGGATTGATGAAATACCTGAAAGTTTATGACTACCTTGTTTTTGATGTATTGCCAAAGGCTGACACAGATGCTCTACTTATAGAGGTGTGTGCTTAGAACTAAATTGTCTCTCTTTTTCATCTCATCTCTTCTCCATTTCTGAAAATTTCTCAGCTGTCTGGACATTAGAAGTTCTGTGTACCCACTTCTATCTTAAGTCTTTTTAAATTTGGGCAAAATAGCTTACTTCTTTACAGTGTTTACTTTTTTACAGTCTTATATTTGAATAAAACATACTTGAACACCACAGATGATATCAATAGATATTCTCAAAAGTTTAATTTTCACAGATGCACATGATATTCTATATGTAACCTGGAGTGCTAGAATAACAAAACTAGCATAAAATCCAAAGCCAGTTGAGTGTCAAGACATATCTCATCTCATGCAAAATAAAATACATGGCAAGTTTCTTGTTGAGAACAACTCAAATTAGTATCAGAATAACTTGTTCATAGCTGACATAATTAAGGCAAAACTCACAAAGTCTTTGACCTAGTTACAGAAACAGAAGTATTTTAGTAAGTTCGGTTATGAACAAATTACAAAAGAGAATATTAACTTTGATTCTAGTTATATTTGTGGAATTACAACTATATGTATTTAGAATCATTTGTCTAACAGCAGTGAAGAACAAAGTTATACAGTTGTGTGGAGTCTAAAGTGTATTCAGATGTAAGGAGCCAAAATGGCACCGACATCCGGCTTGGTTAGAAATAAACAACCTGACTGAGCATGTACATAACCGCTTCTGGCGCCAAACACACCTGCATGGCATTATGCTAATAAGGTGATCCCCGCTCCGCCAATCCCCGGAGGACAAGTCACATAACCTCAGTCCGAGAAGGATAAAAGGAGGGTGCTCTTGGCACTCGGCGTCCCGTATCAGCATTGAGGTGTTCCTTAATAAAGGCTGTTGAGAAGAATCCGGATTGTCCTGTCTTCCTTGCTGGTCGAGTTGGGTGAGACATTCAGAAAAGAGTAAAAATACACGATGTGAAAATCTAGATTGTGCAAGAGCATGATTAAAAAGTAGCCATTATAGACTTGGGTAAAGCAGTGATATGGTTTATCATATAAAATCTCATCTTCATTATTGATTCCTTATGTTTTCCTTCATTATCTTCTATTAAATTATTTATAAAGGTACTTTGCATAAACTGCAGTATTTTATGTCTTCTCTGTCATGCATATCATTAAAGCATTTTAATATAAGTTATATATCAGTACTTTATATGTACTTTATAACAAATAAGTTTCCAAAAGTCTGAGCTATAGACAGAGGTGGTTAGGATAGATAGCTTTGGGTAAAAGGGGATACTTCCATACAAAAAAAATCAACCACAGTATCAATATTACATGAATAACTTGACAGGAAGTCTTAAGGAAAGACCTAACACTACAAACATAAACCATATTAGTCTATAAAACAAAGTTTTGGGATAAGACTACAATGAAATCTGGAAATAAACAGATATAATTAATTATTTGGGATTACTGCTATTAAAGAGTATCTTGTGGCCCAGCCTCCATCTCTGTCCAGAGCCACAGGCAGAGCAGTCACATTGCCATCAGGACACATGGCCTTCCCTCAGAGAACTGAGCAAGCAGAAAGAAAGCTGGAGAGCTCTCCCTAGTGGAACTGTCAGGTCACAAGTATTACTCTACTGCTTGGGTCTGTGTCCTTCAGGCCTCCATCTGGACTCAGAGTTCGAGCCAGCCCATTGAACTCACACAACTCACAGCCTCACCAAAGAGAGCTGAACACCCAGAACCAATCTCCCTCTGGAGCCCACAGCACACAGATATACAGGAAAAACAAGCTCCACTCAGAAACAAGATTAACTAACATCAAAGAAGATGGCAAGAGGCAAGTGCAACAATCTAAGCCACAAAAAAAAAAAAAAAAACAAGATAACATGGCAACATCAGAACCCAGCTCTCCTACTACAGCAAGTAGACTATATAGCAAAACATCAAAAAAAACACAAACAAACAAACAAACAAACAAAAAGATTTGGGCTTAAAATTTGGCCTTATGCCAATAATAGAGGGCCTCTAGAAACAAGTGAATTATTCCCTTAAAGAAATACAGGAGAACACAGCAAACAAGTACAAGTCTTTAGAGAAACACAGGAAAACACAAACAAACAGAAGAAGGAATTGAACAAAACCATCAAGGATTTAAATAGCAGAAATGGAAACAAAAATGAAAACACAAAGAGAGACAACACTGGTTATGGAAAATCTATGAAAGTGGTCAGGAGTCACAGACACAAGCATCAACAACAGAATAAAAGAGATGGAAGAGAAAACCTCAGGTGCAGAAGATAACATAGAAAGCACTGACACAATAGTTAGAGAAAAATGCAAAAATTAAAAATCTCCTAACCTAAAATATCCAGGAAATTCAGAACAAAATGAGAAGACCAAACCTAAGGATAGTAGGTATAGAAGAGTGTGAAGACTCCCAACTAAAAGGCCCAGTAAATACCTTTAACACATTTTTAGAAGAAAACTTTCCTAACATTAAAAATGAGAAAACCATAAACATACAAGAAGTATACCAGAAAAGAAATTCCTCCAGATAAATAATAGTCAAAACACAAAATGTTCAAAACAAAGAAAGTATGCTAAAAGTAATAAGGGAAAAGTAACAAGTAACATACAAAGACAGGTCAATCAGAATTACACCAGACTTCTCAATAGAAGCTATGAAAGCTAGAAGATCCTGAACTGACATCATACAGACCCTAAGACAACATAAATGCCAGTCCTGGTTACTATATTCAGCAAAACTCTCAGTTACTATAAATAGAGAAACCAAGATATTCCAGGGCAATTCCAAATTTATACAATATCTGTCCAAAAATCCAGCCCTATAAATAATAATAGATGGAAAACTCCAACACAAGGAGAGAAACTACATGTTAAGAAAAGCAAGAAAATAATCCTCTTGCAATAAAACAAAGGGAAGAAAGGCACACAAACATAATTCTACCTCTAAGAACAATAGTAACAAGAAACAATCTATTCCATAATATCTCTTAACATCAACAGACTCAATTTCCCAATAAAAAGGCAAAGACTACCAGACTAAATGTGTAAACAGGACTGAACATTTTGCTGCATACTGGAAACTCATGTCAGCAACAAACACAACCACTACCTCAGAATAAAATAGATTTTCAATCAAAAGTCATCAAAAAAGATAAGGAAGGATACTTTTTATTCATCAAAGGTAAAATCCATCAAGATGAGCTCTCAATCCTGAACATCTATGTTCCAAATACAACGATAGCAACATTCATAATTGAAACTCTATTAAATCTCAAAGCATACATTACACCACACACATTAATAGTGGGAGACTTTAACACCCCACACTTATCATTGAACCAATTATGGAAGCAGAAACTGGACAGAGACACAGAGAAAATAACAGAAATCAGGAAGCAAATAGATTTAACAGACATCTATGGAACATTTTATACTAAAACAATATACCTTCTCAGCACCTCATGGCACCTTCTCCAAAACTATCCATATAGTCAGTCAGTCAAAAAAAAAAAATAAATTAATTTAAAAAAACAGTCCTCAACAAATACAAGAACATTAATATAATCCCATGCATCCTATCAGATCACCATGGACTAAGTGTGGTCTTCAATAACAAAAATATAAAAATAAAAATAAAATAAAAAGTCCACATATACATGGAAGGTGAACAATGCTCTTCTCAATAATATATTGGACAAGAAAGAAATAAATCAGGAAAAAAAAGACCTTTTAAAATTTAATGAGAATGAAGGCATGCCAAACTCAAACTTATGGGATACAGTGAAAGCAATGCTAAAAGCGAAATTAATAGTTCTGAGAGCCTCCAGAAAGAAACTGGTGAGAAATTACACTAACAGCTTAACAGTATACCTGAAAGTTCCAGGAAAATAAAAGAAAAAAAAGAAGGTACACCCAAGAGTAGATGAATAAAGGAAATGATCAAACTCAGAGCTGATATAAAACAAATAGTAATGAAAAGAAGTATACAAAGATCAACAAACCAGTAGCTGGTCCTTTGAGAAAATCAGCAAGATTGATGAACCCTTAGCCAGACTAATGATAGGACAAAGAGAGAGTATCAAAATTAACAACATCAGAAATGAAATGGGAAACATAACATCAGAAACTGAAGAAATTTAAGAAGTCATCAGATCCTATAACAAAAGCATATACTCAACAAAACTGGAAAATCTAGAGGAAATGAACAAATTTCTAGAAGATACCAGGCACCAAAGTTAAATCATGATCATATAAACCATCTAAACTCCATACTGGTACAGAGGTAGATGCTTGCAGCTAACCATCAAACTGAACAGTGGGACCCCAATGAAAGAGGTAAAGAATGGTCTAAAAGAGCTGAAAGGTTTTGCAACCACATGGGAAAAACAAAATTATTAACTAACAAAACCCACCACACCTCCCAGGGACTAAAACACCAATCAATGAGTTTGCATAGAGAGACCCATGTCTCCAGGTGCATATGCAGCAGAGGATAGCATTCTCTGGCATCAATGAGAAGAAAGGCCTTTGGTCCAGTGAAGGCTCTTTTTCCCAGTGTAGAGGAATGCCAAGGTGGTGAGGTGGAAGAGAGAGTGTGGTAGAGGCAATGGGAGGGAGAAGGGGAATGGGATTGTTGGAAAGGGGATAACATCTGAAATGCAATAACAGAGACTATCCAATTAAAAAAGGGAGTATCAGTCAATTTTTTTTTTCTGTGTTTTCTTTAAGTAGAAACAAATCTGGGTGAAAATGTTTGAAATAGGTGGGTGACGGCTGTCCAAGGAGTGCTTACCGACAGGATCAGAGTATAGCTGTACCCACAGTGGCTTTGCCAGTACCTGACTAAAATAGATGCAAATATTCAAAGCTTTACCATCTTGACTGTGCAGAGTGACCCCCAAAAAAATTGTTATGGGAAGGAACTAAAGAAGTGAAGGAGATTGCAACCTCATAGGAAGAACATAGTATCAACTAACCTAACCACCCAGATCCCAGGGAGCAAACTGCCAACAGAAGAGGATGCATGGAAGGATCCATGGCTCCAACCACATATGTTGCAGAGAATTTCCTTATCAGGTAGGGGAGGCCCTTTGTCTTGGGGAAGCTTGATTTCGCAGCATAGGGGAATTGTGGAGGAGTGAGGCAGGAGTGGGTAGATAGGTGCAGGGAAATTACCATAGAGGAGAGTAAACTGGGAAGGGAAACAACATTTGAAATGTAAATAAATGAAATAAACAATTAATGGGGAAAAATGAACCTGGCAGATAGAGTTTGAGGGTATTGGGAGTACAATGAAGTTGAATGTGCGGAAGTGAGAATGTAGTAATGTAGTACATTTGTGCTTAAACCTAACAAGCATTATCATATGTCCTTCCATATCAGACTGAATTTTGGACAAACTCTTGGCTCCAGCTGCCTTTTTGGGCATGAATGGGAGAAAAAGCCCTTGATTCTGCCAAAGCTGGATGTTTCAATGTGGGGAATGTCAGGGCAGGAAGGCAAGAGGGGATGGGTGAGTGGGGCATACTCATTGAAGAAAGAGAGGGGTAATAGGATATGGGGTTTAGGTTGGGAAAACTGGGAAATGGGATAACATTTAAAATGTAAATAAAATATATCCGATAAAAAAAAGAAAAAAAGAAAAGAGGTACGTAGCCTCTGGGAGAAGAAACTTTCCTTATGGTCTTCTTCTGATACCACCCACTTGGGACAAATGAAAGACTCTAAAAAATAAATTAGATTCTTTATACTATTCATTTAGCATTGCTTTTAATAATAAAGGTTCAAGAAATTGGAGCAATGTGAAATTAATTTACTGTGTTTTCCAGATAGCATAAGTATAGCAAAAAAGAATGACATGTTTTGACTTAGGACTTATGTGTCAGCTTTTAATGGAGAAGAACTTACTTATGCACTAACCAGTACAGTGAAATGAGTTATCTGCCATTTAATTAGTATATAAAGAATTATAAAGTCACAGATTTGGTTTCCTTATTACAGTGTCCTTTATATACCTCCCTTTTTACTAAGCACACAACCATATGGAGCCAAATACTCTTTAAACATGTCAACCAACATACAATATAACACCTGATGATATGTAGACGCACAAAAATACTTAACTATTTCAATTAATATGCTTCTTCACATGTTTTTCAAATGTATAAAAGAATTCCACTTATTTCGTTTTAAAATGCACACTTTAATTTTATAAAAATATGCTGTTTTATTCTAACATTATGGATAGTCATTTGTTATTATTCAATGAGTGACAATTAATTAAGTATGAGAGATGGGTAGTAGGATCGTTCATTTGAGGATTGTACACTGTCACCAGCGTGATGGAATTGCATCATATTGGTCAGTGTTAAATGTTTTTTCTGTGCTTAACTGTATCTGTTCATTTACCTATGCCAATATGTCCTGAAATATGGTGAAGTAAAGTGTATCAATATAAGATACTGACTAACTGGGTCAAATAAGAATCTCTCATGTTTGTTTAATCTGTGATCTTAAGCAGAATGTAAGTTCTTTGAATTTCAAAATCAACTCAGGGTATGTCCTCTGAAACAGTGCTTTTATCTCCTCTGAATATCTCAGTTTTAGTCACATGATTTCCCAGGTCTATATTCTTTCTTATGAGTTCACACCAAAGCATGTAGGTAATGCTCTTTGCCAACCACATAAATAAGTCATTGGTTACCATTTTCTGGTCCTTCTATCAGTTGGGTAGTGCATGACTATCTTTTCCCATACATTACACTAGTTCTGAGAATAACACAGAAGGTATCTTGTGGTGATTAGCAAAGTTTAGACCATTCATATTTCTAAAGAATATAAAATAGACATTTAAAACTGAGATTTGATGGGTATTTGTCATTAAGGAAATAAAAGGCAACATAGACAGATATTTTATTGATGGGAAGGAATACATAAAACTGTCTTATGGTAGCAACATTGGAACATCAAGAACAGCCTTTACTACAAAGTGAAAAGAACAGAATCCAGGTCATGAAATTTTCATATGATAGACTAACTATAGTCTCTATTGTGAGATAGTTTCAAGCATACTAACTCTAGAAGCATGAATCTCATTCAATAATTTCCAATTCAAATTTCTTATTTTCTATCCAATATTTGAAATGTATCATTAAAATGAGGTACTTCTCATCACTGAATTATTATTATCATGTTTTATACTATTGTTTTAGGTTGATGAGTTCTGATTAGTACATATTTGTTAAAAAGAACCTGAAATTATTGTACAATATACTTGCCTTTAGAAGTAAATTGATATTAACCATAAAGTATATTTTTCATTTATTCTTTACTTGGATTATTTTTAGTTGAGTTAGAGCAGTGTTTCGTGTGTGTGTGTGTGTGTTAGTGTGTGTGTGTGTTTTTGTGTGTTTGTATGTCTTTCTGCAGCTAACCATTTAGCAGTGGGTAACAACCACGTAGGTTTATGGGTAGAGAAGACTAATCTAGCTCCTTTAAGCAGTTGGTGACTGCCTGCTTCTCTTCATATAGAAGTAAAATTTCAGATGATAAACTTGAAACATCAATTTTTGTTGGAAATTCTCAGGTCTTGTTAGGGAAGCCATACTATTTAAATTTTACAGGTATATCCCTCCATAATAGCAAGAAAATTCTATATTGCTACAGCCTTTATTTGGTCCTCAGATTCTAACAACCTTTCCATACTTTCTTCTCTGCTGTATCTTGCTTTAGATATAAAACTGCACTGTGAATGTAAATTGGGGTTTGCCCTCCATGGCCACTTCTTTGGATTTGATAAGGTTTTGACTTTCTATAAAGGTCTGTTTCAAGAACAAAACTAATTCTGGTTGAGTAAAGTAGTAGTAGTAGGTAATATTTAAGATCCAGTATCTCACTAGAAGCATGTAGTAGAAGTTTTGAGTTGACTATAATTTGTCAGCTTTTGTTTACTGCCAAGCTAGGAGGCATTCCATGACTAACATTAATAAGAGCTTACCATACTGGTCAGAGCTGTAGTATATAGAAATCACAGCTATCTAGGCCTATTGAATGCTTTTCTTCTTTAACAGCTTGCATATCATTTCTAGCACTATGAAAGCCAGATCTTAGAAAGGAGGATATTTGGGTCAGTTTTAGCTTAAGTCATTTGAATCCTTTAGTAAAATTTTATAATGTCTTCAGTAGTAGGGATTTAGCATCAACTTCTGGATCACAACCAGCACTCTCCTGGGACTCTTTTGAGCAACAACAATAAAGGAGGTTCCTTAATACAGGTACTAAGTTTCATTACATAGTCTATAACTTTTGGAGAGGGCATTATCAACACAAGTGGAATAATAGCCTTTATACTATGATTTTATGTAAATACAGAGCAATTCGCTCTCCTTTCTCAATCATTCTTAATGCTTTTTAATCCCTCCTTCCTCTTACTGATTTTCCTTTTCCTAACACATACAACATCTATTTTTCTATCTCCGATTTTATAGGCAATCCCCTCACACACAATCATAATCTCCTTTTGGTTTTCTGGTTGTCTCTATTCATTAATTTTAAAAGGTCTATTGTATATCAATTTCAATCTAAAGGTTTTTCATTCACTATGAAAAATTTTGCACATGTTTACAACATAAATTTGTAAGCATTTATCATCCTTCTAGATCTGCAGCCTCTGGCTTTTCCATTTGGTTTCTTTGTCCCTAGAAATAATGAATTTTTTAATTAGATATTTGATATATTTACATTACAAATGCTATCTCTTTTTCACTGTTTCCCCATCCAGAACCCTCCGTTCCCATCCTCTCTCCCCATGCTTCCATGAGGATGCTCCCCCTCCAACCCATCCACTCCCACCTCACCACCTTGGCATTCACCTGCACAGGGGAGTCAAGCCTACACAGAACCAAGGTTTTCTTCTCTTATTGATGCCAGACAGTACCACCCTCTGCAGTATATGAATCTGGAGCTGAGCATCTCTCCATGTGTACTTGTTGATTGGTGTTTTGTCCATGGGGGCACTGAGGGGTCTGGTTGTTTGAAATTGTTGCAACCCCTTTTAGCTGCTTCAGTTCTTTCTCTTACCTCTTCATTGGGGTCTACTTGCTCAATCTTATGATTAGCTGCAAGCATCCTAATCTGTATCTGTAAGGCTCTGGAAGAGTCTCTCAGGAAAATCTATATCAGGCTCATGTCAGCAAGTACTTCTTGGCATCAGCAATAGTTTTATGGCTGCATATAGGATAGATTCCCAGGTGGGGCAGTCTCTGGATGACCTTTTCTTTAGTCTCTGTTCCACTCTTTGTCTCTACATTCCATTGAAATAGAGGCAAATCTGGATCAAAATTTTGACAAGGGTGAGTGGCCCCATACACCAAAGGGGGGCCATGCCTAACATCTAAATATAGTCTCAACAGGTTATCCCTCTCCTTTGTTGGGTGTTTCAGCCAATATCATCCCTGTTAGGTCTTGGGAGCCTCTTGCTTTCCTGGCATCTTGGACTTGCTGGTGGCAACACTTGTTTCCCATCCCTCATTGCTATACACCTCTGTTCAAATTCCTGACCCTTTGTATATCATTCCCATTTCCTCTCATACCTATACCTGTTATCCCCATTTTCCCCTTCCTCTCTTCTCCTGATACCAAGTCTCTCCTATCATCTACCTCGGGAGTATTTTGTTCCCTCTTCTAAGAAGGAATGAAGCATCCACATTTTGGCCTTTCTGGTTCTTGAGCCATATGCTCTATGAATTTTACCTTGGGTATTTCAAGCTTTTGGTTTAATATCCACCTATCAGTGAGTGTATATACCATGTGTATTCTTTTGTGACTGGGTTAACCCAGTCTTAGGATGATATTTTTAGTTCAATCTACTTGCCTAAAATTTCATAAAGTCATTGTTTTTAATAGCTGAGTAGTAGTACTGCATTGTATAAATGTGCCACTTTTCTGTATATATTTCTCTTTTTCTCTTTTTATGTATGAATAAATGTTTAGGTCGGTAGCTTTGGCTTATTCCATGACTAGCTCACAACATAATCAACCCATTTCATTCATTCTATGTGTTCCACATGGCAGTTACCTTCTTGTTAGTTGCATATGTCTTTTTCTCCCAACATTTAGGGGAATCTTCCATGCCTAATATTTTCCAGAATCTTCTCTCTTTGCGGGAACTCCCATCTTATATTTTCTTTAATAAGCATTTGAATGACAGATGATACTTTCATGTAGAATGTGTAGATTCTTTCTACATAGATTTTCCCAAATAAGCTCTTCATATCTTCCGTTTCCTCATTTCATGTCTTTCTGTTGACTTTCAGACTGAACTATAAACATCTTAGACTTAGAGATCTGGGATCTGAGGACCAGAAAAAAATGTGACAAAGTACAGTGTAATACTGTACACACATATTACTTCAGTTGTAATGCACTTTTATCCACAATTGTAACAAAGCAAATAAATGCCAATAAACACATATTACATATTAACAGAGCAGCCCTTTCTCAGGACCAACCAATTCAAGCACAGTTTTCTGGCATGTACTATAGAACCTACCTGGGAAAGTATAAAATCCCAGCGCTAATTAAGCCAAAGTCAGGTTTAGTGTATGCCAGAAGCATAACATCATGGCTAGGGAACAACTCAGGGAACCAAACGTACTTGCGTCAAAAGTTCCTCTGTCTTTTTTCTTAGAGTCTTTCTCATAGTTCTCAGGCCTTCTTCAACATGGATGCATTCATGAGTTTTCAACATCTTTTTCTAAAAAATATGTATGTATTTATTCATTTTCTACTGTCTGAGTTTATGATGCAGTGGGTAGTAGAGAATCCAGACATTCATGACCAGTCATAGCACTGAGAAAGAGAAACTGAATATTCATCCATAGGTGGGTGGGATATTTATATCAACTTTCTCCCTCACAGTGGCTCAGAGAGAATCAAAGAAGTTTGGCAGAGATAAGGTGAGAGTCATCGAGTAGTGAGGGAGTTTCTGAAGTATGGACTTCTATAAATGATCTTGTGTCAGATGCTGGATCAAAGAAGAGTCTTTTTCTATATGAATGGTGTTCCCTAGTGTAAGACCCTACACGATTCATGCATACTGAACATTAACTGAACTCAGAAGGCTGTAAATGATAATCACAATATAAATAAGGGACATAATATGAAGAAGGTGGATTGGCACTAATTCCTGTGGGGAATTGGAAGGAATTCATGAGGTGGAAGTAAGGTTAAAATGCTTCATATATGTGTACAAAAATAGGTACCAAAACTATAGTATACATTTTTACCCCTTTCTAATACCATACAATCCAATCACAAGTACCTCTTTCTCCATCCATTCCTCTCACTTAAGCTTCACTTCCCCTCTTCACCACATCCATTCTTTTGTTTTTCCCTTCAGAAAAGAAAAACAGTCTCCCAGGCATAGCAATTGAATCCAATATTACAAGCTACAGACTAGGCATGAATCATCATATCAACGACGAGCCTGAAAACAATCACAGGGTCAGGTGTAAGAGTGAAAGACACCCCCACTAAGCCCTACAAAAACACAAAGCTATCAACCATAGCATATTTGTAAAAGACATCCAAAGATACATGCAGACTCTGTGATTGTGGCGTCAAAATCTGTGAACACCTATGAACTCTGTTTATTTGATTTGCTGGACCATGTTCTCCTTGTGATTGTTCGAAGACTGTCTTTTCTCTTTGTAGCCCTGGTTGTCTTTTAACTATGTCCATAGACCTGGCTGGCCTTGAGTTCAGAGATCAGCATGCATCTTCCTCCTGAGTACTGTGATTAAAGGTGTATTCTACCATCACTTGGCCGGCTCATATATTTGAATTGAATATATTATAAAAGGAACATCTGTAAGTGTGTGAAGATACTCTAGGAGAAATTTTGTTAAAAGACATATTTTCGTAAATGCTGTGACGATTGATAAAAGGAAAGAGAAAAAAATTAGCTCAATGACTTTCAGTAATTATAAAAGTGTGGGATATACCATAGTTCTTTTGCCTAAAGATCAAGAAATGAAATGAAAAGGTGTGTATTTTTTTCATGATATTTTGGGTAAAAAGAGTCGCTCCTATACGTTTCTCTATATACAAATAATGTTACAGATATATCTGAGTAGTTGGTAGTTTGGAGCTTAAACCATGTACATAGAGAAATTTCTGACATCATTCAACATTTAAAAGAGTACAGACAATGAATAAACAACACTAAAATAAATACACACTAATATATAATAACTTTGTGTTGAAAATACTTATTTTATTTATGTAAGTTTAAAATAACAACAAAATGAAACAAAACATAACTCGTTTAAAAGAATAGCTAGAACTTCTAACTACCACGTGTCAATGTGTTTATTGGTTTTACAAAGTTGTTAGAGGAAATTACTGGAAAAAAAAATACTCTTATCTAAGTATTTACCAATTACTACTTTCCCATATTTGTAAAAATATACAAACTTATTATCAGACCTAGAAGTGTAGCTAATTTGAAATATTTTCAAATTTTCCTTTTAGTTAAAAATATAGACCCTGTAGGAATAAGTTATATGTGTTTAAAAGGAAATTCTAAATAGAAAAGGTGTATTTCAATAAAAAATAGGGAAAAGGTGACATAATTGAAATAATACATTTTTTCAAAAGGATGCCCACAAAAATTAAAATTAGTGTTATTGATTCTGAAAGAAATCCATCGTGATTACATTTGGAGCATGAAGCATGGGCCATGTGGAGTCAGATTGTTTGGAGTATGTTTCTTATAGTGTGATTTTCATCTTACAGATGTAAACATAATTATATTGGAAATGCATATGGAAAATTCAAAGGTACTCATGCTGTTTTTCTGGATAGAGGAAGCAAAATGCATACAGAATAAGAGAGAAAGAATTCACAAAATTGCATTTATAAAGTGAGAAAACTTATCAACTCATAAAATTTTATAAAGAAGAGGTAAAAAATTACAAGTTCTGACCATTTGTATGCTTAGTTCAGGGAGTGGCATTCTTTGGAGGTGTAACCTTTTTGGAATGGGTGTGTTTCTGTGGGTCTGGGCTTTAAGACCCTCAACCCAGCTCCCTAGAAGCCAGTCTTCCACTAGCAGCCTTCAGATGAAGATGTACTATATGCTTCTCCTGTACCATGCATGCCTGGATGCTGCCTTGTTCCTACCTTGATGATACTGGATTAAACATGTGACCCTGTAAGCCAGCCTCATAAATGTTTTTTATAAGTCTTTCCTTGGTCATGGTGTCTGTTCACAGCAATAAAACGTTCACTAAGACAGAATTTAAGGAATAATATGTAAGAAATAAGTAGATGATGCAAACAATTGTTAATTTTAGTTTATTGAGTATCATCCATGTAATTAGTGTGTCCCAATACTATATAAATAAACTCTGTACAATGGTGAAATCTGGGGACCAAACTGGTATATAAAGGGATATTTGTCCTATGATGATGATGATGATGATGATGACGGTGACAATTAATTGAGGCTGATCATCATCCTCATTACTCTTATAACTATTATTATTATTATCAACATTAAATGCAACTGTAGGTATAGATTCAAAGGTTAAGGAAAAGTAAATTTTAAGAATTCTAGTAAGCAAGGAGACAGCTTGTTGGCATCTCTTGTGTGGTATGGTAGAAGCTTACAGGTGATGAAATAGTGTCGGTACAGTTTCTCCTTCCGAGTTCCTGGAGACATGAAGGAAATGCTAAATAATTACTAATGACATTTTAGAGGAAAATGCATTTCTGTTTAGTACTCCAGTGATCTAGAGAGATGATGATTCTTTCTAGGAGCACCCATGGCAATTGTGATCGAGGATATTGGACAAACCACTTCTTATTTGTTTTCTCCAGATTCTGCCTGTCTGTGAGTGAGGATAAATTTAATCGCTATAAGTCTTGAATATGCTAAACACCAGAGCCACAATTATTGCAGTGACTTTTATGAATGGCATGGGAAATGTGAGACATGCATTGTTAATATTAGAGAGCACTGGTCACAGTTTAGAAGAAATCAAAACATTTACTAATAAAAATAAAAATCACTAAGCTTTTTTAAGCATTAAAAGATCATATTTACATCATTGGAAAATTGTCATAAGAAAATGTACTAATGAATTAGTCTGTGTAAAGTATATGAACATGGTTTACTATGGTATGGAGACTTACCATACAGTATTGACATTCTGGATTAGATTTCAAAATCAGATATAATTTGTATTCAAGGTATGGTACTATTTTATGTGCAAATCATCTACATTAAAGTGCACTTGGGAATGAGACAGTTACATTTTGTTCCCCTTCCACACAGCTGGATGCACATAACTATCACCAATGATGTATACAGAAGGGCTAAAAACCTTTAACATGTAGAACAAGATAAAGGGAAAAACGACAACAAATGAGTGAGTGAATTAATGAATGAACTTCTAAAGAGGACCAGAAAAGTAGATGAAAACTTTATGTCTGAATTTGTTGAAGCTTTCTTCATTGATGATGAAAAACACAATAGAAAGTTTTAAAACACTGGTGTTTTATTGCTATAGGTTTCAATTTGTAGTGATAGTAAAACATCAAGTATAAATTTTGCTGCAATATAATTCATATATAAATATTGCATTCAGAAATATGCGATGTGTGTCTACATTTAAAGATCATAAAACTATGCTGGCCTCCACCTATGTTATGATTCATGTTTTCCTTCATCCATTATACATTACCTTCAAAACCTAATCAAGAATTTAGGTTTAAGAGAAAAATGATATTTTGAAGCTTCCACATCTGTGATATCAAAGGGAAAGCTATTGCTTAAGGCAATAGTGAGTCTTGAAGTTCAAAAGATATCCTCTGTTGTCTGCTTCTCACTTTGATCCATTTTATATCTTCTTAAAACTTAATTCTCTAGAAGGGTTTCTCCATGACCCAGTATACATATACATATGTTAAAATCTAAGGATCGCCTGATTCTCATTCACAATTTATTGGAATTTATTCTCTTTGTAGAATAAACAATACTACTTTTTCAAATATAATTATCTATATTTAAGGAATTGTAATAAATGTAATTTGAGTTGTTATAAAGAAATGCTTGTTCTAAAATAATCTTACTAAAATAATTAAGCATTATGTTGAGGACTTTAGAAGTATGATACGATCTTTTTTTTCTGCAATGTCTTCTTGGTTCAAAATAGACATATTGATAGACAGATATGTTTATATTGTAGAGAACGACGTAAACAAAATATATTATGATTGACTTAATTAGGGGTTTATGGTTATAGAGAGAAATTATGAGCAAAGCAACTCTGTAGAGGAATTTTAATCCAGCATCATAGCTACTCTGTCAAGGAATCACATGTAAGAATTTAGGTCTGTGCACCCCAGCTGACATGGCACACCTTTAATCCTTCCAACATAAATAGACATAGGATATACATCATCATTCCAAAGGGGAGTAAACACAACATAGTTGAAAAAGTGCTTGAACAAAGCAAGACTGAAACACAGGGTGAAATATTTCAAATTCTACATTTCCATGCCACTTGTCAAAGTGCTTTTTAGATCTCTAACTTTTTTTCAGCTTTATTGAGAACAACACATTTGTTTCTCTTGAGGTGGTTCCATTCCTGATGAGCAGCTTTCTTCCACAGTTATTCCATGACTCTGGCATCTCCAATATCCTGTAGTCTGTGGTGTTGGCAGTGGTTTGAATGGGAATGGCTGCCATAAACTTATGTTTTTGATTGTTTGAGTTTCAAGGAGGGGGTACTTTTAAGAGTTGTGCCTTTGTAGTGAGTATGGCCTTGTTGGAGGAAGTGTACCACTTGGGGTGGGCTGTGAGAGTTCAAATGCTCAAGCCATTCTTGGTGTCCCTCTGGTCTTTATACCTGTCAGTCCAGATGTAGATCTCTCATTTCCTTCACCACCATCATGTCTGCCTGCCTTCCATCTTGCTTCCCATCATAATAATAATAGAATAAATTTCACAATCTCTAAGTCAGCCTCAATTAAATGTTTTTCTTGTATCTTTTCACAACAACCACAAGCATAGCAACAACATAATACTAAGACAGTGTCTTCAAGTCACTTCAGGCTTCACGTTCACAGCTTTAGGCAGTAGCCTCTTTAGCCTCTCTGCAGGGAAGCCTCAAATGTATGTCTGGCTTCAGTGGCTTTTCTTTGGCACCGAGGGAAATTCTATAACAACCCCTTCATTAAAACCTTCACTCTAAAGGCATAAGCAAATAGTTGAATCTGCTATGTCTGTTGCTTGCTGGGCTAGAATTCCCCCCAAAAGTCTCCAAATCAAATGCATTTCCATCAGCTTTCTGTTTTTAATTATTTTCCTCACAGCCTAAGCTTTACTGTCATAGAATTTGCTGTGTACACCAGCCCACCGTCAAATTCAAAGATCTACCAGCCTTTGCATTCTGAAAGCTGGAGTTACAGGTAGGTCCAACTATGAACTTCCATGTGCTTTTCCTTGATTCTTTTTTATTTTTCTGTATTTCTTTTTCGCAAATTTGAAGCTTAGCTAGGTAGAGTCTTTCTCTGACATCTTTGCTACTTTTATTGCATTTAGCATCAGACTTTGCTCTTTTTACATTTCCTGGTGCAGGTGCCCCCTTTCCCCTTAAACTGTACATTTTCTATACGTCCTTGCTCAGTTTACTGATCTTCACTATAGTTCTTCAGTGTTGCTACTAATAAGGATGAAATACAATCACCACTAGGTTGCCTAAAAATTTAGCCTTATTAGCGATTGCTATCTTCCTTTTTCTTTTTGAACAACAGCAGAAAGCAACCATATTCTTACCCAATACTGTCTCTATGCTATATAATAATATTCCTCACCAAACTATACGAAAACAAAATTTCTAGGCTGTGATTAATATTCTTCATGTTTGGAACGTCTTGAGCTGGGTCCCAACAGTCCAAATCATCCTAAGCACCACTCTCTTCCATGCTCTTATAAGATGTCCCATTAAGCACTGCTTAAAATGATCACCAGCTTTTGTAGTCCAAATTCCATAGTGATCCACACTTTCTCAAACAAAGGCACATGTGCTGCAACAACAGCACATCTATTAATAATAATAATGTCACTCCTTAGGGGCCTACAGGGACACTTTCACTCAAAACTCCACAATTACAGCTTTTGAAGAAAGAAATGAATAGAGCAATAAGTTGGACTTTTCATGATTGACCAAAGAAAGAAAAAAAGAAAAGAAAAAGAAAAAGATTATTTTTATGAAGCACTTAAAATTTTATCAGGTGTAGTATAATAATTTGAGGATGATTATTTGTGATTACATTTTCTTAGTTTATTTATTTATTTTTTTTTGAGAAAAGTGAAATTTATTTCCACTCTTCCCTTAAATGTGTCCATTCATTTAAACAGCAGATGAAACAATATCCCCCAATAACAACAACCCATTTCATCAATTGATAAACTCACTATCATTTCAGAGTATCTATTCTATTTTTTAATTTTTAAAATAGTTAATAGAAATTTCTGCCATCGATGAAGCTATCTCAGGAAGTATCCCTTTGTTACCCACAAATGTTCCACCTTTGGCACACCTGCAAGAATTCATTGCCTGTACTTAAGTTTCGATAAACATAGATGTCACATGTAATGATTATTCAAAATTTACTGCTTTATTGTTCTAGCCATGAAAAAATAGGAAGCTATAAGTACATTTAAATCCTGAACATTGTATATGCTTTTTTTAAACTTTATTTTAAAAAATGAAGATAAAAGAAAAAAAATTAAACATTGTTGCATAAATGTATACAAATATAATTGTGTCAGTGCTTGGCTTTTTTTCCCTTATTTTTAAGGTTTGATACTCTGCATTAAGATCTTACTAGTTACAATGAGCAAAAAGTACATGTAAAACAGGATGTAACATGGAATTAAAAAAATCAAGTATTGACTAAAAAATATATTCATACAGTTTTTTTGTAAAAATTATTTTAAAATCTGAAAAAAAAGTACTGACAAAAATGTATTGTATAATTTTATGCAAACGATGCTTAAAATCTGTACATTTATCTTTGTTTTGTAAAATAAAGTTGTTAAAAAATAAATAAAATAAAAAAAAAGAAAAAAAAGTGGAGTTGGAGCAGGAAAAGTGAGGTGTGGAAATGTATACACAGTACTTATGCAAGAAATTCTGAATAAATTAAACCTAAAAACTGTAAAAAAAAAATAGAAAAAAGAAGAAGAAGAAGAAGAAGAAGAAGAAGAAGAAGAAGAAGAAGAAGAAGAAGAAGAAGAAGAAGAAGAAGAAGAAGAAGAAGTCTGGTGCAATTCTTGTAGGTCTACCTAGGTATGTTACTTGGCCCTTTTCCCTGGCAGCTTTTAATGTTGTTTCTATGTTCTGTGTGTTTAGTGTTTTGACTATTATGTGACAAAAGTATTTTATTTTCTGGTTCCATTTGTTTGGTGTTCCATAGGCTTTTTGTACATTTGTGGTGTTCTATAGGCTTTTTGTACATTTCCTTTTATTGGGAAAGTTTTATTCTATAATTTTTTTTTTTTTTTTTTGAAGAAGTTTTCATGTCCTTTGAGCTGGGAATCTTCATTCTCCTTTATTCGAATTATTTTTATACTTGGTCTTTTCATCATGTCCCAAATTTCATTGATGTTTTGTGTTAGGAAGTTTTTCTGTTTTGAATTTTCTTTGACAGGTGTGTCAATCTCTTCTATGAGATCTACACTGAGATTATCTCTTGTATTCTGCAAGTGATACAGCAGTAATTCCTGACCACTTTCCTTGGTTTTCCATTTCCAGGTTTCCTCCTATTGTGCTTTCCTTATTGTTTCTTTTTCCAATTTTAGGTCTTGGACTTCTTTATACATTTTATTTTCATTTGATTGTGCTTTCCTACATTTATTTAAGGGATTTATTTGTTTTCTTTTTCAGGGCTTCTACCTGTTTATCTGTGCTTTCCTGTATTTCTTTTCATGAGTTATGCATATCCTCCTTAAAAGACTATATAGTAGTTTTATCTTCTAGACTCAATGTTTAAAAGTAGGTTCAAAGATTCCTAATGAAGTCACTATTTAAAAGTTCAAAAAAGAAAAGACTATTATGCTCATGAGATAGGATTTCAGGTCAACTTCCTGATTTTCAGGTGTGTTAGTGTACTCAGAGCATGCTGTGGTGGGAGAACTGGATTCTAATGATGCCAAGTTTATTGGCTTCTATTGCATATGGTCTTTTGGTAGCCTCAACATCTGGTTATCACTGGTGTTTGCGGGGCTGGGAGACTCTGTCTGCAGTCTGAATCTTTTGTCCCTGAGTGACTTCAGGTCTCCTTGTAGACCTGTTGCTCTGTCTATAGCAGACCTCTTGTAGGATCTTCTAACTGGAGGGTCTTTACAGGGGCAGTAAAGCTGCTGATCTTTTGCTCTGGCTGCAGTAGATCTCCTGGGAGGTCTTCAGAGGAGCAATCAAGTTGTTGTTCTATGTAAAGCTGTTGTCTAGGGGACCTATGGACTATGGTTTCTGTTTTCCTGTGTTAAAAAGAATTCCATAGTGCCTTGCCCTTCATACCACAGAGCCTCTGGCAGGGCTTCAGACTATGGTGTCAGTTGCCCCATTGCCTTGTATATAGAGGAATTCTAGGGATGCGTTCAAGCTGTGGTGTCCTAAGTGCAGTGAATCCCCTGGCATGTGTCAGACTGTGGTGTCAGATGCCTGGAATGCAGCATATCTGGGATGCCTCAGGACATGGTATCAGATTTGTTAACCGCAGAGGATCTTCTGCGATGCCTCAGGCTACAGTAAGCTGACTAGATAGCTGTCTGTCCCAGCAGAAAAGACTGAGCAGAAGGGGAGTGGTATTTGGCTGGTGGAGGTACTGGGGTATGATGGGTTTAGGAGTCCACTAGGCACCCAGTGGTAGCTGTGGGACTTCAGGAGGGTTCTCAGCAAATGCTCTGACTTCAGGGGATATTCTGTGATGCCTCAGGCTTAAGGGGAGCAGACTAGCTAACAATCTCTTCCAGCAGAAAGGACCCTGCAGAAAGGGATGATTATAAATTTTTAGAGGAAAATTTTTTAGAAAGAATGGCTGTAACATATGATGCTTCCCTCCTGAAAATCAATCCTCAAGTACTTTGCATTTGTATATTTTTACATACTTGGCATTAGCAATATTAGATTTTGTCAACTCACACTGCCTAAGATCTTTGTAAACAACTGCCTTTTAAAGGCAATCAGAAATCTTTTACCATCGTAGTGTTAATTTGTAATCAACTTTTGATGTGGAATACTGATTTGTTTCATGAAAAGAGAGTTGTGAGAACAGACACACCATTGATAATTATCTTGACAATTAGAATAATAATTAGCTGCGAACCTCTCCTTGAAAGAACATGGAAATTAGCATGGAGAATCCTCGAAAGGTAAAACTAGAACTACCATACCTAGCCATACCGCACCAGGAACACACTCAAAGGACTGTATATGATGACAGACACAGTGGTAATCTATGTTAAACACTGCTCTTTTCCCAATTACAGAAAATGCAATCAGCCTAGATGACCATCTACAAATGAATGAATATTAGAAATATGTCACATATACACAGTGAGATTTTACTCAATGTTAAATTGTATAATTCGCAAAAATGTGGATCTAGTCCAAATATTTTATGTGGATCAGGGTAATCAAGATCAGAACCAAAAAGCATCTTGTCTTTCCATACATGAAATTTATATTTTCACTTCATACTTGCTGCTTTATGTCAGTCTGAGTGTGTGTCAATGGCAGGATACTGCAAAAGGGAACAAGAGAAGAAGAATAACAGTTTCCAGGAGAGGTTGGGACACTGAAGTGATAAAAAAGGCAAAGATGGAAGGAATACTGGAGGGGGACTGATTATCTGAAATTTGAGAAAGAAGACTGGTCAATCAACGGAGTGTGTATAAAAGAAGCTTCTTACTTTGATAGGTATATAATAATTTTTGACAGGGTTATATAGTTCAGGACTTTAGTTCCAGCCCTCTGGAGCATGAGCAGGCAGACCTCTGGGAGTTCAAAGTTAGTCTGGCCTACATAGTTCATGTAGGCAGAAAGTCAAACCATTCATGAAATACAATCCACCATATAAACAAACTTAAGAACAAAATCACATGATCATCTCACTAGAAGCTGAGAAAGCATTTGACAAAATCCAACACCACTTCATGTTAAATGTCCTGGAAAGAACAGGAATCCAAGGTCCATACCTAAACATAATAAAAGCAATATACAGCTAACCAACAGCTAACATCAACCTTAATGGTGGGAAATAAAATGAGTAAAAAAATGTAAAATGTCTTCCAAGAAAATGGTCCAAAGAATCAAGATTAAGTTGCTATCATAATATCCAATAAATTAGACTTTCATCCAAAAGTTATCAAGCATGATGAGGAAGGACACTTTATATTCATCAAAGAAGAAATCCACCAATAGAAGTACTCAGTTCTTAATATGTATGCCCCAAATGCAAGGACACTCTCATTCATAATAAAAAAAAATACTAAAGCTTAAGGCACACAATGTGTGATAATAATAATGGTGTGAGTCATTAATACTCCACTTTCACCAATGGACAGGTCACTGAAACAGAATCTAAACAGAGGCATAGTAAAACTAATAGAGGTTATGAACCAAGTAGATTTAACAGATATCTACAGAACACCTAGCCGTCCCCCCTCCAAAATACACCTTCTCAGCACCTCATGTTACCTTCTCCAAAATCAATCATATAATTGGTCACAAAACAACACTCAGGCAATACAAGAAGATTTAAATAATCCTAATGTGCCCTATCAGTCCACCATGGCCTAAGGGGCTGGTCTTCAATAACAGCAAACACAACAGAAAGCCCACATACAGATGGAAACTGAACAACTCTCTACTCAATGATAATTTGGTCAGGACGAAATAAAAAAAAGAAATTAAAGACGCCCTGTAATTTAATGAAAATGTTGACAGATCATACCCAAATTTGTGGGATACAATGATAGCAGTGCTAAGAAGAACACCCATAGCACTATGTGTCCTGGTGAAGAAACAGGAGAGATCTTACACTAGCAATTCAATAGCACATTTGAGAACTCTAGAACAAAAAGAAGCAAACTCACCCAAGAGAAGTAGATGGCAGGAAATGGTCAAACTCGGGACTAAAATCAACCAAATAGAAACAAAGAAAACTATACAAAAAATCAACAAAACCAAAAGCTGGTTCTTTGAGAGAATCATCAATATGGATAAACCCCTAGCCAAATTAACTAAAGGGAGCAGAGGCAGTATCCAAGTTCACAAAACCAAAAATGAAAAGGAAGACATAACAACAGAAATGGAGGAAATTAAAATAAAATCAGATCAAATTACAAAAACTACAAATGTCTATACTCAAGAAAACTTGAAAATTTAAATGAAATGGATAGTTTTATAGACAGATACCACATATCAAAGTTAGATCAAGAGCAGGTAAAATATCTAAATAGGCACATATCCTATAAGGAAATAGAAGTCATTAAAAACCTCCAAGCAATAATAATGATAATATTAATAATAATAATGAAATTAAAAACACTGTTATAGGTGCCTTTAGTGCAGAATTCTACTAGACCTTCAAAAAAAGCCCTGATACCAATATTCCTCAAACTATTCCACGAAAAAGAAACAGAAAGAAAACTACATAATCCATTCTATGAAGAAATAATTACTCTGATACCTAAACCAACAAAAGTACCCAATTAAAAAAGAGAACTTCAGACCAATCTCATTTATAAATATTGATGCAAAAACACTTAATAAAAGTTTTGCAAATCAAATAAAAAGCACACCAAAACCACCATTAATCACGTTACATTGGCTTTAATCCCAGGGATGTTAATTTTGTTGAATATCAGAAATACATTAACATAATCCACTATAAAAACAAACTCAAAAATGTCATGTGACCATCTCTTTAGATGAAAAAATAGGATTTAAAAAAATAATACAGCCCATCATGGTTAAAGTCTTAAAAATATCAGTATTTCAAGGCCCATATCTAAAGGTAACAAAAGCATTCCACTGCAAACCAACAGCCAATGTCAAAGTAAATGAAGAGATACTTGAAGCAATCCCATAAAAATCGGAGACTAGACAAGGATGCCTGTTCTCCCGTTATCTAATCATTATAGTACTTGAAGTGCTAGCTAGAACAATAAGAAAAGAAAAACAGATCAAGGGGACACATATTAATAAAGGAGAAAAATATATTTTTATTTGCAAATTATATAATAGCATACATAAGCAACTCCAAAAATTCTATCAGGGAACCTTTCCAGTTGATAAACAACTTCAGCAACATAGCCAGATAGAAATTAATTCAAATCAGTAGCCTTTCTTTATACAAATGATAAACAGGCTGAGAAGAAATTAGGGAAACAACTCCTTTCACATTAGCTACAAATAATGTAAAATATCTTGGGGTAACTCTAACTAAACAAGTGACAGATCTATCCACCAATAACTTTAAGTCTCATAAAAAAGAAATCAAAGGAGATCTTAGAAAATGAAGAGACTGTCATGATCATGGATGGGCAGAGATAACATAGTAAAAATGGCCATCCAACCAAAGAAAATCTGAAGAGTCAATGAAATTCTCATCAAAATTCCAACAAAATTTCTCAAAGACATGAAAAAAGCAATTCTCAAATTCATTTGGAAAGGGGAAAAAACAGAATAGTGAAAACCATTCTTTTTTTTCTCTCTCTTACAATGTTATTTTTAAAAAATGAGGGATACATATACAGATTTTTAAAGGCATTTTGTCATAACATTATATGAATATTTTTTGTCAGTGCTTAACTCATTTAGAGGTTTGATAGCATGAAAAACCATTCTTTTTTAATTCTTTTTTAATTGAACAATTTTATTTTAAAAAACAAAGATAAAGATAAATTTACAGATTTGTGTGGGGTGCAATGAATTTTTTGAGATTTAGTAGGGTTTCTTTTATGACTATGGGTACTCTTGTGTTTGGAGCATATATGTTAAGGATTCTTCCTGACAAATTCTCCATGTAATGAGTAAAAACTGTCCTTCCTTATCAATTTTGATAACTTTTGGTTGAAAATCTACTTTATTTGTTATTAGAATTGCCACTCCAGCTTGCTTCTTGGGGCCATTTGCTTGGTAGGTTTTTACCCAACTTTTTAATCTGAGAATATGTCTGTCTTTGTCTCTGAGATGAGTTTCCTATATGCAGCAAGATGCTGGATTATGTTTATGTATCCAGCCTTATAGTGTGTGTCTTTTTATTGAGGAATTGAGTCCATTTATGTTAACAGATATTAAGCAATAGTGGTTGCGGTTTCCTGCTATTTTTGCTCTTAGAGGTAGAATTGTGCCTGAGTGTCTTTCTTATTTTGGTTTTCTTGTTTACGTATTTTCTTGTTTTTACTAGATGCAGTTTCCCTCCCTGTGGGTTTTCCACCAATAATTCAGTGTAGTGCTGGATTTGTGGTCAGATATTATGTAAATTTAGTTTTGTCCTGGAATATCTTTGTTTCTCCATTTATGATGATTGAGAGTTTTGCTGGGTATAGCACCTTGGGCTGACACTTGTGTTCTCTTAGGGTCTGCATGATGTCTGTCCAGGATCTTCTAACTTTCATAGTCTCTGTTGAGAAGTCGGGTGTGATTCTGACTGGTGTGCCTTTATATGTTACATGACCTTTTCCCCTTATTGCTTTCAGTATTCTTTCTTTGCTTTGGGCACTTGGCTTTTTGACTATTGTATGTTGGGAGGAATTTCCTTTTTGGTCCACTCTATTTGGAGTTCTGTAGGCATCTTTTAAGCTCATGTTCATCTCATTTTTAAGGGAAAAAAATCTTCTATGATTATGTTGAAGAAGTTTACTGTGTCCCTTAGTTGATAATCTTTGCCCTCTTCTATTCCTATTATTCTTATGTTTGGTCTTCTCACTGTGACCTGGATATCCTGAATATTTTGGGTTAGGAGCATTTTGGCTTTTTCATCTTCTCAGACTGTTTTGTCTATGTTTTTCATGTTGTCTTTGGCCCCTGAAATTCTCTCTTCCATCTCTTGTAATTTGTTGGAGATGCTTCCATCTGTGACTACTGATTCTTTTTTATTTTATTTTTTTAGGTTTTTCCTACCTCCAGGGTTGTCTCTTTTAGTGTTTTCTTTATTGTTTCCATTGCCATTTTAAATTCCTTCTTCAATTGCATCATCTCTTTGGTTCTGTTTTCCTCTAGCTCTTTGGTTTCTTTGAGTGTTTTTTTTGTTTTCTCCTTTAAAGCTTCTATTTCCTTATGCATTTCCTCCCGTTCTTGTTTAAGGATCTCTATCATCATCTTGAGGTATGATTTCAGGTCTGAGTCTTCATTTTCTGGAGTGTTTTGAATTCTGCTGTTTGTTCTAATGGGAGAGCTGTGTTCTGGTGTTGCCAGGTTGTCTTGCTTTCTGTGGGGTAAGTTCTTCTGCTATCTTCTTGTCATCTTGCTGTCTGTGATTATACATGGTCTTGTTGTCAGTGATTGGTTCTGTCTCTCTAGTGTACCTGACTTGTGTTCTTGGAACTCCACTGTTCCTGGTAGCAGATTGCTTGAGTGTTTGGTCTACATGCATGGGCCCTCCTGGTGGAAACTGAATCCCTAAGCAGAGTTCTTGTTCCCCTGAACCAACTCGGGAGGGCATGCTTTCCACACGCTCAACCCAGACCTCTCTGTGCCTTGGTTACTAGCATCACAGTCTCAGCAGGCATGAGTTCCTGGATCTCCGCTGTTCCTGGTGGCAGATCACCTGGTCCACATACATGGGACCTCCGGGTGGAAACCGAGTCCCTAGGGCAGACATCCTGCTCCTCTGAACCAATCGTGGGGTGGGGGTCGTGCTTTCTGCATGCTTAGCTCTGACCTCTCTGTGCCCTGGCTACTTGCATCACAGTCCCACCAGGCCTATGTCCCTGGATCTCTCTTGAAAAACCATTCTAAACAACAAAAGAACTAGGGGAAATAACCATCCCTGAACTAGTACAGAACAATAATGATTAAGAAAGAACTGTATGGTTTGTTGGGTATTCAGAGATTTCTGGGATTTGTCTCCAATTATCAGTGAGTACATACCATGTGTGTTCTTCTGTGACTGGGTTACCTCACTCAGGATGATTGTCTATAGTTTCATCCATCCATAGGAATTTCATAAAGTCACTGATTCTAATTGGTGAGTAATACTTCATTGTGTAAATGAACCATAATTTCTGTGTCCATTCTTCTGTTGAAGGATATCTGGTTTTTTTTCCAGCTTCTGGCTATTATAAATAAGGCTGCTATGAACATGGTGGAGCATATATCCTTGTTTTATATTGGATCATCTTTGGAGTATATGTCCAGTAGTGGAATAACTGGGTCTTCAGGTAGTATTATGTCCAATTTTTGGAAAAACTCCCAGACCGTTACCAGAGTCATTGTATCAGCTTACAACCCAACCAACAGCGGAGGAATGTTTCTCTTTCTCCACATCCTTGCCAGCATATGCTGTCATCTGTCTTTTTGTTCTTAGCCATTCTAACTGGTGTGAGATGGAATCTCAGGATTGTTTTGATTTACATTTCCCTGATGACTAGGGATGTTGAGCATTTCTTTAGGTGCTTCTCTGCCATTTTGTATTCCTCGGTTGAGAATTATTTTTTCTTTTTCTTTTTTTTGGAAATGTGCCCCATTTTAATAGGATTGTTTGATTCTCTGGAATCTAAATTCTTGAATTATTTATATATATTGGATATTAGCCCTCTATCAGATGTAGGATTGGTAAAGATCCTTTCTTAATATGATTGCTGCATTTTTGTCTTCTTGGAAGTATCTTTAGCCTTACAGAAAACTCTGAATATTTGAAAAAACAATTTTCAGACATTACAAAGCTCAAATAAATGAAAAACCAAAATGTGGATGCTTCTGTACTTCTCAGAAAAGAGGAAAAAAAAAAAAAAACAACTCAAGGGAGGAAATACTAGGTCAAATTGAGAAGCAGGGATTGAAAAAAATGATCAGAGGCCTCCTCACCTGGAAATCCACCCCATATGCATCCACCAAAAGAAAAACTATTGCTGATGCCAGGAAGTGCTTACGGGCAGGATCCAGATAGAGATGCCTCCTCAGCAACTCCACCAGAGTCATACAGATACAGCTGAACATATATGTAGCTAACAATAGGACTGAACAAGGGGACCCTAATCAAGGTGCTAAAGAAAGTACTGAAGGAGTTGAAAGGGTTTGCAATCTCATGTGAAGAACAACATTATCAACCAACTAAACCCTCCATACCTCACATGGACTAAAACACAACCACTGAGTAAGTACACTGTGGGAGACCTATGGCTCCAGTTACATATGCACCTGAAGATAGCAGTGTCTGGCATCAATGTGAAAAGAGGCTTTTGGTCCAGGGAGGTACTTTTTCCCACTGTAGGGGAATGACAAGACCCTGAGTGGAGAGAGTATTAGGACTGACTGCACCTTTGTGAAGACAAGTGGAGGGGGAGGCAGAATGGGATAGAGGTTGGAGAAGAGGATAACATTTCAAATATAGATACGGAGAGTATCTAATTAAAAAAATAACTGCATGGTATTGGTACAGAGGCAGGCAGGTTGATCTATAGAATAGAATTAATGACCCAGAAATAATGCTACATACTTACACTTGTTCATTGACAAAGAAGTCAAAGATATACAATGGAAAAAGAAGAAAGCATCTTCAATAAATGCTACTGGTCTAACTGGCAGTATGTATGTTAAAAAAAATGAAGAAAAGAAAAGAAAAAAAGAAAGAAAGAAGAAAATAGACCATATTTGTCACCTTGCAAAAAGCTCAAGTCCAAGATTATCAAGGACCTCAACATAAAACCCGATATACTCAGTCTAAAAGAAGAGAAAGTAGGAAAGATCCCTAAACTTGCTGGCACATGGAGAAATTTCCTAAACAGAACTCAAATGCCTTTTCCTCTAAGATCAAGAATTAATAAATGGTTCTTCATAAAACTGACACGTTTCTGTAAGGCAAAGGGCACAGTAAATAAGACAAATAGGCAACCTACAGATTGGGAAATGAATCTTCACTAACACTACATTCAATAGAGGGCTAATATCCAATATATATACACAACTCAAGAAGCTAACCACCAAAACAAAACAAAACAAAAACAAAAAAATGGGGTGAAAACTAAACTGAGAATTCACAATATAGGAATCTCGAATGACTAAAAAGCACCTTAAGAAATGCGCAAAATCTTTAGAGATCAGAGAAAAGCAAATGAAAACGACCTTGAGATTCTACCTTACAGCAATCAGAAAGGCTAAGTTCCAAACTTCTGATGACAGCACATGTTAGCAAGGATGAAGAGTAGGTGGAACACTTCTCCATGTTTGGTGGGATTGCAAACGGGTACAACCACTCTGAAAATCAATATGTAGGTTCCTTAGAAAATTATAAATAGATTTACCTGAAGACCCAGCAATAACAATCTTAGGAATGTATCCAAAAGATATCATCACTCCATGCAACAAGGGCACCTGTTCCAATATGTTCATAGTAGCTAATTTGTGATAGCCAAAAGCAGGAAAAAAATCCAGATGTCCCACGACAGAAAAATGAATAGAGAAAATGTAGTGTATTTACACGATGGAATAATACTCGGATATTAAGAACGAGGACATCTTGAGTATTGCAGGCAAATAGAACTAGAGAACATAACCAAGTGAGGTAACTCAGACTCAAAGGGACATGTCCAGTATGCACTCACTAATTAGTGAATATTAGCCAAATTAAAAGAAAAGTACAGAATATCCAAGATAAAGATTACTGAACTTGTAAAGTTGAGCAAGCTAAAGGGCCCAAGTGAGAACACCTCAGTTTCACTTGGAAGGGAGAAAAAGAGGAGAGGAATGAAGAGACCTGAGAGGGAAAGGGACCTGGAGAGAGAAAAATGTGATCTGGAATAGGACAGGGGAAAAGGACTGAAGACCTGAGGGCCAGCATAAAGAATGGAAACAGGCAACCTCAGAAGATAGGAGGCTGACAGAAACTTCCAGAATATACCAGAGACAAGGGACTTGAGAGAGTCTCAGAACTCAAAGGGACGAACCCTAGATGAAATTCCATACAGTACAGAGAGGGAACTTGTAGACTCCACTTCCACCAAAAGACAGCAAAAGACAAAAATCACATGAGGGATAGGGTTGCTATCCCACAGTCAAAATTCTGACCCATAATTGTTCTTGTCTGAAAGAACTGCAGGGACAAAAACAAAGAAGTGCCTGAGGAAAAGATGGTCCAGTGATAGGCCCAACATGGATGCAGCTCAAGGGGAGGCCTTAAGGCCTAACACTGTCATTGATTCTATGGAGTGAAGGTCTCACAAAAAAGGACCTAACATGATTGCCCCCAAAAGACCCAACAAGCAGCTGAGTCAAATGCAGATATTTGCACCCAACCAATGAACAGAAACTGCAGACCACTGAGGTTGAATTAGGGAAAATCAGGAAGAAGCTGAGAAGGAGGGCAACCCTGTAGGGGGACCAGCAATCTCAACTGACATGGACCCATGAGGTCTCTCAGACAATGGATCACCAAACAGGAAGCATACGAAAGCTTATATGAAGCCCTCAACACATACATACAGCAGAGGTTTGGGTTCAGTCAGAGAAGATGCACCTATCTCTAAAGAGCCTGGAGGCCCCAAGGAGTTTAGAGGTCTTGTGAGGCAAGTAGTTTGGAGTTATCCCTGTGGAGACCGGGTGGGTGGTTGGGGTGGTGTATGGGGTGGCAGGGAGGGGAGGTGGAAGATATATGATTTGAAACATATCTGAGGGTGGACCTGGGTGGGACTAAAATCTGGAGCATAGAATAAACAAACAAACAAACAAATTAATAGATAAATAAAATTATAATTACTTATTATGTTTAATCCTATCTAACATGGTAACATTTAACATATTTTATTGATTTGATATCTGACAGTAACTATAAAAACAATGATTATATCTGTGGCTTCTAAGGTTATGGTGTTGCCATTTTTTTCTTCTATTGCTTTAAGAACCTTTACAATCTAAACAAAAAAGAGAATATAAGCATATTGTTTAGAGACTTAAAATCTATAAATATCCAAGGTCAAAGAAATTCTTTCTGTTTTCAGAGAAATGTTTTGTTTATGTAGATAAACACTTGCTTTTCTACATTTTATTCAGCAACATTAGCTCACAATACTCAGTGTTATGCTGTCTACATTATAAGAACAGTACAACCTAATATGTCTCATCCTACCCTTGTAAGTCTGCAGAACTGATGATCCTAAGCTCTGACACCACATCCAAGGTTAGAAATCATTATTTTCCCTTTCATATCATGTATCATGTACCATGTAGGTGATAATAAAACACATTAGAGATATGTATAAAATTCTCAAAAATTAAAAATTTAAGTAAATTAATAGATATATAATAACTGAGAAGATAAAAGAAATTATATATATATATATATATATATATATATATATATATATATATGATTTTTTAATAAAATTCAAAATACAGAAACCATAACTGGAAGTCATTTAATATATATGGACTCAAATGAATAGTTATCTCCGATTGTATATGTGAATAGTTGTGATCTGCTAGTAATAGTCTACATAGAATGGAGTGGCACGGAACTGATAATGTTAAAACAAGGCTATCCTAAGTTTTTAAATATTTAGGTACACAATAACTTTGTCTACATACACGTAGTTGTCACGTACACACCGAAATATGACTGACCTGCTGAAGAATATCCCTCCTACAGTTCAGAAACAAAGAGTCTACAAAGTCAGGCAGTACTGGTTCATGGATTTTTAAGAGCTTCAGCCCCAAGCATTTTATTTTCATGCTCATTAATTCTAATATGTCACAAATGGAGGAGATATTTTTGAAAGTTACAATATTCTGGGCTTGCTCCTATGATTCATATCCACTTAAAGTTTATTCCATTGAGTGTTTTAAATTGAGAGTAAGGCAGGGAGTGAGACTCTCAACCTAGATTGTGAAATATGAGACAACGTTCATGGAAATTCACCCAGAGACATTACAATTTTACTTATGAGACATAGGGGGGGTCCTCCAAAAATTATAAATATCAGCTGTCAATTAATCACAAGCATCTTTTAAACTAAGGCAAAAATAGCAGTGAAATTGTTAAATATTTTAAATCTCATTACACAGGCACTAATACAAAATGCAGACAGTGATCTTTTGATTTATTTAACCAAAAAAAAAAAAAATGACAGTTGCCATTCGAGTATAAGTCACTAACTTCTGCTCTTCACTATTCCTTTCTCTTCTCTACATGTCAGATACCTCAGCTTAGTCTTTTTTTTTTTTTGTTTTATTAAAAAAATCATTCACATCACTCATAAAATAATCTGCCTCAGTCACTGAAGTAAAATTCTTCATTATGACTAGAGAAAAATGATGTTCAGAAACACATTTATTAAGAAAATGTCTGTAGTATTCAGTTTTAAAATCCATGATAAGGAAAGAGAAATGTTCTAACTTGTACAACAAGTGCACAGAGTGGTGGTGCTTCTTGCTCTACTTTGTCAGGAGCGTTTCCCCATATGCTATTAATCAAACAAGGGATAGGTTAGAAGTAGGTCAGAGGCTGAAGGCATCTTCATGGTATACTTTAAATTGCTACCACAGAAGCACATGATGATAAGGAAATAAGACTTTCAGATCCTTCTAAATAATCTTTTTATCTTTATGTATTCTAAAAAAAGAAGAGGTAAGTTTATTGATCATATTTATTTATTGAAACACTAAAATATACAACTTCAGTGTTTTCTTACATTCTTACTGTCGGTGTTCTGTTCAGAAAGTCTTTTCTCGTGCCAAGGAGTTCAAGTCTATTTTCTACTTTCACTTCTCAATGGTTCATTGTATCTGGGTTTGTGTTAAGGTGTTTCATCATTTTGGAGTTGAGTTTTTTGCAGGGTGATAAATATGGTTCTATTTGCATTTTTCTTCATACAGAAAATTTGACCCACAGCATTTGTTGAAGATGATGCCATCTTTTTTTCTAGTGTGTCTTTCTGGCTTTTTTCTTAAAAAAAAGTCTTATTTCAGCCTCATTGAGAAACATCATTGGTTTAAGATGCTGTCTTTTGTCCAGTGTGCAGAATAATGATCAGGCCTAAGCCAACACTCCTCTCAATGCGGGGACTCCTTAACAAGAATAATTATTCCATACTTACAATTTTCGGCTGTTCATTGGTCTGTAATTTAATAACTGGTTCTTCTACTCCATTCCATTTATTAATATGTCTGTTTCAAAAGAGAGAATTCAAATAGCAGGAAAACACTTATATAAATGTTCAACATCCTTTGTAATTAGGTAAATGTAAATCACAACTACGTCAAGACTTCATCTTAGTAATGTCAACGTCACTAAGTTCAATAACACAAATAGCAATTTATACTCACGTGGATGTGGCATAAGAGAAACAGTATCCATTGCTGGTGTGAGAACTTCAATAGCCTTATGAAATGAACGCAGTGATTCTTGGAATGTTGGAACTGGATCTTGCTCAAGACACAGCTACACCTCTCTTGGGCATATATTTAAAGAAGCCCTCTTGAGGAACCATCCCACCTTGGGACATCAAGGCTCAGCAGAACGAAGCACATTCTTTACCTCTGAGACCCAATCAAGCAGTCAACCTAAGGTAAAGGGATGTAATGGCAGGCAACAGAGTAAAAGAGAGACCCAACACTGTAAATGTTAGGGATGCTCAGAAAGACCAATCTGCATATGTTAGTTGTGTAGGGGGCATAGCTCTCTCCCCTGCATGAACTTTGGTTGGTGGTTCAGTCTTTATGATTCCCATGTGCTCAGGTTAGGTTACATTGTAAGTCTTCAAGTGGTGTCTTTGACCACTTCAAATGAGTTAATTCTCATTTCTAATCCCAGTCCTTCAAAACACTCTTCCAGTTCCACCTGGTGTTTGGATGTGGGTCTCTCCATCTATTTCCATCAGTTGATGAATGAAGCCCATTAAGAGACCATTATGCTAGCCTTTCTTCTGCAAGCATAGCATAATGTCATTAATAGTGTGAGGTTAGCTCTCTCACATGAGATGGCTCTCAAGTTAAGTCAATCATTGGTTGGCTCTTCCCTCAATCTCTGCTCATTTTTATCCCTTCATCTTCTAGGCATGGCAAATTTTGAGTTGAAGGTTTTGTGGGTGGGTTGATGTCCCCTTCCTGTCTCTGGAAGTAACACTGGGATAAAGGAGGCAGTCACTTCAGACTCCACATCTCCAGCTGGTAGTAATCTCAGCTAGGATCACCCCATAGACTCTACAGAGCCTCAACCATAGACAGAAACAAAGTAAATCTACATGGGAGGGAAGGATTGGAGGTACTGGGAGGAGTAGTGGGAGAGATAACTGTCAGTAAATATTTTAAAAAAGAAAAACTTATTGTTAATAAAACAGAAAAATGAAAAGATAAAATGTGTCTCTTTTTAAATATTAATGAATTAGTAAATATTCTAGTAAGAAAAACACAACAATTGACTCATACTCACCTGAGCAATTAGGGAGGGAAACAGATTACATTATCTTTTAACAACCCCAAAGCCCATGTCAAAGCCTGGCTTGTTAATGTATGTTTAAAATGGCAACGCTAGAAATGCTGAATCAGCAGAATTCAAGCGTGAGTTTCAGGACAACTGTTTGAAAACATGAAACTGTTTGAAACATTAAAAACAAACAGACAAACAAACAAAAAACGCCACTAAAAACAGCAAATATAATCTACCTTGGAAAATAATTGCCATACAATAGAAGGAAGCAGTGAGATCTGTAAGCACTGTTCAGATCTTAGGCACCAACCCCCCGCGTGGCTCAGACTGCTACCATAGTTTAAGGGAACATTTGTTCTATGCTTGCCACTTTCCTACAACAATACAGCTTGTCACTCCTCTGAGATTTGTCAATTATGCCATCTTCAAAGAAGACAAAACGCTCAACAGACAGCAAAGATGTTGGGTCAAGACCAAGGAGCTCCCCTCCCATTGATGCCAGAGAAGACAATCTTTTGCTACCTATGCAGCTGGAGCTCAGTGGCCCAGTGTAGGGGAATGCTAGGGTGCTGAGGTGAGAATGGGTGCTTAGGGAGGGGGTGTGTTGTGGTGAAAACTGGGAAGGGAATAACATTTCAAATGTAAATAAATAAAATAAAGCAAAGATGTTGTCATATTTAACATATATGGTTCTGCATTCAGGGATGTAAGATGATTTATTTATTTGGTACATGAACCAGTTTGTCCTAATCACTGGGAATCTAACCTGCACTCCCAGAATAAACTTATGTGAGCTGTTCCTACAGGTTACAACAGTGTATCATGAACTAAAACACAAAACAGACTGGCAACATCAGATACCTTACCAGGAAAAGACCAGGAGTCAGATGTTCATCTCAGAAAAAGGAAAAGGAAAACAAAATTCTATTGTCACCAATATAGAAGAAATCATTGGATGAATTTTCTCAGACAAGTTCAAAGTACTCGCAACTTCATTATAACCCAGATTTTACAGCCTGCTGGCCAATTCCTGAAATATTAAAAGAATTTTAAATGATTGCAATGAACCAATGAGCACATTAAAGACCTAGAAACAGGAGGTTGTTCTTTTTTCCTTTTAAACAGAAGTATGTTAATCTTATTAAGAGAATGAAATGTCCCCAAAAGTGACAAAAGTATGTGGAGAAAACAGATGCTCAGAAGAGAAAAGTTGGCTTTGTGACTTATTGCTTGTGCCAGGTATGTGCACTATGAAGTTTTAGTCACACAGCTTTGAAAATACAAATGTATATTTCCCTTGACCTTTATACCTGCATGCTCACACCCACATGGAGAAGCTATTTTCTTCTCCTCTGAATATTTAATACATAAAGTGGAGTTCTTTTTTAATTTTTTTATTGCTGTGATTTATCCAGGCGTCATTGCACTAATATCTCTACAGTACTATCTATTCTTGTCTGTAGTAGATCATTTTACATTCCTGCACCTGCTTCATTAGATAATTGATACAATCTCAATTTTCTCAACAACATCTGTATTTCCTGGATTATACAGTAGTGAAGTTATCTATGGAAAAACCAGCTTTCTTCTGGCCCATATAAGTAAAAATTTTCAAGTAATTTGAACTTTATGTTATTAATTCATCAATGAAATAAGATTCCATTAATTTTGGTGTTATATTTTTGGTATATTTTGAAGTAATAAACAATTAAAAGGCTCTGAACAGTCTGAAGCAGCACAATTCAATTTCAGTAGAAACAAAAAATTAGAATGCTGTACATTACTTGAATTATTATGATTATTATTGAAATGTGTTGGAAAGTTACAGAAAAATATGTTTTCAAGAATTCAAATGTCCCTGGTCTGTTACTTAAAATGGGCAACAACTTTATTATGAAAGTTAGAGGATTAAAAATGTGTTCATAGGCTGACAACAGATTTTAGCTCTATGAGAATAATGTCATTTTCATCAGAATACAAGGTTGTTTGGACATACTGTAGTTCTAAGATCTATTCTATAGTATACTTTTAAAAGAGAAGAGAAGAATGTGATGTGTCCTGTGTTTGGGGAATCAATAGCTTGATTGAGGTAAGAGGTATTGATGATTGTTTTCTATGCAGATCATTCTAGCTACATAACTGTAAGAATTATCTAAAAGTTAAGCAAAACATATTAGATTTGATCTTACATTTTAGCCAAATTAATATTCAAAATGACTTGTACCTTGTGATAAGGATGCAATTAATTTTAGCAAGAATTTGTTGCTAGGACCAATTTTTGAGGAAAACACTAAGAGTTTTTTGAGACAAGATACAGAAAGAGGATATTTGGAGACATGGATTATAATATCTATGACTCATTTTCTCTTTTGTAGTACTTCTAAAATCTAATCAGAGTACAGTAAATTATTCATATCAAGATTACCCCTATGGCACAAGAAGGCACATTTTGCTTAACATATTCATTTTATAGTTAGTATTATTCACAACTGGGTAAGGACATTGTAACATTGTAACTTTTTTTTCTGCTTAGCATTGTTTTTGATCTATGAAAACTTGCAAGAAGCACAGACATTTCCAGTTAAGTTCCATGTTATTTTCTCTATAATATTCAAGTTATGTGGTGTCTTTAGCAGAAGGGAATAGTTATACAATTCTACTGAACCACACGAGTATTAACAATAAGGTACCTGGAGTGGGGTGGTGGTAGTAGTTCCTCCTTGGTCATTGGATCTTTAGTAAATGTACTACTTTCTGTACTGAGGTTTGATTTTAATAACATGACTTCTAGGGACTTTTTTTTATGCTCAAGATATCTGACTTGGGATGTGTAAAAAAAGTAAGTTGTATTTTGAAAATATATCAGTTTTGATTATGTGCATATGTGTGTGAATTACTCAAATCCCATTATGGAAGCTTCTCCCTGCAGTAAATAATAATTAACACAGATACACAAATGGACTTTGTGTAGACAGTAAGAGACCTTGGAGTATTTAGCCCTAAATGAGACTATTTTTTTAAACTGCTCTTCTAAATACCATAGGAGAGAAAGGAGCAAAAACTGTAGGAGCCAGAGGTGATGACAAATTAATTGTAGTTGCATAGAGGCTGATGAACCCATGAACTCCCACTGTTTGTGACAGCATTTGTAGGACCTGTCTTCCTTTGCTGTCATTCTGCTTCTGCATGGGATGAGAATATACTATTATTATTTTTATTACATATTGGAGTTTGTGGTTTTCTTTTTTATATTACATATCCCACCACTAAGAAACTATTTCAGTTTGAGTAAAATATGAAGTTAAAACTTTTGTACATTAATGGAATTCTTAAGATTATTATGAATTTTTGTGACTCTCAGAGAGGGAATAATTGATGTGTGTTCTGAGATGACCGTGCAACTTTGAGGATACAAAGCAGAATATTTTACATGATCCTAAAATGTTCACCAGATATTTATTTTTAGCCAGCTGTTCTCCAGCCCATAGTGTTAGATTTGAAGGCTGTGGGGGCTTTTGTCAATTATTCCCAGACACAGAAATCAGTAATATATAAGAGGGTGTTCATTGATTCCTGACTTACTTGATAAGTGAGAAACATTAGATAAATGTTTATTTGTGCAACAATTGTTTATGAATTAGTTATTGACAGTTGCACAATATATACTTCAGGATGGCTATAAAGAGCCAAGTGTCACATGTCTTATCAGAATTTTGAATTTTGGATGGGAGTCTGGGTCTAGACATCATAACATTACCAAGTCATAAAATGATTTTACCTGCTTCTCCTATTAGAGTAGAGTCCAAGTATTATGTTTAATGATTATGAAGGAGCTAATAAAACATAATATGTTTTATTTTTATATTTTATAAAATAATTACTTTAGCAATATGAAGCAAACAAAAAATAGCACTAGATAGTTTCATGTATATTTTGAACTTCTGGCATAATATCTGAGTCATATCCTACATATTCAAAATTAGAAATATTTGTATTTAATTTAATGATTTATAAGTGATTTTGAGAAATAGATATTACACCCTACTCACTGTACTTTGTGGTAAAATAGCTGATGAGAAACATTCTGAAGTAACAGGCCTCGAAAAGAAATCCAGAAATAGATTTCTTGGGGTTAAAATTCATATCAAGGCATTCCTGTATCACTGGGTGCCAGAGGCAGGCAGAGCAAGCTATCTGTCTCACTGATGTTTTAAATCGTAGGCAGACACTTTTAATTTCATCAAAAGAAGCCTAGGGATAATCTAACATCTTGGAAGTCATGTCATGGATAAGGATGGCTCAACAAGATCCTATCTGTCACCAGCCACATATGTTCTTTGCAAATCAGACACTGAGGTATTGAGACTTTATTCAGAAATAGAAATGTGATACAAACCAAGTACATTTTTCTGGAAGAAAGACAGACTTTTTGTTAATAATACTATGCATAGATTAAGTTTTTTATACATGTATTCAATATATTTTGATCTTATACATGTACACCACTTCTTTCCAGTTCTCTCTAGGAAACATCAAGCAGCTCCCTCTCATCTTTACCTGCTATGTAAAATAATTATTAGTTTCCCTGATGAAATCTTGTTAGGGGTAGCCATATGGTAATGCAGCTGGGAAATATATTTGGGCAACTTATCTGTGGCCACATCAACAATTTACTTTCTCATCCTTAACAGCAGTTACTAATAACTACATTGCTCGTGCCATAATCTTTTTCTTTTTAGTGTTTCTCAACCCATGTTACTATGATGAGTCTTTATCTCATACAGATCACATGCAGCCAGTAAAATCTTGTATGCCGTGTCTAGAAGACAGAATTTCTTAGGTATATATCCCCCTCTCCAGTGCTTTTACATAATTTTCTGCCTCCTTCTCACAATGTTCTCTGAGATATGAATCAGGGTGTTCATAGAGATGATTCATCTGAAGTTGAGCACTTATAGTGACATATTTTCATAATGTAGAAACTGAAGTGATAGAGACACCAACTTGTAGTCAAGTACTAAATGGCTCAAGACTCATGAGGAATGTCTCACTCAAACAACCACAATATGTGTTTATGTAATGATACTAATTACTGAAGAGGAAGACATTAATCAGAGATGGAGTAATTTGGGTTTCCCATGCTCCTCCCAGAGTCATGATTATCTAAAAAAACAAAAAAACAACAACAACAACAAAAAACTACAAAATAAATCACCAGGCATAAGAAAGCTACAATTGAGTTTGTCTTCAACATTCTCCCAGAGACTCCCTAAAACACTGGCTATTTTCATCAACATTTGGCAACTGAACTGATGGTGACTCTCAGATTTTGATCACAGTATTTACTATGTAAAATTATAGGCAAATGCTATATTTGTGTGGGTTCTACATGAAATTACTCATATTTATCTCAGTAATAAATGTTTTTATCCTACAAAACCATTTTCCTCCTAAATATTTATTGTATTTTAACAATTTAGTGGCCTATATATAAGCACATGTGTTTCTGCACTTACATAAATGTCTCACTAGCCTAACTGGTGTTAATCCTCCCATGTTCTTCATGCTTCTGAAGTATTTCTTGTATTTTATTTCAAATGATTTAGCGATAAGTCACTTCTTTGTTTTGGGGATGTCTTACATGAAATGCAGTTTTCTTTACCATTCAAAATCATTTGACCCAATAGCCATGGAAGGTAATCCCCTATTCATGTAAATATAAACTACTTAAGAAAAAGATTTCATAGGCCTGTGGGCTGCACTAAACTTCATCCTTCCTCACTGAGGACACGTTTTCATAATACCAGAAGGCACCATGCAAGCTTACAAAGGAGGGAAGCAAACAGCGGCCTCAACTAACTGTCTCTAAATTATAACAAAGACTAGCTTGGCATGATAACACTAATTTGCATTGGTAAAGTACAAACCTCAACAATAACGGACAGCTTTTTAATTGTTCTTTAAAAACTGCTCTACAAAAGGGAATCATGCATGGTTCTCAGAACTTTGCCAATTAACCAGGACCAGTGAAATCATGGATATTGGAGGAAAATCTGAAATCTCCACTTATTCAACCAAGATAATTTCTCTCTAAATTCTAAGTATTAGTCCGTATACATATAGAACAGCATAAACCTCAACTCTCATCAATGGAATTTCATTTTGCAAGGTACAACTACTATTATAAAAAACAAAGAGCAATCATAATTCATAGGTGAAAAGTCCAGTTTTAATGATATACCTATAAAATAACTTCTGCACCTAAGGTTCAGGGTTCTGTAAAGAAGAGAGGTTAGAAATATTGTAAGGGAGAGAATCAGGGAGTGTGTTGTGGGTTTTGGGTTCAGTGCAACAATAATAGAAGCTATACTCATAAATTCTCATCTTCACAATGGTCTAAATGTTGATTGAAGAAGTACAACACTAATAAACATTACAGTGAACACATGGAAAGTGTTCCAGCCTACAATAGAAAAAAATAAAGAGTGTGAGAATGTGGAAAGGCCTTTTTAAAAGAAAGAATACACTGATCTGGTATTGAGTACCAGGTGTTTAGTACTAAAAACAAGTACCATTGTATAGTATGAGTATATATTTAGGAATGTATACATATACAGAGATTCACACACACACACACACACACACACACACACACACACACACACACACACACACACACTTACAAAAAATGAGGAAAGAAGCCTTAAACTTGAAAAAGACTACAAGAAGCTTATGTTGCAAAGAGAAAAAGGAGAGGAAATAATGTAATTATATTGCAACCTGAACAAATAAAAGAAATAAAAAGTACTTAATTTACAGCATTGAACAAACTACAGTGTATATACTACTCAAATCACTGTGGATAATCTTTACAAATGTTGTTTTATAATGCTGTGTTAATTTATGGTGGTATGACTGTTTTCAGGGAAACATGAACAGAAATCCATTCATGTCTACTAGGGCAATAGCAACAATCCCAGGCCATGGTTCTCCTAGATTTTTGCTTGGTGAATTTTTGATCTGTTTTAGTTTCTTACAGGATGTTACTTTCAGTAACACACAGCAATGGAAACAGCTGTATCACTGATAAGCCCAGTTTTGCTTTGGTGAGAATTCAGTTTACAATCAACCCAGAACCCCCTGGGTGATTAGCAGTTGTTTTGTATGTGTGGAGACTACCTCCTCTACCCCATCTCTTACTGCTTGCAATGATTTGAGGAACCTTGAAAGATTCAGAATGAAAAGTGTCATTTTGTTTTGTATTTATGACCTCCTACTTGCCTCCTACATTTATGAATAGATGCCTCAATGTGAATGGAATGACTAAAATGGCGACAGGATAAATTTAGAAGAGCCTTTAAACTATAAAATAGCCAGGTGCCCAATTAATCAAAAAGATAAGAAAGTTGATCCCTTTGTTTTGGAAAAAACAATATATTAAGACAGCATTGTTTATCACATCATTTTCTTTAGAGAATAAACTATAATGCTACGAAATGCATACCTAAAGGATCTAGGGAGAAATGCTTGCCTAGATAACACAGATCTGTTTTATATTTCTGCAATATCTCTTGTTTAACATTTGTTCAATTTTTTGATAAATATCTCATGTTAGAGGTACTCCCTATTTCTACTAAAAAAATCATCTATTAGTAATAGAAATTCAAAACTTCTGGAAAAAAATAAATTTGTTATTTTCATCAACATTTGGCAACTGACCTGACGGTGACTCTCAGATTTTGATCACAGTATTTACTATGTAAAATTATAGGCAAATGCTATATTTGTGTGGGTTCTACATGAAATTACTCATATTTATCTCAGTAATAAATGTTTTTATCCTACAAAACCATTTTCCTCCTAGATATTTATTGTATTTTAACAATTTAGTGGCCTATACATAAGCATGTGTGTTTCTGCACTTACATAAATGTCTCACTAGCCTTACTGGTGTTAATCCTCCCATGTTCTTCATGCTTCTGAAGTATTTCTTGTATTTTATTTCAAATGATTTAGCGATAAGTCACTTCTTTGTTTTGGGGATGTCTTACATGAAATGCAGTTTTCTTTACCATTCAAAATCATTTGACCCAATACAATGAAATCTGATCTGGTGCTCAAACAGATCAACCTTATTTAAGCTTATTTTGCTGACTCATGTTGGATCTATTTTCTCTTGACTTCCCTGGATTGTCACATACAGTGTAGTTTCTAGCTGTCCATTTGACCTCAAATGACATAAGACTGGTTCTTATGTATGCTTTCCCACAGAAATCACTATTTTGTTTAATGGAAGATAGCCAACTAAAATTTGAGATCAGTTACTAGTGGTGGTGGCACAGGTATGTGATATATGTCTTAAAAAGTTGATATAAGTTCATGTAAGTTTGAGGCCAAAAAAGTAACGGGCATTCTGTTACCATGATATAGAAGTAACTCATAGATAATTCTTTATGCTTTTTCCTGAAGTTCCTCCAAATTGTCATGCATACTCAGTTGCAATCTGTTTCTCTCTACACCTACACTATGCTTTCAAAAATGAAGGTACTGAAATTCAATATTACATTTTTTGATGAATGGAATTTTCAGTTTATTTTATTTGAAAATAATACTTGCAGCACCCTAAACTTCTTTCTTCTCCCTGGAAATCTCCTATAACAAATACTATTAAAAATTATAATAAATGTAAAAACATGAAACTATTATCAACATAATGACTGTGCTTATATAAAATAATAAGATTTCTTATTTTTATTATTAGTATACTTTGTCATAAAAATGTCTTCTAGATTCTTCATTCTCTTCAGCGTGTACTAAAGACAACCGTGGCACGTGATTAAAATGTGGCCACTGGAAAGGAAAGGAGAGTGTAGAAATAACCTCAAACTGATTTTCACAAAAATGCAGAAAACATAAAACTGAAAATAAAAGGTGTTTCAATGCATAATTCAGGAAAATTACAGATTTAGGAGAATAAAATGGGACCCTCAGAGGGAGTATATCTAGAGGAGAGAGAAGGTGCTGAGAGAGCTACAAGTGGAGGGAGGGTGTAATTCGTATTCAGTAAAAATGTATTCAAAAGAAATATCCAACTAAGAAAAACCAAAGCAAAGCAACCAAAACAGTAACAACCCCCCCCCTGCCCCACAATATCAGCAAAGGTCACAATTTAAAAAGCGAGACAAACTGTGTGAGGTGGCTTGAAGTAAATAGTATAGATGTACTAAGAGTTTGTCCTAGACAAAGCTTTTTATATATCGTATAAACATATGTAGAAAGACAAATGTTGTTAAAATACTGATTTACAGTTTTTTAAATGCCATTTTATAGCAAAGGATTATAGGAAAAGAAACGTACAGAATGGCAGAAACTTTTAGCAAACAACTGAATATATGATAAGGAATTGCCATCTATAATATCTAAGAGATCCAAAAACTCCACAGCCAAATCCCATAAGTTAGTTAAAAAAGATTAAAGATTCGAGTACATTTTTCTATAATGAAGGAACACACATGGACAAAACCAACTAACAAACAAATACCTCCAGTGCTCAGATACATTAATTAGAAACATACAGTTCAGAACAACAGTGTGATGTCTCAGTGTTAGAATAAGAATCACCCTTGCCAAAAGTTCAAGAAGTAAGACGTGACATCACAGCTGATGATAATGACTATGGTGGTTGTGAAAGCTCTCAAAAGCACTGAAAACTGTGGCTGTTTCTCAAAAACTGTAAAATAAATTTAAATTTAAAATTTTGAAATCAAATTATCCTACTATTTGGCATATACCAAGGAAGATAAAAGACTTATCGAAAAAGACACCCACACTATCATTTCATTTGAAAATTATTTAAAAGATGTATGATTAGGCATCAACAGAATGTGTCTGGAGTCAGACAAATAGATGAAGATAATTGGAATTATAGTCATTTCATAAAGGCATAACATTCTAGCAATACTGACAGTATGGAGGACCAAGAGGATTCCAGCTTAGGATAAATTAGCCACCAAAGGTCATGAAAATACGTTTTATTTTATAAATAGCATCTAAAAATTTATCTTGGGAAAATAAGTAGAGAAGATTCCTGAATGTTTTTCTCTGGGTAGTAAGATACAGCTAGATAGAAAAGCTATTTGAATTTCATGAAAAAAAAAAATATACATGTGTATGTGTATTTAAGTATATTATTAGTGTATTCACCACAGGATAATAAATATTAATATTAGATATATTAAAGAATTGATGTTGACCATTGTCTAGTATATCCATACATCAACAAAATCATCCCACTATATTTACCCATATGTATGTATATAAATGTACCTAGAAATATACTAATTTAATTAAAAAATGGCATTCTCTATCATGGAATACGAAGTTTTGTCTTATCCTCTAAGTTATCTCTATCAGTTAACTCACTCAAGAAAGCTGTATGCTATCTCAAGCTGAAATGATTGCTACACTCTTATGCATCTAAGTAAATGTGAGGCAAAAAAATTGCAACCATGTTAATTTAATATGGCCCATAATGTCACAGCTTGTTCAACATTAGGACCAAAAGTGATTATTTTTCAAGTGATGTCATTTAATACACAACAAAGATATAAGCACCACAATGTTCATAGCGGCTCTATTTATAATAGCCAGAAGCTGAAAGGAACCCAGATGTCCTTCAGAAGACGAATGGATACAAAAACTGTGGTACATATACACAATGGAATACTACTCAGCCACCAGAAACAATGACTTAACCAAATTCTTAAGAAAATGGCTGCATCTAGAGAAGATCATCCTGAGTGAGATAACCCAGTCACAAAAAAACAGACATAATATGCAGTCACTGATAGTGGGATGCTAACCCCAGAGGCTTGCACTCCCCCAGAAACAACTCACAGACTGTATGAAGTCCAAGAAATAAAGAAAACAAAAAATATACATATATTCACAAAACAAGAAGACTTTGACTATTTCCATGTTGCGTTTTGTTTTGCATGTACTTTACGCTTATTGCAACTAGTACGTTTTAAATGCATACTGTCAAGCCCTTGAAAAAAATCAAGTACTGACTAAAAAACATATTCACATGGTTTTATGTAAAATTTATTTTTTTATTTTTTATAAACAACTTTATTTTGCAAAACAAAGATAAATGTAAAGATTTTAAACATTTTTTGCTTAAAATTATACATTTTTGTCAGTACTGTTTTTTCAGACATTAAAATAAATTTTAGGAGCCTGGCCCAACTGCCAGCCGGAAAGGCGGCTTGTACAGGCTGAGCAACTGTGACCTGGAACAGATCTTAGGAACTTCTGTTCCCACCTGATTTTAGTGGGATTGCTTCAAGTTTCTCGCCTTTAAGTTTGATGTTGGCTGTTGGTTTGCTGTATATTGCTTTTATTATGTTTAAATATGGGCCTTGGATTCCTGTTCTTTCCAGGACTTTTAACATGAAGGGGTGTTGGATTTTGTTGAATGCTTTCTCAGCATCTAGTGAGATGACCATGTGATTTTGGTCTTTAAGTTTGTTTATATGGTGGATTACATTGATGGATTTCCTTATGTTAAACCACCCCTGCATCCCAGGGATGAAGCCTACTTGGTCATGATGAATGATGGTTTTGATGTGTTCTTGGATTCGGTTTGCAAGGATTTTGTTGAGTATTTTTGCATCAATGTTCATAAGTGAGATTGGTGTGAAGTTCTCTTTCCTTGTAGGGTCTTTGTGTGGCTTAGGTACGAGGGTTATTGTAGCCTCAAAAATGAGTTGGGTAATATTCCATCTGATTCTATCTTTTGGAATAGTTTGGCGAATATTGGTGTTATATCCCCAATAAATGTCTGATAAAATTCTGCACTGAACCCGTCTGGACCTGGGCTTTTTTTGGTTGGGAGGCTTTTGATGACTTCTTCTATTTCTTTAGGTGTTATAGGGTTATTTAGATGGTTTACTTGGTCCTGGTTAAACTTTGGGACCTTGTATCTGTCTAGGAATTCGTCCATTTCCTCCAGATTTTCCAATTTTGTGGAGTATAAGTTTTTGTAGTAGGATCTGATGATTTCTTGAATTTCCTTAGTTTCAGTTGTTATGTCACCACTTTCCTTTCTGATTTTGTTAATTTGGATACTCTCCCTTTGCCCTTTAGTTAGTCTGGCTAGGGGTTTATCAATCTTGTTGATTTTCTCAAAGAACCAACTCTTTGTTTTGTTGATTATTTCAATGGTTTTTTTTTTTGTTTCTATTTGGTATATTTCTGCCCTAATTTTGATTATTTCTTGCCGGCTACTCTTTTTGGGTATATCTGCTTCCTTTTGTTCTAGGGCTTTTAGCTGTGCTGTCAGGTTGCTGATGTGAGCTCTCTCCAGTTTCTTCTTCGAAGCACTTAGGGCTATGAGTTTTCCTCTCAATACTGCTTTCATTGCATCCCATAGGTTTGGGTATGTTGTGTTTTCTTCTTTGACCCTGCTATCCTTTAACAGAGCGTTGTTTAGTTTCCATATGTATGTGGGCATTTTGTTGTCTTTGCTGTTGTTAAAGATCAGCCATAGACCATGGTGATCTGAGAAGATGCATGGGAGTATTTCAATCTTCTTATATCGATGAAGGCTCATTCTGTGTCCAATTATGTGGTCAATTTTCGAGAAGGTGCCATGGGGTGGTGAGAAGAAGGTGTATTCTTTTACTTTAGGATAGTATGTTCTGTATATATCTATTAATTCTAGTTGGTTCAAAGTCTCTGCTAGTTTTGCAGTGTCCTTGTTCAGTTTCTGTTTCCCTGATCTGTCCAATGGTGAGAGTGGGGTGTTAAAGTCTCCCACTATTATTGTGTGGGGTGAAATGTATTTTTTGAGCTTTAGTAGAGTTTCTTTTATGAATGTGGGTGATTTTTTATTTGGAGCATATATGTTAAGGATTGAGAGTTCCCCCTGACAGATTTCCCCGGTAATGAGTAAAAAGTGTCCTTCTTTATCTTTTTTGATAACTTTTGGTTGGAAGTTTACTTTATTTGATATTAGAATAGCCACTCCTGCTTGCTTCTTGGAGCTGTTTGCTTGGAAGTTTTTTCCCACTCTTTTACTCTGAGATAGTGTCTGTCTCTGTCTCTGAGATGAGTTTCCTGTATGCAGCAAAAGGCTGGATTTTGTTTATGTATCCAGTCTGATAGTCTATGTCTCTTTATTGGAAAGTTGAGACCATTTATGTTAATAGATATCAAGGAATAATTGTTTCTGTTTCCTGCCATTTTTGGTTTTTTGGGTTGAGTTGTGTCTGTTTTTTTCTTCTTTTAGTTTTCTTGTTTAGGAGTTTTCTTGTTTTTACTAGGCTGTATTTTCCCTCCTTGTATTGGGTTTTCCACCTATAATTCGTTGTAGTGCTGGGTTTGTGGTCAGATATTGTGTGCATTTTGATTTGTCTTGAAATATCTTTGTCTCTCCATCGATGGTGATTGATAGTTTTGCTGGGTATAGCAGCTTGGGCTGGCACTTGTGCTCTCTTAAGGAGTGCATGATGTCTGTCCAGGCTCTTCTAGCTTTCATAGTTTCTGTTGAGAAATCGGGTGTGAGTCTGATTGGTTTGCCTTTATATGTTACCTGACCTTTTTCCCTTACTGCTTTTAGTATTCTTTCTTTACTTTGGGCACTTGATGTTTTTACTATTATGTGTCAGGAGGTATTTCTTTTCTGGTCCAACCTATTTGGAGTTCTGAAGGCTTCTTTTAGGCTCCTGGTCATCTCATTCTTGAGGGTAGGGAAGTTTTCTTCTATGATTGTGTTGAAGATATTTACTGTGCCTCTTAGTTGATTCTCTTCTCCCTCTTCTATTCCTATTATCCTCAGGTTCGGTCTTCTCATTGTGTCTTGTATTTCCTGGACATTTTGGGTTAGGAGCTTTTTGTTTTTTGCATCTTCTCTGGCTGTTTTTTCTATGTTTGCAATGTTGTCTTCTGCCCCCGAGATTCTCTCCTCGATCTCTTGTAATCTGTTGGAAATGCTTGCTTCTGTGACTCCTGATTTCTTTTTTTGGTGTTCTGACTCTAGGGTTATCTCTTTTAGCACTTTCTTTATTGTGTCAATTTCTGTTTTAATTTCCCTCTTCAATTCCTTTATTTCTTTGGTTGTGTTTTCGTCTCGTTCTTTGAGTTCTTTGAGTGTTTTTCTTGTTTCTTCTTTAAAAGCTTCTGAATCTTTTTGCTTTTCCTCCCTTTCTTGTTTAAGTAACTCTATCAGCGTCTTGAGGCATGATTTCAGGTCTGTGTCTTCTTTTTCTGGAGTGTTTGGAATTCCGATATTTGCTACTATCGGAGAGCTTGGTTCTGGTGTTTCTAGATTGTCTTGGTTTCCTTGGGATATACTCTTTCTCTTTCCTCTTGCCATTTTGTTTTCAGTGATATGTTCTTGCCTTTCCCTTGTATCTGGTCTGTGTCCCTGGTACACTTTCCGTGTGCACTCCGCAGAGATCTCTCTACTGCCCGGCAGCCCAGGTTCCGGGTGGCAGCTGGGCCATTCTCTGCTCTGCATACTGAAGTCGCCTCCGGGTGGGAACAGACGTTCCTAAGATCTGTTCCTGGTCACAGATGCTCAGCCTCTCCGAGCCACCTTTCTGGCTGGCAGGTGGGCCAGGCTCTGCTCTGTGTCCTGAAGTCGTCTCCGGGTGGGAACAGAAGTTCCTAAGATCTGTTCCCGGTCACTGGATCGGGGAGGACAAGGCAGGTCAGGGCAGGGGGTGCCCTTTCCGTGTGCACTCTGCAGAGATCCCTCTGCTGCCCCGCAGACTAGGTCTCCCACTCACCAGTTGCTCAGCCTGTTCGAGCCGCCTTTCCGGCTGGCAGTTGGGCCAGGCTCCTAAAATTTATTTTAATGTCTGAAAAAACAGTACTGACAAAAATGTATAATTTTAAGCAAAAAATGTTTAAAATCTTTACATTTATTTTTGTTTTGCAAAATAAAGTCGTTTAAAAAAAAAAAAAAGAAAAAAAGAATTGCTTTTTTTCAGTGTTTTTGCCCTCTTAACATCAATCCCTTTCAAACTGCGCCCTGAATTTCTGCTTATTTTAAAGCTGCACTATGTCATACAAATGTAATTCTCATATTAGATTTATTATTGAAGGGTTATGTTTTCCACAATCACTGAAACTGGGGACACAGTTCATGCCATTATTTGTACTCTGCCTTTTACACAGAGAAAATTTTGAGCTCATGAATGAATCTAAACAATATTGGTTCTTGGTCTTAAGCAAAATGAAAATTAATGCCTAAAATAATTTATTTACATAAATATATTCTAAGCTAAAGTGTATTAAATTTGTCTTTAGTAAGAATGATTTCCATATTGTGATAATAACATCTCATTAATAATTCTATACATGAAAATTAATGAATATATAAAATGTTTTTAATTTCAAATTTAATATTGTTTGATTCATTATCTCTCTTTCTATGCTACTAGTTATATAAATTAAATTATTAAAACCTTTGCGAAGAACCTAACCCGAATTTCCCAACTTCCTCTAGTTAATATGTAACTACAGCATGTATGTTACTCACATATATTTAGGAATAATAAACAATGCAATACATTTGAGAGCACAAGTTTAATACTTGCTTTTATTTGAGGTATTGGCAGCAACATTTCTTCTTGCAAGTGCTACAATTAAAGAAATACAGTTATTAGAAATATTTACTAAAAGTCTCTGACTTATTTATTTTCCAATTATCTTATACAAAGTCTATATTTAAAAAAAAAAACATAAGAGGTGCGCTTTAGTAAACTAAATCAGAAATTATCTCAACTGAGTGGAATTTACTCTGCAATTTAAGTTTCTCGTTTCATTTTGAGATTAAGAAGTTAAAAATCTACTATCTCAGAGTAAAACATTGGGAAAAAATTTCAAGCATATGGTCCCAAGAAACAAGCTGGAGTAGCCACATTAATATCGAAGAAAATAAAATTCCACCCAAAAGTCATCAAAAAGGTAAGAAAGAACACATTTTATTCATCAAAAAAAAAAAAAAATTCTCAAGATGAACTCTCAATCCTGAACATCTATGCTCCAAATTAAATAAATAAATAAATAAATAAATAAATAAATAAACTCTACTAAACTCTTGGAAAACTTCAACACCCCACTTTCATCAATGGAGATCATGGAAGCAGAAACTGAACAGAGATCCAGTGAAAGTAACAAACATTATAAACCAATGGATTTAACATACATCTATAAAATAGTTCATCCTAAAACAAAGAATATACCTTCTTCTCAGCACCTCATGGCACCTTCTCCAAAACTGACCATACAGTTAGTCACAAAACAGGCCTCATCAGATATAAGAATATCAAAATAATCCCATGCATCCTATCAGATCACCATGAAATAAGGCTGGTTTTTAATAAAAAACAAAAATAACAAAAAGCCCACATACAGATGAAAACTGAACAGTGTTCTACACAAGGATAGCTTGGTCAAGGAAGCATGTATCAAGTTGGCCAAGGCATATAACCAAAAGTAGCTCCAACATATTACAAGGACACATGTTTCACTGTGTTCATAGCAGCCTTCTTTATAATAGCCAGAAGCTGAAAAAAACCCAGATGTCCTTCAACAGAGAAATGGATACAGAAAGTGTGATACTTATACACCAATGGATTACTACTCAGCCTTTAAAAACAATAACTTCCTGAAATTCCTAGGCAAATGTATTGAAGCTATCATCCTAAGTGAGGTAACCCAGTCACAAAAGAACACTCATGATACGTACTTATTTATGAGTAGATACTAGCCCCAAAATTCGGAATGCCCAAGAACCCATCCACAGAACTTATGAAGCTCAAAGAGAAGGAAGGCCAGAAAGTGAATGCCTTTGTCTTTCTTAGAAGAAAGAACAAAATGTTCATGGGAGTAAATAAAGGGACAAATATTGGAGCATGGATTGCAGAAAAGGTCATCAGAGAAAGCTTCACCTGGGGATACTCCTCACATGTGCTCAATAAAATCAAGTACTATTGCTGATGCAAAGTAGTTAGCATACTGGCAAGAACCTGATATGGGTACCTCCTCAGAGGCTCTTCTAGAGTCATACAGATACAGAGAAGGATACTTGCCGCTATCTATCAAACAGGAGGACCCCAATGAAGGAGCAAGAGAAAGGCTGAGGAGCTGTAAGTGTCTGAAACCCCATGGGAAGAATCAAATTATCAACTAAACAAATCCATCACACATCCCAAGGACTAAAACACAAACCAGTGAGTTCACATAAAAGGACCCATAGCCCAAGGTGCATATGCAGCAGAGGATAGCATTTTCTGACTTCAGTAGGAACAGAGGCTTTTGGTCCAGTGAAGGCTTGTTTTCCCAGAGTAGGGAAACACCAAGTTGCTGAGGTGGGGGAGGAGAATTGGGAGAGCAAGCACCTTCATGGAAACAATAGGAGAAGGAGGGGTGTATAGAATTCTTGAAAAGGGATAACATTTAAAATGTATATGCAGAAATTTTCCAATAAAATGTTTTTTGGGGAATAAAAAGAATTCTCAACTCAGGAATATGGAATGGTTGAGATGAACCTAAAGAATGCTCAACATACCTAGTCATCAGAGAAATGCAAATTTAAACAACTCTAAGAATCTACCTTATGCCAGTCAGAATGGCTAACTCGGGTGACAGCAGATGTTGGTTAATATATGGAAAATGAGGAACACTCTTCCACTTTTGATGGGGTTGTAAGACAGTAGAACCACTCTGGAAATCAGTCTTGTGGTTCCCCAGAAAAGTAGACATAGTACCTGAGGACCCAGCTATACCACTTCTGGGCATATACCCAAAAGAAGCTCCAACATCTAACAAGGACACATGTTCCACCTTGTTGATAGCAGCCTTATTTATAATAGTCAGAACCTGGAAAAACCCAGAAAAGTTTCATCAGTGCAATGGATACAGGAACTTGGTACATTTACATGGTGGAATATTACTCAGCTATTAAAAACAATGACTTCTGAAATTCCTAGGCAAATGGATGGAACTTGAAGCTGTCAACCTGAGTGAGTTAACCGCGTCGCAAAAAAACACTCATGGTATGTACTCACTTATAAGTGGACACTAGCCCAAGAAACTTGGAGTAGCTAAGAAACAATTCACAGAACTTATGAAGCTCAAAGAGATGGAAAACCAGAAGGTGGATGCCTTAGTCCTTCTTAGAGAAGAGAACAAAACGCTCATGGGAGGAAATAAAGGGACAAATAGAGGATCAGGGTTTGGAGAAAAGATCATCCAGAGACTGCCTCACCTGGTGATCCACTCCATATGTAGCCAGTAAACCCAAGCACTACTGTTGATGTCAAGTAATATTTACTGGCAGAAACATGATATGGATGCCTCCTCAGAGGCTCTGCCAGAACCATACTGATACAGAGGAGGATGCTTGCAGCTAACCATCAGATGAAACACAAGGACCCCAATGAAGGAGCAAGGGAAAGGACTGAAGGAGTTGAAAGGGTCTGAAAACCCATGGGAAGAACAAAATGATCAACTATCATACCCACCACAGCACCTGGGGACTAAAATACCAACCAATGTGATTGCATGTAGAGACCCATGGCCCCAGGTTTATATGCAGCAGAGAATAGCATTGTCTGACATCAATTTGAGGAGAAGCCATTAGTTCATTGAAGACTCATTTTCACAGTTTAGGCGAACACCAAGATGCTGATGAGGGAGATGGTTATTGGGGGGAGACAGCACCTATATGGTGGCAATGGGAGGGAGAGAGGGATGGTATTGGGAGAAGGAGATAACATCTGAAATGTAAATGCAGAAAATATCCAATAAAACACAAATCTTGCCTTCAAGTCCCTATAACTAGATTTATGTTATCTTGTATCATAATTTGACAAAGTGATAATAGACTTTAGTGAGAAGAGAGCCATATTATATCAGCTCTGAATATAAAATCTCATTTGAAGACTAAACTACTCTTCTGTTTAGCTAGAGTATTTCATTTTAATGAGAAACAGGCACTCTGATGCCAATCAGCAAGTCTAGACACTATTTCAATATTGTGTGACCAGATGAAAACTCTAAATCTTATTCTCATTCTCTGAAAATTAATATTCAATATTCTGGAGATAATAGACTTCAGTACAACTCCCATGTCTGCTCTGAAGAAGAAAATATAATTTTGCAACCTCTCCTTTATATTCATACCCACATATGTTGAATTTGGTGTTTTCTAATAATGAAATTCACTTAAACATATTCCTTCAACAATATGCAGTTGCTCTTAGAGAGTAGATAAAGGTTTCTAAATATTACTCAAAGATTATGATCTTTCATGCTAATGTATATTTCTAATTTATCTTTTATCCACACACAGTACTTTTATTTAACATATTCAAAATAAAGTAAAATTTTCACATATATAAATGAAAACTTCTTGAATAACTTTTCATTGCTGCCTATTTTAGACTTTGATAAAGTCTTCAAAAGACAATTTATTAAGTAGTCTTATTTGAGTTTGATTCTATATGGGTGTTTTGACAGTGAACTTCAAAACAAGTCATTCATTATTGTTGAGGGTAATGACATCTTTTATGAATTCTTATTCATGTTCTTAGGTCATTCTCTGATCTTATTCTAATGTGAAGTAAAGTATTTGTAGACTCTCAATATCATGAAAGGGTCATGCTTCATGAATTAAGTCCTGTCACAAGTTAATGCATTAGTGGAGAATGCTGAACATGGGAAGCTCATTTAAGAGATAAAATGTACAATCCTCCTTGTTCTTCTAGTCATTCCTTCTTTTCTCACAATGTTTTGTGAGTGAGCTTCCTGTGACCACTACTTTTTCTTTTGGTAGTCTGAGAGTGAAAAGTTAAAAATCACTCCCATAATTTATTCAGCATATTACATTTAGTTTTAAAACTTATTTCTTTTATTATTGAGAATTTAATATAATTACAACATTTTCCTGCTCTGTGTTCATCATTAAAGACCAATGTAGCCCCCTCCCTTTGCACTCTCTTTAAGTGGTCTGCCCACACTTCCCTGAAAAAGTTTACTATGCTCACGTTCAGTATGAGACACTTAGATGAACGAATGAGAAGGTAATCTTTAAAATGCATCACCTTGTGTGGAGCTATACAAAAGTCTATGAGCTAGAAGTGCACATACTAAATTTATTCAATGAACATGCAGTTATATTTGACCTAAGGAATGAATAAAGAAATAAGATTCTTGATAATACACTACTTTAATGTCTGTAAGATCTACCAATGAGATATCCTCCCATTTAAACTTCCAGAAACTTTAAACTGACTTTGAGACAATATTCTCAAGACTTGACCAAAAACAACTTCCAAATTTGCAAATACACCTGTTAGGGCAAACATATTCTTACTTAATTTATAGGCATCAGTTCTATTCAGTCCTTGTTCATGGTTATTTTGTTCACAGAGCAAGTGGCATCTTTGAAGACTATAGAGAATTCTTTGTCTTCACATTCTCACAACTGACCCTATGACTATTATCAAACTTAACATTCTGTTTTGGACTCTGTGACACACGTATAAAACAATATGAAATTGAAACAATCTTAATTGCATTTCCACCCAATGACTTATTGAAAATAAATCTTACAGAATATCTCATCTCTTAATAAAGGGAAGATCTTCCAGCTGTGGCTCCAAGGAGCAGTCTCAAGGCAGAATCTCACAATCTGAAGTAGCACTGAAGAGTATAAGCTATCATATCTTTAAGCATTTCTATGGACTACCATAAAAGTGTATGATCATAGTCTTTGGATAAGTTTCAGTTTCTCACTTTTTTTTTTTTGTAATTGCAAAGACATTCAAAATAATCACTTGAACAAAGACACTGCAACAGCAGATGCAGGCAACCCATTACTCTAAGCTCTAACAATATTTTCAGGTACATATTTAATAAGCTATTTTCCTTTTCTCTTACTCCTTATCACTTGATTAATCTCTTACTTGACCACAGGAAAGTGTTTATGCCTATCTCCCGAGCCTCCATAACAATCAAAATTCATTTCCTTTCATTCTAGCTAATATTACCCTGTCAGTCTTCATGGACTTTAGAGAACAATGATTACTATTTTCATTTCCAGGGAAGAGTCCACACCAACTGGTTATCCAATTTCAAATGGTCAACCCTGAAAATATACATACAAGTGACATTATATGTACTAGGTAGGTTGTAATTTTATGACTGGGAATATATATTTATATACAAATACCCATGTGTATAACAACAATTAATTTAAAATTCTAGGAATGTTAAAAGCCTTATCTCTCACTTTTATTCTGCCTTTGAAAGATTCTTTTGAGTCAACCTCTCCTTAAAATTTGTTTGTCATTTTAACTGAAGAGCTTAATACCAGAGAGGTTAAGTGATAAATGGGTGAAAGCTTTACATATTTATAACACTCTGATTGGAAATAATTATGAAAGCACATAAATGTTGGATTTATTTTCAAGAGAACTTGAATCAAATTTATAAAAAAAAATTACATTCAGCTAAATATACAAGGAATCTTACTCTGTTTTTAACTTATTTCCAACCAAATACTAAAAAGCAGTTTGAATTTCAAATTTGTCTTTGATGTTTAGTTGATATAAGAAATTGGGAAATTAAATTAATTTTTCTAACCAGTAAGCCTCACGGAAAAATTAATGTTTACCTCAGAGCTCTGACATTTACACAATAAGAAGTTTCCATGCCGCCCATTTTACAAGAGTCTAATACACACTAGAATTCTTTTAAACAAATGTGCTAGTTCCTTTGCTTTTTCAGTTACTCTGAATGTTTGCACTTTCTTATCCATTTGAAATTACATTTCTTCTTAGGATTATTTCCAGTGAAATGTGAGCAGGACTGAGTTGCTTCCTTTATACATAGACGACTAAAATATCAAGAGGCACTTAGTGATACTGTTTGTTTGCTTCTTTCTTTACTCTAGCGATATAATTTCCAATAAGGGCTTGTTTTTGTTAGACAGGGCTAGGGATAGAGGAAGGAGAGAGAGAAGGAGGGGAAGAGGGAGAGGGACAGAGACAGGGAATGGGGAGGCGAGAGTGGAGTTGAATTTCTTCTACTTTTGGTTTTCATCTGTGTCAGGACAGTGTTACAATTACAAATTTCCATCACATCCCAACTTTTCCATGAATTCCAGAAACTGAAATGGGACCTCAGGCTTGTGATCTTCCAGGAAGAACAGTGATGCTAAAAATAAGAGACTCCTAGTGTGTAAATTCAGTGAGAAATTAAAGGTAAGTACATAAACAAAGAAACAAGCATTGTAGCTTAAAGCTACTTATTTCAAGTTGTTTAGTACAGCATTATAAGCTAACTTTGTCTCAGTATAGGATAAAGTAATGGAATCTCAATCTCGCATTAAAAGTTTCCTGGAATGCTTTTAGACAAAATATCTAATGTTATTAGTTACTATCACTGAGGTATAACTAAGCCTTCTGTGCTGAGTGCTCAATATCGAAAGAAATTATACATATTCATATTATCACTTGTATTTTACTTACTAAAAAATTTATCAGACTTCTTATATTCTGTCCCAAGTTTTAACCAACCCTTTCTCCTAATATTATCAGCCATGGAGAAAAACAAACAAACAAACAAACAAACAACAACAACAAAAAAACTTTTCTGGCCTTCAGAATCTAACTGTGTAACACCTCTTGATATTACATCCTGTCTTTCCTGATACAAAATAGAGCATGGGCTTGTTCCCAGTGGAATATAGTTCTCCATATTAACTGGACCCCATCCACTGACTTTTGCATCATCACCTACCTGATGAAAATCCATCTTCAGATCTATCTATTATCTGTCTGTATCTATTATCTATTGATATATATATATATATCACAATATATCACAACATCTCTATTTGTCTATCTGAATCTCTATTTTTAATCTCTATATTTCTCTATGTATATATCTATCTCAGTTTGTGTCTGTGCCTGTTTTTAATGTATATAACACATTCTCATTTGTGAAGAAATTAGTCTTTTCATAAGCATTTTGTTTTTGATTTATCATTCAGGCAATGCTGAGTCATGAAATCTCTTCATTTAAAAGCTGAAATAATGAACAAATATAGATCTGACAATAATATTAAGGAGCTAGCTAGTTCATCCAAGCTACTTAAATTTATTTTCTAAAGCATCAATAAGCAAACTCATTAAATTTTCTCAGCTCTCACTATCTACTCCATTTAGTTGATGAAGAGTGAAATATTTTTTCAGCACTACATGCCACAAGTTTTGTATATTATTCACACACATGGAAGTTCCTCAAATCTCAAAATATATCAGGGCTCTGAAGAAGTAAGAAGAACAATTATAATCCACATGGAAATTGCTTTCAGTTTTTCACTGACAAAGACAATTAATTTTTCAGAAGCATAAAAAGGACTATGTTATGTGAATTTGTTAATAATGAAATATCTTTCCTTTTTTCCCTATAAGTGGTACATCCACCTTACATTTAACCACACTGTTGCTTCTTAGATTGTAATTATATCACATTCATTTTTATATAGCGATACTGTGGATTTGATGAATATTTTAAGTAAACTTTTATCTCATTACAACATACATTTAGTGGTTTGAGGAAATGCTCACAAGGGGTGATTGTAGGAACTACGGGTTTCCTCAGTTTGGCATATGTGGATTTTTCTTTAAAGTTCAGTAATGCATGGACAAGAGACCAGAGAACACACAAACAGTTCCCTTCATGCTAATAAACAGAAGTGTCTCCTACTATTTCTGCTTGATCTAAATGAGAAGCCAATGACAGATCCTGAATTTTAACTGGACTATGGGTAATACAGTCCTGGCTGAAGACCTGTCTCTCCTTTAATATCAACATTAACCTAAGTTCCATACTTTACTGTTTTCTTTTTATTATTTTATGATAGTTTGGTTAAGTTTTGAACATTACACAAAAGGATATTAATAGACAAAAAAAAAGGTTCTATTTTGCCTTAAGAGAAACTAATTTACTATTCTGGTTCCAGGTGAACTGAAGTCACTATTGCTCTCTGTTCAACTTTTGTTAGCATCTTACTCTTATTCTTGAAAATCAAATGCAGAAACTCTCAAGGGTTTACTTTTCCTCTTATAATAAATGACATGAATTACTTCTCCTTTCAGAATTATCTCTCCCAAGTGTTGTCAAGGGCTTCTTTTTAAAATGCTTTTCATTAGTGAGTACCATCCAGAAAGAAAGACCGTTTGGACTTGACATTAATTTTACATTGCACATCGTACTTGACCTTGTCATTAGGTCAGCACTAAATGTCATGAATCAAATGGAATCTTGTGTCTGCATTGCTATCTGTTGTCTTCAGTTTGCAGCTAGAGTATAGTTTGCACTCTGATGTCATTATTCCTCTTTTATTGCTTTTTATATGTATTACTTCTTACCAGTACAATACTTTATATTTATAAAGATACAGATGCTACTAGGAAAAAAAATACACTGAGTTTTTTCCCCCATGTTCCAAAGCCTTTGGTCATTTTTTGCAGGCCACCGGAGAAGTGTCTAGGTAAACCAGCAAGCAGAAGAATGTATGACAGCCATTTCTTTCCTTTTTGTGTGCTGGCTGTGAATGCTGCTTGCCTTCTATTGGTTTTGGAACAGAACTCTAAGATCAATTCATTTTACTTCCCCTCTTTGTTCCTGTAAATATACAATCAATATTCATATTTTCCTTTCACTCTGAAAATTACTAACTTTTTTTTTTTTTTTCAAAAGTAGTAGTCAGCCCTCATCAAGGAAATTTTTCTTTGAAACATAAGGCCACTACAGAAAACAACCAATCAAAATACATGGCTATGGAGCATAGTCCCATCTACAAGGCTCTGTTACACCCAAGGATAAGGAAACCCCATAGAAGAGAGGGCAGAAATGTAAAGACAGAGCATCAGGGACTTTGCTGTGAGATTTTGTCTTCCAGCAGTGTCAGAAGCTACTCTCAGAAAATTTTCCCAGTGGGACTGCATGAAAATAAGCTGGAAAAATATTAATAGAAATACCAAAATAAACAAGAAAGAGTACACAAGGACTCAGGTATACAGAACTAACTGTGGGTAACTAAAAAATGCTGAGACAGGAGAAAAAGTATACCTCAGGGGACAGCAGGACAATATTTTATTCAATGCCAAATATATATATATGTGTGTGTGTGTGTGTGTGTGTGTGTGTGTGTATGTATAAGTGTGTGTATGTATCTATATATATATACACACACGTATACATATATATTATTATAATTATGTACAACAATATATTACATATATGTGTTTATTCCATATATGTACATGTGTGTATGCATTTCATATATATGTTCCATATTTGTATGTGTTCCATAAATCTATGTGTTTTATATTTTCATATGTATATATATTTAATATTTGTAAATATTTTTCATTTGAAGCATATGTATATAGGAACTGAAATTATTTGGGAAAATTTGGAGGGAATAAAAAGAAGGAAGAAATTCTATAATTGTGTTAAAATATCTAACTTAACAAAAACTTTTAGGAATTAAAAATTGCTGACACTTTAGAAATAAAGGCTTTTGAAAGAATAACTATAATTTTGTTACAATTAAGTAATGTGAAGAGCATCCATGAAAGAATACCACTGTGAAATTGGCTATATAAATGCAATCATATTTTCCATCATCTTAGAAAGCTACATTTAAAGGTAAAACCTTGTCAGAGCAGAAAAAATTGTCATCTGCCTACAATTACTTTGTCTCCTTAAGTTTGACCAATTTCAGTGTCTTTAGTCTATAATTTCTTTAGATTATTTTTGTTGGTTATTTTATTTATTTGCATTTCAAATATTGCTGCCCCATCTCGATTTCCCGGCCACAAATCCCCAATCTCCAACCCTCTCCCCTGCCTCTGTAAGGGTGCCCCCAACTCCTGCCTCACTACCCTAGCTTCCTACACTGGGCTAGCACTTTCTTATGAACCTATGAGGATTTTATATTTAATGCATGTAGTAAGGAGCAATAATGAAGTATTTGAAAGATTTTTTGTATGTTTAATGTATTCCTTTGAAGCATTTAATTAGTCCCAATTATAAGTTCATACATTTATGAGTTGTGCAACATTATAACCATTTTATTTCCTATTGTCTTTTGAATGCTGTATTCTATTCTTTCATTGAAAAATAGACTTTTTTCTCACATAATACATCCTGATTATGATTTCCCTTCCTTCTGTTTCCCCTAAAGTCTTTCCAGGGTTCCTCCCATTGTAAAAAATGGAATGTCACCAATGTGCATGTCATCCTTGTACAGGGACCAGGCTGTTCTCTGTATTATTCCAATTTCCATATATGTGCTGATGAAGGAAGCAAGAGTGCTATATTTATTTTACATTTTTTTATAAACATTCAACAAATTTCTGTAATAATATTCATACATTTTCTGTTGATGGGGTGTAACTTTGTCATGTCCACTAAAGTCAGATAGACCAAAGCTTGACTATTCTCTTCCCTTTATAATAATTTACTATTTTACAGTGTAGCTGACTTTTTATATTTAAGTATAAATTTTAAAATATTTGGATTTGCTAATATTTTAGGCTGTCTATAGTGGTTTATATTAATACATACTTACCATTTTTATACTGTTGCTTTGATTTTATTTTTCTCTTAATTGATATTTTCTGGAATATTTTTCTGGATGAACATTTTACATCTTGAAATAAATTTGCTAGTCCTTTGAGGGACTCTTAACATGTATATGTTATTTCTTTTCTCAAACTGCTTTCATTGTATAGACTCATTCTTTACAATATGTAGCTTTTTGGAAAATTACTTTGAGCAAACAGATTATAAAGATTGATATATATGTGTGTGTGTGTGTGTGTGTGTGTGTGTGTGTGTGTGTGTGTGTGTATTCATCTTTCATACTATTCATTGATTGAAGTTTCTGAAGTTGTTCAAACCGATTAAATGCAAAAGAGTAAATATGCTTTTTCTGTCCCTTATGTTTTTAATCCAAAAATGAGTTGGATTTATTTGAAAGAGTTATGTAAATGATGAGAAATCAAAATATAATCAAGCCTTAAAGTATAAAAATGGTTTTGTTTTTTATATTTTTTAATTATTTTATTTTATTTTTTAATACATCATTTTTACTTAATTATTCTATTTATTTGTTCCAGATATTGATCCCCCCTCCTTGTTTCCCTTTGAGAGTTTGTTCTTCTATCACCTCCCCCCTTCACTTCTGAGAGGGTGCAATCCCCACCCTAGGCCCTCTCCTTTCCTGAAGTCTATAATCTACAGGTTTAGGCATATCAACTCTAACTGAGGCCAGACAAGGCAGTCCTCTGCTACTTATTTGCTAGAGGTAGGGTTGCATTGGCTGTGGCCCAGACCTGCCCCTTTATTTTCTTTGGTGGGTTGCTTAGATTCTGTGAGCTCCCAGGTTTCCAGATTATTTAACACTGTTGATCTTGCTATGGGGTTGCCATTGCCTTCATTTTCCTCATTCCTTCCCCTAACTCTTCCCTAGGTGTCCTGACCACAGACCAATGGTTGGCTGTAAATATATGCATTGGTCTCAGTCTGCTACTGGCAGAACCTCTCAGAAGACAGCTAAGCTTTACTCCTGTCTGCAAACATAATGTAGCATCATTAGTAGTGTTAGGGCTTAATATAACTCATGTTGGGCTAGTCAATGGTTAGCAATTCATTCAGTTTCTGCTCCATTTTTGTTCCTGCATTTCTTTTTGGGTCCAAATTATTGAAGGTGGATTGGTCACCCCATCCTCTTATTGGGTGTCCTGTATGAACTACTAGAGGTGGCATGTTGGGCATTTTTGGCTACAGTTACCCACGCAGAGGAGTCGAAACCTCAACATCAGAAGTGTCTGGGAATTTCTAAAAGTTCCATCCACCTTTACTGCTGCAGACTTCTAATCATTCTCCTGGCCCTCTAGGCTTCTCTCTTGTATCTCCTCCCTCATACCTGATCCTGTACCATTTTTCTGTCCCTCTCCCCACTGCCACCCAAATCCCTCCCTCCCTCTGTCTCTCATGCTTATTTATTTTTTCCTCCTAAGTGGGATTCAAGAATTCTCACTTGAGCTTTCCTCCTTGATTACCTACTTAAGGTCTGTGGGGTATAGCATGGGTACTCTTCATTTTTGTGCTCATATCCACTTATTAGTGAGTACATACCATGCATGTTCTTTGGATGTGGGTTATCTCACTCACTCTGATAATTTCTACTTCCATTCATTTGTCTGCAAAACTTACTATGTCCTTGTTTTGTTATAGCTATTTGTTTGTTTGTTTCTTTTTATGTTTTTTACATATTTACTTTATATTCTGCTTACTTCCCCTCTCCCAGTAACCCCTCCAATAATCCTTCCTCCAGACTCCCTCTCCTTCTCCCCTGAGCTAGTGGGGGTCCCCCTGTGGACCCCTCTGTTTTGGCATTTTAAGTTTCTGCTAGACCAGACATTTTCTCTTCCACTCTAGGTCATAGAAGACAACCCAGCCTGAAGAACACATCTCATATACAAGCAGCAGCTTTTGTGATAGTCCCATTTACAGTTGTGCAGGACCCTCAGAAAGGCCAAGGTACACCTCTGCTACATATATGCGGGGAGGCCTAGATCCAGCCAGCTTGTATGTTCTTTGGCTGGTAGATTAGACACTGAGAGCAACAAAGGTCCATGTATTTGACTCTGGTGGTATTTCTGTGGAGTTCTCGTCTTCTTTGGTGCCCACAATACTTCCTTCTGTGTTTCCAGATGACTCCCAAAGCTCTATCCACTCTTTTCCTATGGGTGTCTGTATCTGTCTGAGCTAGCTGCTTGCTATAGCCTCTCAGAAAGACACATACACAAAGTACCAATAATAGTGTCATGGATTGGTTCTTGCCCATAGTTTGGGTCTCAGTTTGGGCCAGTCATTGTTTGGCCATTACTTCAGTCTCTGCTCCAACACCTGTCTGAGTTTATTCTAGACAGAATACATTTTGGGTTGAAAGTTTTGTGGGTGTATTGTTATGGCTATTGCTTTATAGGAGGTCTTGCCTATCCAGGCTACAGAAGTTGGCCTCTTTAGGTTCCATTTCCCAAAGTTGTGAGTCACAGCCAAAGTAACTCCTACTGATTCTTGGGTACCTCCTTTATCCCCAGGTCTCTGTCTAGTTCTGAAGATCCACCACACTTCCTCACCACCATCACTGGAAGATTTTCATAGTCATCTAGCCCTCTAGCCTGTCTTTCCCCACACCTGATCCCGAACTCCCTATTCTCTACCCCATTTCTACTCCCTCCCAGTTCTTTCTCTCCATATTTAACTCTCAAATGGAACATGGGATTAATGGCAGAGATATCAGATGTATGGATGTAGGCAAATTAATATCTTGTAAAATCCAAAATATCTTTAGATTTCAAATATTCTTGTTCTCAAAATTTATTTTGCTCACTTTCAGTGTATATTTCCTGACCTGCCTATCTACACTCAAGATTAAGGTTTTCAGGGACAGCATTTTCTGTTACCTTCACTTTTACTTTTTCAACATGTTCCTTTGTTTATTTCTACTTCGGAGTGTTTTGACTTTTTCTAAAATGAAGTTATGTGACTTGAATTGAACACATAAATTTTGCAATATTCAAACAACCACATCTTAATAATCACCAATTAAGAGAGAAAAAACATATGAATATAAAATGAAACATGAGAGAAAGGAAGAGACAAATAAATAAATATTCATGCTGTCATAATATGTTTTAGAGACATTTATAACATATGTTATATAAAATATATTTATTATAACAATTTAATTCTATGACATAGAGTTTTTCACACTTTTGTTTCTAATTTTCTCAAAATTAAAGAAGAATTTTATTAAGAAGGTGTTTCTATGGCAAACCTACTCATGGATATTCTTTGTGTTAAAATGTCTGTACAGTTCCCAGCTGGTGAACCTTTGATATTGTGATTATCATTTGGTATTTAGAGAAGCTACATTACTGTATTCTCTTCCTGAACCCTTCATTGACCTACATCCCCAGTTGACACATAGGTGACTCAGAGAGATACAGATGTCTGTCTTGTAAAATCCAGACTCTGAAGGTCATCAGTTTTTCTCCTCTGCTCACTGCATTCCAAGTGCCAGTGTCTTTGCCTGACTATCATGTTTGCCTACCTTTAAAAAAAATCTTTTATAATTTAATGTAAGATCTACTAGCCTATTCCCTCTGAAAATACAATCCTGTTGCCTACCATTTACTTTTACAAGAAAAAACATGAAAACAACAAAGCATTCCTCTGCACTTTGTTTATAGAGAGAATGGCAATGCAATTCCTTAGCATAAATATCAGCATTTTCACAGGGCTGTATCACACAGACACAGCGTTTACCCTTGTCATTTCCCCCTTGATTATGCTTCATTCTCACCAGCCTCCTACATTACTTCAGGACCAATGTCCCTACAATTCACCTGTGCAGTTCGCTTTACATGTAATTTTCCTTTTGTTTCTACACTTCTTTATGATTATTTCTGCAAAAAATTTCTTATTAAATAACTCATATTCCATCTGTAATTTTATGCTCTTTTCATTCTTTGACCCTCAATTCTGACAGAAGTGTGTCAGATCTTGACTGGTCGATCAGAGACATGTTGTGTAGTGCTCCTGGATATGCCTTTGTCACATTTATTGTTACTCTATGATGCATGGCACACTTATTCATTGTATCTAATGATCAACCTTTGCCACTTGTAAGTGAGCAATACGCAATAAAATTTGAACCCAGCTTAAATTTTGTTGAAAAATGTAGGTAAACTCACAGATTTATCATTTTCATCCAATTTGTATGAAATTATATAATAATATATTCAATTAAATTTGAAGTAAAAATTAACATTTTGTGGAAGATTTATACTTTAATCTTATTGGATACTACTTTTACTTAAGATTGGTGTTGCAAAAGATCTTGAAAAGCAAAGTGCTAAAAGTTTATAATTATATGAAGAATAAAAACTAATTTTACACTCAGTTGGCAAATACATGTTCAGAATACTTGGCTGTCCCTTTGAAAATAACATAGATCTCAGATCATGGGGATTCTAGAGCAAAAAAAAAAAATTCAATGTGCATAGAATACTGCAAATCCAGTGTGGTATTCTAGAGATAAATTGAGTGATAAAGAGATATTAAATGGCATAAAAGACAAATGTAAAATCAAGTGATTGACATTATCCACTCTTCTGTCACCTAGATTTTAAAATCTATTGCTTGGAAGACCATTGAAAACTGATGTAGTGTAGAGTAGATGCAGAAACTTTTTATTGGGGAAGAAAGTTACCACATGACAAGGCAAGCAGGTTGCAATGATCTTGTCTGGAGCCAGTGTGAGTGTTGCAGTTTAAAACACATTTTAATTAGAATATAAAGTTAGACATATGAAGATGAAAATTTCAGAACAAAATTTAAAAAACCGAATTTGCATACAGTTTGCTCCTTGGAGCATAATTTTATGTAATTGATGGGTTTGTCATTCAAATATCACAGAGTTATAATATTAACTTAATTAACCCTACTAAGAGACACAAATTGTATACATCTCACTAAGTGTAGATATTAAACATTTTCTCTGAAACAACCCACTGTATTACCATTTTAGCATCATGTATTTTTCATCTTGTTCTACTATGGCTTTCACATAAAGATGAAATCATTACTTTAAACAAATTCTTTCTTTGAGACAGCAGAAAAGTCTTTTGGTTTTGAAAGAGGATCTTTTTTTTTTTTTTTTTTTTTTTTTTTTTTTTTTTTGAAGCTAAGTGCATTTTATTCTGAAGAAGTCCAAAAAGATTTTTTTCTACCATTTATCAAAATGGAGACACCCAGGTGAGCTTGCAGACCTAACTTAATTAGAGGAATTCTAATTAATTAGGGAGGGATAGGTGAAGCTTATCTTACTTGGTAGCTGGGGTCTCTAGAAAAACTCCAGAACCATTGCCTTGGGGTGGGATGGAGCTAGGAATTGTTGCTGAATCTGCCATGCCTCAGGCCTTGGGGTAAGCATCTTCCCAGCAAGTGACTTGTCTGAACTTGCCCAGTTCTTGGAAACAAAGCTGTAGTAAGTTTCCTGAACTGCCACTTTGAAGAGTTACCTGCAGTCAGCCTGATTCAGTCTTCTCATAAAAATTGCCATAGCTTCGAAACTATTTTTCTATAATGTTTTATTTAAATTTCTGACACCAAGGAACAGCCTCAACTTGTAGAAGGCTTCAGAGGAACTGGTATCTGGGAATGGTAGAAACGAAGGACTAGAGGTCAAATCGTGGTTCCAAGCGGATGAACTATGTTTTCTGCTAAACACAGATTTTGGACTGCTATCTCTAAGTTCTGCTTGCTCTGAAGATCTACTGACAGCTTTATATTTTCTTCTTGAGATGGTTTTCCAAGCAGTTCTCTCTTGCAATTCTAAACATTTCTCCATGTAGTTCATCTCTTGCAGATCATAAACTCAGTCTTTTATTTATATATCAATCCAGTCATTTGTTCCAGGTTCTGATTTGCTTATCTTATGAATCAGCATCCTGTTATCCCAGCCCCTTAACTCTGAGAAAAAGGCAAGCACATATCTTTTAACACTGCAAAAGAATTCAGAGATCCGTTTGCCTCCATTAAACACTGATTATAAACTAGCTGGTGGGTCAGAGTCCTGAAATACCCATTTCTACTACACCTCAGACTAACCTTTCTCTGTTCCAGTCTGACCCTGAACTCATGAGTCCATCTGCCTTTGTAAGCATAGACAAAAAATTTAGCTGGGTTGAAACTCTTGTGATCACAATTCCTTCCTCTCCTTAGTATCATTCTGAAGAGTTACCTCATAGCACAGCTGCTTTGTTTCCTTTTGATTCATGAAGTCACTCTTATAATTCATATTGCACCCTTATTTTTGAGAAATTGCATATATTTGAACCCATGCTGTTAGAGTTCTTTTCCATAGCCTTAAGGGGTATGCTAACGGCCTACTGTTTACTGTTTTGCTGAGACATTGGCCCCACCTTTTCCATTCATGCTGTCTCTGATTTATCATTTAGTCATTGACTTTAATAGGGAGGACATTCTTGAAGGAAAATACTTAAAATTGCTACATTATTATACAAATAGCCTTAAGCCCACAGCAACCATTGACACTCATGGAGACCCATGCCTGCTGGCCCTGTCCTAGGGACAAGAATCATGTCAATCTGTCACAATTAGGGACATGCAGGACCCAGCATTTTAAAAGTGTTAATTCTTAAATTATGTGAAAAATTTTTATTTATATCCAGAAAAAAATAATCATAATCCTCAATGATTTAAGATTACAAAATTAACAGAATGGATATATTAGTAAAATTTACGTTTAAATTCTAAGTTTGAGTTAAAGTTACTATTAAGGCACAGCTTTTTAACTTGGCATGTCTCTGCACAGACAGCTAGAAAGAAGATTCTAGCTCTGTTGATTCTTTTTTTACCTCACTGTTACAAGATGTCTGTCTGTGCTTTCAGATGCACACTTTCTTGAAAATTCACTATATTTCTCTATATCTATGGAGTCTTGTTTTGTAGGAAGTCACAGTGGAAAATTCTCTACCCTTGGGTTTACTTCTACACATTCCCAACATTCTCCTGCTCCCCACCCTTGCAGAAGCAGTGCCCCAGCAACTCACTCTGCCTAGGCCTAAGGGACTTCCTTGAGTAAATAATTCTCAGGGTAATAATAAAATGGGCTGACTGATAGCTATCTGACCCTCTGGAGAGTCCAAGTTAGGGTCCTGACATATACGCTCACTAATTAACAGGTTTAAAGGTCAATATGCTTAGCAAATAAATTTAAATTATAACCTTGCTGATGTAACCTGTACCCTAAAAAGTATAAAAACTGCTTATAAAAACCTTTCAGGGTTGCCTATCCTCTGTATGTAGTTCAACCCAGTGCACTGGGCTAATAAACCTCTTGCATTTGCATTGGGTGCTGCCTCGTGTCTCTTTGAGAGAGGGTCTCCTAGATACAAAGGCTCACCTGAGTCTTTTAGTATAAACACCTAGTTCCTTCGTTTGCTGTCTAGGCTTTTAAAATATATTATTGTCTTTTTGTTAGAATTTGTATTGAGATAGGGTCTCTCTACATTGTCTTGTACTGAAACTTCTTATGTAGTATAGGCTTCTCTCAAATTCACAAAAATATATATGCCTGTGCCTCCTGGGTACTAGAATTAAAGGGTCTTATCACCATGCCCAGCTAAAACATATTTTAATTACAACAGATTTACATCACTTACTCCTTTCTCTCCTTTCAGTCTGTCCGGCTAACCTATATCAAATTTTTCCCTTGTAACTCTACTCTCATGCTGATAGACAAATTTTCTCTAATTATTATTGTTATATACATAAGCACAAAATACACATATTGGTCTATACACAAATATAAATAAATGTATTTCTCTGCTTGATTAGCAAAAAAATTACAGGTATATATAACCAGAGAAAACACTATATATATGATATTATAATATGATTTCTGAATCTTTCTGTTATACTTTTTTAATTCCCTCTATCTTCTTCCATACTATGCCATCCTTTACTCTCCTTTGAATTGATGACCTCTTTGTCTTTAATAGAAGTTATAGACATGTGTACAAATACACAGACACACAGACTTACATTCACATACATACACACACAAACACACACACAAATAAAAACACAAACTATTTAGTAATTGTAATGTTACTGTTTGCCTTGACTTTAGACATACTTAAGAACATGGGTTCTAAGGATAAAACTGTGTTTTTCCTGGTTCCAAGATGACCACTAAATCCAGGTCTGCCTCTTTTACTAAAGGAATAGTATTAATTTGAGACTGAGAGTATATTACATATTGCAGTACGATATGAATGAGGATATCAATATAACAGTTAAGAGATATTAGGTCTGAGGGGAATGTTCATTAATAATTGGATCACATGAGAGTCAGTAAGGATACTGAGTGAATTCAGAAATTGCCCTAGAGTATGAAAAATTGATAAATACAAAATGTACCAATGAGAAATAAAATAGTGAGAAAACATATATGAATGAAGCTTTGAGTAGTAATCAGGACTTACTGGTGTCACTACAGAAACCATGAGAAGACAAGGAGTCCAAGGAGTCCGTCAGACCATCCTCAAAGGGATTAGAGGCTCACTGTTGCAGGAGGTTTTCTGAGTCATAGGAAAACAGTCTAGCAGACAGTGACAATCTTTGTTTTAAAAAATTCCCATTCACTCAGACGATTTTCAGGGAATGACTAGAAGCTGTAACACTAAAGAGAATTTGTTTTTTGGTGCTGTAGATGAAGATATATAATTTTAGGCCTAGTAAATATTGAAAATGGAAAGGACTGGTAAGAAGAGGATCAGACTAGCCAGGGGGCAGAGAGAACTCTGCTGAGCTCACACAGAAAGCGCGACCCTGCCCTGCCTGATCGAGAGACCAGGAACCCAGCATTAGGAATTCTGTTCCCACTCAGCGGCTTTGGGGTGCAGAACAGGACTCAGACCAACCACCAACTGGACCAGTGGAGATCCAGGTACACAGGCCAGGTAAAAGGGAAAGCCGAGAACATATTACTGACAACAAGATGGCAAGAGGAAAGGTAAAGAGCATACCCCAGAAAAACCAAGACAAACTGGCAACACTAGAACCCAGTTCTCCTATCACAGCAAACAGCAGAATGCAAAACATTCCAAAAAAAGAAGACTCAGACCTGAAATCCTACCTCAAGATGATGATAGAGATCCTTAAAAAAGTGGGAGGAAAAGAATAAAGAATTAGAAGCTTTTAAATAAGAAAAAAGAAAAACACTCAAAGAACAAGAAGAAAAGAGAACCAAAGAGATGAAGGAATGGAAAAAGGAATTTAAAACAGAAATGGACACAATAGAGAAAATATTAAAAGAGAAAATCCTAGAAGTAGAAATCTTTAAAAAAATCAGGAGTTACATTTCCAATAGACTACAAGAGATAGAAGAGAGAATCTCAGGAGCTGAAGACAACATTGAAAACATAGAAAAAACAGTAAGAGAAGATGCAAAAAACAAAAAGATCCTAAACCAAAATGTCCAGGAGATCCAGGACACAATGAGAACACCAAACCTAAGGATAATAGGAATAGAAGAAGGAGAAGAATATCAACTAAGAGGCACAGTAAACATCTTCAACAAAATTGTAGAAGAAAACTTTCCTACCCTTAAGAATAAGATTACCAGGAGCATTAAAGGAGCCTTCAGAACCTCAAATAGGTTAGACCAGAAAAGAAATTCCTCCTGAAACATGATAGTCAAAACACCAACTGCCCAAAGCAAAGAATGAATACTAAAAGCAGTAAGGGAAAAAGGTCAGGTAACATATAAAGGCAGACCAATCAGAATGACACCCGATTTCTCAACAGAGACTATGAAAGCTATAAGAGCCTGGACAGACATCATGCACACCCTAAGAGGACACAAGTGCCAGCCCAAGCTGCTATACCCAGCAAAACTATCAATCACCATCGATGGAGAGTTGAAGATATTTCAAGACAAATCAAATTTACACAATACCTGACCACAAACCCAGCACTACAACGAATTATAGTTGGAAAACCCAATACAATGAGGGGTACTACATCCTAGTAAAAACAAGAAAACTTCTAAGCAAGAAAACCAAAAGAAGAAAGAGACAAAGACACAATTCAACCTACAAAAGCAATAATAGCAAGAAACAGAAACCACTATTCATTGATATCTATTAAAATAAATGGACACAACTCCCCAATAAAAAGACATAGACTATCAGACTGGATACATTAACAAAATCCAGCATTTTTCTGCATACAGAAAACTCATCTCAGAGACAAAGACAGATACTATCTCAGAGTAAATGGTTGGGAAAAAAAAAACTTCCAAGCAAACAGCCCCAAGAAGCAAGCTGGAGTGGCTATTCTAATATCAAATAAAGTAAATTTCGGAACAAAAGTTATCAAAAAAGATAAGGAAGGACACTTTTTACTCATTACAGGGGAAATCTGTCAGGAGGAACTCTCAATTCTTAACATATATGCTCCAAATACAAAAGAATCCACATTCATAAAAGAAACCCTACTATAGCTCAAAAAAATACATCTTGCCCCACACAATAATAGTCGGAGACTTTAATACCCCACTGTCACCAATGGACAGATCATGGAAACAGAAACTGAACAAGGACACTGTAAAACTAGCAGAGGAGACTATGAACCAACTGGAATTAAAAGATATCTACAAAACATATCAAAGAATACACCTTCTCAGCACCTCATGGCACCTTCTTGAAATTGACCACATAATTGGACACAGAACTAGCCTCAATCAATATAAGAAGATTGAAATACTCCCATGCATTCTTTCAGATCAACATAGGCTAAGGCTGATCTTTAATAACAACAAAAACAACAAAAAGCCCATATATACATGTTAACTAAACAATGCTCTATTAAACGATAGGAGGGTCATAGAAGAAATAAAGAAAAAACTTAAGGATTTTATAGAATTCAATGAAAACGAAAACACTACATACCAAAACCTATGTGATGCAATGAAAGCAGTACTGAGAGGAAAACCCATAGCTCTGAGCACTTCCATTAAGAAACTGGAGAGAGCATACACTAGCAACCTGACAGCACAATTGAAAGCTCTAGAACAAAAGGAAGCAGATATACCCAAGAGTTGTAGACTGCAAAAAATAATCAAACTTAGGGCAGAAATAGACAAAATAGAAACAAAAAGAACCATTGAAAGAATCAACAAACCAAGAGCTGTTTCTTTGAGAAAATTAACAGGATTGATAAATCCTTAGCCAGAATAAATAGAGGTCAAAGAGAGAGTATCCAAATTAACAAAATAAGAGAGGAAAGTGGATAAATAATGACTGAAACTGAGGAAATTCAAGAAATCATCAGATCCAACTACAAAAGCCTATACTCTAAAATGTTGGAAAATTTGGAGGAAATGGATGAATTCCTAGACAGATACAAGATCCTAAAGTTAAACCAGGACCAGGTAAACCATCTAAATAATCCCATAACACCTAACGAAATAGAAGTCATCAAAAGTCTCCCAACCAAAAAAAGCCCAGGTAAAGATGGGTTCAGTGCAGAATTTTGTCAGACATTTATTGCTGAAATAATACCGATACTCTCCAAACTATTCCACAAGATAGAATCAGATGGAATACTACTTAACTCATTTTGTGAGGCTACAATAACCCTCATTCCTAAACCAGACAAAGACCCTACAAGGAAAGAGAACTTCAGACCAATCTCACTTATGAACATTGATGCAAAAATGCTCAACAAAATCCTTGCAAATATAATCCAAGAACATATCAAAATGATCATTAAACATGACCAAGTAGGTTTCATCCCTGAAATGCAGGGATCGTTTAATATAGGAAAATCCATCAATGTAATCCACAATGTAAACAAACTCAAAGAACAAAACCACATGGTCATCTCACTAGATGCTGAGAAAGCATTTGACAAAATTCAAATGCACTTCATGTTAAAAGTCGGGGAAAGAACAGAAATCCAAGGTCCATACATAAACATAATAAAAGCAATATACAGCAAACCTACAGCCAACATCAAACTTAACAGTGAGAAACTTATAGCAATCCCAGGAAAATCAGGAACTCGACAAGGCTGCCCACTTTCCCCCAACCTATTCAACATAGTACTGGAATTCCTGGCTGGAGCAATTGGACAGCAAAACGAAATCAAAGGTATACAAATCAGAAAGGAAGAAGTAAAAACATCACTTTTTGCAAATGACATGATAGAGTACATAAGTGAACCCACAATTTCTACCAGAAAATTCCTACAGCTGATAAATAAGTTCAGCAAAGTGGCTGGATATAAAATTAATTCAAACAAATCAGTAGCCTTCCTATATTCAAAGGAAAAACTTGTGGAAAAAGAAATTAGGGAAAAGATACCCTTCACAATATTCACAAAACCTATGAAATACCTTCGTGTGACTGGAACTAAGCAAGTGAAGTACCTGTATGACAAGAACTTGAAACCTCTAAAGAAGGAAATCGAGGAAGATCTCAGAAAACTGAAAGATCTCCCATTCTCATGGATTGGAAGGATCAACATTCTAAAACTGGCCATCTGACCAAAAGCAATCTACAGATTCCACGCAATCTCCATCAAATTTCCAACCCAGTTCTTCATTGAGTTGGAAAGAGCAATGCACAATTTCATCTGGAATAACAGAAGTCCTAGAATAGCGAAATTCATCCTAAACAACAAGAAAACATCTGCAGGAATCACTCTCCCTGACCTCAAGCTATATTACAAGGCAATTATGCTGAAAATTACATTGTACTGGTACAGAAATAGGCATGTGGATCAATGGAATAGAATAGAAGACCCAGAAATGAGCCCCCACACGTGTGATCACCTGATTTTTAACAAAGGATCTGTAAACATTCAATAGAAAAAGAACAGCCTATTCAACAAATGGTGTTGGTCCAACTGGCACTCAGCATGCAGAAGAATGAAAATAGACCCTTTCTTATCTCCTTGTAAAAATCTCAAGTTTAAGTGGATCAAAGATCTCCACATTAAACCAGATACACTGAAACTACTAGATGAGAAAGTAGGGAAAACCTTAGAACACATAGGCACAGTAGAAAATTTTCTGAGAAAAACAATGGCTCAAGCTCTAAGGTCAAAGATAAACAAATGGGCCTTAATGAGATTGCAAAGTTTCTGTAAGGCTAAGGACACTGTCAAGAAAACAAAATGGTAGTCAACTGAATGGGAAAAGATCTTTACCAACTCCATATCAGATAGAGGCCTAATATCCAAGATATACAAAGAATTCAAAAAGCTAAACACCAGAGAATCAAACAACCCTATTACAAATGGGGTATAGAGCTTAAAAAAAAAAAAAAAAACTTTTCAATTGAGTAATATTGAATGGCTGAGAAACATTTAAGGAAGTACTTGCCATCCTTAGCCAGCAGGGAAATGCAAACCAAAACAACCCTGAGATTCCACCTCACACCAGTCAGATTGGCCAAGATCCAAAACTCAGATGACAGCAGATGCTGGCAAGACTGTGGAAAAAGAGGAAGACTTTTCCTCTGTTGGTGGGGTTGCAAACTGATACAACCACTCTGGAAATCAGTGTGGCGATTCCTCAGAAAATTGGACATAGTACTACCTGAAAATCCAGCCATTCCACTTCTGGGCATATACCCCAGAGACACTCCAATATACACACCAAAGTCACATGCACGACAATGTTCATAGCAGCTCTATTTATAATAGAAAGAAGCTGGAAAGAACCCAGATGTCCTTCAGTAGATGAATGGATACAAAAATTGTGGTATATTTACACAATGGACTTCTATTCAGATATCTGAAACAATGACTAAACCAAATTCTTAAGAAAATGGTTGCGTCTAGAGAATATCATCCTGAGTGAGATAACCCAGTCACAAAAGAACAGACATAATATGCAGTCACTGATAATGGGATACTAATCCTAGAAATTCGGCCTACCCCAGAAACAACTCACGGACTGTTTGAAGTTCAAGAAAAAAAAAAAAAAACATTATTCTCAATCCTTACACACCAAGATTACTTTGATTAATTTTGGGTTACATTCTATTTTACATGTACTTTTTGCTCATTGTAACTAGTAAAACCTTAATGCAGAATATCAAACCTTAAAAAAAATTAAAAAAAGCCAAGCACTGACAAAATATATTCATATACATTTATGCAAAAATGCTTAAAATTGTTCTTTTATCTTTGTTTTTTTTAAATAAAGTTGAAAATAACAAAAAATAATTAATAGCTTTTTTCCATATGTAAATGTTACTTATATACATATGTGAATGTATATGTACCCACAAATACTTAATTACAACCTTAGAAAATGTATTCATATACATTTATGCAAAAATGCTAAAATTTGTACATTTATTTTTGTTTTTAAAATAAAGTTTTTCACAAAAAATAAATAAATAAAAGTAAATGTTGAAAATGTAGAACTTATCAAGTAAATTAACAAACTATTTGACAATGAAATACAATATTTTGATAGGCTGGTTTATGGATTCTGACATTAGCAATTATATTTTGTTATTTCTTAGAATTAAATTGTTAACTTGGATGAGTGAGCTTTGTTCACTAACCAAGGTAATATGTTCAATTAAGACAATGAAGGTGGGTTTCCTATTAACATTATTCAAATGTGTTAACAGTCTTATTATCTCTAACATGGAATATTAAATTCATATTTTCTTCATACATTCTAAAAAAGATAGAGGTAATATTATATTTTCTTGTTTACAAAGGCTAACATCTTCATAATGACTGTAAACCAGGAACTCATAATATCCCGATTCAGCCTCTTCAAAGGTTAACTCCCAAACTAATGTATTGCGAGTGATTCATATTCTGAGTGTTTGGAGCAGGAGTCAGACAAATTCTGAATCACAAATATATATAATTGTTTAACAATATTTTCTAGAAAAAATATTGACTTTTTTGTATAAACCAAAATTAATAGAAAATCTCAGTGTTTATTTCATTAACAACATATAACATTATTTCAAGAATAAAGTGTTAGGAAATTATTTGATAGAGGGATAAATATTTTCCAATTTTCATGTACAAAAGACATTAAGTTATATGTGCCTTATTTCAATAATATATATTTGTGTTATACCTATTTATATAATAGAGTACCAATGTTAAATATAATAAAGAAAATTAGTCATTCCTAAAACACATCTGTGGCTTAATTACCATAAAATGCATGTTTTAAACCAAGGACATGTCTCCATATGGCTTACCAAAACACCTCAAGGAAGAATTCTTCTGACATCCCAGATATAATGGGAGTATACTAAATATGATACATGAGAAAAAAAACAACAAAATAATAATAAAACACTGTCTGTTTACCTAATCACTAATTTATGGCTGTCGTGGATTGAGAAAATGAAAACCTCAGAATAGCAGGCATTCTTCTTCTTATATTCTATTTATAAATAACTAATTCAGAATTGCCTTAGACATTCCCAGGCCGTCGGATTCTCCTTATGTGCATCCACTGAAATAAAACTTTTTGTCTCTAAGCCACTTAACACTGATATTTATTAAAGTATCAGCATGATTTTTATACTGTAGAATATAAAACATCATTTCTTTGCTTTGTAACAGATAAAGGCTTGTTTTATTTTAATGACTGATCCATTTGAGGCCACAGCCAGGCCACCATGCACAGGTATGAGGGAAGCATTATTTCTCGGTCTCTTCTTTGGACAGAGTCTTGATGATTTCTTCCTTCCTTGTCTGGAGGCACTCTTCCCAGAGCTTTCATGCTTCCTGTGAGCTTCAGCATGGTCAGTCATTAGCATCTTACTGGCCTTGTCTGCCTTCAGTTTGTAGACGTGGTCCACGAGAATCTGCTTGTTTTTTAATATATTCGCTGCGACCTTAATGTACAGGTTGTGATTTATATGGCGGTCAATCTTAGATTTCTGATACCTCCTGAAATGCCAGTAGGATCCTCATCCTTTTCACCCATGTCACCTTCTCAGGCACGTGAGCATTGGCAGTATCCTTCCTTTATCCTTTACCCATATGCTGGCTCTTCCATCGGGTCAAGATATTTTTGCAGTGAGCCCCGGGAATGGACAGTCACATGCTTCCGGATGATCAGCCCATGTTTGATCAGCTTCCTGATCAGCTAATGGGAGTTGGCACTGGCAATTTCAATGGTCTTACTGGGGTCCAACCATGCTTTCTTTTTACCACAGTGGAGGACACTAGAGGCAAGCCTATTCTTGTAGTCTGAGCATACTCAAGGCTGCAGACACAGGGCAAAAGTTAAAACATCATTTCTATACCTACAGAGCAGACCATACTCGTTAGTGAGAGGCACAACTCAGAACCTATACACACTGAGCTAAACACTACCTTTTTTCCTATGTTCTAATGAATTGTACTTGATTTCTTATCATCTACAGTAATATGAAAAGGGAAGAACTGTATTTCACAGTTCATCCGTCCTTGAGAAAAACAACTGTGCTAAATAATTTCCCCAATTGTCTGAGTTTCCTCAAACGTACGTATTTTGACCAAAGCATATCTATAGAAAGTGTTCCATATAGATTTAGGTTTTTGATACTAAAACAGCTGAGAATTTTTTATGTGTAGAATATTAATTTGCAAGATAGCACGATGCTTATTTATCAAAGTGGGTAAATACAATGATGCTTGAAATATATTAGACACTGAGCAAATTTAGAACTGACAATATAAACGTACATATCACCCCCACATCAACATGTACTCTTGCAGTACAACATAAAGTATATTCAATATTAGAAATTGTTTTTAAAACTCCAAATATCACCAGGAGGCAACTTAGAATATACTATAAGGGATATAAGGTGTGGATTTTACATTAAAGATGTATTAAATGATATGCTATTACTTGTCCTATTACTGACCCTTTGAGTTGAAAATTGAAAATAATTCAATACTGTCCAAATGATATAAGATTTTAAATTCTTATTTATTTATTTGTTTGTTTATTTATTTAGTTTTACACTCTAGATTTTATTCCCCTCCTGGTCCACCCACCGACTGGACTGTTTCATATCCCATACTTCTTCCCCACCACAGCTATTTCCAACTGGATATCCTCACCCTTCCCACCCCACAAGACTTCAAAACTCCCTGGGACCTCCAGACCCTTGAGATTAGGTTCATCTTCTCAGACTAAACCCAGACCTCTGCTTTACATGTGTTCAGGGGGATCATATCAGCTAGTATATGCTGCCTGTTTTGATCGCTGATTGATAGATCTCAGGGATTCAGATTAATAGAGACTTCTGGTCCTACAGGGTGGCCCTCCTCCTCAGGTTTTTCCTGCTTTTTCCTGATTTAACCACAGGGATCAGCAGCTTCAGTTGGGTGCAAATATCTGCATCTGACTCTTTCAGCTGCTTGGTGATAGTTTCCTTTTTGTGAGCATTCCATAGCCTCCCTACTGGTGTCAGGCCTTGGGGCCTCCCCTTGAGGTGGATCCCACACGGGCCTATCACTGGACCTTCTTTTCCTCGGGCTCTTATCCATTTCCATCCCTGCAGCTCTTTCAGACAGGAACAATTCTGGGTCAGAGTTTTGACTGTATGATAGCAAACCCATCCCTCACTTGATGCCCTGTCTTTCTGCTGGAGGCAGGCTCTGCACATATTATATTTAAAAAAAAAACATTATTTTGCCTTAACAAAAAGTATTCCTTAAAAGCAGTAGTCTAAAAAATAATGTAGATTTGCTTAGAAATATTTTTTTCTTATTTATCATACTACAATATCCTGCAAATTCATCTGTATTGGACAAGATGTCAATATCTTCTTTCTTTTGAGAGTTGAAAACATTTTATATTTGTGTACATATATTTATTATATTTCCCCTATAAACTTCCCACTTACTGGGTTCAATTTATTTTTCACTTCTTGTTATTTTTAATGAGAAATAGGAAGATTTCTTCCTCCCTCCCTCTCTCCCTCCCTTCCTCCCTCCCTCTCTCTTTCCCTCTCCCTTTCCCTCTCTCTCTCCCTTCCCCCCCTTTCCGTTTTTTCTTCCTATCTTTCTTGGGCTTTTCTTAACTTTAGTTTCCCCTCCCTCCATCCTTTCTAGTACTTCCCCAACCACCCTCCCCACTGAATCAACATCCTTTTTATCATCAGAAAGGAATAGATTTAAAGAGACAACAATCAAACATAAAAAACTAAATAAAATAAATGATTCAAAAGCTTTCATATTAGTTAATTTTGGACATGGCAACCAACAGGAAAAGAATCACAGAAACTTATAGCAAAAGATGTATCCTCATCTTAGCCATCAGGATTCTTCTAAAACTACAAAGTTAATAGCTGTAATATGAACACAGAGACCTTCTCAAGACACATTGACCCCATGCTTACCTGCTCAGTCTTCATAAACTTATATTTGGCTTACTTAATTAACTCAGAGTTCCATGTTCTCTTGGCATCCTTAATCCCCTAAGACTCTTATGTTCTTTCTGTCTCCTCTTCTGCATAATTTCTTCAGTTCTTGGGGGATAGATTTGAAGCAGACCTTTAATTTAGACTCCCTCTATATATGACATCTGGTAGTGTATGTGCCTGCATCCATTTTCATCTGTTGCAAGAACAAGTATTTCTGATGACTAGATAATGCTAGATAAGACTATATAAACATCATTTATGGGTATAGCAGAATATTATTAGGCCATATTTATTTATTCATTTGTTTGTTTACTAATTAATTATCTAAGACTTTGGGGTATCTAGTCTCTGGTTCCTAGCAATTCAAGCAATATTGGGTATGAGTTCCAAGTGATGGAGTGGTTCTTAAGTCAAATCAGACATTTTTTTCTGCTCCCGCAAGGTCTGTGCCATTATTGCCTCACAAACCTACAAATATGACAAAAACAAATAATTTCCTAATTAGCCTAGTTTTTGTAGAATGCAAATATCACTATAAACATTAATCACATTGTATTTCTGGAACTGGTAGAAAACAATATTTTATTCGCCCAGGTACAGGTAGGGTCCAGAGTAAAGAAGGACAGGCTGATATTATTGCTGGGAAGTTCATTGTTATAACTTGTTTTTCCTTTTTACAGAGAACAGGATGACGCTTTCTTGAAAAAAAAAATTTCATTATCTAAATGGTGTAAAATGGGATCCAATGTCAAAAGGTAGGAGGTAGGTAGAGCTATGTGTTTTGTAGACTAGCAATGGAGAACTAATAATACCCCATCAGAAAAGCCTTTCTAATTATTTTCAGAATTCACAGATTTAAAGTTGGCAGGGTTACAGACTGGGGGGCAGGTGAGATACAAGCCAGCTCCTTATTTAAAGAAGGGTTTAAAGGCTTGAAAGCTGATACTCTGTTTGCATGTCGCAGAAACAATTTCAGTCCAGGGAATCCTTGGTAAACTCAAGTGCTATCAATTTAAAGCAGTGAAGGCATCTATATCAAAATCAATTTGAATTTTCCTGCACCTTTGATAACTAAATTTTCAAAAAACTTATACAGAACTTCACTCTGCATCAGGAATATGTATTTTAATGTATAATCTTATTATAATTATTAATGTATAATATTATAATATTATTAATGTATAATCTTATTATAACTATAATGATAATTCAATTGCATAGAAAGACATTTGCTTTTCAAATTCAAAGAATGAGCCTCTTTAAAGTCATTGTTTAACTATATTCTACTATATCCCTTACAAAATATAATACATAGATAATAGATGAACAAAATGTAATAAGACTGTGATAAATAGATTAAATACTAATAGTTTCTGTAATAAACATTGTCAAGAAATTAGACAATTAAGCTAAATCTTCATTTTATATCTATTCCACTGTGTTCTTTCATGGGGAATCCAATATTTATTATTGAAAGAAATTTTTAAAGGGACATTAAATTCAAATGTAGGATATTTACAGCTCTTATTCATCACAATGTACAATAGCACATGTTTAAACATCTTCCTCACAACTTTTTGTCTTTTGCAAGGACTCTTAAGATTCTCATCCAACCTAACTAGAGTCAAACAGAAGCACTGCAAATAATGATCTACCATGGCCCTTCATAATCAGTTATTCAAGTTAAAAGATGCTCTCCTGTTTGTGCCTTAAACATCTCCTACAAGAAAAAAATCCAAACTAAGTAGATTGACTTCAACCATAAGAAATAAAAAATGAATAACCTCACATGAGCAAAAACATAATAAGGGAAACACACACACACACACACACACACACACACACACACACTCTACCACCCCCTCCCCTATCACCAGTAGCAGCAGCAATAGAAAAAGCAGGTGCCGCAACAATAACACCAATAACAACATCATAAACAACAAAACAAGAGGGACCAACAATCAATGGCCATTCATATCTCTGAATATCAATGTCCCCAGTATCCTAATACAAGGAGTGTTCAAAGCCAATTTTAATGCTCATTAATGGAAGCAGACTTATATACCAAAATAGTATTTTTAACATAAACAGAGCCTTAATATCAAATGTGATCTGCCAATTATTCTTATATAAGACATGCAAACTTTCTTTTAGTAAGGTTGCAGTTAATTATGATAAAAGGCTATAACTTTTATAGGTATCCAAAGGCTTATATGACTATAAAACATTGCTGTTCTTTTTATTTTTGGAACCTTTTATTACAGCCACACCATCATCTTCATGGTGGTGTTTGGAGACAAGGAGTACTGGGGACTAAAGGAGCTGAATGATTTACAACACCACAGGAAGAACAACAATATCAACCAACCAGACACCCCAGAACTCCCAGAGATTAAACCACCAACCAAAGAGAACACAAGGAGAGACCCATGGCTCCAGCTGAATATGTAGCCGAGTATGGACTTATCAGGTATCAAGGAGAGGAGAGGCCCTTGGTCCTGTGAAGGATCTATTCTCATAGTGTAGGGAAATTCCACAGCGGGGAGGTAATAGTGGGTGGGTGGGGGGACACTTTTATAGAGGCAGTGAAAAGGGGATGGGATAGGAGGATTCCAGAGGGGAAACTGGGAAAAGGGATAACATTTGAAATATAAGTAAAGAAAATATCCAATAGAAAAAGAGAGAAAGGTCAAGAAAGAAGTGTTTATAAAGTATAGTTAGTAATCAAATTATGCATATAATAAGTCTATATATATATATATATATATATATATATATATATATATAATTTCATGGAGTAGATTACTTACTAGATATTAAATGGGAAGTGATGACTTAAACCATTTTCTTTGTATCTTCTCTTATATCAATCTATATCTATATGCATATGCAGTTAGATATGTGATCATTATTATGTTATAATGGTATAATTTTCCACTAATATTCAAATTCTCTGAGTATCCACTATAACATAGTTTTACATTATACAGAAAGCTGAGATAGGTAATAATTTATTCACAAAATATTATCAGGAAAATGTGCAAATGTTAAGAACAATTTCTAAATTTAAGTATAAGAAATTAAACAGTAGAGAGTTTATCAGGCCTAAAGAAAACTCTGTACTCAAAGCATTTATGGTGAAATGCAACCTGTTTAATGGCTACATTGTTACCATGTTCTTTCTTTCCAAGTGCTTCTCATTTGCTAAGGCTCCTTTTTGTTAACTCACAGGAACAGCATTGCTATTGAAACTTCAGGATTAGCCTTCTTTTCACTTGCTGTTTTTCTGCAAGAAAAAGTTCTTTAAAATTTGAGCTGTGAAAAAAATATATGAATCTCCTAGAATTGTTGTAGGAATGTTTTATTCTTGAGTTGTAGCATATTTTAAAATCTAAGTATTAAATACTTGTCTCTATATAATTTTCAGATGAAGCAATATGAACAGACATCAGTAAAGATGAGAGGAACCTTAACTTCTTCAAAGGTCCAGCCATGTCACTAGAAAATAAAAGAAGCTTTTGGTCCCGTGAAAAATTGTTTTCCCAGCAGAGGAGAATGCCATGGTGATAAGGTGGGAGTGGGTGGGTGGGAGTGGGTGTATCTTCATGGAAGCAAGGGGAAGGGAAGAGGGGATGTGAGAGGGGGCAAAGGAGATAACATTTGAAGTGTAAATATATACAATTTCTAATAAAAATATTTTTAAAAAAGAAAATAAAAGAAGCACTGCTAAAACAAGCAAATTAACCAACAAACAAAAAGCCTCAAAACACATCAGGCGCATCTGGAAGCCAGAAAACGACTCACTGTGAAACAAGGTTTCTCATGCTGTATATAATGTGCAATAAATTAAGTCTAAACAGAAATGTGCAGCTAGACTGTCATACTACAGTGATTCCCTTGCTTCTCCACAAGTTCTGAGATCACAAAGTCAAAGACCCATATACATTTTTCAGTAAATTTCAAGAAGATCTTGAACTGCATACAAATTGGAGAAATTCAAATAAGTGCTTTTTAAAACTTCTTTCATATATTACATCTGGATCCTATGTTCCCCTTGCAGACCCCCCCATCTCTTCACAGAATCCACTCTACCTCCATTTCCTGTCAGAAAAGAGCAAGCCTTCCATTGATATCAACTGAACATGGCATAACAGATTACAAAGAGACCTGGCACATACCACTACATACAGGTTAGAGCAGATAACCCATTAGGAAGGAAAGGGTCCTGGGAACAAGGAAAAGAGAGATAATCCCTACTCCCACTATGAGAAATTCTACACGATCATCAAGCTATTCATATATGCAGAGGACCAAGCTTACACAAGCAAAAGATATTTCTCTCGTAAATTCTGAAATGAATTATTAAAGACCAACATAACAGGTAAGGGAAATCTCCATTCAGTCTTTTGATCAATGGATTCTTTCTTTCTTTCTTTCTTTCTTTCTTTCTTTCTTTCTTTCCTTTTTTCTTTCTTTCTTTCTTTCTTTTTCAGTTCTACTATCATTTATTTTTTAAATATTTTTGAAAAGACATAATTGTTTATAATATTTTCAACTTAAACACTATTCACACTGAAAAAGTATGGCAGATTAACCTACTCAAATATGAAGTTTAAGAAGCCAAAACTATTCTAGTTTTGGTAAAAGAAAACTTGTGCTGCAGACTTATAGTCATGACGGTTAACAAAGCAAGGAAGAGCACCAAAGTCATGCTACCATCTTTAGAGTGCTTCAGTTCAATTATGGGCTGGTGTGGGTCCTGGGTTAGACTTCAAACGTGGATGGCTATGATGCAGTAATTCTTCAAAAGATGAAGCCTCAAACTTTATTTCCTCGAGCTTAACACTAGGAGAACTCAGCATTCCTAACATGATAATACACCAGGCAAAAGCCAGACAGACTAGCTCCTCTCTGACCTTCACCTTGTAACCTCCTCCAAAGACATTTTTGTGAAATTACTTCAAACATTAACATATTTTCTTCGGAAAAGGTTAGTTTTGATGGACAAATGCAACTGAGAAATCTGTTTAACAATTAGAACCTAATTTAAATTTACTTATTTTTGTGTTTTTTACAAAGTATAGACATTGTCAACTAAAAATAAGAAACCTCAAAGATAGACAATTCAATGTGATTTGGAGGTGATTTAATTTGGTTCTTTGTCACAGTTGACTGGTGCTTCTTCCATTGCTGTCTTTACATTAAGCCATGCTGGCCAATTCAACTTTCAGTAACTGCGGGACAGCTCCTTACTTAGTAACAGTCTCAGCACTTTTATTAAGCATGCAGGACTTACAAAACCTTTGGCAATGCATAAGTATAACAGAGTGAGGCGAGAGCTTTTACAATGAGTCTTCTAACACTGCCTTCCCAGAGTGGACACTGTGCTACATCCACCGAAAGCGGCCAGCTGCTCAGACACCTAGGTACTTCACCCTAGGAACAAACTCCTTCGCATTGGGATTCAGGTTGCTCTTGACCACAAGATCTTCCAGAGAAGAGCCATCACTGATAACAAGGTCATTAAACAGGTCTTGGATTTGGTGCATAGTTTGTGGGAAATCTCAGGCTGGAATAAACCATTCATGTTCTTCTTCCTCTTCCAGCATTTCTTGGAAACAGAGTTCAGTAAATTCTTCTTCCCACAACTCCTCTACTATTTGTCTGTTGAATAGTTCTTCATTTTCCATCCACATGTACTCTGCAGATGGATTATCCTCTTCATGAGAATGACCGTTAATAAACACATCGTCACTGATGATACTTGGGCTAGTACTGCTGCGACTTGGATCTTTCATGGTTGGTGTTTGTTGTCGTTTTTAACCTCAGTTTGAGTTCTCAAGGACCAATATGCACAGCCTTTAACCACTACAGTGAATCGTACCGCCCCCAACCCGAGCATGGCAGCGGCAGCAGGGACGGTAGCCAACGGATCCTGTAGGCTTTGCCTGCCACCTCCCTTCTCCCTCCTTTTTCTTTCTTTCTTTCTTTCTTTCTTTCTTTCTTTCTTTCTTTCTTTCTTTCTTTCTTTCTTTCTTTCTTTCTTCCCTCCTTCCTTTCCTTCCTTCCTTCCTTCATTCTTTTCCTTCTTTTTGTCTTTTTATTTTCTTGTATGTATGTATGTATATATGTATGTATGTATGTAAGTATGTATGTATGTATGTATGTATGCATTTTTATTAGATACTTTCTGTATTTACACTTGAAATGTAATTTTCTTTACTCATTCTGCTCCCATCTCCCATCCCACTCCATTTGACTTACCAAAGGTGCACTTTCTCCTAATCACCCTCTCCATTTCATTACCTTAACATTCCCCTACATTGGGAAAATATGTCCTCCCTGGACCAAAGACCTCTTCTCACTTGATGCCAGACATTGCTATCTTCAGCTGCATATGCAACTGGAACCATAGATCTCTCAATGTGTGCACAATGGTTGGTGTTTTACTCCATGGGAGTTGTGGAATGTTTGTTTGGTTGATAATATTGTTCTTCCCATGAGGGTGCAACCCCTTTCAGTTCCTTCAGTCCTTTCTTTAGAACCTTCATTAGGGTCCCCATGTTCAGTCTGATGGTTAGCTGCAAGCATGCTCAATTGTATCTGTATTACTGTGTCAGAGTCCCTGCGGAAGCATCTTTATCAATGGCTTCCATTAGCTCTCAAAATACAGGCTCTTACCATTGCTTTCAGTTTTCCACTAAACCAAGATGCTAAGACCTCATTGGTGAAGCCTACACACACTTTGCCACACACTTTGCTTATAGGGTATAAGAAACTCTGCAAACTGCTGGATGTCTCATTACTGTTGATAAACTCTCCAGGCATCAATTGTCTTATTGAACAGTGGACATTGTCAGCTCTAATACTGAGCCTTCAATAATGTGTGCCAAATGTTGCTGTAGTGGCATTTCTGATATTCATGTAATCAACCCCCATTTTTGTTTGTTCTGAGGCATGTACCACAAGAAGTAATCAATGTCTGTGTTATAGACTGGATAAAATACACATGGTTGTGGAAGTTATGACACTTGGTTTAAGTCTTCTGGTTTTGTTTTGCTCAGAGAACATGTTATTAAACTGCCTCCTAATTATTTATGTGTATATTTATGATTTAGTGCCTTGACCAGAGAAGCTTCTATTTGCAGTGAGCAGCACAGGCTCATAACTCATAAGGATGGTGAGAACAAGTGATTGTTGTATATGCAGGCATGAATATAGCATCCGTATTATCCCCTTTCCAGATAAGAGAACTTTATCGATGGAATGAGAACTGATGTTAGAAAACAGGTCATGAAAAGGATTACTGGAAAACTAACTCTTCAAGGGCATGGCATGTCTGACATTTATAAGCTCACAATATCCATCATTGACTTCACAGAGACTGCATATGACTTAAGTATATTTTGGATTATAAAGGGACCATGGGGTCCTGCCTCTCCTGGTGGAGATATTGGCCACTGATGGTATCTTTTGGAAAGATAATCAAGTCTTCAGTATTATAGCCACTGGTATATGATTTATAATGGATAGTTCTAAACCCTTGGTGATGAGAGATGAACTGGGTTAATATTATGGGCCACAAAAGAAAAAGAAAAAGAACTCAAAACAGCAACAAAAAAACAAGCACCAGGTGGATTTGATGGGAAAAGAGTTCTGTGTGTGTAGGAGAAGAAGTATAATAGAATACATTATGTACATGTTTGGCTTTCTCAATGATATGTTTTCTTAAATAACCTTACTGTTCTTTAAGTGTTTACTGTGATATTTTAGTTATTGTTTAAATATTTTTGATTGTTTATGTTACTTTTGTTCTTTTAATTGGCCTCTCCTTGAATAATAACCAAATTGAATGGAAAAAATATAAAGTAAAATTGCAAATGGAAGAAAAATAATCAGCGAAAAGTTAGCAAAATAAATTTAGATATATTTAGTTATCTTCCTTAGTATAGATACTACAGAAAACAAACAACAAACACTCAGTGTTATATTTCTAGGTTTTTTTTTTTTTTTACCTTACCTATCATTCATTTATGTATCATGGTTTTTGATTTTGTATTTTCATGAAGTTTCTATATGTGCATGCATTTCTCAGGGTTTTCACTTTGTGTATTTCTTTTGTTTGTCTTCTTAGTTTTGTTTTCTTTTTAATTGGGTTGATTGTTGTCTAAACACATAAAAAACAGGATGGAGAGTTGAATGGGTAGGAGAGTGGGAAAACCATGGGAAGAAACAAAAGAGGATGTAAGGAAATACTGTCTTTATTTGGTGTTGTGAAATCTGTCTCCCCTATATCCTGACTACATTTTCCCTGCCCTCCACTCTTCCACTTCCTGTTCTCTCTCCACTTCCTCATTCCCCCGATCTACTCCTCCTCAATTTCCCTTGAACAAAATGCTGGTTTCCAAGGGTTATCAACAGAATATAGGATAAAAAGGTACAGTAAGACAAGGCACAACCCCCTCAAAACTAGGCTGGATGATGCAACCTAATAGAGAAAAAGGGTCCAAAGAGCAGGCAAAGAGTCAGAGACAATCTCATTCCTACTGTTCTGAGTAGTCCTAAATACCAAGCTACCTCATCATAACATTGATGCAGAGGAAATAGCTCAAATTCAGATGGGCTCTGAGACTTTTCACAAGGAAATACTGTGTTAAAATATTTTTTCCTTTAAAAAGTTATATCTCAAAATTAACATATTACAAAAACTAATGAATTCTAAAATCCATAAAATAAATTCATTGTAATGCAATGTTTCAACTTGGGCTAAAGAAAATCTCGAGCAATCTTCATAGATCAGTTAAGGTTTCTATACACAGTGAGTCCTCCTATCAATAGCTAATGGGCAGATAAACGTGTGAATGTAGTGATATACAAGGAACTCTGATTGAATATCGTAAGTCTACATGAAGAGATTGTGCATGCATGATAATGCATGTGTCACATGTACTAATATAGCTATGGAAAAATATCGCGGTCAATACAGGTTAAGTAAATTCATAATGAGTTTGACAGAGATTCATACTTATTGTTGTATACTCGTGTGTTTTTCTGTTTTGCAGAAAGTGCTCTAATATAAAATTTGGAGTGTGAAAATAGAAACGAATTGCCTACTTTTAAACATTATTTAATTGTTTATCCTCTATTTTCCAAAGTTCAGTTTCCAAATGTATATATATATATATATATATATATATATATATATATATTGATTTAATTATTATCTTTGAGTACATTTGCATGATATTTGTAATTTGTAAAAACATATCCAATACTAAATGTTACAGATGTATACCACATATTAACCTGTTCCAGTTTGACATAACATTTTTTACATACCAGGGTTTCATAGTCTGAAATAACACTAGGCTCAGTTCTAAACCACAAAATTGAAACTAATACACTGGGGAGAACTTAACAATTTGTAACTCTTAACAAAAGAAGAGTTCACATGCTATTCTGGTTAGAATGACATTTGCTTTCACCTTAAGATCTACCAGGCACAGCTGGCATTCTCTGATACATACTTTGAGTTTCAAAATCTCAGTGTCTAGTGCCCTTAAGATACATAAAAGGCCCAGTACAAGTTCTCACTGTGAGTAACTCAGATGAGGCCTTAATAACTCTGTACTACAGGATTTGGAAGAAATTGGAAGTAAGCTTCATAAAGCATATTGCTGTGCTGTGAATTGTATAAAGTCAAATAATTTAACAGTGATTTTTCTATATGTTCTGGCACAAGTGCCAAGGTGGCATTTTGATACTGTGTTAGCAACCATAAAATTTTCATTTTAGTAAATAGCAAATAATTTTCAGCATGCTCATGAATATAAAGTTCATTTTAACTTCACTTTATATTTATTATAAAATAATGGTCAAATAAATGTATATCTTTGACTGTATATTGTAGAAAATTTAAGTCTAGATAGTGAATATTAACACAAGTAGAACATTATTTTCAATAAAGCAAAATGTATTTACTAAAGAGAAGGTCCAATAAAAATAAATTTAAAATTTGCTTGCATAAAAAGACTATATCATCAAAAACCCAGCATAATTAGACAGATAAATAAGGTCAGTATTAGAGTTAAAACATATAATAAAAAATGATTTGTAAACTTATATGTTAACATGACTTATTTATAGGACAGGATGGAATAATAGCTTATACATATTTCAGTTTTCATGAATTTTAGAAAACAACTGTGCATAATCATTTGTAATAATATATATTGAATATAAAACTAATAGAATATTAACAAAACATATTATGGAAGAGAGTAGTATACTTTATAAATAGATAGGTTTATTATTTAACTCAGTTTGGAATTTTGTATATAAATTTTTTTTAAAAAATGCTGCTGATAATGAAACAATTTTTTGTTATTTACATTTAAATATAAAAATTACCAAAATACTTCTCCTCTGCCTTTCATGGTATTATGTGGAATTCTTTGTATGCTAAATTCTGTGCCAATGAATTGTGTGAAGTAACTAGTCTGAATAATTTTCCTAATTCATAATCATTTTGCTCTATTGTGGCCAAAAGCTCCATTGCTAAGTTGAATTGCTGCATATGAGCTGCTGTTTGCTATTCTCCATAATGGTCTTTTTGTTTGATGTGCTGTGTAAGGAACAAGCACTCAAACTTGATCTCCTCCTCCTCCTCACAACGTAGATAATGGATCTGGTTAGAACCGATATAACTCATTCATATTCTGTTATGGAACACATGTGTGTCTCCCCTCATATTTGATTAAATTTCCATTAATTATTATTAAATATTCCTCTGTGCAAATGAAATAGCATTTAGCTCACTTAACATATAATTGAGTTCTAATTGAGTAGGAACTGTTTCAGAGAATCGTTAAGCACTTGTCAAATGTAAAATGATTCAGGTGTCAAATTCATATATTAAGTTTTCTGTACCATTCTTTCCCCACATCCTTTGTCTTCTGTATAGTAAGCCAAAGGTTAACCAGTTCCCTTGGTTAACACTTTACCCATCGTTTTCATTCAGAGATGTGGAACTGTGATATCAGGAAAAAGTATCTTATACCTTAGAATATACTTCTTCTTAACTTACTTATTTTACTTACTCAATTTACATCCTGTTTACTGCCCCCCCTCTCAGGGTCCTCTTCCCCACAAACATTTCTTTATCCCCCAGCCCTTTCTCCTCTAAGTGGAAGCTCCTTGGACATCCCAACTCCCTAACACATTGTCTTCAAAGCTAGGTGCATCATCTCCCACTCAGACCAAACAAGGCACCCCATCAAACAAGAATATCCTTGTTACACATTTTCAGTTTTTTTGTGAAGTTATATAACTAAATGGTGAAAGAGTCATAGCATTTTTCTGTTGCTGCTGTTAAGTTTTAAGTTAAGAGTTTCTTTTTTCTGTTTGCAGATGGTGCCTTCAAATGAAAGATAAAGCACTGTATTAAGCTTGACCATAATGCAAAATAAAACTTTTTTTCTGTAAATTCATATTGGAAACACCCATGTCAGAAAATGTAATATGTATTATTTAAAAAAATATATTAGAGTGAGAAAATACACCTTGACTTTTCTTAAATTAATATTTTTATTTGAACTCTTCATTTATAGATTTCAAATTGGCTATTTGTCCATTGTACAGAATTTGAGGTCTCAAATAACTTGTGGACAATTTTTGATTTTACTCATTTGTGGATATGCAATGAGTAGAAAATTTTTAGTCAACTGGATGCAGAAATCACTCAAATTTGAAAATAATGGTGTTTTACTTCTTCTATTCTGTTCTGGTATCACAAATCAATGTCTTTTTCATAGTCCATTTACTGTACTGATTTTTTCCAGTCCTGCAGAATAAAAGGTGTGCTGTGCTAATCCTCTAAACACAAAATATTAAAATTTAGAACTGATTCAAAGCTATCTTGCCAAGCCTATACCATTTACAAGTGAGTTTTAATTATATTCATATATTAGTGTATTTCTCAACTCTCATACAAGAAAATGCAGTTGAAGAAGATGATGGTTCACATGAAAGATCAGCAACTGTACAATATGGAGAGAGTAAGAGACTGTGAAGTGTTCAAAACTAAATAGTACACCTATATAACACCCAACCCCAGCAAAGCTCAGAGATCCTTGCCGAAGAGGGTTTGGAAAAATCTAACAGCTGGAGGTAGGTGATAATAATAATTAAACAATGTCCAAGACACACCAGGATAGTTTCACATATCAGAAGTTAAGATAGTGCACACAAGGTCTGTGCAAATTCAAGGCAAAGCAAAATCTGCATAGAAAAGAGCCTTGGGCATGAAATCATAACTCTCACTCTAGAACTCTTGGCAATTGACATTTTCTGGACGAGAAAGTCAGTTTTCTTTTCTTTCTCTTTTAAAAAATTATTAATCAATTCATAAATTTGTTCACTAATTTATTGATTGATTGATGTTTTTGTGACTGAGATTATCTGTGTAATAGTGGATCTATTGCAGCTCATTATGTAGAGCAGGCTGAGCTTGAATTCACAGAGACCCACATGCTTCTTTCTCCAGAGTGCTAGGAATAAAGTTGTGTGTCACGGCCACCATAAAAATCTGGAGCTGAAATGTAAGCTTACTTATTTTATTTGTTTACATTTCAAATGATATCTCCCTCCCCAGCTACCCTCTATAAGCCTCCCATCCCACCCACCCTCTTTGCCTTCCACTTAGAGGGAGCTCCTCCACCTACTAACCCACTCCTGCCTCACTGTCCTAGCATCCCTCTCTGCTGTCTTAACACACTTTTATTCAACCAGTTTCTTACATTAGTTGACTTTTAAAAATTTTATTCAACTTTTCATAAGTCATAGTCTTTATTCTTTTTATAGTTTTTATATCTACCATGAGGTAACCTACTCTATTGCTGTATATATTCTGTGACAATTTATATATATATATATAATAGCATGTCTCTCATTTTCTTAAAGACTGGCTTTCTTTACTTGGCTATTGATTTGTCATTCTCTATTCAAAAATATCTGATTGTTATTAAGAGGAATAAAACTTATAATACTTGTCATCTTGCTAGATACAATTAGAAATCAAATTATGAAAACTGTGTTTATTACTTCCATGATTATGACTACTAAATAACACATGACTTTGATACTTGGGTTAGATAAAAAACTACACAAATGGAGTATATCTATATGAAACACAGCTTAATACCTTACAGTGGCTCACACACATGCAAATGGGCAGTGAAAGCCTGTAGGCTTGTGAAACTGTGAAGATGCTAATGTAAGCAGGAAGGAATAAGAAACATTTGTGTAGACAGGGATCCTTCATGATGTTGTGAAAGATACATATATAGTGATTTGTTCAAAAGAATTGAGTAAAATTTTTACCATTTTTTCATGATCACTATATTAATTTTCAGTCATACTGAAAATAACTATATTCATTAATATAGATTTATCCATTATAAATACATAATTTGTGAAGAAATTAAACATGTTAATTTATTTTATCTGACTGTTCATAATTCTAATACATTTAAAAATGTTATCTACTAATTTATAATTAACTCAATATGTAAAATATCATAGAGAAATCTAACAACTGAAAAATTATTTCTACAATGTTTGTGATATAAATTTATCTATGAACAAATTATAAATTCTCCATAACTTTCTAACATTCAGGATAATGTTAGAAAATATTTTATTTATAATGTTTGTCGAAAATGGGAGTAGGTGATCCTAATGATTTCAAATTGCATTTCAACAGTAATTAATGATATTGAGCAGTTTCCTCGGCTTGTTTAGAATTTTTATATGTACATTGTGACAATGTCTTATTGAGATAACTTTAATTTGCTGGGTTAATTTGGTTTTGAATTTTATAAGTTCTCTATAAATTTTAGATATTTTCCTCAGTATTATTTCCTATGTTTTCTTCCATTCTCCATTTGTTTTATAATAACTATTAACTTGATGGCATGTAATTTAATTTACACTTACTTATAAATTTGATGTTTTGCTGTAATAATATTAAAGAAAACATCCACATTGCTAATAAATTTTTGTTTCCTAATTTTCTGTTCTAAAAGCTATTTTTTTTTTAAAAAATATTGGCTTGCTTCTAAAACCCAAACTGATTAAACATTCAATACCTCTTCCAAATTCTGGGGGCTTCTTTACGACTTCAGGTTTCATTCTCCCGTCTGTTACACAGTGGGCTAAGTTTAAGCACTCATTTGTTTCTGCTGACTTTGTAGAGGTGGGAATTAAACATAGGAAATCACCATGGATTTTTTGTGAAGCTGTTGATTTTCGAATTGGCTTGTCTCCTGTAAGCCCAAAGAAGAAGAGAATGGGGAAAGCACCCCCTTGTAGTGATCTTGGGACAATGTGACCTCTTCTCACACTCCTGATGTTTTTATTTGCTCAAGTGGCAATAATTTGGAATGGGACATGCACTGACAAACATGTTGTTTCCATATTGTTCCTTCCCTAGTCCTCATTCTTTGGCTTCATAGGTCATAATTTTCTTTTGCTGTGTTGCTATCTGATATTCTGGCCTTTCTAGCTAGTAGGTCTTCTGAACACACTGGCTGGGGCAAATGAGGTCAAACAACAATGTTTTCCAGAGCTCATTTCTTGCTATTATTCAGTTGGAAGCCTTTATTGAACTTGCCACCTTTCCCCCACTTTTCTTAAGTTATTTTATATTTTTAGCTGCATTTAGCATAAAGAATACTGCGGAACTTGTCTATTATTTCTTGTCTATAACTTGAAATCTTCTTCTCTTTTTACAACAGATTTATTATGTTGAGATTAACTTTAAAATGTTAAGTTCAGTTGAATACTTCAAAACTTCTTGCATTATTTCAGTAATATTTCTTATTGTTCACATAAATATTTTAAGAATAGTTAAGAAAATCATGACAAATAATCTAATTTTCCACTGGTTTTTAAGAGTAAAAGCAGGCTACTTGTATAAGAAGGAATCTCACAACAATAAAATGGACACACCTGAGCCAATTAAAACAAATGTTTTCTTCAACACCTGTGAAGAACAGTATGATTTGAAATAAACTAATACATACAAATACTTGAGTGTTAGATACAATTGGTGGTTTGCAAAAAGATATCATTCTGTTTAAATGATGTGGATTTGTGCAGACATTGTGAATAATCACATTAGAATGATGGTGTTAGAATTCATTTAAAATTTGAGAATTTGAATTAAGTTATTTAAATCTATAGTAAGAAGTCAGATGACAGACACTCACTGTAGTATTCAATGTAGTGTAGTGTATAGTTGTATCTTTCCCAGACCCTTAAGGGGATGTAATTTTCTCAGTCTTGAAAATTACACTTAATAGGTTTGCCCAAAATTGAAGCTTGTATATGCCTGGAATTACACCAGTAGCATCATTGGGCTACTGCAGCCATTAGCCCACAGCTGTAACACAAAAGTTAATTTGGACTTTGTTTTCATGACTACTAGAATCACTAATTGAGTAGTTAAGCTAGCATAATGTAGAGACATGATGTAATATACTTCATTAGAACGAAAACAGGTCGTATCTATGCCAAGATTTCAGAAAGTAAAGGTGATGATTTTTTTTTTTCCTTTTTTCTTTTGGAATTTTTGCCCAGTTTTAGAGACCTCTGGTAAACCTGATTTCATATCTTCTTTCTTTTGATATTTTAGTCTGGTGCCTCATGTGTCCTGTTTCAAGACTGCTGATTCTACCACTTTTGCAGTCTGGGGGAATCACAGTCACTTGTTCTTTCTCTTCTAAGACAGACAACAGATTGTTTCTGTATGCCAAAGACCTTAGTATTTTGGTTTTATCTTAGCAAATGGGAATTTTTTCAACTCTGTCCTGTTCTGCAGTATTTCTACACTCTAATTATTTATGTTATTTGTTAAGTAAACACAGTGTATATAAAATAATATGATATTTTGTAATATTTAACATGTAATAGAAAATATTATATGCCATGTTCTAGTCTTTTGTCTTGAACCCAGTAGCTCAATTGGACCTTGGTGCTGAGAAGCAAAGGTGCCCCAGTATCACACAATGAGAGTTGAAACCATCACAACTCTGCCTGTCGGTTTCACAAAGTCATCACCCTCTTTACAACACATTATTTAGGTGCAACTCAAGCAATTTGCTTTCCTTGGTACTGAGTATTACTGTCTTGCTTGAACTATCACCTTTTGAAATATAACTTGCTTGATAGAATCTGCTAAATACTGTGAGCTTTCTGATTAACTCAAATTACCCGTAAGTCCTGCAGCTGGGTCTGTTTCTTCATGCGTGGCAGATCCCAAAGACTGGACTGGGTTCAAAGTAGGAGTGTATTCCTAGCTGCCAAATCCTCCTTAATTAGTACAGGCTTGGTCATAGCTTGTGGTTTCAGAAGACAGTTCCAGATGCTATAATGCAATTAAAAAACTCTGAGGGACATTTCATGTATGGATGGATCCTTTTTCTGCCTAATATAATGGCTAAAGATCATAGATAAGCCCACATGGAGATAGCTAATTTTATTCCTCATCTCCTCCAGCTTTATGTCTGTCAGGCAGGGTACACAAGATTATCTCCTTGATCTTATTCTGACCTTATTCTGTGGTTTTGTTATTTTGTTTTAGTTCATGCATGTTTACTCTGGGTGGGTTTTAAAATAATTAGCTAAATAAGAATTGACAACACTATGTATAAAGAGCAATTTTTACTGTCATATTTTAAGGAGTAACTGAAAGCATGAGTTTACAGGTCAAATTTTTAAATAGAAGGTAAAACACACTATTTCACTTTTAGAATAAATATGTATATAAAGGATTTTTTAAGTCTTATTCTGCACCAACATTTTCTAATTTATGTCAAGATTTTAGAGGATAAATTCAGTACAAGGTAAGTTCTATTTGTTAGAAAATTCATTTTAAAAAGACTGCTGCATATAAAACATAGCTTCACCAATGACATGAAAACTCAATAAAATCAGTAAAACCTCAAAATCATGATATAGACATAGTACGAACTAGGAATGGACCTGATTTTTTTATGTTTTTTTTTTTTAATTTTTTCTGATTAATTTATTCACTTTCCATTTTGAATGTATCATCTCCCAACTTTCATCTCCTCATAGTCTCTCCTTCTCTGTCTACCCTTCCACCTTCTTTCTCTCATTCCCTTTTCCCCTATTCCTGGAGAAGTAGAGGCCTTACTCCTGGGTATCTACTCTTTCTGGCACATCAAATGCCATCATGAGGACTAAGCACATTATCTCCCACTAAAGCAGCACAAGGCAATCCAGCTAGGGAAAAGGATTCCAAAGGTAGGCAATTGATTCCCAGTCAGATACAGTCTCCTCTCCAGTTGTTGGGGCCCTCACATAAAGACTGAGCAGTACATCTATTATATGTACATAGGGGACCTCTAGGTCCAGCCCATTCTAAGCCTTTTTCTTTGTCAGTGGTTCAGTCTCTATGATCCCCCAGGGGTTCAAGTCAATTAGTTCTGTAGGTCTTACAGTGCCCTTGACCAGTTTGGTTCAATCAATCCTTCCTTCTACTCTTTCACAAGATTCCTGAGCTCAACCCAATGTTTGACTGATCGTCTCTGCATCTGTTTTCATCAGCTCTTGGATGAAGCTACTCAGATGACTCTTCAATCATACCAGAATATCACTCATAGCTTTCTTCCACGAGGTTGGTCTCAAGTTGGACCAGTAATTAGTTGATTGTTCCATTCATCTCTTTTCCATCTTTATATTGTACATCTTTATATATGGCTAATTTTCAGTCAATGGTTCTGTGAGTTTATTGGTGCCCCCTCCCTCCAATGTAAATGGCCACTTCAGGTTTCATATGCCCCCCTACTGCAAGTCTCAGTTAGGGTCTTTCCCATATTTCCTCAGGAGACTCTTGCTGTCTAAGGACTCCAACTTGTTCCAGAGAGTCCCACTCCCACCTCCAATTCTCCTTCTTCCTTCTCTCACTGCACTCTCATCTCCATCTTTTCTATTCTCATACTTGATCCCCACTGCTATTCCCCTTCCCACCCCTTCTCCTAAAACATTTCTTTCTTCCATTGACTTGTAATGTCTATTTTATTCCCCGTAAAGGTTGAGGTTCACACATCCTCCTTTCTGCCTTCTGCTCAGGTACAAAGACCAGCAATAAATCAATGGAACATGACAAAAGTGAAAAGCTTCTGTATGAAAAAAGATGTTATCAATAGGACAAACCAACAGAATGGGAAAATATCTTCATTAACCCTAGATCTGGCAAAAGGCTAATATCAAAAATATAAAAAGAACTAAACAAATTAAATGCCAACAAATCAAATAAACCAACTAAGAATGGGTTCCAGAACTAAACACAGAGTTATCAACAAGGGAATCTCTAATGGGACTGATATTTTTGATAAAATATTTTATATCTGGCCTAAGACTCTGAAGAATATTTCTGAATATAGCTTAGTGTAAAGCTGTTATTTCAAATGTGGCTATATAATATTTTGCGACTAAATTTTGCAACAAGAGTTTGTGTAGATTATGAGCATAGAATGTAGAATAAATATTTTCTGGTCAAAATGTCATATAAATAGATTTATGAAAGATAATTTTTTTAGGAAATGGAGAGATCTAATCTACTTTATTATCTCTACTTTGTCATGACATATATTGCAGTGATTGATTGTATTATAAAAATACTAGTTTCTCCCTGGAACTATTGGATTATTTTCTTCCTGTTTTGACAGAATGCATAACCACACAACTGAAAGAAAAAAAATCCATTACTTTGGCTCACAGACTGATGGTGAAGGTGTGGTGGCAAATTGGTTCTACTTGTGGTTTCTGTAGCCTGAGACAGTTGCTCAAATTCCTTCTCCAGTGAGAAAGGAAGGAGATGAGTGCAGTGTTCACTTGCTGTAGTCTAATTGACAGTCTGTACTTTCAGCCCATGGAGTGGCACTACCCTCATTCATATTTGGTATTCTATAGTTAATTTTTTTCTTAAAAGGCTCTTAGAAATATATTCTGAGCTATGTCTACTAGCTCATTCAAAATTATATCAAACTGACAATCAGGAAGTACTATTAAACCCTCAATTTCTATGTCAAATAATACAATGTAATAAGGTAAACCAATGCCAGTTTAGTCAATACTTATCGATATGGAAGTAGTAAACTTCCATATGTGGTATGTGCGGACTTTCAGCTTTCAGAATTAAAGAGTAAGCACCAATTGCTAAAGATACCAAACAATTTAGACACAGTACTTGGAGGAATAAAGCTACCACTGACCTCCAGATATTGTTCATGAAAACAAGCTCTTATGGTACTTGGAGGTGTTGTGAAAACTTCCTGGTGAAAAGAGTCATAATAGTTTTATCCTGCTGCGATGCCCATGAATTGAACAGTAATTAGAATGTCAAGATATTCCCAAATGTACAATGGTAGCACTGTCATCCTGGTAGTAACCAACAGCTGAAAAACTGGGATAAAAGGCTACTTAGTAGGTCAAAATTCATGCCATGTGCTACATGTTCAGGCACTCACTACCCATGACCAATGAGACCATGGATGATAGAGGAGTTCCCACCACTACCACTTGATGAATCAGTAATATTTGTAACTTCACGTTAAATACGTATTCCTTAATCCACAGATCAGTGTACCTCTCAGTACATCAAAGAAGCTTCTCTGTACAGCAGATGAGGACAACCACAATAAAAAGAGAAACCCCAACTTTTGTCTGATGGAAAGAACAACTCCCAATAGGGAACTCAACCCACATTTGCAAATCTAAAGCACACTGTTTTACATAGGTTCAGGAAACAATGTGGAACAGGGGATTTCAAGTGTGTAACATTCAGAAGACCAGACTTCTGCTGAAACAGTTTGTCTTCTGTCAATGACAGGGAAGCTTCTTTCATAAAATCTCAGTAATAACCTCTTCAAGAAGACCAATGACACCGTCTGCTCCACTGTGACATACCTTGACCCTATATTTAGAGTTACAAGCCATAAATGATTGCTGAGAAAGGAAAATTTGTTTGATTAAGAATGATACGTCTAAGTAGTTATCAATATCAAGGGGGTCAATCCTCAAAACATAGACATAAAAACAACACTAAATGGGTTCGTTAATATGTATAAAATAACAATTTAAAATGAAAAGCATTAGAAATATAAAGTGACTAAAAGTACAATAAAGACAAAAACAATAATGAAAACCTGAAGTTCAGAAGAAGAATGTTGGATGTTCACAGGGGAAGTTTCAGACCATATGTGGGACCGAGATGATATCATTTTTCAATGTATGCACTCATGAAATTCTCAAGAAAGTGATAACATTATAATTAAAAAGTGTTAGAGCAAACAGTGGAAAAGCTATTGCTTTTAATCTAATATCTTCTAATTTTATTGAACAAAAGATGAAGTGGAGAATAGATGGAAGTTCAAAAGTAATTTGAGAGTGTATTTTGAAGTGGAAGGAAAGATAAGAAATAAAAAAAAAAAACATAAAATGTGTAATCAGCAAGAAATAAGAACAGTTCTCTGAAGAATGAGCAAAGAGACAGTCTTTAGTTCTGAAGAAGTGAGAAGAGGCTGCTAGAGAGGAGAAACTCTGGGAGGCAGAGATCTAGAATTGAAACAGAAAAGACAGGGAAAGCTAGAGAAGAATGGATGAGCAAAGGGAACAGGAGAATGACCCAATAAACCTGCATCATTCATTATAGAAGATGATCCTGCCTTTTTCTAATAGGTTTATCAGGGACTCACTTGAATACATTAAGAATTCACTACAGAAATTTCTTTGTAAACTAGGAATATAGGGGACACCAAACAAACAAGCCAACACTATGAAGAATAATGAAACTCACAATCTAACGGTCCTAACTCTTGGCCGAAAACTGCTGCAGCATCATTTACCATCTTATGTAACGAACACAGAACTTCCATTACCTCCAATTTAAATCAAACTGACAGGTTTCAGTAGGAATTTGTTATGACCACTAAATATTCTTGTTAAAGTGTGGGAGAAGTAAATTTTCTATTATAAGGTAACAAGCATATACTTGACATAAAATGTAGATAAAATTCTTTTATTCACGGATCATTTACAATTATAAAATATAAATGCATATAGAATTATGAAATGTATTCTCTAAGAGCTGTCTTTACCTCTCTGTCTTTGTCTCCTCTGTCTGTGTCTCTTTCCCTGTCCCTCATTCTCTTTCATAACACACATAAGCACAAACACACTTAGAACTGAATTATTGATGGCCAGTGTTAATATTTGTTAATGTTTTCAAGTGTATTTAACACACGTTACTTTAGTTCCAGATTTGATCTTCTATTGGACTGTAAAGAGTCTTGGCAATAAAATTCCAAAAGTTGGCCTCTCATTATCCAGAACATGTATTCTGATTATTTAGAGCTGAGAAAAAAATATTACTGAGAGCTTCTGTCTCTTGAGCGCAACAATCTGTCCCATCATTATTGTACCTGCTCATTCCAACCCCCCACTTTGCAACCTCTCTTTCTATAGCCTTGGCCTCACATGCTGAGGCAAGCTAGTTCCAAGTATGATTTTGAAATTGATGAAAATAAGTACTCCTACTAAATGTTGAAAAATTATGAGACCTAGAATTGCCTAGTGGAAGGCGTGCATTCAATCTAGGTCATTATATTTAGTACATTGTTATTTCGGAATAAACCGAAGCATGTGCACCGAGTTGCTCATTAATATCAGGGATTGACAAAGTCTGGAACTGTGCCTAGAAAGTAAAATCTATCATAATGTCATTAAAAGAATAAAGATCATAAAGTAATTGCTATTGTGCTCAGAAAAAATACATGCTATTTATTATTATACATTGAACCTCACTTGAAATGTCTTTTAATTACAAAATGACTGACATGGAAATAATTTTCATTATTTTACAGTAAAATGAATAACTTACTTTAGATTTATATGATATAAATCAAGACAATGGAATAAGTCAGGAAATATTCATAAATGCACAGAGTGACAGAAACAGAAATGAATTACTCCAAATTTGATTGAGTTCACCAAATATCCAGTGAGGTTTTTTTAGATTGACAAGGAGAACTAGTCCAGAAGATAGAGACCTAGCCAATATTAGTCAACCCTCGTGAAAATACTGAGAATGTATGACACATTACCATCATTACAGAGGATTGTAATCAATATTCAATCTATGTGACTTAACCAATTTGATTCATTAACATATTGCTTAACCTGAGTAATTCTGAAGCACTTTTCCCCTGTCTTAGTCTAACTCTGTCTTTCATATGTTCCTCTTCCTCTCATCTTTGCCTCTCCTGCTCCAGTGTTCTTCTGTGCATTTTCCCAAATTGTTTCCTCCACTTTCACTGAGTGATCACTCACAGATTTCCAAAGAACTTCCAAATCTCATAGGTTTCAGCAATATCTGAATACTTCCCATTCTCAGTTTTTTTTCTTTTATGTTTTTCAGGTGTTTAACTTACTAAGGTTTGCGTTTTGGGCTAAAACATCACAAGAGATGTTTTTACTAAATGAAAAGTCATCTTTTTCACAGCACACAGAGGTCATGAAGCCACAAGTAAATGACAGATCAGAAGAGGGCAGTTGGGGCTGCAGAACCACAGGGCAGTTCTAGCTGATTAAAGTTAAGTGAGGTATAGTCCAAACTGAGCCAACTTTCATGATAAACTAAAACATCAGCATCTACACAAAGTCTCTGTTATATAGAGTGGGGCTATCACTTCCTGTTTCTTATTCTGTATAGAGTAGGGAGGAAAGGATTTCTCACTTCTCAGCCATTTTCCTTAAAAATAAAAATGAAAAATAAAAGAAAAAGGAAAAGAGAATAAAAGAGGAGGGAAGGAGTTAGGGGAGGGAAGGGGAGGAGGAGAGAGGAGGAGTGAGGAGAGAAGAGGAGAGGAGAGGAGAGGAGAGGAGAGGAGAGGAGAGGAGAGAAGAGAAGAGAAGAGAAGAGAAGAGAAGAGAAGAGAAGAGAAGAGAAGAGAAGAGAAGAGAAGACAAATGTAACCAGTAAGCCCGGGCTGGCATTTTACTGTTAAATTTTCTACTTTCTTCAGCATCTGTCCATTTTCAAGGAGCCAAGGTTCTTAGTCTTCTTAGGCTAGTTTGGAGCATTTTAAATCTTATTATAGTTATTTCCTAAATTGGAATTAGTCAATTGATTGGACATTTTATGATACTAAAAAGATTTGTAACTCTTAAACTCAAAACTTGTTTCACATAAACTGTGTAGTGACTAAGGATGGAGAGGAGTCCTCTGCAAATGATCCATGCAGAAAAGTCAGTAGGAAAACACTAAGAAGCACTATGGGAGGTTACATTTGCAAGACAATCGCTATATTGGTAAAAATTTGTCTCAAACCTACATATGATTTAAGACATGGCATTCTTTGTTCAGTTTCTGTAAAGTTCTTGGAAAATATTCTTGTAGATACATTCAAATAATAACTCTGTGTCGATAAGTACAGGTTCATTCCAAATACAGCTATGTTTGAATATATTCAACATGTTACTTATTGAATATCTGTGCTAACTATCAGGTTTCTACCTAATGTAAGTATTATCATTTTATGTTGTATAAGTTTTAGGAGATATTTATGCTCACAACAATCATGACTTGAGAAGTCAAATGAGTTTCCACATAAAAACGTTTTTAAGACAAGAAATGTGCATACCTGACACTCTATTACACGGAAACCTCTCTCTTCATAACCTGTCCCTGCTGGGAGCTTGGTTGCAGTTTTCTATCTTATAATCTAATAAGGAAAGCTCTGTTTATATACAACCCATTGTGTTATTGAAGTTGTAAAGACCAAAGGCATTGCAATACCATGTCTACATAACAATTCATTCTCCATGACTATTTTTGTGACTTAATAATATGTATATAATTTATAAATGTTTTAACACCCTATTTTAAAGCACTATTTACTGAGTTAAGGCTGTACAGAGATTAGGAACAAGCATTTATATATTATAAATATATAAGTTTTTCAATCTGAAACAGTTATTTTATTATGAGAAAACATGTATATACTGTACAACTTTAAGCAATCAAATAAACACATATAATATGAATAAATATGACAAAAGCTAAGTGATTTTGTTTTTCACAACAAACAAAAAGATACAAGTGCCATGGAATTCTAATGTTATCTTAATTCTATGAAGAACAGACATAAAAATGAGACCATGACAAGTCAAACCACAGAGAAAGCTTGCAGTTATATTTACACACACACACACGCACACACACACACACACACACACACACACATACACACACAAGCGCACACACATATATATATATATAGAATGCATATTACATATACATATATTTCTGTATATAATTAAGTTCTTAATTAGCTAGTCAATTGACCTATATTTGCTTTAGTAATTCAGAGACTAGATATTCAATAAAAATTCATAATAATTTAAAATTATTATTTATAAACACATAGTAAATCACTTTTATAGCCTAATATTCAATATATTATATGAATATGTACTTACTTTTTTCCAATAAAACTAATTTTGTAATATATTATTTATTTGAGTGCATACTTTATATTTTATAATTAATTATGATTTTTGTCATAAAATTGTATAAGAGGAAATCACTTAGATAAATTGCTGTATCTCACCTGTAGTTAAACATTAAATGCTCATTCAGTAAGGAATGTAAAATTTAAAATGTAGCTTGCAACTTTCATTCTGTAAAATAATTTGATAAAGGGCATTGTTGACATATCAAGTACAGCAAGTAGAATTTAAAGTAGTCAAGGATAATGTTTAAGATATCAACAAAAGACCTTTCATGCTTACTTACATCACAGAGGCAGACAGATGTAATTACAAATGTCAATGGATAAATTAAATATGAGATCAAAATAGTACAAAGGTTAAAAATAATAAAAATATAATTGAATTGTAATGATTTATATGGGCCTTTAATAAATACTATCAATGTTTGATTTTTCATGTTTGGCTGAGATCATAAAGCCACAAGGAAATCTGTGTGTTGAAAAACCAATTAACTAAAAACCGAAAGAAAACAAACAAGCAAAATTCCCAAAAAGATTATATTAGTTTTATATATGATACCATAATACTGCATGTTTCTTTGTTATTCCAAAACTTATAAATATAATTAAATTTCTTTTATTATTAATCATTTTATTTGTTTACATTTCAAATGTTATTCCCCTTCCCACTCTCCCCTTCACAAACTCCAACTTCCTTCCCCATCTTCTCTAAGTGGGTGCTCTACTACTCACCCACCTACTGCCCACTCATCCATCTAGCATCCCCCTTCTCTGTGGCATTAAGCACCCAAGAGACCACATGCCTCATCTCCCACTGATGCTGGATAAGGCAGTCAGTCCTCCCCTACATATGTATCAGGAGTCATGGGCCAGCAGATGTATACTCTTTGGTTAGTGCTTTAGTCTCTGGGAGGTCTGAGGTGTCTGATTAATTGATATTCTTGTTCTTGCTATGGAGTTGCAATCCCTTTTAACCCCTTCAGCCCTTGCCCTATCTCTTTCATTGAGGTCTCTGGGTTTGCTCTGTGAATATCTGCATCTGCTATAGGTGCTGGCAGAGGCTCTCAGAGGACAGCCATATCAGGTTCCTGTTTATACCCACATTTTGGCATCAGCAATAGTGTCAGAGTTTGGTGTCTGTAGATGGCAGTCTCTAAATGGCCTTTCCATCAGTCTCTTCTTCATTTTTGTCCCTACATTTCCTTTAAATCGGATACATTTTGGGTTGAAAATTGACATGTCTATCTACAGAGGTGATCTCTTCAGGTTATAGCTCTCTGCTGTTTGGTATTTCAGCTAATGTCACAATGGGGATGCCATTAGCAGAAATATACTTTAATTCTGATCAGAAACATAAATGATGTGTGTACTTCTCAACCAAATTGCCAGAACGACGTTTATGTAGTTAGAAATAATGCCCTTTCTAGTCTGTAAAGGAAAACCAGCTCATCACATACTTTACTTCACTGGAGTTCTAGATAAATCAGGATTGGAGATCAAATAAATATACTTAGAACAGTTCAATCAGCCTTCTCAGTAGGCTGAACACTTCATGATAAATGAAAACTTCAGTTTACCTTGTTTTGTTTTATTTTTAATTTACTAAGAACTTCCTTTACCACATATACAAAATGTTCTTCTATTCAATAATTAACACATTTCTTAGTAGAAGCTCAATAGCAAAAGCAGTTCTTTATCTTCATCTCAACAGGATGTTCTTCCCTGCCCACCCTAATTAAGAGAACTGGCATAGGCAACCTTCTACAGATGGATCAACAGCAGGGGCTACTGTTAACAGCAGGCTTAATAGTTCTACCAGCAACCCACATACCTTCAAAGGCTTCACTGCTTTCTGTGCATCATAGGCTCCTACCAATGCCCCCTTGAAATTATTGCTCAGTTTCTTCTCAACCTTCTCCAGAACATTCTTCTACATGTACTGTTCTTCTGACCCCACTCCCTATCTACTTTTACTGGCATTACCTTCTAGATTACTGTTGCTCAGACTTAACTCCAGGTATCTTCTGAGTCACACATCAAACATTAGTATCTACTGTAATGGATTAGTTAGCAACATTGACTGTAAAAATTGAGTGGTTTAAGTCACTATTAACTCTTAGAGAAGAGTTACACTTCTTCTGCATCATGCAAGACATTTAAACATGGTTTTATTCTGGCTGATTCTAAGCAACCCACATCTTTCTCCTGTGGAGAAACCTTGGAAGAAATGCAATTATTCCATTGTTATACCAGTTACTGTTAACTGGTTACCTCATGTATTTCTTTCCTATCCTGACCTATTCTGGTCTTTTCTTCCTTCCTTTTCTCCTTTCTTCTCCTTCCTACTTATATTAGAACATGATAAATGTATCCACACTCTTTGTTCCTTTTATACCCTCTTTGCAGAAATTCAAGATAAATTATGTTCAAAGGAGGCTTGCCAAGAATGTAGCCAATATTGCCTATGTGCATGTTGTATTCACTGGCAATCTCCATGGGTGGTGGTGGGGTGTGGATTGTAAAGAGCGTGATTTAAGTTGTCATAGAAATCGCACCTAGAAATGTTGCCAGTATTCTTTCTGACAACATGATGGTACATTCTAATTTTCAGTTAATAAGGACATTTAAAAATATCATGAATTTAGAAATTAAGGAAATATCAAGTTATACTGTTCCAGTCAATTTCCTGTGTAACATTTGAACTATTTTAGTCAGGAAAGTATGAGCATGGAAATACTTATTTTAACTCAGAAAGTCGCCCAGAGCTAGACAGCTGGGTCTGTGTGTTGTATCTAGAGGCAAGAAAATCATTTCAAACCACAACAGATGTTGTTTAGTATCCTCCACTTCTTTTAGAGACCTAGATATATGATATGTTATCAATGGTATATCCTCCAATAAAGCCTTTACTTTAAGGAAAATTTGTTACAATATTTCTAAGCTATAAACTTTTAATATTTTAATAAAATGTATGTTAATAAAATTGAAATTGTTATATTGTTTATCATATGATATATTAATATTGGCTTTGATAAAGTAATTGATATCCCATGCCTAGGAGACATTTCTGTTGTTTAAGTATTTCTTTCTTAGAATAGTAGACAGGAGGAAGATATTGTGATATTTATGTGTAAGCCTACCTCCTGAGAGGTAAAGGGGGGAGGATCAGGAATTGGACATAATTCTGACTATGTTCTAGCTTGAGATACACAAGACTCTGGGAAAAACAGGACAACAACAAAACCAAAGAGTAAGCAAGAGAGAGAGAATGTTGGAATTTTAGTATATCATTTTCTAAAATTCTGCTTCATTTCATACTGTGTAATATATTTCACTTTTGCCTCAATATGCAGTAATACTCATGGTGTTCATTTCTTTTCAACAAGATGCTTCCCATTTTATCTTATTTTCTAAATAAAATGATATACACAACTCCCCCATTTTTCACTGTACCCCTCACAATTAATAATAATTGCAAAATGTAAGCTGTATTTGGCAAAGATAGATTGATTAAAAGGTAATAATGTAGAGCATGCTTAGTCATTTTTAATTTATTTCTTTTATTTTAATTTGTTTTTACAGTCTAGTCATTACCCCACTCCAGATCCATCCTCCGACCGTTTGTTATTCCATTCCTCTCCCTCCCTGTCTCCAAAAGAATGTCCATCCCCCACCCCTGCCAGTCCTCTTCACACCCTGAGGTCTCAAGGCTCTTGTGGGTCAGGGGCATCTTTTCCCACTGAAGCTAGAAAAGGCATTCCCCTGCTGTATATATGTCAGAGGCCTTGGACCAGCTAGTGTATGCTGCCTGGTTGGTGGCTCAGTGACTGAGAGATCTTGGGGGTTCAGGTTAGTTGAGACTTTGAGTCTTCCTATGGCATAGCCCTACTCTTCATCTTCTTCTGGCTTTTCCCTAATTCAATCACAGGGGGCCCAGACTACAATCTAATGGTTGGGTGTAAGTATCTGCTTCTGTCTCAGTCAGCTGTTTGTGGGGCCTCTCTGGAGAGAGAGATGCTAGGCTCTTGTCTTGGAAAATTCAGCCTTAAATAAATTGTCTCCATCATATCTCTCCCCTCAGAGCTCAGGAAACCGGAGACTGAAGCAGCATTCTCAGGGCTTGTGTGGGTCTGCATCAGGTCCTCAGTGTATATTTATGGCTTCCAATTTAGTGTTTTTCTGGGATTCCTAAGTGTGGAAATGAATGGGTCTCTGACTCCTGTTCCTTCTCTAACACTTGTTTCTTTTCTTTCCTTAAAAAAAAAAAATTAACTAAGCATTTTTTGTTTTCATTTCAAATGATATTCCCTTTCCAAGTTACTCCTCCAAAAAGCCCCCATCTTATTCCCCTTTCACGTTTCCTTTTGCCTCTATGAGGGTGCTCCTCTACCCACTTACCCACTCCCAACTCACCCCTCTAGCATCCCCCAATGCTGGGACATCAATCAGTCCTCCATAGGACCAAGGGCCTCCCCTCCCACTGATGTAAGATAAGTCCAAACTCTGTTACATATGTATCTGGAGCCCTGGATTCCACCATTTATACTAGGTGGTTTGTGGTTTAGGTTCTGGGAACTCTGGGTGTTCCAGTTAATTGATATTCTCCTTCCTATGGGGCTGCAACCCTCTTCAACTCCTTTGGTTCTTCCCCTAGCTCTTCCATTGGAATTCCTGGGCTCAGTCCAATGGATTGCTGTTGAGTATCTGCATCAGTATTGGTCAAGTGCTGGTAGAACCTGTCAGGAAACAGCCATCCCAGGCTGTCAGCACTTCTTGGCATCAGCAATAGGATAGGCAATAGGTAACTACATGGTTCTTGGATCCCTAAGTGGGACAGTCTCAGTATGGCCTTTTCTTTAGTATCTGTTCTATTTATTGTCCCTATCCTAGGAATAGAAGACTCAGCCAAAAAAGCGAAGGTGATATATAAGCTTATTCTTTCTTATAATTTTATTGGATTTTCTCTGTATTTACATTTCAAATGTTTTTCCCTTTGCTTCCTCCTCCATACCCCTCCCCCATACTTCCTCCCATTGCTTCCATGAAAGCACTCCCACTCTCAACTACCCCCTAACCTCAGCTTATACTTATGAATTTGTAAGTCTTTCATTCAATGCTTAGATAAATTTCTTCCTGCTTCTGTTAATTTCTGTGATTCTACATCATGCTGATAAAATTAATTATTGTAAACCTTATAAAAATCCTAATGTAAACAATTCCTCAATGTGAGAAGCAACAGAATATTTGTATTTTTTTTTCAAGGCAGAAAAACAGAAAACAAAAAATTTGGCTGTAGGGGGGACTGGAAAATCTGCAGAATCTTTAGGCTCTGGTCTTAGTCATGTTGATACTTTTTATCATATGCTGACAGGAAAAGAACTTCATACAAGAAATATCTGTTGACCTTGGTTTTGAATCCTGACCATGTGCCTAGACTAAGATTGTGTGTTATCTAATATGTGTTCTTAGATCCAACATTGCTGCAAAGTTTCAATAAAAGTGGGAGACATTCCTGAGCCAGTATTTTATTCCTATAGCAATGGGGCACATTTCTGTTAAGTTAATTAAGTTATTTGAACTAGATAAATATGCATATATCCTAGCTAGTCTTCCCTTGCAGAGAAACAACTGACCTATTATTATATTGTTTGGTATAATCTTCTCTACTGGGAATATAGTGACCACATACAATTTGATATTAACTAGTTTTTTTCAACTTTATTGTAAAAAATAAAGATAAATGTACAGATGTTAAGCATTTATGCATAAAAGTATGCAAATACATTTTTGTCAGTACTTGATCTTTTTAAAGGTTTGATAGTATGCATTAAAATCTTATGAGTTACAATGAGCAGAAAGTACCTGTAAAACAATGAATAACCTGGAAATAGTCAAAGTTTTCTTGGTGTGTAAAGATTAACCATAATGGTTTTTCATTTTCTTTTTTTTTTTTTCTTGATCTTCATATAGTCTGTAAGTTGTTTCTGGGGAGTTCAGAGCTTTCTGGGGTTAGTATTCAATTATCACTGACTGTATATTATGCCTGTTCTTTTGTGACTGGGTTACCTCACTCAGGATAATATTCTCTAGATGCATCCAATTTCTTAAGAATTTCATAAAGTCATTGTTTCTGATATCTGAGTAGTACACCATTGTGTAAATATACTGCAATTTTTATATCCATTCATCTACTGAAGAACATCTGGGTTCTTTCCAGCTTCTGGCTATTATAAAAAGGGTTGCTATGAACATTGTGGTGCATGTGTCTTTGTTGTATGTTGGAGCTTCTCTGGGGTATATTCCCAGAAGTGGAATAACTGGGTCTTCAGGTAGTACTATGTCCAGTTTTCTGAGGAATCACCACACTGAATTCCAAAGTGGCTGTACCAGTTTACAACCCCACCAACAGTGGAGAAGTGTTCCTCTTTCTCTGCATAATCGCCAGCATCTGCTGTCATCTGAATTTTTGATCTTACCCATTCTGGTTTTTGTGTGGTGGAATCTCAGAGTTGTTTTTATTTGCATTTCCCTGATGGCTAATGCTGTCAAACACTTCCTTAGATACTGTTCAGCCACTCCATATTCCTAAATTGGGAATTTTTTTGTTTAACTCTGTACCCCATTTTTAATAGGGTTGTTTGATTCTCTGGTGTCTAACTTCTTGAGTTCTTCGTATATATTGGATATTAGGCCTCTATTAGATGTGGAGTTGGTAAAGATCTTTTCCCAATCTGTTGACTGCAGTTTTGTTTTCTTGGCAGTGTCCTTAGCCTTACAGAAACTTTGCAATCTCATTAAGTCCCATTTGTCGATATTTGACCTTATTGCATGAGCCATTGGTTTTCTGTTCAGGAATATTTCTCCTGTGCCTATATGTTCTAAGGTTTTCCCTACTTTCTCTTCTAATAATTTCAGTGTAAGAGGTTTAATGTGGAGATCTTTGTTCCAAGTGTACTTGAGCTTTGTACAAGGATATAAGAAAAGCTCTATTTTCATTCTTCTGCATGCTGCATGCCAGTTGGACCAGCACCATTTGTTGAAGAGTCTGTGCTTTTTCAGTTGAATGTTTACAGCTCAGTCTCATGTGGCCTGGATCCCTGGATCTCCAGTGTTTCTCCAGTAGTTTCTTTTGATGAGATGTATATTAAATGTGTTAGTTCCCTTGGTATTAACTCACTTGAAAATTAGACAATTAAGAAATATATCTGAAGATATCAAATATGTAATCTCAAACCACATTGCTAAATAGTATTACACCTTTGATATTATTGAATAGACACATACATATATATGATTTTTAAATATGTATATACTATGTGAAATCACATCTCTTTATGTTATTATTGTGTAGGAGAAGGGACGTTCATGCAACTCTGAGTGTATAAAATTCAAATGATGATTTTCTAGAACCTTCTGTAGTTCTAACCTTCAGTCTATGTGTGCTCCAGGGACTGATCTCAGATTGCCAATTTCCACGGTTCTGGCCTTTAGCTGATTCCTAAAATTTGCTAGTGAAGCAATGACTTGAAGGACAACTATTCCTGCTTCACCTTCCTCTCCATTTGTCACTTTAAACACTGACTGTGAGATATATGTGGGATATTTGACAGCTTAATAAACTTCTGGTAGGCAGCACCCATAGCTGCTCCAGATCCTTAGTAACTACACTTCTTATATCTTGGTAAATTCTTAAGCTCTTTCTTAGCAAGTAAACTTGACATTCACTTACAGTCTTTTTTACATCCATTCCTTGTAGTCACTAACTTTTAAGTATCACATTATTATTATTATATTAGGTTTTTGTGACGTTTTATCATTTGATCTCCACCATTATGTTTTAATTATTTAATTAACTATTTTTATTATATGAAAATAATTGTTTTGCTTATGTGTGTGTCTGTGCATTGGATGTGTGCCAATGAAGTAGAAAGAGGTCATCAGATCTCCCAGGTCTATAGTTACATAGTATTGTGAGATATCTTGTAGGTGTTGAAAAGTAGAATTGAACCAACTTTCTTGGCAAGAGCAACCTATGCCCTTAACCACTGAGAAAACTCTTCAGTTCAACCTTTTCATATTAAATCCCTCAAAATTATCTTTGAATGGAGCATAAATTTTTTTTATTAATTTTAATGAAAGATTTGTATTTTCATTTTGAGAAATACTGACTTTTCTTATATTTTAATGATAAAAATGATTAGCCACCTTAAATAGTTTGCCTAATTTTTCTCTATCACATTTTCTCATACCACAGGTAGTTATTTCCAATAATTTTATATTTTTATAATTGCATTAATCATTGCAATATGGTGTGAATGTAAGTTGATAATTTATCTTTATATATATTAGTTTGAATTGCTAGTTGCTAAAGTGTATATCATCAATTATTTAAATGAATTCTATAAAGAACTCTACCACAGTGTCTGAATTTTTCTCACATCTCAGTGCACAAATCCTACCAATCACCTGCCATCCACCAAAAGCCCTTGATGGGATTATATTCTTTAAAATGTGCTAACTAATTGATTTACTACATTTAAATATTATTTTTGAACAGATTTAAAATTTTTTCTATGCAGGTTGTCATATGTCAAGTACAAAATTTTCTTCAGATCAAAATTAAACATTATATTTCTCAATATCTGAATTATTTTTGAGCACCTTTGATTTGTATTAAAGGCAGTAGAATTTAAGCCATGACAGTCTCCTTGTTGAGGTGTGAATAGCTATGGCATTTTCAGTGCTTGTGTCGCTTTAGAACATAAAGAACATAAGTAAAGCAAATATAAAGGAGAAAAAAATATGGTTGTCTCATGATATATTGCATTGTCAAAATTGTGATGAAAATATTAAAATTTACCTATGGACTTGAAATATAAAAACAATACACAGTATAAAGACGTTATTTTTCTTTTTCATTCTTTTTATATTCGTTATAGGTGCTCAATATGCTACCCCCAGAAGTCTAGACCTAGAACAGGCTAGTCTCAAACTCACAGACAGAAAATCTTCTGCCTCAATAGTTCTAGGATTAGAGACACATACCACCTTACTTTTTCTTCTTGAGTTATGCACTCTTATTTAGTAAAGTTTCCTTGGTCAAAGAGGGAGAGATATTTTGATTATTCCGGGTTCCAGTGCCATTATGAGGCAGTTATAGAAATGTGTCTGTGTTCTAAACCTAAAAATATTACAAACAACTTTTAATCCTTGGTTGGAAGATATTTTTGTGGCATAATGTTCATTTTCAAAAGTATTGACAAGGAACTGCCAAACGATCTATTTATTCTACAGAAAGAACTTTAACATCAAATAAGAAAAAAATTGATATAAGTCAGGGTGTAAGTACACAAGAAGCATTTATTTTGAAAATGGACACAATCATGAAAAAATGTTTCTGTAGATGGGGAGGAAATTATTATAGTTGATATTGAATTCCCTCACAAGAAGCAGAAAACCACTATATGCATCTTAACGGCATTATAGGACTCTGAATACATAAAGATGACTTTGAACAATGAAGGTGTCTGTGGGGTAGCATTTGATGGCTTTTTGTAACGTCTATGATGACATAGGTCACTCACCTGGACGTCATCGAGGTCACCTTCACTGGGTGTTGGTGGAGGAACTTTGAAGTAACCCAATGGAGAGCTACTATTGGCAATTTCTAAAAATAAGACATAAAAAAAGATAGTTTCAACAAACGTCTTCAGTTCATTTCAACTCAATAAACATTTTTTGAAAGCTCACCAACATGCCCTGTCTTTGTGGCTTCTTGCGTCCCTCTCCTCCCTATTAAATGTCCATTGCACTTCAGATCCCTGTCAGAGCTATGTTTCATGCCGCTGGCTCCGGAATCCTTTTAAGGTGCACATCTGATAGGGTGACCTCCCAACCAACATCCCCAGGATGAAGCCCAATATCTTCAGAAAAGGACAAATGTCATTAATGATCTAAATCCTCAATCGCGTCTCCTATCCTTTACTCATCTCCATGGGACTGACATGCAAAGGTATTTATATATCGTCTGTGGTTATTCTTGTCAGAACCACTCAATGCCAGTCTTATATTTGATCAATGTAGTGGGAACATTGTATTGATGAGATCATAAATACATTAAGAGTCATTTTAGAGTTCAGATTCTCTGTCCTAAAATGAGGTTTCCATTATTTTGTAAGTTTTCTTAAATATTTGCAAATTTTCACTGTTTGAATGTGAATAAATGAAAGAACTCTGAGCAGTAACTTTCTTTGTATAATGAATCTCTACATTTTCATCATTGTAAAAAAGAACAAATATTTATAAGTGATTTAAAAACTTAAACTGTTATTTTAGATAAGGCAGCTAGCTTCCCATGAGAAAATCTTCATATGTGTGTGTGTATGTGTGTGTGTAATATATATTTTTATATATTATATCATAAATAGATAGAGTGATATAGCAGGTGTAGATATATTACACATTACCTGTTTGTAGATTTGAAAAGAGAACATCTTTATTAAAAAAATTTTCTTCTATGAGAAGCAAACACTATATGTAAAGCATGAAGCAGATCACATGCAGATATTTTATCCTTGTTCAGGACAGTGATTCACTTTGAAATATTAGATAAGTCACACATTATCTTACTGGATTACACAATGAAGATCATATTCAACTTTATGTACAGGTATCAAGTGATTTTATAAATGAATTCTAATTATATCTTCATTTGGCTTCATTAGGCATCATTTCCTGACCCTAACAAATACATGAAGATTGCATCTAGATATGACTAAAATTTATAAAGCCTAAAAAATGGCAAAACAAGCTTGTGACATACATAGAAAATGTCTCCAAGAACATTGCCAAACTACACACTGAAAACTCAATGAGGCATCAATTCTGCATAAGAACTGCAGCCAATTAAACAAAACTGGAAAGGGTGAGATGACTTCCCCAGAGAAGAGCACACCAGCTGCTTTTCTAGTTGCAAAATGTTTAGTCCTGAAAACATATACACAGGTAACTTTATACCTTATATGGTATTAACCAGTTATATTTGAGGAAAATATATACAATTACATTTGAAAACAAAAAGTGTCCTTGAATTTGAAGAAGAGAGGGTCAGGCATATGGGATGGTTTAGTGGTTTGAAAAAGACCGGAGAAATTCTGGAATCACAATGCAATTTCAAAAATAAACAATGAGAAACAATGCCTTAGGTTCAAAAATGTTTAATTTAGAATGTTGTTGATTAGAGTAGATTAAAGAATCTAAGAAAAGATAAAAATCACACATATTTAGGAGACACTTATGTTGCTATTACTCATAATAAAGTATACTAAAATATAAATATTGAACCCAAATTAAACAAAAGTAAACAACAAATACTGTTTGTAATGTGTTTTATATAACTGAACCACCTTTTACACTCCAAATAATAATATTGATTGCTAAGTTATAAATTTATTTCTTAGGCCTGGAGAGATGGCAAAGCAGTTAAGAGCACTGATTGTTCTTTCAGAGGTCCTGAGTTCAATTCCCAGCCACCACATGGAAGCTCACAACCATCTGTAATGGGATCTGATGTCCTCTGCTACATTGTACTCACATAAATAAAATAAATTAAAAAGATTATTTTTCTCTCTCTCTGTTACTTACACACACACACACACACACACACACACACACCTCAAATGTAAGTAAGGACAATATAAAACCAGTTTTTCAAGAATAACAAGGTAAAAGAAACTGGACTTAGATGAGGAAGATCAGAGATCAAGACTATTTTTACTATTAAATAGTGGTAGAAATGACATTTTTATTAACATGTTGGATGGCCCGAATGTTGGTGCATGCAATATGTATCTTAGTGTAAATCAGGTGTCAACACTGGTACTAAGTATTCCCTATAGGGGCAGAATCCTTGGAGAAATAGCTGGAGCATGGTGAGGTAGTCATGGTGGGGATTAAACATAGGTTCAAGAGAGCTCCTACACTCCTTCCATCATGGGTAGACTGAAGAAGACAACACCATCTTTGAGAAGGTAGGTTCTTTGCACCCTAACTCAATAGTATTGCTTAAATTATAAACATTATTTTTATCTCTCAGAGCTTAAAGAAACAATAATAATTCAGAAATGTATCAAGCCTTGCCAGTTTTTACAAATATCAAATGATATTAAATATGCTCACTGTATACAAGAGCATACATTAGACTTTCTCAATGGTTGTAATATAAATCCACACTCGGATACTTGAAACACATATACTAAGCTAGTAATAAGAAGAGGGAAAAAATAGAAGGTCCTCTAGGACATGTTTGCTCATAAATAGGTGTACATCAGAGAACCAAGTCAGGATAATAATTAATAGTTACCATAGTGAATACAGTTGAAATAATGCTTTAAGTAAGCTCATTGTAATATAGAATGTGTCGGGGGGGGGGGGAAGACACATAAAACTATAGAATTGTAGGTATGTTAGTATTTTCATGACTTTCTTTATTAATTAGCTACTAATACCTTATATGTGCATGCTTCCCCCATTTTCCCATATACTATGCTTTCATATTCTTACCATAAAAATGGTCTATACAATATATAGGAATATTAGTTTATTTTCATTTAGGATGATAGTATTAGGATTCTCTTGTCTTTTACCTTGAATATTTATCAGTAAAATGAGATTGGCCCATTCACTTTCTTCGTCCTTCCCTAGTCTTTGAAGCAGTTCTTTAAGATCTCCGGAAGTAACGCCGCAATGTCTGGGGAAGTAACACTGTAAAATCTTGGAAAGTAACACCACAAGATCTCTGGAAGTAACACCACAAGATCTCCGGATGTAACACCACAAGATATTCGGAAGTAACACCACAAGATATCTGGAAGTGCCACTGCTCTGCCTGGTTCCAGTCATGGCAGGTTTGTCCCCTGTTTATTATTCGAACACAGAATAGTTCTTCCTAAAATGGAAGAGTCCTCCTCAATCCACTCCACTGCTGAATAACGTTAAAAATCTTTTGTATTTTAACGGAGATTTTCTCTTTCTTACTTAGGTTAGAAATTTAAAAGAAACCAGCTTTCCTTAAGTACTTAATCAATGCCATGTACAGCTTTCAAATTTAATTTGCAAACTATTAAAAGTTGGAAGTATAATAAAATACAATAAATTCTGTTATAAGAATCACCTTATTTTAAATCAAGATCACTGGTCAAGAAGATAAAAATCTGTATGAATCTCCAAATTTAATGGTAATCCATACAGTATTCATAAAAGTAGAATATTTCATTCAAAGGAAACACAAATAATTAACCGACAGTATTAAAATTTATCTACATACAAAATTACCCTTCAGCATATCAGTTTAATACGATGTAAACGGTGTTCTTGTTAAATTTTTCTTGTGTGTTTTCCCTGTATTCACACTGGAATTTGTTAACGAATTTACCAAGTGTATTATACCGAGTTTTATAATAAATATAAATGATTATAAATAATCTCCAGACTCCTAAAATCATAAATGCTCAAACATGCACACGTGAAGACTCCATCATTCAGCAAAGCGAGCTGACAAGTATGCAGTGAGATCAAGCAAAGGGAGAATCATACTCAGTAATGTCAGTATCGGAATCAGTCACCCTTCTGACTCCACTGGAGGAAGGGGCTCTCTCCACCCTCTTCCACCCCATCACCCTTTCCACACTAGAAGCGACAATTCTCTTTCATCCTGAAGGTCATTCTTATCTATCTATACCCTCAGTTCCTTTTGTCATTTTACAAATAGAAGTTATGTTCCTCTAAACCGTCCAACAAATACATACAAGTTCATTTTATATTATGCTCAAATATGGTGGTTTTTCTTCATAAAGCATTATTTTGCTTCTACCATTTAAGATATGAAATGTATCTTTTGTATCTTTTGTAGAAAACCCTTGATCATTTTCATTATTCATTATGAATTTTCATGTTAGTGTTGGAGTCAATAGATTGTCAACACTTGTATATTTCATTTTCAAACATGTACACAGACATAAAAATTTTTCTTGGCATAATAATATTCTGTTTGCTAACATTACATATGCCATATAAAATGTATGCTATAAATTTAAACCTGTGCATTATTTGCTATAACAATATAATCTAATTTATCTAAAAATTGTTTTGAAGAAATTAATAAGTCACAAATTGACTTAGTCACTGTGGAATCTATATCTTCTTAATTTAAATTATTAATTTTTAAATATCATATAAAAAGTATATTTAGTTAAGAAACGTGGATGAGTGGGACAACACAAGAAAATTAGGATATAATTGGTAAAAATTCCTTGAAATAGTCAATAAGAACTTAAATTAACGTGTATGATTCATTGTCAATAATTATTCTTAAGTGATTTTTGTACTTATAATTACTATAATTTATTAGTAAGTAATCAATAATTAAACTTCTTCCATATTTGGATGACTTTTTGACTTATTGGTTAAATTATTTAGACTAAAGCTCAAAGTCACTTGAAACAGTTGCAAGTAAAGTATAATTACTAATAGTTCTGATGAAAATAGATGATATTAGGCATCACTGTAATAGAGATAATTACTAAGGTTTTTTTTGTGTTAGGAAAAATCACAATAAGGAAGGCTAGACTTAACATGAAATGTTGTCATATGTGAGGTGTGTGTTACTGGTTTGTTATTACTGTTTAAAAATATAAAGAAGCTAACCACCAAAAATAAATAAATAAATAAAAATGGGTGATAGAACTAAACAAAGAATTAACAACAGAGGAAACTTAAATAACTGAGAAGCACTTATAGTATTGTTCAAAGTCCTAAATATTCAGATAAATAAAAATAGAAATTCCTGAGATTCTACCTTATGAGAATCAGAATGGCTAAGATTAAAACCTCAGATGATTCAGAAAATTGGACATAGTACTACCTTAAGACCCAAGTATTCCACTTCTGGGCATATACCTCAAAGACGCTCCAACATACAAAAAAGACACATGCACCACAATGTTCATAGCAGCTCTATTTATAAAAACCAGAAGCTGGAAAGAACCCAGATGTCGTTCAGTAGATGAATGGATACAAAAATTGTGGTACATTTACACAATGGAGTACTACTTAGCTATCAGAAACAATGACTTAATGAAATTCATAAGAAAATGGATGCATCTAGAGAATATCATCCTGAGTGAGGTAACCCAGTCACAAAAGAACAGACATAATATGCAGTCACTGATCATTGGATACTAATCCCAGTAAGCTCTGAACACCCCAGAAACAACTCACAGGCTATATGAAGTTCAAAAAGGAAAAAAAAAGAAAATGAAAAATTATTATGCTTAATCTTTACACACCAAGAAAACTTTGACTAATTCCAGGTTACATCTTGTTAGTTTATGCTCATTGTAACAAGTAAGATCTTAATGCACACTATTAAACCTTTAAAAAAAACCAAATACTGACAAAAATGTGTTTGTATACTTTTATGCAAAAATGCTTAAAATCTGTACATTTATCTTTGTTTTTTAAAATAAAGTTGTTCAATAAAAAATAAATGAATCTCAGATGACAGGACATGGTTAGAATGTGGAGAATAGCTAGAATGTTAGAATGTTGGTTAAAATGTGGTGAAATAGGAACATGCCTCTATTTCTGGTGGAATTGCAAACTGGTATAAGCACACTGGAAATCAATCTGGAGGTTCCTCAGAAAATTGCTAGTATATCCACCTGAACATCCAGCTATACCATTTTTAAAAATTTACTCAAAAGATGCTCCACAATGCCAAAGGGACACATGTTCTACTCTGTTCATAGTGGACCTGTTTGTGATAGCCAGAAGCAAGAAACAGCCAAAATGCCCCACAAGAGAAGAATAGATACAGAAAATGTGCTTCATTTATACAGTGGAACACAACTCAGATATTAAGAACGAGGACATCCTAAATTTTGCTGACAAATGGATTTGAAAATATCATCCTGGTAGAGGTAACCCAAACACCCACTCACACACACACACACACACACACACACACATACACACAGACACACACACACACACACTCAAAGTTGTCCACAGAACTCGAATTGTTCAACAAGCTGAAGGGCCCAGGTGTGCACACCTCAGTCCCACTTGGGAGGGAGAAGAAAGCAACTACAAAGGGCAGGGAGGGTGGCACCTGGGTGGTAAAGGGGACAAGAAGGGAGGGAGAGATATTGGGTGGAAAAAAAGGACTGAAGCCCTGAGGACCAGCAGAAAGAGTGAAAATAGGAAACCTTGGGTTGTAGGAGGTAGGGGAACCCTCCAGAATGTACCAGAGACATGGCAGGAGAGACTCGAAGGACTCAAAGGGAGAGACCTTAGATAAAATGCCCTGCAGGGGGTAGAGGAAACTTTGTACAGCCCTTCTCCAGCAAAAAGACAGGGCATCAAGTGAGATATCGGGTTGCCATTCAACAATCAAGGGCTCTGACCCAGAATTGTTGCTGTCTGAAAAAACTGCAAAAATGAAGATGGAGACGAGTCTGAGGCAAGGAAGGTCCAATGCCCAACGTGGAATCCAGCTCAAAGGGAGGCTCTGAGGACTGACATTATTACTGAAGCTGTGGAGGGCTCAGTAAAATAGACCTATAATGACTACCCTCAGAAAGTCACAACAAGAAACTTAAAGAAACATGTATTTATACCCAAATCAATGGCCCGAACTACTGACCCCTGTGGTTGAATAAGGGAAAAAATGGAAGAAGCTGAGAAGAAGGACAACCTTGTAGGAAGACAAGCATTTTTAATTAACCTGACCCCTGAGATCTCTCATACACCAGTCCACCAATCAATCAGCATGCACAAGCTGATATGAGATCCCCTAAAACATATACAACATAGGACTACTGGGTCTGAGTACAGTCAGAGAAGATGTACCTTAACCTTAAGAGACTGAAGACCACAGGAAGTTTAGAGGTCTGGTGGGGTGGTATGTGTTGGGGTGGGGACATTCTCATGAAGATAGGCATAGGGATGGGAAACAGAAAGTGGACCTGCAAGGTATAAAGTCTGGATTGTAAAAATAGAAATATTAAATAAAATTTTAATAATGTTACACACATCAATTCAATCAGGAATATACTTCAAAGGAGAGGATAAAAGAAATGTTTGAAAATAAATTGTAGTTTTGGTAATAAACCCGTATTTCTTCTGAAGCCAGATTTCAGCTGCAACATTTTCCTCTTTGTAATATGTCCATGTCACATATGGTGTACAAAATGGAAATGTATACAAGTTTAGTATTTCACAACCTTTCCTGGAGAAGAAGAAAATATGTTGATTTCAGTAACTACAGTTGAATGAAATATGCCTTGCTGGTAGTTTAGTTTTATTAAATGTAAGAGTACTCTGTCATTCTATAAATATGAAAATACAGTTTATATTAATTCAAAAAGTTATGTGAAATTAAAATAATAGTGTCTAGTAATAGTATAAATAACAGCCTGCAAAGTGTAATTATTTTAAATATTTTAATGTAAAAGCATAATATTTAGTTTTGTTAAATTATACAAGACTTTAAAATAGGATGAATATGTTTATATCAGAGATTTGTATGCACAAATATGTCTCTGAGTTATATAAACACATATTTTTCCAAATGAGCTTCATTTATTTGAGGAGTTTTTTTTTAAAAAAAAAAAAATAAAAATGTTCCATTTAATACATGTACATATGTGAAGAAAATACAAAATACCGTGTTTCATTCTAACTCAAGTCCCATACATTGTAATTATGGTACTAAAGTGAGAATAACAATGTTGTTATAGAAAATATAGAGGGTTGGTGAGATAGCTCCGTAGGTTTCAGTGGTTCTGAGTTCAATTTACCAGAACCTCATGGTTGTTCACACCCATCTGGAATGGGATTCGATGCCATCTTCTGGTGTGTGTGAAGACAGTGACTATGGACTCACATACATACAATAAATATATAAGTCTTTAAAAAACGAATAAAATTGGTGATGTGAATTTATTTCACATAACATTCGGGATAGGATATTAAGAATATTCACATATAGATTCTTCAGAGTAGTAAAACAAACATTTCAAATTAGAAAATTTTAGGTTCTTAATTTCATTGTTCTTGTTCTGAATGCCTCAATGACCTCAAGAAAAAAGAACAGAATTAAAAGGAACAAATTGAATTGATTCAGTTTGTACCACATAGGTGCAATCATTTCTGGGAAAATAGACATTTCTGAATGACAGGTAAAAACGTGAAGTTGAGACATGCAAGATCAAGGTGCCTGTGGATGCACTGACTGCTGAGAGTTTTCCTCTGCTTCTGAAATGACATCGTGAATCAATCTCTATATTTTTCTTCAGATTACATAAATGTTTTGCCTTTATTTATAAATAAAGTTGTAAAATAAATAAGCAAATAGATTAAGTTCATTTGTGTCAAGATTAGGAAGAAAAGGCAAAAGTTTAGCATCAAAACACGCTGTTCATAATTGAGGGAGGTACTTTCTTCTGTGGACCTAATAATAGAAGAAAGAATTTAATTCCACATAATGATATCTTGTTGCTCATGAATTATTTAAAACAACAATTCAGTGACAATAAGTCACCATTTGTGAACAAAGAGATAAAATAATGAAGGTTTAATAACATAGTTGCCTACTTACAAAATGTAATAGTCCACAAAAAAAATTTCTCATGGCAAACCTACCAATCACTGATTGTCCCAAAATTTATTACCACTTAAAATATTTAAATATAGGAAAAATTAAATCAGGATCCTCATGTAATCCTTTTTAGCTCAACATGATTTTTTTTCTTTTATTGAAATTGCACATTTTTTTTTTTTCAAATGCTTAGGCTATTTGCCACTGGGAACAGCCAACATCCAGGGGCACAGGTCTGGTGAGACTGCACTTCGAGTAGCCTGGGCACAGAGAGATCTGGGCCAAGATAGTGGAAAGCACACCGCCTCCCACACCCCCTTGGGTGGTTCAGGGAAGCAGGAACTCTGCATTAGGGACTTGCTATCCACCCGGAGATCCCGTGCAGGCAAACACTCAGGCAATCTGCCAGCTAGAACAGAGGAGATCCAGGGAAACAGGCCTGGTGTGACTGCGCTACGAGTAGGCAGGGTGCCCAGAGGTCTGACCTAGAGCTTGAAAAGCACCTCCCCCATTGGTTCAGGAGAGCAGGAACTCTGCCTTAGGGACACGGTTTCCAACAAGAGAACAAGAGGGCCCGTGCCAGTTTACCAAACGCTCTGGCCATCTGCTATCAGGAACTGCGGAGATCCAGCAACACAGGCAAGGTACATGGGAGAGATGGAAACAGATCACTGACAACAAGACCACATATAATCACAGACAACAAGATGGCAAGAGGAAAGCCAAAGAATTTACTCAATGGAAACCAAAGATAACCTGGCAACACCAGAACCCAGATCTCCTATCACAGCAAACAGCAGAATGCCAAAAACACCAGAAAAAGAAGACTCAGACCTGAAATCATACCTCAGGATCATGATGGAGATCATTAAAAAAGAACGGGAGGAAAAGCATAAAGAAATAGAAGCTTTAAACAAGAAAATCATTAAAATAAATCAAAGGAAAACAGAACCAAAGAGATGAAAGAATTGAAGAAGAAATTTAAAATGGAAATGGGAACAATAAAGAAAACACTAAAAGAGACAACCCTGGAAGTAGAAAACCTAATAAAGGAATAAGTAGTTACAGATACAGGCATCTCCAGCCAAATACAAGAAATGGAAGAGAAAATCACAGGGCCAAAGACAACATGGAAAACAGAGACAAAACAGTCAGAGAAGATGCAAAAGTCAAAAAGCTCTTAACCCAAAATATCCAGGAGATTCAGGACACAATGAGCAGACAAAACCTAAGGATTATAGGAATAGAAGAGGTTAAAGAATATCAACTAGGAGGCACAGTAAATGTTCTCAACAAAATTGTTGAAGAGAACTGCCCTACCCTTAAGAATGAGATGACCATGAGCATAAAATAAGCCCACAGAACTCCAAATAGAGTGGACCACAAAAGAAATTGTTCAAACACATAATAGTCAAAATGCCAAGAGTCCAATGCAAAAAAAAGAAAACTAAAAAGCAGTAAGGGAAAAAGGTCATGTAACAAATAAAGGGAGACCAATCAGAATCATACCCTACTTCTCAACAGAGACTAAGAAAGCTGGAAGATCATGGACAGACAACATGCAGACCCTCACAGAACACACTGTCAGCTCAAGCTGCTATACAAAGCAAAACTCTCAATCACCATAAATGGAGAGACAAAGATATTCCAGGACAAAACTATATTTAAACAATAACTGACCACAAACCCAGCAATACAAAGAACTATAGGTGGAAAACTCAATACAAGGAGGAAAACTATACCCTGGTAAAAACAAGAATATGTGTAAGCAAGGAAACCAAAAGAAGAAAGAAACACAGACACAATTTTACCTCTAAAAGCAAAAAAAGCAGAAAATAGAAACAACTCTTCCATAATATCTGTTAATATAAATGCACTCAATTTCCCCCCCAAAAAGACATAGTATATCAGACTGGATACATAAACAGAATCCAGCATTTTGCTGCATAGAGAAAACTCATTTTAGAGACAAAGACAGACATTATCTCAGAATAAAACATTGGGACAAAACCTTCCAAGCAAACAGCACTATGAAGGAAGTTGAAGTTTCCATTCTAATATCAAAAATGTAGATTTTCAATCAAAAGTTATCAAAAATAATAAGGAAGTACACTTTTTCTCATTATGGGAGAAATTTGTCAGGAGGAACTCTCAATCCTTAACATATATGCTCCAAATAGAAGAGCATCTATATTCATAAAACAAACCCTACTAAAGCTAAAAAATACATTGCACCCACACAATAATAATGGGTAACCTCAACAACACACTTTCATCAATGGACAGATCATGGAAACAGAAACTAAACAAGGAACCAGTGAAACCAGCAGAGGTTATGAACCAAATGTAATTAATAGACATCTACAGAACATTTCTTCCTAAACAAAAGAATACACCTTTTTCTCAGCACCTCATTACACCTACTCCAAAATTGACCATATAATTAGTCACAACACAAGCTTCAATAGATAAAAGAAGATTGAAATACTCCCATTCATCCTATCTGATCACCATGGTTTAAGGCTGGTCTTTAATAACAATAAAGACAACAAAAATCCCATATACACATGGAAACTAAACAATGCTCTATTAAATGATAGCAGTGTTAAAGAAGAAATAAAGAAAGAAATTAAGTATTTTTCTAAAATTTAATGAAAATAAAAACACAACATACCCAAACCTAAGGGATGTAATGAAAGCAGTCCTGAGAGGAAAGTTCATAGCTCTGAGTGATTCCAAGAAGAAACTGGAGAGAAGATATACTAGCAACTTGACAGCACAGTTGAAGGCTCTAGAACAAATAGAAGCAGATATACCCAATAGGAGTATATGGCAAGAAAGAATCAAACTCAGAGCAGAAATTGACCAAATAGAAACAAAAAGATTCATTCAAAGAATCAATAAAACCAAGAGCTGGTTCTTTGAGAAAATTAACAAGATTGTTAAACCCTTAGCCAGACTAACTAGATGGCAAAGAAAGAGTATCCAAATGAACAAGATAAGAAAAGAAATTGTAGACATAACAACTGAAAGTGAGGAAATGCAAGAAATCATAAGATCCTACTATAAAAGCCTACACTCAACAAAACTGGAAAATCTGAAGGAAATGGACAAATTCCTAGACAGATAAAAGACACTAAAGTTAAACAAGGACCAGGTAAACCATCTAAATAATCCCATAACACCTAAAGAAATAGAAGCAGTTATCAAAACCTCCCTACCCCCCCAAAAAAGCCCAGGTGCAGATGGTTTCAGTGCAGAATTCTATCAAATATTTATTGACTAAATAATTTCAATATTCTCCAAACTATTCCACAAAATATGTTCAGATAGAACACTACCTAACTCATTTTTGTTGGCAGACTATTCCTTGTTCGTAAACCACACAGAGAACCTACAAAAATATAACTTCAGACTAATCTCTCTTATGAACATTGATGTCAATATACTCAACAAAATCCTTGCAAACAAAATCCAAGAACACATTATTCACTATTAACAATTAATTGTTAATTAATATTAACAATTATTCACTATGATCAAGTTGGCTTCATCACTGTGATGCAGGAATGGTTTGATATTAGAATATCCATCAATGTAATCCACCATATAAACAAACTCAAAGAAAACAACTACATGGTCATCTCACTAGATGCTGAGAAACCATAGAAGATAAAATAGGGAAAACCTTAGAACACATAGGCACAGGAGAAAATTTCCTTAACAGAACACCAGTGGCTCATGCTCCAAGGTCCAATATTGACAAATGGGACTTAATGAGATTGCAAAGTTTCTGTAAGGCTAAGGACACTGTCAAGAAAACACTCCAGCAGGTAACAGATTGGGAAAAGATCTTTACCAACTCCATATCTGATAGAGGCCTAATATCCAAGGTATATAAGAACTCAAGAGGTTAGACACCAGAGAATCAAACGACCCTACTAAAAAGAGCTAAACAAAAAGTTCTCACTCGAGGAATATTGAATGGCTGAGAAGCATCTAAGTTGGTTCTTGACATCCTTAGCCATCAGGGAAATGCAAATCAAAACAATCCTGAGATTTCACTTCATACTAGTCAGAATGGCTAAAATCAAATATTCAGATGACTGCATATGCTGACAAGAATGCAGAGAAAGGGGAACACTTTTCCACTGTTGGAGGGGTAGTAAACTGGGATAACCACTCTGGAAATCAATCTGGCTGTTCCTCAGAACACTGGGCATAGTACTACCTGAAGACCCTGTTATTCTATTTCTGGGCATATACCCCAGAGATGCTCTAACATACAACTAAGACACATGTACCACAATGATCATAACAGCCCTATTTATAATTGCCAGAAGCTGAAAATAACCCATATGTCCTTCAGTAGATGAATGGATATAAAAATTGTGGTACATTAATACAATGGAATACTACTCAACAATCCGAAGCAATGACCTTATGAAATTCTTAAGAAAATGGATGCATCTAGAGAATAACATCCTGATTGAGGTAACCCACTCACAAAACAACTGACATAATATGCAGTCACTGATATTTGGATACTAACCACAGAAAGCTGTGAACACCCCAGAAACAACTTCAGACTATATGAAGTTCAAGAAAAACAATGGCCAAAATAAAAGTAAAATCATTATGCTTAATTTTTACACACCAAGAAAAGTTTGACTAATTCCAGGTTACATCTTGTTTTACATGTACTTTATGCTCATTGTAACTAGTAAGATTTTAAGGCATACTATCAAACCTTTAAAAAAATCAAGTACTGACAAAAATGTATCCATATAATTTAATGCAAAAATGCTTTTAAAATCTGTACAGTTTTTTTTTGTTTTTTAAAATAAATTTGTTCAATTAAAAAAGAAAATAAACTTTTAAAATTTAACTTTTTATGTATTCACCGTTAGTTTTCCATCATACGCCCAAGTGCTACTCACTTCCTGGTTCTTTCTCATCTGTATTTGACACTTACAACTTCCATTCCATTGTCGAAACAGTAATGTGTTAAACTATGTCTCACAATATAGGCTTCTGACTTCTGCTACACTATGAATATTGAACCCTTACCAGGACTCCTCTCAGACATCAAGTTGTTGCTCTGTGTGACAAAGATACTGCTACATTGCATCTGCAAGACAGATGCTTTCAGGTGCCCTAACAGCTCATAGATGGAGTAGTTGTTCAGATAGGCCACCTCAGAGCCCTTGATCTGGATCTGGGTGGTAGCTGATCATCCTGCCAGGTCTTCATCCACACCATCAGAGCGAGCTCTCTAGCACTTTGCCTTATAGCAACACATAGGGTCATCTGTCCTGTTCTCATACCTTGAGGGTGGCTCATTCATGCCCATGTTAGCTATATTGTGCTGCCCAGGCATGGAATATGGCCCACTCTTGAGACTATTGCAGCAAGCAAGGGCTTGCAGCAGCTGTACCATACTTCATGCTTTCAGGGTGTCTCATCAACAATGCCTACTATGATGCTCTCCAGCATAGGTACATGGCTTGCACTCGAGAGTGCTATAGCTGGGGATGTATGGGACCAGTTCTCCTTCTCTTATGACCTGGGAACAACTCTGTGCATGACAAAGGGTGGAGATAAGGGACATCTCTCCTAAGCCCATGCCACCTGATTTCATGCCTTCTGCTTGCTTATCCATATCTTTGCCACCAGGATCAGCACTACTGGGCTGCTGAAACCAGATGTAGTAACTGTTCCTTGGAGTGCTTCAGCCAGTGAGTGACAGGGATGGCACTACAAAGTTGTCCAGGCAAGGGTGGGGACAGTTCTCAGATATCAACTGGCCCCAGGTAGCAACTTGCATAAGGCATTTCCACCTGGTTTTGGTGGTAAATTACATCTTTTGCTACCATGCCGCTGACCCAGACATGGCTTTCCTGCAGTAACACTGGCCAGTACCTCACCATGGCCTTAGATAGCACCGCTCAATACTCCCATTACACTATTCTTCACTACCCTTGAGTCTCAAATTCTGCCTCTCTTTCCTATGCACACATCATTCTGTTTCTCTTTCTCTTCCATCTCACCACCAAATATGTGCTCATCTTATCAGTACCTGGCAACTCTGGGTATCTGGAGTCTTCTCAGTATTGCTCTGTTACAACTGTGATGTGCAAGGCCACATATGAGCACCTACAATTATAACAATCCATAACCCAGATGTCCAGATGCCAGCATAAAAACACAGTAACATCCGAGACAATATGTTTCTACTGCAGCTCAGCAACCCTACCATAGCATGCCCTTGAAATTGGAACATAGCTAAAACACAAGACATAAAACTTTAAAGTCACTTTTATATAAATGAACGATGGCAGTATATGGGAGGAATACCTTTCCACGTTTCCTATATAATAGTTAAAGGACACAATATGTACAGTGGTGAGGATGTAGAACTTGTGTTTTCATGGAGTTAAACTCTTCTTTTGGCAAATACATAACTTTATACAGCTTAAAATTAACATCCTATAAAATAGGTGAAAATGTGCTTAAAATTATGCTCACTAATCAAAATTGTTTGCAGGTCATCCACAGTCATTTTCTAAAATATAATGGGACAAGAAAATTTTAATTACATCATCACATTTTTAATCTAAGTTTAAAGAATACCTTAACACACTGATGTGCCATAAGTTATCTATAGGAACATATTTTGAAAAGTTAATTTTTAAATGGCTTGAAATTGAAATTATTTAAAAATTCTCTATATGAATATTTCATTTCTAGGATATTAAATGAAAACAAAAGTATAAAAATATGTTATGACTTTTCAAATTCTACCCTTCCAATTTCCTTAGTCTACAAACATACCTTGTATACTTGTATAAGTCTTGTTTTAACAATAACTATAATACCTATAACAAGTGAAACACATTTTTACTCCAGAAAGTAAAAGGTAGTAAAGAAGTCCAAGTCCTAATTTGATTTCTGTATTTCACTAAGAGCAAATATAATGTTGAAAAAAATGTATAAAACAGTCTGTTTCACAGTCATTTATTTGAAACAGCAATCAAATTATTAAAGCTTTATCAAGTGTAATAAGAATAAAACAGTGCCAATTTAATTTTTATTATGGCAAGAAAATCAATGCCATATATTCAATGTTCAAATCTAGAAGTGTTGACTTTTTGCATTTTAAAGAGAAGTACACAAGAGAAGTATAAGGAATAAAAACATATTATTAGGTGATGTACTAGGATTTTAAATGGACCAAAAATAATAGAAGAACAATTATGAATAATTATGAATGTTATATTTTATATTTAATACTATAGTATTTTATAAATTATATAAAAACACAAACATAAGAGCAAGACATTATATATGTCTGTTTACCAATGGAAATTGAACTAAGATCCTATGTTTCTTAAAAATGCAGAGAAGAAATTCAAGTTAATATTTTCTTAAAAAATAAAAATGAATACCACGTTATACAACAATAACAAATGAAAGTTTTCTTCAAGTGGCATAGAGCATCTAATAAATTTCCAAACATCTAATACCAGAAACCATTACAGAAAACTGGAACTAATCAAAATGCAGAGTGATGGAGCCCAGTAATGTAGGCACATGTAAAACCATCCACACCAAAGGCAAATGAAACATGGCAGAAAAAAGGAAACATCTGTAAGAGACACTGGAAAGGAAGTAAATTGTAAGATTGCATATCCTGGTACTATCAGAAGCTGCACCCCTAAATTCTCATCAATAAGACTGCCCAAATATGAACTGAACAAGAGACCACCATTTGTCATACCACATCTCAAGAGGTCATAACACTATTCACAGGCATATAATAAGCTGAAGGAAGCTGAGTACACTATGGGGAATCTTTTACAGGGAAGAGAATACTAATTATTTTGTTGAACAATTTTGTCAACCCTTAAAATTACATTCAATTCACATTATTAGGACTGAACAAGTTATAATAAGCCAGATGTTCTTCAGTAGATGAATGGATACAGAAATTGTGGTGTATTTATACAATGGATTACTATTCAGCTATTAGAAACAATGACTTTGTAAAATTCCTAGGAAAATAGATGTATCTTGAGAATATCATTCTGAGTGGGGTAACAGGGTCTAAAAAGAACAGACATAATATGCAGTAACTTATAATTGGATACTCGCCCCAGAAAGCTCTGAATACCCAAGAAACCACTCACAGACCATATGAAGTTCAAACAAAACAACAAAACGAAAAAACAAAAAAACCAAATAACAATAAGTATATAACACCCTCTCAGAGTGGGTACAATTTTTGGTAGTTAAAAATCATTATGTTTAATCTTACAGACCAAGAGAACTTTGACTATTTCCATGTTACATTTTGTTTTACATACAGTGTATGATCATTGTAAATATTAAGATTTCAATGCCTATTATCAAACTTTTAAAAAATCCAGTACTGACAAAAATATATTCAAATAGTTTTATGCTAAAATGCATTTAATAATCTGTACATGTATCTCTGTTTTTTTAAAAATAATGTTGTAAGAAAAAAATTATGTGTCAAAGTACCAGAAAATCTGATATAATGGAGATATCCTGAGAAATAATATGCTCTATACATGATATGTCAACAATATGTTTGCTCTAACCAATCTGGAAAATTATATTATAAATGTGAACATGAGACTGGGAAATCTTACAGGTCCCCAGTGAGAGGCGACAAATTATGCACAACAAAGGCCTGATAAGAAAGGAAGACTACCAATACGTTTTTGTACAAACTATAACTTCTTCTGATAGCCTTGATAGGTCTCAAGGCAAAATTGGATCTGGTAAGCAGAAGTCTGAGATAATTCAACAGTCAGGCCAACCCTGAGGAAAGCATGTTAGAGTGCTATCAAAACAGTGTTTCATGTATCTCTTTGTCTTCGAAGAATTTGCTATTCTCAATGAATTCCATTTCTTGACCTCTAAACACACAAGCTAATAAAAAGTTTAAGGAAAGAAAAAAAAAAAAAAAAAAAACCTTCTATTTTCTTCTATCCTTAAAGATTTGATAGAATCTTGTCTCAGAAAGGAAAATAAAATGTTTCAAAGCAACAAGCTTGGTTTCTGAACTTTATGAGTGACTGAAATGAAATGAAAATTGAAGTCAAAATTTTATTCCTCCCATGTCAGACTTTTAACATTATTCAGTAAATAAAAATCAGATAATCAAAAAGGAGATTATTGGCTATATTTCAGTATCTGTGAGTATGTTCATCAAGTAGACTTCATTACGCATCTAGTTTCACAGGAGTAGTTTGAAGTGCTTTCCTCTGGGCATGCCCTGAATTTTCCACACATAAACTTACAGAAACCCTAGTTACTTTATAGGAACTGCGGAAGATTAAGCTACTAAAAATTACAGCATAGAAGGTAACTTGAACACTGTAGAAACTGAGTATTCAGCACAAGACATATAAACTGAAAGAGTTGATTGTAGATATGTGGGAGAGTACAGCTTGAGATATTGGAAAGGCAGCAAAGAAGAGAGATAAGATAGTAGATTGAACAACCCAGAAAACTACATTTGACTGTGAGAGGAGAGAGGAAAATGGATATTGTCAGAGGAAAAGAGACAAATGGGAAGAAGCAGGCAAAAAAAGAAAGGGAGCCAAAAGAGCATAGCCAAAACTGTAGGGGTATAAGGAATTAATATGCTAGGTGATGAAATTCAATGAGCTATAGTAGTTTAAGGTATAGGACAAGGTAAAAGGTCTGTAGATTTGGCAAGGTCTACAGGCACTTGTGATATTGAGGAAACCTTGAGGCCAGCATGTACTGTGGCATGTTACTAGGCACCACAAATAGATACTTGTTATTTTTGACAAGAAAATGTCTTCTTTTGTAGCTACTAGAGGATATAGAGAATTTTCTTTTGGGAAATGTCTATTGGTTGTTTGGTATGCCAGAGTGGGTGACGCCATATCCATGTGCCTATAAGTACAACTAATTGAACACCTTCAGATGAGGAAAAACGAGGAGAAAAACATGATCAGAAAGAGTCTAAGACACTAAACTGGCAAGGAGACTCACTGGGGCAATGTCAGGTAAGTTGGTAGGAGGAAATAGAAAATAAATAATATTGAAATACTTTTTATATATATAAGAAATTTTCAGAAATAGGGTATTTTTGCTCAAACATCATTTTTAAACTAAAATTATAGTTTGATTAAGTTAAACTGACTTAACCCACCCAAGAGGTAGAACAGCTATTTGTTGGGGTAAGATAATGCTACCACTGCTGATGTAGAGATTTTCTAGTCAATTTGTAGACTATTTCTAAAGTTAACTGTAGTTTAGATAGATGAAGTCTTATAAAAAACAGAAAACAGAAGCACAAATTCCGTGACTGACAGGCATGTTGTATCAAGAATAAAACTAAGAGCAGAACTTTATCCTTAACACAGACCACATAGGAATATGTGGATTATTTTTGATGGATGATTGACAGTTCACCATCTTCTCAGAATTTCAAGATGATAACACTATTCCAAAAGATTATGGTTCCAACTTTAAAATTATTTTCAATGAATGAACATTATGTTGTATCATCATGGAGCCTATAAAACCCAGGAAGGGACAAAATATCAAGGACTATCTGTATTAACACATCAAGAATATGTTCTCTGCAGGTTCTCTGCAGGTCCTCTGCAGGTTTCCTTTGTTCAGCATTTCAGCTCCTCTCATTCCTGTTTTTAAAGAAGTAGTTTGTTATTTATGTTTCATCAACCAAAAGGATATATGAGATGTGCTGAAGTATTTTTGACTTTTATTGATTAAGAGGAAATATGTAATAAATTCAATGTACCAGGAACTCTTCTAAGGCTGAAAATATTAATAGGAAATGCAAAAAACCCCACTTTTTCTGCAGGAGGTTACAGTTTAGAGAAAAAAATAGTATTCATACTTATAGTAGACAAGGATACACATCCTATTTGGAAAAAATATTCTTTACACGAATCAAGAGAGGGCAACTAAAGCAATCATGAACTTGGAGTTCACAGCAAAAGAAGACAAATTACCACGTAAGCTTACTTTATTTCTAAAATGGGAAATGAACTGAGAAATAGATTTAATGTGGGCATTGAAGAGACAGGGATGACCTAGAGCGTAGCCAAAGGGTCATTACTTCACATTGCCATTATGGGAATATTTTCACTTATCCAGAGCACAAGGAGCTCTATAGAGGCTAGCTAACAATCAAGTTCCCTTTTCTTTTTATGTCTATTTTGGGTTCATGCAATCTGAGTAGAGATAAAGCATAAATTATGATGGAAAACATTTACAATCTATGTTTAGAAGTAATAATATGTAGTGATTTATTGATATGCACATTGTGTTTTAGAATCTGCCATGAGGAAGATCAATCATCAGATTTGGGCATTTTAATGTTATAGACTAAAAGATACATTTCTTGAGAAGTTAATAATTTTCATAAAATCAAGCAGAGAGGCTTGCTGATCCTAACTACAATGATTTCACTATTGGATTCTAATTGAATCTCAGATCTTTAACACAATCTGATTGTTATCTGGAAAAAAAATAAAGAATGAATGCAAATAATTTCTAGAACTATTATTTTATTTGTAATGTTATTGTGATGCCAATATGCTTCAGAGAATCTGCCATAGAGATTTGAAAGCAGTGGATTCTGAACACAAAAATAGAATGTCTATAGTTTTATTCATATTTAGGAGCAGCAGCTTGAAGGAAGTGAAACTGCAGCTGTACTTTTCCATGTTACTAAGCAACTGGTATGATTCAAGCAAAATCACCCGAAACTCATAGGTGCCAGTAGGAGCATGCCAAATGACATTTAAAGAAAAGAAATCATATGAGGTTGATCTACCTGTCAACTCCCAGTATGCTATTAAGATATAAAATGAGAGTCGTTACAACTTTAATAATTCACATTTAATTTTAAAGACTGGCAGAGGCTGCCAGGCACAGGGAGTATCCATAGTACATAGCACAATGCCTGTCAGATTAGGTTCTTTGAGTTAGATTTACTGAAATAAATTATTAGGCAAATATTTCTGGCCTGAGCCTCTGAATACATTTATAAAGAATAAAGATGAGCTTGTATCTTCATATCTATGTACTGTGGTGAACTGTGCTAATAACAGACTTATTATTCTGAGATATTTAGAACTATTTTACAATAATCACATTCAGATTGTCACTACTTATACATAGAAGACTGTTTTATGAAAATATACAAGATAACAATGAGAAACCATATGAAAGGTTTGACTTAGACATAGTAGAGATTCCTAGGCAGTTATAAGCACTGCTGCTCTTGAAGAGAACACTGGTTTGGTTTCTAGCAAACATAAGTTAGCACACAACCCTCGGAAAAAATAGATCCAGAGATTTCACATCTTCTTGCCACCACAGACACTAGAAACATATATGGTGCTAGATACATATATCAAAGTAAAACATTCATGCAGACACATTTTTAAAGAATAAAATACAACTGTATTATGAAGAAAATTGAAAGAGGTAACAGGGAAACAGTCTAGTGAATATGTATGATTGTTGTACAGGTCTGACAACCTCAGTTTGTCAGGATATCACAAAAAAGTCCCCAAGGAAGAAAGCATGGACCAGAGACAGAGTCAGCAATGCAGTAAGAGATAGCTTGCACTGAACAATGAACAAAATGAGAACCAACTCCTCATAATTGACTAACCTGTGCAGACACCTTGGAGATTAAGCCTGTACCAACTCATACAAATACACATATATGATATGCATAGAACACAACATAAAACATACCACACAAGCTTATAACCATAGTAAAATAGAAATAGAAATTATAAAAGAAAAAAATCACTGTGTGTGTTTCTATTTCACAGCAATTGTCAAAAGAAGAGGCAATAAATTTGAAAAACAGCAAGGTGTTGAAAAAAAAAAGAATTTAAAAAGGAAAGACATGATGGTTCTTAGGTTATGCTGGAAGAGAAAGTTTATTACAGGTAAAAGGAAAACATAATCAGAAAAGAGGAAATATAGAAAAATCTTTAGTAAACAGGACCAGAATGTGCTGGGCCAATCAAGGAGAGGAGGGAGAGTATAGGAGAAGCTGCTGACCTAAGTGGGGGTAGACCTGGGACAAGAGACTGGCTAAGATAATGAGGAGACATCCAAAGAAAAAAACACCAGGTATCCAAAATATATGGATTGCATAGTCAAGGAAATCTGATAGAATGGCAACCCAGGCCATGGCCTAGAGAAGTTTAGGGTAGGGAGCAGGGTATGACAGCTAGAAAGACTAGGTGACGCATAGGGACTTAGAGATGCAAGAAGACCCTGTAGACCTAAGTTCACTGTACTATTTCAATGAACACTTCAGTTAGCCATTTGTCTTAGCTTTTAGATGTACAAGACATACATGGGAAATTGGGTGGAAAGAAACCAAAGGAAAATATTATGTAGTCATATTATAATCTCAAAAAGTAAACTATAGACTAGCTACAGCATTAAAACCCCTGAAACATGTCAAGTATACACAGATTAAAAGGTTAAAAGTGAAAATAGCTTTATGTTTAGGTGACAACATGGTATATGTAATTGATCTTAAAATTCCTCCCAGAAACTCCTATTACTAATAAACAGTTTTAGCAAAATAGGATATAAAACTAACGCTTTCCCTCCCTCCATGCCTTCCTCTCTCCTTCCCTCCATCCCACCTTCTCCCTCTCCCTCCCTTCCTCCTTCGCTTTTTCCCTCCCTCCCTTCTCCCTCTCCCTCTCCCTCTCTCTCCCTCCCTCCCTCCCTCCCTCTCTCCCTCCCTCCCTCCCTCCCTCCTTCCTTCCCTCCCCCCCTCTCTCTTTCTCTGTCACACACACACACACACACACACACACACATTCAGACATACTCAGACATACAAATTAGTAACACTTTTATAGACAAAGCACAAATGGACTGAAAAAGACCTCAGGAAAACATATTTTACAATAACCTCAAATAATGTAAAATAACTTGTGGCAATTAACTAGACAGGAAAAAAAAAACCAAACATTGGTATGACTAAAAATTTAAGTAAATGAAAAAAGAATTTGAAGAAGATATCAAGTTACTGAAAGATATCCCATGATCATGAATGAGTCGGAATAAATATCGCCATCCTTATGTGTTGAATAGTTGTGTTAACTTGACATGAGTTAAGGTCATCTGAGAGGAGTGAATCACATTTCAGAAAATACCCCCATAACACAAGGTTATAAGAATTACCATAAAGCATTTTATTGATTAGTGATTAATGGGGGAGGGGAAAGCCCATTCCATTCTTGATAGTGGGTTTTCCTAGGCCTGGGTGCAATAAGAAACCACACTGACCAGGACATGAAGAATGACCTATTAAATAGCACCACCACCCTGTGGGTTATGCATCACCATCACCGCTTGCTTCCAAGTTTTTCCTTGTTGGATTTTCTGTCCCAACTTCTTTTAATGATGAACAATGATAACAAAATAAAAACCAAATAAATTTATCAGTCATCAACTTCATTTTTTGGTCATGATATTTGATTGCACCAGTATATTCTACCAGAAACACCTCCCACAAGCAATCTACAGAACAAATGAGATTCTCATCAAGTTCCTCCTATACAATTCTTCACCGATCTTGAAAGTACAACTGCATATGAAAAAACATACTGATAAAACAAACAAAACAGTCAGAGGGTGGACAGAAAGGTGTATAATGACTGAGCTGTAAAAGATGATTAAAGAATAAAAAAATAGAAAATAAAAGACTCCTCAACCTAATACCTACTTCACCAAGTTATCCAGGGAACAAAGCCATCCAGAAGGCTAATGGTCACTGAAAAAAACACAGTAAACAAAAGCCAGGGCAATATGATATGTTCCGAATACCCCTAGCCTACTACAGCATGTCCTGGATTTTCTAAGATATATGAAGCAGAAGAAAATGAATTTAAATCTGGTTTTATGAAGATGCTACAGGTCTTTAAAGAGGAAATGGATAATTTTTTTTTTAAATGCAGAATACAAGAGCTGGCGAGGCTGCGGAGAAAGAGGAACACTTCTCCACTGTTGGTAGGGTTGCAAGCTAATACAACCACTCTGGAAATCTGTCTGGCGATACCTCAGAAAATTGGATATAGTACTACCTGAAGACCCAGCTATTCCACTTCTGGGCATATACCCCAGAGACACTTTAATACACAACAAAGATATATGCACCACAATGTTCATAGCGGCTCTATTTATAATAGTCAGAAGCTGGAAGGAACCCAGATGTCCTTCAGAAGACGAATGGATACAAAAATTGTGGTACATATACACAATGGAATACTACTCAGCCACCAGAAACAATGACTTAACCAAATTCTTAAGAAAATGGCTGCATCTAGAGAAGATCATCCTGAGTGAGATAACCCAGTCACAAAAGAACAGACATAATATGCAGTCACTGATAGTGGGATGCTAACCCCAGAGGCTTGCACTCCCCCAGAAACAACTCACAGACTGTATGAAATCCAAGAAATAAAGAAAACAAAAAATATACATATATTCACAAAACAAGAAGACTTTGACTATTTCCATGTTGCGTTTTGTTTTGCATGTACTTTAAGCTTATTGCAACTAGTAGGTTTTCAATGCATACTGTCAAGCCCTTGAAATAAATCAAGTACTGACTAAAAAACATATTCACGTGGTTTTATGTAAAATTTATTTTAATATCTGAAAAAACAGTACTGACAAAAATGTATAATTTTAAGCAAAAAATGTTTAAAATCTGTACATTTATCTTTGTTTTGCAAAATAAAGTCGTTTTAAAAAAAAAAACAGAACAGACATAATATGCAGTCACTGATGATTGAATACTAACCCCAGAAAGCTCTGAACATCCCAGAAACAACTCACAGATTATATGAAGTTCAAGAAAAATTCAAAGGCCAAAAAAAATGAAAAATCATTATGTTTAATCTTTACACACGAAGAAAACTTTGACTGTTCCCAGTGTACATCTTGTTTTACATGTATTTTATGCTTATTGTAATTAGTAAGATTTTAAGGCATACTATCAAACCTTTAAAACAATCAAGTACTGACAAAAATGTTATTATGCAAAAATGCTTTTAAAATCTGTATATTTATCTCTGTTTTTTAAAATAAAGTTGTTCAATTAAAAAAAATTAAAAAAAAAGAGATGGAAGAAAGAATCTCAGGAATTGAAGATACAATAGAAGAATTTGTTACATCAGTTGCTAAAAATGTTAAATCTAAAACATTTCTGACACAAAACATTAAGGAAATCTCAGATACCATAAAAGGACCTAGCCAAAGAATAATATGAATAGAAGGTGAAGACTTCCAGCTCTGAGACCCAGGAATTACTTTCAACAAAATCATAGAAGAAAACCTTCCCAACCTAATGAAAATGATGCCTATACACATAGAAGCTTATATAACACTAATTAGATTGGATTAAAATAAAAACTCATCCCCCATATAATAATTAAAGCATAAAATCAACAGAAAAAAGAAAGAATATTAAGTCTTTAAAGAAATAAAACCATGTTTAATAATTTTTCAACTTCCTCTTTTGTTAGTTTTACCACTAATGCATAGTTCTTTGCAAGATGCTGGTGGATAAATATAGATCAATTTGCATTATAATACAAGCAGACTATAGGGTAGACAAGCACCATTTGTTGAACATGCTTTTTTATTTTTTTTCCCACTAAATAGTTTTGGGTTCTAACCCACCAACCAAAGAACATACACAGGCTGGACTGAGGACCCTGGCACATAGGTAGCAGAAGACTGTCTTGTCCTGACAGTGGGAGAATATACACCCAATCCTGTAGAATCTTGATGCCCAAGGGAGGGGGGATACCCAGGTGGAACTTGGCATTCTCTCAGAGGCTAAAGGAAGAGAAAATGGTGGAAAGAACTCTGTAAGGAGCTGGGAGGGGGCAACATTTGGGATGCAAATAATTAAAATATTCAATTTATAATAGAAAAGTCTTGCCCAGAATATAATTAAAGGAAGACCACACTCAAAGAACAGTCAAAGGTCCTGAAGACAACATATCCCTGAGACACCGAACTATGCAACATACTCCATCCAATGTAGCAGAGACCAGTGATAGTGATTTCCATGATATAACAAAGTTTTGCTCAACAATCTGCATAGCACAGAGGCTAATTGCCAAGTGTTGTTCTCAGTCTTAACTCCTCCTAAGAGGGTGAGAAGTATGATAATTAACTGTCTATTAATGAACTTGCTCGTTCTACATTGCAATATCTCTGCTGACTGTGTGAATTACCCTGATTCCCCTTTTCTTGCAATTTGTCCCAGAACTTTAACTTGGAACCTACCAAAAATACATTATACTGTATTTCTATAAAGAAAGAAAAGATAAAGGACTTAAATGTCTTGTAAAAGGTCATTTTGTGTACAATACACTCTAAAATCACAAAGGGAATAATTTATAAATAGAATATTTTCTGTAATATTCAAAAATTGGCATCAAATTTTGATAAATAAAAATGCAAAAAACAAAATGCCTTTCTGAAATCACAGGAAAAATTTCTTCAAAACAACTAGGAACTTGCAACATAAGAAAATTTTTTCAATTTTTCAGAGAATACTTATTTCAATAAAATGAAAGAGAATATTTCGCTATATATTTCAGTATCTACATTTTAAAACATTTAAAATCAATGTAATATATCAGGAAATTCACAGAATCCTGTTTTATCTTCTAATGCAAATGATATTGTTTAGTCTAAGTCAATCTCAAAAGCATACAACATACATTTTATTGAATTTTCATGTGAACTACAAAATTTTCATGAGATATATCTGTTTAATAGATGGGTTTAGTGCAGAATTGTAACAGACTTTCTTAGAAGAACTAATACCAATACTCTCTAAACTATTAGAAAAAGAGAAACAGAAGTGAAACTACACAACTTATTCTTCAAAGCCACAATGATTATATCTAAACTACACAAAAACCCTACAAAGAAAGAGAACTTTAGACTATTTTCCCTCATCAAAATATATGCAAAATATTTAATAAATTCTTGCAAAAGGAATCCAAGGACACATAAAAATGATCATTAAACCATGATCAAGAAACTTCATCCCAGGGATACAGGAATTATTCAATATATAGAAATCCATCAACATAATCCACTATATAAACAAATTTACAGGAAAAAGAAAGTATGTGATTATCTCATTAGGTGCCAGAAAAGTATTTGACAAAATTCAACATCCCTTCATGTTAATAGTCATGGATAGAGCAGGAATCCAGGGCCATACCTAACCATAATAAAAGCAGTATACAACAACCAATGGCCAACATCAAACTAAAGGGTGAGAAACATGAAGCAATCTCATTAAAACCAGGGACTAGGCAAGGCTGCCCACTGTGCACCTACCTATTAAATATAGTACTGACAGTACTATCCAGAGCAATTAGACAGGAAAAGGAAGTCAAAGGGATATAAATTGAAAAGGAAGAAGTCAAAATATCACTATTTGCAGAGAATATGATAGTATACTAAAATGACCCCAAAAATTTCAACAGAGAACTCCTACGGCTGATAAAAAACTTCAGCAAACTGGCTGGGTATAAAATTAAGTCAAACAAATCAGTACCCTTCCTCTACCCAAACAATAAACATACTGAGAAAGAAAGTAGGGAAAAGATACCCTTCACAATAGCCACAAGCTACATGAAATACGTTGATGTGACCATAACTAAGCAAGTGAATGACCTGTATGACAAGAACTTCAAATCTCTGAAGAAGGAAATTAAATAAGGTCTCAAAAGATGGAAATATCTCCCCTGCTCATGGATTGGAAGGATCAACATTTTAAAAATCTTAGCAAAAGCAATCTACAGATTCAAATAAATCCCCATCAAAATTCCAACTCAATTTTTCATAGAGTTGGAAAGAGAAATTTGCAAATTCATCTGGAATAACAAAAAATTCCTCAAATAGTGAAATCTATTCTCAACAACAAGAAACCATCTGCGGGAACCACCATCCCTGACCTCAAGCTCTATTAATAACTAAACGAGATAATATCTGCATGGCATTGGTACAGAGACAGGCAGGTATATCCATGAAATAGAATTTAAGATCCAGAAATGAACCCACACACCTATGGTAACTTAAAGAGATAGAAACATTCAATGGCAAAAGGACAGAATCTTCAACTAACGGTGATGTTTCAACTGTCAGTCAGCATGCAGAAGAAAGCAAATCAACCGGTTCCTATGTCCTTATATAAATCCCAATTTTAAGTGGAACAATGATCTAAACATAAAACAAGGCACACTGAAGAAAAAGTGGGGAAAGGCTTAGAATATACAGACAAATGGGAAATTCTCCTGATTAGAACACCAGTGGATTATGCTCTAAGAACAAGAATCCACAAATGGGACCTCATAAAATTTCAAAATTTCTATAAGGCAAAGGACACTGTCAAGAGAACAAAACAGCAGCCAACAGATTGGGAAAACATCTTTACCAATCCTAAATCTGATAGAGGGTTAATATCTAATAAATTAAAAGAACTCAAAAAGCTAGACACTAGAGAATTAAATAATCCTACTAACATGGGGTACAGAGCTAAACAAAGAATTCTCAAATGAGGAATACCAAATGGCTGAGAAGCACCTATGGAAATGCTCAACATCCCTAGTCATCAGAGAAAGGCAAATCAAAATAACCGTGAGATTCCACTTCCCACCACTCGTAATGGTGAGGGTCAAAACTTTAGGTCAAAGAAAATGCTGGAATTCTTATTTATAATAGCCAGAAGCTGGAAAAAAAAAAAAAAACAAAACAAAACAAAAAAAAAAAAAAACAAAAAAAAAAAAACAAAATCCACATGTCCCTCAACAGAGAAGTGGATACAAAAACTGTGGTGCATTTATACAATGAAGCACTAACCAGCTATTAAAAGCAATGACTTCATAAAATTTCTAGGTAACTGGACGGACATAGCTGTCATCCTGAGTGAGGTAAGGCAGTTGCAAAAGAACACTGCTGGTATTTACTTACTGATAAGTAGATACTAGGCCAAACAGCTTGTGAAACAATTCTCAGACCTCTTGAAGCTCAAAACGAACGAAGGCCTGAATGTGGAGGCCTCAGTCCTTATGAGAAGGGAGAACAAAACACTCATGCGAGGAAATAAAGGGACAAATACAAGAGCAGGGATTGAAGGAAAGATCATTCATAGACTACCTCACCTGGGGATCCACCCCATATGCCGCCACCAAGCAGTATTGCTGATAAAAAGAAGTTCTACTGGTCGGAGCCAATAAGGATGCTTCCTCAGAGGCTCTGCCAAAGCCATACTTATACAGAAGAGGATGTTTGCACCTAAGCATGGGACAGAGGAAGGGAACCACAATGAAGGAGCGAGAGAAAGCACAGAAAAAGCTGAAAGGGTTTGCAACTCCATGGGAAGAACACATTATCAACTAACCAAACCTTCCACAGCTCCCAGGGAATAAAACATCAATCAATGAGTTTGCATAGAGAGACCCATGGCTCCAGTTGGATATGTAGCAGAGAACAGTTTTCTCTGATATCAATGTGAGGACAGAGCTTTGGTCAAGTGAAAGCTTGTTTTCCTAGTGTGGGGGAATGCCAAGGCACTAAGGTGGAAGAGAATGGTTGGGAAAGGGTGATTGAGAGAGAGTGCACTCTCATGGAAGCAAGTTGTGGCGGATGGGAGCATGGGAAAGGGGGTAACATTTGAAATGTCAATACAGAAAACATCCAATAAAAAAGAGGGGATAGTAAAATAAGACCTGCTTCAAAGTCATATCAGAGCCAAATAACTAGAATAATTCATGAGCAATTTATTGTCTGAAAAGTAAGTTTAAAATAAATAATAATCCCAAAAAATAAGGAAAGACGAGGAATCAATGACAATCAAGCAGTAAGAAATTATTCTTGTGTGACCTCTGTACCAGCACCTGCCTACTGACTCTTGCCCTGCTTAAGTTTCTTCTCTTGCTTCATTTGAAGATAAACTCTCATATGCAATTGTGAGTAAAATAAGCTCCTCCCTCTGTAGATTGCTTTTGGTGATGGCATTATATAAGAACAAACAAAATCAAAACTACAAAAAAAAAGTATCAAGCATAGAAGCTGAAATATATGCAGAATTTGTTTGTGTCGTTTTAGGAAAAATAAGGTCTGGTTGTGAAATATTTTGATACAATGTATGACCCTTGGACCCTTCCTCTTCAAAATTAATGCCATCAATTTAAAAAACATATAGACATATTTTATTACTATTGTTGTATATTTTGACAAAAGACAGTTTCTTGTGATTATGTCTTCCCCTGTATAAAAAGCAATGAATTACATAACCTTAAAAGGCTGAAACAAAGATATTTTCATCACTAAAGAGGAATGGAACACTCTGCACACACCCCATTCTTCTATATCTCTGTCCTTTCCATAAAGACCCTCAGGAAACAATGCTGTGTGATTCAAGTGTGAAGTATACATTCTTCTCTCGTAAACTATCATTATGTTTGTATCTCATGAACATGGTGAATTTTGTAAGTTACAAGCGTTTATTTTTTTATTTTTTATTATTCAGATCTAGCTTTGAGGTCTATACACAGTAGACTTGTGAGTTATTATGATGGTTCTTGAGTTTACTTTGTTCTCATTTTGTTTCCTGAAACTACACTCTTATCTTTCCATATTATTCATTGTTGTAACATTCTCAAACTATTTAGGAACAGTATGGGACTTCCATAATAGATAAGCATTTTTTCTTAGATGGATATCTGCATTGGGAAATGTTTTCTTTTTGTTAAAGTTTCAAGAGTACTATGTATCCATTTTCAAAACTCTGTAAATGCATTCTTTCCAATGAATTCATGCTTTAAACACTAAAAACTTTACAAGAACCTTTCCTAAGCATATCTAGTACCCACAGTTCTAAATGCCAAATTATTCTTTTGTTTAGAATAATTTACTAATATTTAATGAATTTGACAAATGTGAAAATGTAAATGAAGATCAATCCTAGGTCCTCACCTGGACATTTCCCTTCATGAGATATAGAATGAGCTTCCCTCCTTTAGTTGCCTTTAAGATTCTAATAACAAACTCACCTGCCCCCAACAAACAAATGAAAATAAAAGAAAGAGAACGTATTCATTCTTTCAAAATTCCTGAGTAAGTATTAATAAATGCTCCTATAAAACTCTACTGTGAATTTAAATTTATTATGTTATGGATGAAAGATCAAATTCAAAGTCATCTTGCTTTGATAACTCTTCTTCTGTTAAAATTATATTTCTTATTTTTATGAATAGGAAAGGAGAAGATGTTTGACAGCTTCTGAGGGAAAAAAAATCGATGGTAATAAAGGAAATCATAAAGCTTTGAACCACATTTTAAACATTACATATATAGTACATGTGACCCTTCTTTCCAATTCTAGGTTTAGGCATGTAGAGTTAAAATTGATGTAATTCCTATGAAGAAGACAATACAGCATTCCAGCCTTTCATTTTAATGAAACAACTATTGGGCAATAAAATCAGCAGCTACAAAATGGTGCCTGATAGCACAGCAAAACAATTGAGTTAAAGACAGCCATATTTACTGTACTGTGTTTTCTTTCCAGAATATACGATTTTTTCCCACATTTATTCCATTCTATTTGTGTCAAAATTACTGGGAGACAGAATGGATTAGAGTCTCCATATAGCATTAGAGATTGGTAAACTGAACCTAATGATGAACTGTTGATGGGAGAGGTGACATTGCTTACAATTGAGAAATACAAAATTAAATTTCCTGCTAGCATTCATAGGAAAAAAGACACAAATGCTATTATAACTTGTATGACATTGGGTTAAAGATAAGAGATTGATTTTGGTGTTTGTATTTTTCTTCAAGTTTCTAAACAGGGATAACAGAGTGCCTTGAAATTCAGAGCTTCATATGCACCACGGGCCATGGGTCTTTCTGCATAAACTCATTGGTTGGTGTTTTAGTCCCTGCGAGCTGTGGAGTGATTGGTTAGTTAATAATTTTGTTCTTCCCAAGGGGTTGCAGACCCTGTCATCTCTTTCAGTCCTTTCTCTAGCTCCTGCATTTGGGTTTCCGTGTACAATCCGATGCTTAGCTACGAACATCCTCCTCTGTATCAGTATGACTCTGGCAGAGGCTCTGAGGAGGCACCAATATCAGATTCCTGCCAGTAAGCACTACTTGTCATCAGCAATAGTGCTTGGCTTTAGTGGCTGCATATGGCATGGATCCCGAGTGAGGCAATCTCTGTATGTTTTCTGAAATCAGTGGGAAGATAGGCCTCTCGTCCAGTGAAGGCTCCTTTACCAACTGTAGGGGAGAATGGAAGAACCTTCACAGAGGTTATGGGAGCAGGAGGGGCGATGGGAATGTGGAAAAGGGATAACATTTGAAATGTAAATGAAGGTAATATCCAATAAAAATGGGAAAAATGAAAGAAATTTAGAGCTTCAGCTTCAGATCCAGAGTATTTGCTCTACTTATCACAATCACAGCGTTTCTTCCAAATAGGCACAAGTTTTGAAATATCTACAAGGGAGATTTTAAGTCACTTACAGAAGCCTAACAGCCAATGAGAGACATCAGAAAGCATCATGTGAATGTAATCTCAGACATTGTACTGTTTATTCAAACAGAGTTGAAGGAAATGAAGAATAGTTGATGTAATATCAGTAAACAATAAAACGTCAACCCAAAACATAAAGCAAAACATGCACAACTAAAGTGTGTCCTGTGTTGATAAGCACTACGAAGCATAACTTTCTGGGGACATAAAAATTCCACGTCATCTAATATTCTGAATTCTGGATAAAAAAAATGCCATTCTTTCTCAGTGTCTACTCTGAGAAATAACACAAGGTTCGGTGAATATTCTTCTAAAACGGGCCAAAAATTAAATTAGCTTTCTGGGCAACACAAATATTTACTATGCCCATGAAACATAGAGGGTTACATACAAAATTAGGTAGAAAACTGCATTTAACTTATACATTTTCAATATAGCTCTGTCACTTTGTCTCTGTCTCTGTCTCTGTCTCTCGGTGTGTGTGTGTGTGTGTGTCTGTGTCTTTGTCTATGTTTCCCTGTTATACACACACAAACTCAACATTGTCTATTTCTCCATAAGTATACATTCATAAGTCCTTAGCAGTAAATTGAAGACAATAGTTATCGGTATAGAAAGAAAATAATTAATAATTTGTATGAATAAATTAAAAGTAGGCACTGAGATCACCTAATTGATCAATAGTACTAGAAAATAAATTTTGCAAGTCCAAGCAAAACCAAAGAAAGCAATACAAACTAAGGCTTACTTGAATAAAATTATTGATGACTAATGAAAAAAAATTCAAAGTGCATGCAAAACAGATTGTTCACAAGAAAAGCATAGTACATGCAACAAAATCTTCTCTGTAACAATTATCCTGAAAAACAGCAAACACTGAACACTATAAAATGGGTCTGCAGAGACAAATTCCTCAGATAAAAGAACCCAATGAGGGGCATTCACAAAGGTACAAGAAAGCCAAGTAACTCACCCAAAAGCAAACAAATAACTGTAAATTTAAAAATTGCCAAAAACAATAAACACAATACAAACCCCAAAAATACTTCCAAGCAAGTCAAGAACTATATGCTGGAGAAGACACAGGTATTAGAAAACAGGCTTGGTAAAGGCAAGCCTGTCCTCCATGGCTTACTCCACACATGTTCCACACAGGCACACAAAGCTGGCATTTGTTTTGTCTATCTTATCAAAAATTTCGTTGAACATGCTTTGAAAAACAGACATTGTCATTTTTTGAAATTGAAAAAAAAAGTCATTGTACAGAGAAATAATAAAGTAACAAAGAAAACACTCAACTCAGACTTCCTAAATTTAGAATTCTACTGAGTAAACCATCAGTCTGGATCTTTTTCTCTGTTCACACATGACCTAAAGAGCAAGCCCCTTTGAACACTAGCTGTCTGCCGTGCTGTGTTATAATTTTTGTCTCTAACCCAGAAGTTTTTTGTGTCTCAGAATACATAAGACTATTTGGGATGGACTTGGCAGTATATAAGAGTAAAATAATCTGTGACATGCACACAAAATTAAATTAAAACACATCTTTTATTGATTAGTATAATTTTTGACAATTTTACCCATGTAAGTACCCTGTTCTGGTTACTCAGTTGCCTTAATCTCTTCTATCTTCCAACTGCAGACACACAAACTTTAAATGCTTTTTTTTGTGCTCCTTTCCCTTTGTTTTGTTTTTACCAAACAGTTTTAAACAGGAATGTCTGCATGACATTGGAAACACTAATTGAAAATTGCAATCTCCTATTGAGTATAAAGACTACGGAGACTTTCCCTTCCTGAGAATCTATCAGAGCCACAGGTTCAGGAGAATTTAGTTGGTTCTACATGAAAAGTTTAAAAACCAAGGATAACTGAAGTGTTTTATGACCGAATTGATAGCAGCACAATTATTTTATGAGAAAATGAATTATTATAAAGTTAACATATGGAAAGTGTGAGGAAGAAACAAGAAGAGAAAACAGTTGTAAAAAATGAAGCAAAATTCATATGTAAAAAGTATATTTCATAAACTATCATATATTTTAAGGTAAAGGCTCCAAGGCTGTGTTTTTATTGATATGGAAATGGAGACAGAAACAAAACAACTGGAAGTTTACTGGAAATAATATACCCAGCTGTACCATACCTGGGCATATAACCAAAAGAAACTTCAAAATAACAAGGGCACATATGCCACCACATTTATTTATAATAGCCAGAAGCTGGAAAGAACCCAGATATCCTTCAGTATTAGAATGGATACAGAAATTATGGTACATTTACAAAATAGAGTACTACTCAGCTATTAAGAACAAGTTTATAAAATTTGTAGGCAAATGTATTGAACTTGAAGTTAACATTCTGAGTGAGGTAACACACACACACACACACACACACACACACACACACACACACACACACAAAACCACTCATAGTATGTATAGTATGTATTCACTGATAAGCCAATAATAGCCCCGAAAACTCAGAATATCCAAGAAACATCCCACAGAAATGATGAAGCTCAAAGAGAAGAGATGCCAGGATGTGGATACCTCAGTCCTTCCTAGAAGGGAGAACAAAACACTTATGGGAAGAAATAAAAGGACAAATATAGGAGCAGAGATTGGAGAAAAGATCATCCAGAGGCTGCCTCATCTGGGGATCCATTTCCAGCCACTAAACCCAAGCACTATTGCTGATGCCAAGTAGTGCTTACTGGCAGGAGCCTGATATGGATGTCTCCTCAGAGGCTTTGCCAGAGTCATACTGAAAGAAAAGAGGTTGCTTGTAGCTAACTATTGGACTGAACACTGGGATCCCAATGCAGGAACTAAATAAACAACTGAAGGAGCTGAAAGGGTCTGCACCACATAGGAAGAACAAACTTATCACCAACTAAACTTAACACAGCTCCCAGGGACTAAAACACCAACCCGTGAGTTTGCATGGAGAGACCCATAGCCCTAAGTGCATTTGCAGCAGAGAATTGCATTCTCTGGCATCAGTGAGAGAAGAGGCCTTTGTTCCAACAAAGACCTGTTTTCCCAGGGTAGGAAAAAGACAAGGTAATAATGGGTGGTTGGGAGAGGGTGGTTGGAAGAGGAAGCACCATCATGGAGGCAATGGGAGAGGGAGGGAGAGGGGGAATGGGATTGGAGACAAAGGGGATAACATCTAAAATGTAAATACAGATGATGTCCAATTAAAAACTATTTAATAAAAGATATCTGGATATGATCCAGAATGATGGGGTAGTCTCTAGGATATTTGAATAAAAGATTGTGAGTCTGATCTGTCTCTGTCTCTGTATCTCTCTCTCTTTGTGTATGTGTGTGTGTGTGTGTGTGTGTGTGTGTGTGTTTGTGCACATGCATATGTCTATCAGAGGACAACAACCCAGGGTGTTATTCCTTAGGAGTTGTCTACCTCATTCTTTCTCTTCTTTTCTTTTCTTTTCTTTCCTTTCCTTTCTCTTTCTTCTTTCTTTCTTTCTTTCTTTCTTTCTTTCTTTCTTTCTTTCTCTTTTTCTTTCTTTCTTTCTTTCTTTCTTTCTTTCTTTCTTACTGATTTTATTAAATATATATGCATACACACACACACACACACACACACACACACACACACATATATATATATATATATATATATATATATATATATATATATATTAACATAAACAGGGTCCTTCCGGTTTCTACCTGTGCCTGGAGCTGGCCTCAGCAACCAGACCTCCTGGGAGAGAGCATGTCTCACAGGAACCCCGAAACACCTTACAGCACAGGTGAAACTACCACCTTTGCTCAAATTCCTGGCCCAAGAAGAACCCACCCTGAGTACTCAGGATACAGGATCAGAGGAGCAGTCTGGGACAGGATCCTTCCATCTCCCGTTTGTGCCCTATACAGACACTGTGTCACAGCTATCTCTACCAAGACTCTGCTGGGAGAGAATTGGTCCCCCAATAGTGCTGACACACAGGCTTATAGGAGGGGCAAGCCACTGTCAGAATCAGCAAGACCAGCTAACCCTAAAGACAAGCTGATGGTGAAAAGCAAGTCAAAAAAACCTAAGCAATGGAAACCAAGTACACTTGGCATCATCAGAACCTAGGTCTCCACCACAGCAAGTCCCAGATACCCCGGCACACAGGAAAAGTAAGATTCTGATTTAAAATTCCAACTCATGATGATGTTAAAGGACTTTAAGTAGCTATAATCTTGATGTCATTTATTTTGTCATCCAGTAAGCTGCATTCACCTTGACCCTGCTAAGCATCTTATTTATGCTAAATAGTTACATAAAGAATGACACATTTGAATTCTTAGGAGCTTGAAGGTTGGATGTTATAGTAATAAAGGCTTCAGCCATGAAGAGTTAGTCACTTCATTACACACATGAAGGAATTATAATGCAACAGACTGTGTAGAAAGTGAGCATATCTGAACTGTGTTTGCCAGGAGTTCAAAATCATTTGCTGTAGCATCACAATAAAAAACTAAATAATTCTCAGTGTAATTATGTTTGTCTCTTCTGTACATGACAAGATATTCGACTTTAGATTGTTTTGTCCTGGATCATTGCATGTGAGTTTACAAAAAAAAAATAGTAGTTAATAGGAAACTACTTAGTAGTCCTCTGCATCATTTTCATTTCTAAAAAATATGTATTACCTGCTGTACTTACACATAGACTCTGTGAAGCTTTTTGAGATACCCAGCATTATAAAACTCAGTTCTTGTTCAAGATAAGTTTATTATTAAAATAATTGTTTAAATGTTATAACAGGATATGTCTTTAAGTGTTTTTAGTATTAAATTTTACTTCTAAACTTTGTTCTGAGACAATTTAACATGCATGTATGGTACATATTTATTACTACTAAGATTCAGCTTCTCATGACCTCCTCTTTTCCATCTATGGTTATTATATCCTACAAATTCATATTTCACGGTCATTATTTGTTTTGTGGGCGTGACCCAGTGAATTTGTGACTCTGGGTTTAGTTCATTGGAATTTCATGGGCTCAAACAGTTGGAGCAAAATTAAAAACAATGCCCTGCTCATTCTAGAATGTTTTTATAGCAGGAGGAGCCAAAAATTATCACCAGTGACTGAGTGCTTAGAAGGCTGAAACAAAAATAAAGTATTTTGGAAATAAATTACAAGTATGCTGGGGAATAACATTATTTAGATTAAGGTAATAATTAAGATGAGGTTAATAATGTACAGTAAAAATGTTGGGGAAGGGTATACGTATGGTAGGGGAGATTCAAATATAAGAATGATCTTTATACAGTATGGAGGTACTTTTCATATTTATTTTGATATAAAATTTTTACAATTTTTTGCAGATTTCGGTTTGTTATCCTAAGGATTCAGAATGAATATGCTGTGAATTTTTTTATATAAATACGTGTTTCTATTCTAAGAATCCACTCTCTTGAAGAACAATACTGAACATGCTCTGTTTAGGTCCAGATGTTTTCATTAATTCATTTTAGGATATGTTTTGTATAATAAACATTTTAACTAAATGAATGTAACTCCAATAATATGTGTTTCTTCTTTGCAATAAAAAATGCGCATATGACAATGCTCACCCAATCTGCTTGAATTTTAATTATTCATTCGAGCTTCTAAATATCTCTCTATTATTCAGTTCTCTTAGAAGATGAGAATATGATTTTAGAAAGACAAAGTAATATATGGAAAACTCCAGCAAAACCCTTTGCATAAAGAACTACTCAATAAATGAGCTGGCTATTATGTGCATTTCTCTTTCTTAGAATACCCATGGATAGCATCAAACACTGAATATATAATTACTGTCATTTAATCCATTCTTTAATTTCAAGGATATATAGTTAACACACAGGACCTATAGGTATTAATTCAACTAATAAGACATATGCTTTACTACTCCAGAAATATAACTACAGCCAGTAACACAAAGAAGAACATGGAAAGAAGAGACTCAGGATGTGTTAACAAGTGTAGTTAAGACGTACTGAGTACTAGTTCTTTCCTCCAGAGAGAGTAAGTACTGGCTCAAGGACACTAATTTGTTGAGTTACACACATACTTAATTCTACTCTGCTGTCCTTCAACTAAAAGTATAAAGTAGAGCTCTTGCAAAAGAAAGGGATTCATTATGTATGATTCATAGCACTAATAAGTTTTTTTAATTGTTCCATGGATTTCTGTTCCATGTCTACCCAAATATATGTGTACCACAAAACTGACATATAGTGTCCAAACTCTGAATCTCATGTCATATATACTCAAGATAATTACATATGTGTCTCAAATACAAAAATGAATACTTTTTTAAATACTTCCCCAAACAAGTATACTACCCATAGACCTTCTCCATGCTCTTTGTTCCCTCAGACTCAAACCCTGCTTCTCCTCCGTACATAATCAAATATAAAGCAGTTGCAATCTTTCCTTACCCCTCCCATGTTTTGGGTTTCATAATCCAACCCCTTTTAACCCTTCCTGTTCATTGTTGTATTCCATCCACCAGGATAACAGAGACTTCCTCCCTCTGCACAAGCCATGCCTGGCAAAACAGACAAAACAAAATGGCAAACAAACAAAACAAGTATGCTAACCTCCAACTCATACCTCTTGTTAGCTCAGACCCAATCCCCAGTTTTCTTCCTATGGCTGCAAAAGAACACTGTACCCTTTCCTCGCAACCACCCTAAATCTGTAAAGTTAGTGTCACTATGGGCTGAGCTGTAGACACGGGAGGCGTTCACCACAAGTGTAAAATAGACAGCTTTTTTTTTGTCTTTTGTCTTCTAAATAAGACATATCAGAGTAGAGCTAAAAGTCAAATACTATTGTCAAACTAGATTATTAATACTAGCTTAATATTCTTTAAATGCCTGCCATTCTGATGTCTTTTTTTCTCTTAAGTTTGAAGGGGCTACAGTAACAATTAACATTTCTTTCAAAGATTCCTATAGAGATGGCAGAATCACCCATCACTGAACTGTAAGAAAGTATTTGTTTATACTAGAACTCAAGGGTTCCTATGACATCAGGCCCTTTAAAGCTTAAAAAGTCCGTTCTTGTTCATATTTTATAAACATGAGAAATAAATGCATGTTTAATTCTATACTGATAGAATTTCTTAACCTTAAACTTTGCCATCCTGTGTTTCTTTGAACTTGCCCTTCTGTTTGCTGTTGTTAAATCATGTTTAGAAGGTTTTGGAGCTCCCAAGAAGCCTTTCTGTGAAACAAGGGACAATTCTAGTATCCAAGCATTTAGGTCTTCTGTTTGGAATGATTTGTCATGTTCTAATAGTCATATGTATTTGACCCATTTCAAGAAAAATATCAAATCCCACTAAAATAATATTTACTAGGCTACACATTATATCCTGTGTTACAAATATTTTCATCACTGCCACCTACTGAAAAGAAAAATCATAAAGACTTTCCAACATGGTTAAGTGCTGGATTAGAAGGCTCCTGAACTACCAGAGGAGGAGCTACTGGCAGTCAATGGGGCTTGATGGTTAGTGGGAGAGAGAGGTGGCGGTTTTGTTAGGAAGACTTTTTAAGTTGTCCATGCTCATGCCCATGACCCTATACTTTAAGAAGAGCCATAGAAGTCAGTAATAATCAATGCCCTTAATTTTTGCTAAATTTATCCAATTTCTTGCTTTACTTGTAGAAGAGTTTCAGATGTTACCACACAAACATTTGTGTGTCTTCTGGACATGAACTATTCCAAGCCATTTATCAATTCTAAAAATAACAAGTAAAGATATTAATTTCACCTTTGTCTTACTCTTGAGAAAAAGATATTTGGAAATATGAATGATTTTATAGGTCCCGTGCCATTTAAGGGGCCGATGTTTAAATACAGTCCAGCTTCCACACAAGCATCTTAAGTCAATGTGTTAGTACAGTCTTTGAAAATATCGATCTCACATTCATTTTCATTCTCCCTTTGTGTTCTAAAAGCATGTTTATGGTTTTAATCATGTTACAAATTAGGTGAACAAAGATGATCCAGGGAATAGGCGAAGAGAGGACAGGAGGAAACAACCGTAAGAAACTGGTCAATAAGGAGAATATCTGAGCTCCTGATGCTGGAAGCATTTTTAATTGATGGGTGTCAACTGCAAGTGGATCAACTTGACACTTAAATAAGAAATTAATTAGACAACTAATTCTAAAAGCAATAAATAATGTTTAGTGTGCACCTGACTAAAGTGGCATTTAATAGGTGATAATCTTCTTTCACTAAACACTAATGGGTTCTTTAGCTTTAAGCACCTTGTAAAACTTAACCAGAGAAGACAGACCATAGCCTGTTAAAGCAGAGGCCACTGGAGATGATCTCACCTTAACATTATACTATCACAGCCTGCCACACTTTACCATTTGTTTTCAGATTTGTGAACAATTTTTTTAAATCATTGATGTTGTTGTTTTCACAGCTTTTTCAGTTACCAGGATTTTGAATGAGAATGAAATTATTTTATTAATTTTTTTAAAAGTCTAGTTGTTATACCCTTGTTGGTCCAACCTCCAACAACTCTTCATCTCATTTCCTCATCCCCCCCTGCCCCCTCTGTCTCCAAGCCGATGCCCCTAACTACCTCACAGTCCTCAACCCAACTTCCTGTTAGGCTTACCCACACTCTGGGAATTCAACTCTCCAAGGTAAGTCAAATTTTCTCTCACTAAACCCAGACCTGGCAGTCCTCTGCTGTATATATGTCAGAGGCCTCATAAGAGCCAGCATATGCGGTCTGGGTGGTGGCTCAGTGTCTGAGAGATCTCAGGGTTACTTAAGTCTCCTGGTCTATGAGGCAGAAATTTTAGGATATTCATGCCTTTTTGATATGACATATGACTCTTTGAGAAGTACTACTTAGTTCATAGCCTCCTAACAGTAATTTTTTAATTTGGTTTCTTTTTCGAAGTTTTAATTTTCAATTGTTATCCCCTCCCCAGTTTTCTCTGCACAAGCTCTGTATACCCTCCTTCCTCCCTTTGCTTCTATGAGGGGTCTCCCCCACCAGCCCACCCACCCCTGCTTCAGCGGCCTAGCGTTCCCCTATCCTATCCCAAGCCTCCACAGGACCAATGGGCTCTCCTCCCAGTGATGCCAGATAGTAGTTTGCCAGTTAATAGTCATTCTTAAATGCTTCTGATACATTTCACATACAGCATCCATTGATAATTTCTTTGAAAAATATACATTCGTGACATTTAAACACCTTTTGTGAGTTCTTTCATTTTAAAAGAAAGCTCAACTTTTCCTCAAAGCCTCTGAAGCAGATTTGGCTCATCCCTGACAAACTCACAGTTACTCATGAAGTGCGTCTCAAGCTTTAGTGTCTTCTCATGATCTCTTCCCTTTAAGGTCCTTTCTCACACCTCTCTCATGTATTTGTACTGGGCTTCAGCATTTCAGAGGAGCCTAAGCTAAGCGAATTCATTCCTCATTGCTGGTCCTAATTTTTCACCGTTAACCTAAGTGAGTTTTGATGTTTTGTTTTGTTTCATTTTATCCATAACTTATATGCTGAAATGGATTCTTTGCCACCTTGTTAAGTCTTGCATATATCTCTAGTCTACTTCCATAGTTAGGTGTCCTACAAACCCAGCAAACTATCAGACATAAAATATATGTAGAGGAGCTGATGCAGACCTATGAAGGTCACATGCTTGCAACTTTGTCTCTGTGAACCCTGAACCCTATTTAATTGTTCCACTGGAACACTACTGGTGCCTTCATGCCCTCTGACTCCTACGATCTTTCCTCCTGTCTTCTGTTCTTGTTACCTGAGCTCCGGAGGTAAAGACCTGATAGAGAACCGCAATTTCACCTTTCTAATTCTATAGGAACCTCTCTGATGACAGCTGAAGTAGGAACTACTCTGAGTATAGCAGAATATCACCAGGAATTATTTTATTCATTTTTTTGGTAGGGGTAAAATAGTTTTGCTTGCTTCTATGCTAGGTCTTTGGGCTAATCAGCCTGGTTCCTGGCGATCCAGGCTGTGTCAGGCATAGGTTCCCAACGTCTTTAAATTGAATTCCTTGGAGTCATGGACTCAGACATTGTTTGGCTAGGCCACTCCCAGAAAATCAGTGTTACCATTACCCCAGCACGTTTGGCAAACAAAACAAATCGCATATGCCAAAGAAACCAGAAAATAAGGGTGAAACCTCAATACAGGCATCACCCCAACATCTCTACTGTAAATATGCTGTGTGGGTGTTCTTTTCAGCAATGGTACCCAAGGGTCAACTTTCAGAGAGCTACTGTTTATACTAGCAGCAGCTTGGTTGTCCAGACACTGTAAATAAATTTACCATGATCCAGCTATACATTCTTTGGCATATTTCTAGAAGACTACACAATCTACTTCACAGATACTTAGGTATTTTTTAACTAACTGTCTTTTCTCCTCCAGTGTTCATCATAGTTAGAAGATAAACTCTTTAATCCTTTGGTCTTGATTTCAAAAGTACATTTGCACATATTAATAAATAAGTATTCATAGAAGGACATACTTATGACTTCTAAGATATAAGTCTTAGAGGAGAAAACTTTAGGACAATTAAAACTTATGTTCTGATTATAAGAGTTATATAGAGGACAAAATAAAGACTTTTGGCTTTTGAATATTCTTCAGAAATTAGAGAATATTGGTAGTTCTTAGGTAATGTGGCATTAAATTAATCTTTATTTCAAATCATATTGTGCTGGAGGTGGTTCACAAACATGTTGCTTCCAAGCAGCACGGGAGATCTGTATGTTTGTTCATCTGGTGAAGTTAGGATAAGTAATGTAAACTCGGTAAACTGCTAAAAGATCAGAAAAGCTTACTTGTCATTTGTCAGGCTTGTCACCTCAGAAAGGGTGTGCATCGAACGACCTAATTTTCATCTGTGGGTTATTGTGCCATGATGAGAAGAATATCAAAATATAATTTCTGGTTATCAATGGTCAGTAAGAACAGAGGGACCATGTATCTTTCCCAAAGGACACTGGCAAAAACAAAGCAAAACAAAACAAAACAAAACAAAACAAAAAACAAACCAAAAAAAAAAACCAAATAAAACAAAACAAAAAGTGCTATTTCCTGATTCCCATATATACAAAATAGGTTAATATGAATTTTGTGTTACCTCTATTTTTTTCTTTTAATCATTAGCTTCTGCCTCAAGACTGGGGCTGTTTTCAACTTTTGACATTCCTTTGTTGACCTAAGAAACTCAGAAATTGCTCTGCATTATTTGTTAAAATTTGTATGTTATCTTGCTTGTAATTGGGTTGCAAACATTAATGATGAAACCTATCAAGGTAAATAATGCTATAAGACATGAATACTATTGAAGATAGGTTTAATAGCCATAATATTCAATTTCTTATCCACAGCATCTGAATTTTACTTATCAATTATTCTTTTTGTATTTGTACAGTATAGTAGACTTTAATAATAGCAACTAATAGTGTATTGCATTATCTTCATCCTTTCTACTCACTGTTTTTCTAGGACCCATTTGGGGTTCACACATCTTAGAACTTTCATTTTTTTCTAGTAATTTGTTTTGAAGGGAGTATTCAGATATAATATATTAATTTATTCTTCAGGTAAAAGGAGAGAAAATTTTGGTCTTACATCATATTATATATGTGTACTCAACAAGAAAAATACTACAAACCTTCTCCTTCATAGTGTAGGAACTGAGCCACTATGATAAGGACACAGGGAAAGGTTTTATCTGAAGACTTGGCAACTCCAATAGTGACATGAAGAGGTCAAATGGTTCTTGGAATTTCTGACCTACTGCCTATAAAAAAAATGCTCAGTCTACTAAAACATTTTAATTTTTTTAACGTACATTTGAGCAGACTGCTATGCAGGGGTATGTATTTACCTCCTTAATTATTCAAAGATGATTTCAACTGCTTCCCAGAGAATTCCCTCATAATTAAAGAAAATTGAAAAATTAATTTGCAAAAGTTTTCTATCTGTAATAATTAAAACCTGTTTGTTAAAAGTAAATAGGCATTGAAATTACATACACCTGTCAATATTTCTTCAATTTTAAAATGATAAATTTGTTGTTAAGTTACAGTTCCTCACATGGACAAATGAACTCCCTATATCCTCAGCACCCAGTACAGGAATCTCATGACTTCACCTTGATATTCTATGAAAGGCTAATTACTTTTTTTTTTTTTTACCTGAACTAAGTGTAGTAAAAGTAACAATTTCTTTTAGGATTTTTTCCCCAATTTTTTAATTTGAAATTCTCTGCATTTACATTTCAAATGTTATCTTTTTCTCACAACCTCAATCCCGCCCCCCTTCCCCTCCCATTGTCTCCATGAAGGTGCTCCCTCTCCCAACCACCCTCTCCCACCTCAGCACCTTGGCATTCCCCTACACTGGGAAAACTACTCTTCGCTGGACCAAAAGCCTTTCTTTCCATTGATGTCAGAAAATATCCTCTGCCGCATATGTACCTTGTGCCATGGGTCTCTCCATGCAAACTCATTGGTTGGTGTTTTAGCCCCTGGAGCTGTGGTGGGTTTAGATAGTTGATAATTCTGTTCTTGCATTGGGTTGTCGACCCTTTCAGCTCCCTCAGTTCTTTCTCTAGCTCCTTCATTGGAGTCCTCCTGTTCAATCTGACAGCTGCAGAGCCTCTGAAGAGGCATCCTTATCAGATTCCTGCCAGTAAGTTCTATTTAGCATCATTAATAGTTCTTGGGTTTCTTGGGCATGTATGTGTTGTATCCACAGATGAGGCATCTTTTCTCTAATCCCTGCAGATCCAACACAACAAAAACAAACTTGGCTATTAGCTTAAAATCACATCAAACTAGGTAATAATCACACATGTTCTATTTTTCTATGAGAAATTCCTAAGTCACTAATGGCTTTGTAATGTTTATTTGTAATGAGATTTATGATAAATATATTGAAATTTCTAATAGCTGTGTGAAGAAATTATGCTGGAAGTAAACATAACTCTTTTACTGTACCCGTTTTATTAATTGTTGCCCAAAAACAATTTCCAAAGTATCTTCTTAGAATTTATGAGTAGTTTGAAAAGTAGGCTTTATTATTCTGCAGTAATATATATTTTTCCATTACATATTCTCTTTATCCAAAATATTAGAAAGGCATTTTCAAATATCATTTTCTCCATGATAATCGCCAGTTCTGTTTTTCTATGGAGCACAAGTGTTTATTTTGCTTTTTCTTGTACTTTCTTAAGGACAATGATAGCTTTTGATGTTTATGACAATATGTTATAAAAGAAAAGCAATGATACATAAAGATGGTGTATCAATTACAAGTACTGAGTTTTCAAGAGATTATTCAAATCTAATACATTAAATAATGTATTCTTCAGGTAAAAGGAAAGGAACAGGAAGCTTGTTCACTGTCCCATTTCTATCAGCATGATTTGTTTTTTTTTTCTCATGTGAATTCTACAGTTCATTTTGAAGCATTCACACATGCTAGTTGATTGTGGTGGAAAACTTTATGATGGTAGAGTATTTTAGTTGAATATTTTGGATTAAAATTTTGCTTTGTTTTTTATGCTTTACTCTATTTTTGTTACTTAAGTTTTTGTTTGTTTTTTGTTTGTTTTAGACCAGGACACAGTCTATTTGAGTGTGTGTGTGTGTGTGTGTGTGTGTGTGTGTTGTTGTTGTTGTTGTTGTTGTTGTTGCTGCTGCTGCTGCTGTTTTGGTGAGGATTGATTCCAACCTGTGTATTTCTGGGCAAACACATGAGCACGTGCGCACAAGCGCACACACACATTTATGATATTTCTATAGTTAATACACACATGTATATTTATGCTATCTATGTAGCTAGTATATGTGACTGATAAGTGCCTTAAAAAGACAGAATGTGTGTTGCCTTATTTTTTTTAGAAAAAGTAAGAATGCTTAATCACCACAGACAAGAAAACTAATGAGCAAGGAGTTGTTCTCTCCACATCAATTTGTGTAACAATGATCTAATTTGTATTGGTGTTATTTTTAGCAGTATTGGTGACTCAAAGCTGCTCTATCCAAGAAGTGCTTGGGAAACTTTTTGGCATCTGACCACTGAAAACTTCAACTCATATGTTAGCAGCTTCTTTGGTCTCAAGGTGGGGAGAGGGATCATTGAGGTTTCTCATAGGTTAAATGAGAAGTTCAAGAGCTGTTGTTTTTTCCTCTACTTTGGAGTACTCATAGACAGGATTGCTGGGAAACTACATGATTTCTTACTTATCATACTTGTTCTGCTTTGAAATAGCCATGGTCATGTCTGACCCATGTAAGTGAAACACATTACTGCACTATAGCATATGTTTTCTGTCTCATGTACTATACTAATCTGTAGGATTTCTATTGACTCTATAAATAGGTAGTTAATAGATGTCCTTGTTAAGTGTTAATGGCTTCTGTAAAAAAGACTGTCTAGTCTGCCTCCATTCTCACTCCAATCCTCATCGCTCTTATTTTATTCATTGTGTTTCCTTCCATAGCTCTTGTCACTCAGAACCTGCTGGCTTCCTGTCAGCTCTCCCATAGCCTTTGCCATTCTATTCTACTGTTTGCACATTCCTTAGATACCTGAGCCACTGTTTTCTTCCTTTATTCTAGTCTCTGTTCAACTCACCTTATCAATGGAGAGTTTTCCTGACACCCCAGCTAAAGTAGTTTGCCTTCCAGTGCTTTCCAGTATACTTGGAGGTGGGGCTTTACTTTGTACACTATTATTTCCCAGTATATGGAGCATCATTTGATGTATTAGGTACAGTGCATGTTTATGGATTTCTCAGTAACTTTAGCAAATTTCTATTGTTAGTTCAGAAAAATAAACCTTAACACTTATCTTTAAAGGAACAGTTATAGACACTATATACTGACCTTCCTATTAAAAATCAAGTACTGACTAAAAAACATATACACATGGTTTTATGTAAAATTTATTTTAATGTCTGAAAAAACAGTACTGACAAAAATGTATAATTTTAAGCAAAAAATGTTTAAAATCTTTACATTTATCTTTGTTTTGCAAAATAAAGTCCTTTAAAAATAAATAAATAAAATGGAGTGAGATCCACTGGAATTGGAGTTACAGAAGGAGGTGAGCCTGTTCTGTGGGTACTGTGATGCTAACTCAGATCCATAGGAAGAGCAGCTAGTGTTCTTAAAAAAAAAAAAAAAAAAAAAAAAAAAAAAAAAAAAAAGAGAGAGTATATTATGATAACCTTTCTGGTTGTTGTGCAAAAGATCATGTTGGGCATAATGCTGGGACTCTGGCTAATTTTGTGATTTTATGACTTTTTTATGTTATTTTCTCACAGTAGGTAGGATAATATTTTAATATGATAAGTTTTGAAAAGTAAAGTAACTATATGTTTTATTAATTTGCTCCAATAAGTGCTGTTCATATTTTGTGTTATAATAGTATACCACCAGAACAATAAAAATCAAGAATTCTTGCCACCTATAAGCTGGAAAGTGAGTAAACCATTTAAGGAAATCTTCTTTTCTCCACATGTCTGCTTTGACACCCGTGGAATGAAATGTGTAGACAAATGTATTCATATGCATTCATACCTCGTATGCTACAAACACAAATCATAAGCAGCAATTTAAATTATGATTCCATATGTAAAAATAATATATATATATATATATATTTTCTAATTTTTTTAATTTTGTAATGCACAATCAGAATTTGTGATAGGTTTTAGCTTTATTTTTATTGGATTTTTTTGTATTTACATTTCAAATGTTATACTTTTTCCTGGTTTCCCTTCTGGACTCCTCCCATCTCATCCTCCTTTCTCCTGTTTTTATGAGGGTGCTCCCTTTCCCAGCCACCCACTCCCCTACCATGACCCTGGCATTCCCCTACACTGGGAAATCAAGCCTTTACATAATCAAGTCTACCCATAAAGATGCTGATACAGAACAAAAATAACACGTGGAATGCTGACAATACAACAATACTCATTGCAAAATGGTCCTTACATCAGTGACTCTTAATGTTATGTTGATGGCTGTTTTATCAAACATAGACACTTTTTTTTTTTGAAATGGGTGTTTTTATGAAGCTATCCAGAAGTTGGACAGGGCATAGAAATTAACATATAGCAATTTTGGGAAACTCACTTTCTTCTATAATCTTTAGCTGTAGTCCTGACTACAAGAGTTCATACAGTGCAAAACTATGAAATATTTAGTGTAATGTTGGATACATTATAAGGTAAGTCTAAGATCTGAATACTGATTTTGGCTGTGACACTGAGCAACTGAATTAAAGTTTCCAACTCCTATTCTAAATTTAAACACCAAAGTTGAAATTTTATGTCCTTTTCAGCTCTGTCTAGAAGTGGGTAACATCTACTATAACAAGAAGCTGTACAAATGAAAAAACAAAGTAGGGAACTAGAGAGATGGTTCAGTATTTAATAAAACACTTGTTCATCTTTCAGAGAACCTGGTTTTGCTGACCAAAACCAATGTGGTGGTTCATACTGGTCTATAACTCCATTGCAGAAAATTTGATATCCATTTGTTATTTATATAAACCTCAGGTCAATGTCCAGGAAAAAACAAACATACATATACAAAAGAATATGCATTTGTTAATGAAATATGTTTCATTTAATTCCCTTTACACCCTCTTTCACTCCCTTTTGTAGACTTTCTTCTTATTTACCCTTTTTATTCTTTATAAGCCAATTAGTCCTATGCTAGCTAATATCTATAGATATATCTACAGTATCAATGTTTTCTCTAACCTACATTTAAGTGTTTAGGGTCTTTTTTATCTCTCTTAAAAATTTTAAATGTCATTGTGAAATAAGTTACACTAACTTAGCTTGTACTTGAGTTTCACAGTCTGGGTTTTACATTATACATCTTATCATGTTTGCCCTTTGTATTTATTAACTATGCTCTCACTAATAATTGGACCTAAAGACCTTAAAAACACACAAAAAGAGGTTTTAAGCTATATATTTTCCAAGACAATTTGGAAAATAGTCAACTGGTTAGTTATCTCATACCACTAATAAAATATATTAAAATATTAATAAATTTGATATAATTTTCATGAGATTATTTAAATAAAAATGGCCTACATTTTATGCTTTAGACTCATTCAAGATATTTTAGAAGGGACTATATTAATATAGGGGTAAAATAGACAGTATAGACCAGTCCCCTGTAAAGGAGGAATTGAAGGAACATATGTTGTGAAAAGGTTATAAATTATTTGTTTGAAATACTTAAGAAAAGAAACAATCTTCCTTATCCATGGTATAGAAAAAATGAAGACATTAATTACATATATATATATATATATATATATATATATATGTATGAATTTTAAAGGCGAGTTGATCAAATTTTGGTAATGATACATAATTGACAGAATAATAACAAATGAATGACCAATTCATAACTAATGTCTATACAAAAATAAATACAAAGTTATATGAAAAAATATCACTTTTCTTTCGTATAAACATAGAACTGCTTTTTGCTTTTATGTTTCTAAAAGATTCAACATACTTATTGATAATAACTCATGAAATATTAAGTACAATTAATGTACTCAAAAATAACTGAAGTCACACCTATTGTGAGACTTTCTCAAATTTAAACTAGGCATTCAATATATTCCTGAGTTTCTTGGGAAATCTTCTAATGTCTGTTAGAAAAGTTAATAATTTCTTTTTGTGTGTTCATTAACACTTTATGCCTTTCCAGGAAGCTTTCTGGGCAAATATTATAAGCATATCCAGTATTGTTGCTATGTAAATCATATCAAGTGCCTTCCTAAGGACATCTTCAACGTAGGCTGACACTAACCTACAGTTGTAAAAACATATAGCTTAATTGTATGTATAAAATTTCTCTATGATTAACCATGAAACCTTAATTTCTAATTCAAAACAATTAGTATCAACAACATCAATTCTGTGAAATTATACTATTATACCACCCCAAATTCTATTCATCTATCTATCATGATTATTTTTTTTATGATTGACATATATCTAATTTTGTCCTGATTGCATAGCAGTTCTATCTTGACTAAGCATAAGCTATTTTAGAATTTGAGATAGAATAACTGGACTGTAAAAAGTTAATTTAACTATATAATTCATTTGGAAAAAGAGTCTTGTTTTCTTTTTTTAAATTAGATACTCTCTTTATTTACATTTGAAATGTTATTCCCTTTGCCCATCCTGCTTCACTTCCCCTTCCCCTCCACTTGTCTTCAAGAAGGTGCACTAGCTCCCAATCACATCCTCCACCCCATTGCCTACTCATTCCCCTACACTGGGAAAATACACCCTCCCTGGACTGAAGGCCTCTTCTCATATTGATGCCAGACACTGCTATCTTCAGCTACATATGCAACTGGAGCAATGTGCATCTGAATGCGTGCTCCATGGTTGGTGATCTAGTCCATGGGAGCTGTGGAGGATTTGGTTGATTGACAATGTTATCCTTCCCAGAAGCACAAAAAAAGGAAGGCCAAATGTTGAAACCTCAGTCCTTCTTAGAAGGGAGAACAAAACACTCACCACAGGAGGAGGTACAGGATGAAGTGGGAGAGCAGGAATTGGGGAGAGGCTCTTTCAGGGGCTGCTTCACCTGGTAATCCACTCCATATGCAGTCACCAGGCCCAGACACTATCCCTGAGGCTTGTAGGTGCTTGCTGGCAGGAAACAGATAGGGGCACCTCTTCAGGGATTCTGCCAGAATTATGCAGCTGAGCAAGCTTGCAGCTAACCATCAGACTGAGTTCAGGGACATTGGGGAGGGTGCTGGGATGTGTGTGGGGGGGGAATGAAGGAGCTAAAGGTTTTGTTTTCTAATAGCTTAACATATTCAGTAGGGCAGGGACTGGTTGGGGGTCAGAGCACCCTCTCAGAGGCAAAGGAGAGAGAGGAAGAATGGATGAGAAACTGTGGGATGGGGTACTTGGAGAAGGAGAAACATAAATAAATAGAATAAGGGGGAGGGAGGGAGGGGGAGAGAAAGAGAGGGAGAGAGAAGGAGGGAGAGAGAGAAGAAGGAGGAGGAGGAGGAGGAGGAGGAGGAGGAGGAGGAGGAAAAACTGGTATTTGAATGCTGTTCCACATATATGACTGTTCCTGATACTTCTGTAGAATAATTTACAATTTATCATATAGATTATATAGATTTTTAACCTTTTTTTAATTGGATAGTGTACTGGCTGGTTTTCTGTCTACTTGACACAAGATGGAGTTATCGAAGAGAAAGGAGGAAATGTCTTCATGAGATCCAGCTTTAAGGCTTTTTCTCAATGAGTGATTAAGGGGCGATGGCCCAACCCATTGCATCTGGTGCTATCCAGGTTCTGGTGGTCCTGGGTTCTATAAAGAAGCAAGTTGAGCAAGCCAGGAGAAGCAGCCCGTAAGCAACATCTCTCCATGGCCTATGCATAAGCTCCTGCTTCCTGACCTGCTTGAGTTCCAGTCCTGACTTCCTTTGGTGATCAACTGCAATGTGGAAGTCTAAGCTGAATAAACCTTTTTCTTGCCAACTTGTTTCTTGGTTATGATGTTTTGTGCAGAAATTGAAACCCTAAGGCGAATAGTTTATGTGTTTACATTTCAAATGTCATCCACTTTCTCAGTTACCCCTTTTCGAATTACCCTCCCCCAGCATCTATGAGGATGCTCCCCCCACCCACTCCCATCTAAAAGCCCTGGCATTCCCCTACACTGGGGAAACTAGACTTTATAGGACCAAGGGTTTCTCCTTTTATTGATGCTATACAAGGCCATCCTCTGTTATGTATGTGGCTGGAGCCATGGATCACTACATGTGTACTCTTTTCTTGGTGTTTTAGTTCCTGCGAGCTCTGGAGAGTCTGGTTGGTTGGTATTCTGGTTCTTCCTATGAGGATACAAACACCTTCAGCTCCTTCAGTCCTTTCTCTAACTTGTCTATTGGGTTCTCTATGTTCAGTGCAATGGTTAGCTGCAAGCATCCTCATTTGTAGCAGTAAGGCTTGAGCAAAGCTTCTCAGGAGACATCCATATTAGGCTTCTGTCAGTAAGTACTTCTTGGCATCTGCAATAGTGAGTGGGTTTGGTGGCTGCATATGGGATGGATCCCCAGATGGAGCAGTCTCTGGATGGCCATTCCTTTAGTCTCTGCTTTGCTCTTTTTCTCTGTATTTCCTCCTTGAGGATTTTGTTCTTCCATTCTATGAAGGGCTTCCTTCCACATTTTGGTCTTCCTTTTTCTTTAGCATCCTATGGCCTGTGAATTATATATTAGGCATTCCAAACTTTTGGGCTAATATACACTTATCAGTGAGTGTATCACATTTGCATTCTTCTGTGTCTGGGTTACAACACTGAGAATGATAATTTTTTAGTTCCATTCATTTTCCTAAGAAAACAGGGAAGAGCTTCAAACTCATAGGCACAGGGGAAATTTTCCTGAACAGAACACTATGTTTATGCTCTAAGATTAAAAAATCGACAAATAAGACCTCATACAATTGCAAATCTTCTATAAAGCAAAGAACACTGTCAAGAGGACTAAATGGCAACCAACAGATTAGGAAATGATCTGTGCAAAACCTACATCTGATAGAGGGCTAATATCTAATATAAACAAAGAACTCAAGAAGTTAGCTCAGAGAACCTAATAATCCTATTAAAAAATGGGGACAGACTTGACTAAAGAATTCTCAACGGAGGAATAACAAATGGTCACAAAGGACCTAAGGAAATGTTCAACATCTTCAGTTATCAGGGAGATGCAAATCAAAACAACAATGAGATTCTGGGTTATATGTCTAGGAGTGGAGTAGCTGGGTCCTCAGGTAGTACTATGTCCAAATTTTTGAGGAACTGCTAGACTGATTTCCAGAGTGATTGTACCAGCTTACAACCTCACCAAGAGTGAAGGAGCTTTCTCTTTCTCCACATCCTTGCCAGAATCTGTTGTCATTTGAATTTTTGGTCTTAGCCATTCTGATTGGTGTGAGGTGGAATCTCAGGGTTGTTTTGATTTGCATTTTTTGATTAATAGGGATGTTGAGCATTTCCTTAGGTGCTTCTCAGCCATTTGATGTTCCTCAGCTGAGAATTCTTTGTTTAGCTCTGTACCCTATTTTTAAATAGGATTGTTTGATTCTCTGTAGTTAAACTACTTGAATTTTTTGTATATACTGGATATTAGCCCTCATTCAGATGTGGGGTTAGTAAAAATTCTTTTCCAGTCTGTTGGCTGCCCATTTGTTTTCTTGACAGTGTTCTTAGCCTCACAGAAACTTTGAAATTTCATGAGGTCCCATTTGTCGATTCTTGATCTTAAAGAATAGGCCATTGGTGTTTTGTTCAGGAAATTTTTTCTTGTACCTATATGTTCTAAGCTTTTCCCCACTTTCTCTTCTAATAGTTTCTGTGTACCTGGTTTTATGTGGAAATCTTTGAGCCACTTGGACTTGAGCTTTGTACAAAGAGATAAGAAAAGATTGATTTTCATTCTTCTGCATGCTGACTGCTACTTGAACCACCACCATTTTTAAGAGGCTGACCTTTTTTAATTTCAGATTTCTCTGTTTATTAGCACAGATTATTTGTAGTCCCATTTATTTTATTAATTAATTATGGACATATTGATATTTATGATCGACATGACATTTTCTCTTCAATATCTTGTATTGTGTAGGTGATCCTTGCACCTGTTGTTTCTGTTTATTTCCATGCATTTTACATCCTTGGGGCTTCCTCATTTTGTGTTTTATTTATTTTTTTCTATTTCAATTTTTTAGGTATGAAACAGTTTTCTTTATTTATTCATTTATTTCCTTTGCTTGTTTAATATTACTTTCTTTTTTTTGCATTTCATATTATCTTTAAAGGCCTGTGTGATCTTGACAATATTGGATTTAAAGGTTTTTTTCTGTGCTTCTGTTGTGTTAGTATATACAGGACAGGCTGCAATAAGTTAGGTGTGCTCTGAAGAAATCATTTTTCCTTGGTTTTGGTTAATTTTATTCTTTGGCAGCCCTTAGCCATCTGGCTTGCTTTAGTCCCCTGAATGTTAATGTTGTAGTTGGTATCAGGAGGTGGCCCTACCTCAATGATCCTGATGTGGCAGGCCTCGAATGGGTATCCCAGACCTGTTTGCTTCTGGATGTGCAAAACTGATGAAGGTGTGCATACATAGAGGTGGTGGGATAATGGAAGTCCATCAGAGATAACAGGAATTTCAGGGCAGCTCAGAGTGTCCCAGAGGACTCAGAGCATAGGAAGACAGCTATGGGAAGCAAATCTCCTATTTCCATTAAAACGATAATAAGCTGGAGATTTGAGCTCACAGTAAAAAAGTGCCTTGAGACTCAGAATAGAGTTGGATTTTTTGGCTTAAAATAATATTGGAAATGCTAAAGACTGTGGGGTTATTTGATGTTATTATATTCTGTGTATTTTGGAGAAGGACAAGGCCATGAACCTCTGGGGACAAAAGCAAGAAGAGCTTAAAAGTGGGGAACTTAATGTAAGTATGATAGAGGACAGGACTGGCATGGTTCTGGTTATGCTAATTGTCAGTTTGCCAGTAATTACGGTGGATATAATTATTTAGATTAGGTTAGCACCTAAGGATAGTTCAAAGAGATTATATCAGTTCATTTAATTGAGACATGAATAATTGCCTTAAAATCATTCTGGGAACAGGGGTTTTAGAATGACAAGGCAAAATTGTACTGAGTTCTAAACTAGGACTTAGTTCTCTGCTTTCTGATAGAAGATGTAATGTAACCAATACTTCACGTGTCTCCTGCCAGTCTTTCTGTAGTGTGTGATACTCTGGAACTAACCTAAAATAAACATTTCTTTCTTAAATTATTTTAATCAGATATTTCCCCTTGCAACAAAGACATAATATGCACATGTGTTAGAGAAGACACACAGCCTATTTTTTATTTTTATTTTTATTGGATATTTTCTGTATTTACATTTGAAATGTTATCTCCTTTTCCCCTACTCCTATCCCCCTTTCCCTTCCATTTGTTTTTATGAAGGTGCTTTCTCTCCCAAAGACCCTTTCCACCTCAGTGCCTTGGAATATCTCTACACTGGGAAAATGCACTGTCACTGGACCAAAGTTCTCTTTCCCATTGGGCCTAGAAAATTCTATCCTCTGCTACCTATGCAACTGGAGCCATGGGTATCTCCATGTGTACTCATTGGTTGGACATCCAATATTTTCAGATTAGATAAAAGTGTTTAAGTTATTAGTTTCAGAGGATTAAAAACATATTATGATTCTGGTGTATATAGCACAGCTTAGAATAAAATGCTATTTAAATAAAGTATGACAATGTTACACATTGAGACCTTTTTGCTTTCTAAATTTTCTCAACATTCTTTTTATTTTAAAATTAATTTTCAAAATGTGAATGGTAATTCACTTTTAGTGTTAGGTCACTTTGTGCGAGCTGACGCCCCCTGTCTCTCTCCCTCCCTCCCCCCCCCCTCTCTCTCTCTCTTTCTCTCTCTCTTTCTCTTTATCACTCTCTACCTCATACACACACACAAACAGACACAGATCCCTCTACACACATACACACACACACATACAAATAATCCAAGATAAGTGAGGATCATTTCCTCTCTCAATGTTTTCCATCTAGTAAAACTAAGATTTTCATCATCGACAGAACCAAATACGAATGTTGTATGCTCTCATGCTGACCTTCCTAAAAGTTATGAGTGATCTCTATCCACAAGGGTGGGAGACCACACTTAAGCTTATTTCTTTTGGTATGGTTATGGAAGAAATGTAGGCTTATCCTAATGAAAGGAAAGCACAATGTGTCAGTTTTTCTATTGCCATACAAATCTTGTTTCTACCTCATCTCTAATGCAAAATTTTTAAGAATCTTTAGTCAATGAATTGAACACCACATCATAAATCTTTTTAACTTTGGACAAGTAAATATTATTTTAGTTTTTTTCCCTATCTCATTAATATCTGCAGAAATTCTTTAAACTGTCTTCCTTATGCAAATCATTCCAAACCATTGTCTGTAAATATATCCTCCTAATGAGAACTCTCCCAGAATTAAATGTTACCTGGGATTAGTGAAAAGATAACTGTAAGTACTATATACCTTATAATAAAAATCTTAAAGGTTAATTATTTCTACATTTAACAATAATTAAACAAATATATTATATTGTTTTGACCTATTTCCAGGATAAGTTTATAGCTTAGAGTCCTTGAATACTAGGCTCCCTTACTTTCCAGGTATCAGAAAAACTGATCGCTATGAATATAGGCCATGTGAGATTGAGTACTTGAATTGTTCATTCTTGAGAACATAATATATACATCCAGTAGAAACAGGAATAAATGGGTGCATCTCAAATTAATATAACAGCAAATGATTAAACTCCTGAGAGTTCTTACTGATTCTATCAAGGACTCAAATCTAATTTATTAATATAGGACCTCATTTACATTTACTTGGGTGTAAAAAATTCTATGAAACTTGCTATTGAATCATTAGAAGACTGACAATACAAAACAAGAACTTTATAGTGCTTAGTGTATGAGCTGAAAGCTATAACTTTTTATTTCAATTAATCTAAAGACCATTATATCAAAGTAATTTTGTTTTTTTTTTTTTGTTGTTGTTTTTGTTTTTGTTTTGTTTTGATACAACTTTATCTTAAAAAGAGAGATACATGTACAGGTTTTAAAAAGAATTTTGGCATAAAATTATATGAATATATTTTTTCAGTACTTAATTCTTTTAGAGGTTTGATAGCATGCATTGAAATCTTACTAGTTACCATAGGCATAAAATATATGTAGAACAGAATGTAACATGGAAACAGTCAGAGTTTTCTTGCTGTGTATAGATTAAACAAAATTATTTTTGAATAACAAAAATTGCCACAAGGTTATATTTTTAACTCTAAGCAGCTATTCTGGTTCTGTTTGAAAATCTTAATCCACTGATGTTGTTTTAATTAAGTTTACTCCTATGTCTAAGAGTAGGTTAGACACATTGATCTTCAGATTGAACTGAACTTTTTCTTATTTTTAAGGAGTTCTAGAAAAATCCTTTGCCAAGTGGTTCGGTTTTCTGTTAAAAAGTTTCTGAGGTATTGGTAGGATGCTTCCCTTAATACCCTCCCTCTATTTTCCAGATTTTATCGTCGGATTTCAAGCCAACAAAGGGATCAAGATCTGTGAATGTTTAGGTTAAAATTGCCAAATGACTTTCTTCTGAGGAACTAATATACAGAGAAGCAATAACCAATCTGCTCTCTTCATTAATCACATAGTCTCTCTTCCATGTGTAATAACCAAACTAAATCAGAAATAAAAAGTACACCAACCACCCCAAAGTAGCAAAGACCTGAATACATACATACATACACACACACACACACACACACACACACACACACACACACACACACACACACACATATATATATATATATATATATATATATATATATACACAAAATATTTACTTAACTTTGAAAAAAATGAGTATCTGTAACACAGACTATATGTATATGTATGTATATGATTTCTATGTCTATGTGTTTGTGCACATGTGTATATTGCATATTGTATACACACACACACACACACACACACTTTTACTTCCTGTTTGGAACTAAGTGAAGACACTCAAAGATTTCTCACTATCCCACCAAGGTGGATTTTATTATTATTATTAGCTCTCTTGCAGCTTTCTCATTTTAACAATCTCTAACTAAGGCACTCTGGAAGCCTTCCCTTTGTTTTCAAGACACAGCACTCCTATTTCACTGTCTTAGAATCTTTATGAAAAGGAAAATGCCAATATTTTGGGCTACAGTAGGCTTTATGTTGTTCCTTGTAGTCATTTGCTTTGGGGTTTATGGCAATATTCTAGCACTCTCTTAGACAGAAATATTGCAACAGCCACCTAAATATAAGGGATGTTTGGGATAGGTGAACTCTCTCCCTTTCTAGGCAGAAGATGCTAAACTATATTTGGAATGGTATTCTTCTTCATGTAACATTTAAGTGTTTATTCGCAGTTGTCAGAAGACCTAGCAATTAACAGTAAAACTGAAGTAAGTGCCACTAATCTTTAATGCCTTCATGATTCGTTTTAGAGCAATGACTTAGTGTAGTTTATATGACTTCTTCATTCTTTACATGAGCTCTTAAATATTTCCTTTAGTTTGGAAAATAATGAGTCTCTGAAACACTCACCTTCAAAGATTGCATTAGAGAACATAGAAGAAAAAGCAGTTACCAAATGCTGCCTGTTACAGTGGAGACCACACCTCACTCTAACTTCCTTCCTACCCTCCTAATTTTCAGACAGCCCTCTCTTTTGGAGCTCAGATTTTTATTTTACTAAAGTATTATATAATGAACTTTGATTCTACGGTTGGAGAAAAAGAACTAGGTCTCCGTTTTTTACTGGGTGGTATGCTGTCCTTGCTTCCAGAAATGAGAAAATTTTCCGACAGATTTGGACAGATATAAGAAAGAAAATATCAGAAGAAACAACCAATTTGGACAAATTTGTTCTTAATTGTCAATGCCAGATTTTTGAATACACTCATTGATTGCATATTTATGTTCTTTTAGAATCACATGCTGATTAATCGGTTTAGTTTTTTATTTATTTTGTATAGATAATTTTATTTTATTTTTTATATTTCAAATGTTATTCCCCTTCCTGGTTGTCCCTTCACAAAACTCCTATCTCATCTTCTCTCCCCTGTTTTCATGAGGATGCTTCCTCCCCCACCTACCCATAATTGTTATATACTTTTAGCATTTGATAAAATATACCTTCTTGACCTTTTTCTTTCAGTTTCAATTTGAAATTGACTTTAATGATTTTTACACATAAAACATATTTGGCTATTTACTATCCTTTACAAATGTTTATTTATACTTTTGTCTTTTTATATTTATACTTTTATTGCAAAATAAATCTCATGATCCCGTATATTTCTGCAGTGCAACATCTCATAATTGTTGTCTGTATGACATAACTGACAAAAGTTAATTCAAATCAATATAATCCCCTTATTTGATATGATATTAAAAGTAATCTAATATTTTCTCCCTCCCATAGGAAGCACATTTCTCTGGGCACAGACAAAACTGGGCTCTTCATTTGTGAAGTATGAATCAGTATGTCATTCAGAGATAAAATACCGAATGGCTTCTAATGAAATACATTATAGTCTTATTACACCTACTCAGTAAGGCCTCAATATAATATGAAAGTAGAAATAGTAGCATGATAAAGATGTTCCAAGAAAAAAAGTGGTGTCTACACATTTACACAAAACAAATTTAGGAAAGTCAGAACTTTTTTTATTCTGGAAATCTCATGTGTATTTAAATAATGAAGAGTTTAATTTCAGTATAATTGTCACTACAAATATGCCCAGTGTTCTAGATGACTCTTAAAGTAGTTTATTTTTCACTAAAAAGGTTTACTAACAATACACAGCTTCACAGAGCTTTCAAAAGAGGAGCAAATATGGACCAGAAATGAGAAGTCTCACTGAAGTTTACCATATCACAATAGTATAGCCTGTTTTACCTATTCTCTTTCTTTCCAACATGTGCTCAGTATAACAACATAAACAATATTCCAGATCCATAGTGTCTATGTAAAATGGCACATTTTGTACTTTACATTTTAAAAGAGAAATGGATTATTTTTGTTTGCAATTCCAAGTTACAGTCTACTATGGAGAAGAAGTCACAACAGTAGAAGCTTGAGCTTGCTGGTCATGTCACATGCACATTAAATCATAGAAAGATATACATGCTTGATGCTTAAGTATGCACAGCTCAGGTGCTCTCTTATCCTGATCTCAAAGAGGAACGCCCTCCACACACACACACACACACACACACACACACACACACACTCACACACACAAACTTAGGGCTTGGTGATGGATCTTTCTACATTAATGAAATAATTAAGTCAATTTCTCACAGCCTATGTGATACAACATAGTGTAGATAACCCTTCATTGAGGATCTATTCTTAGACAACTCTAGACTTTCTCAAGTTAAAAATAAAAGATAAACATTATATGCTTATATAGACTATTTCAAGGAAGAGAAAATTGGGAAGATCTTAGCATAACCAACATTGAAGACTTTGTCAAATATTCAAAGTAGCATTCAGTAGTGTGTACTCTTATAATGCTATCCAAAATTATTTAAAATTATAACCTGAGTCTCGAATCCTTTAAATTAATTAATTAATTATATTTATGATTTGAAATGTTTTAATTTCAATATTTTAACTCCCTCTCCTCAAAGCTCAGAAACACACTCAGGAAAAGAGGTAGAAGAAACGTAATAGCTGGATGGGATGGAGGACACCAAGACAAAAAGGCTCTGTAACTCATGATGAACAAAGTTCGAACTCACAGAGACTGAAGTGGCAGTCATAGGGCCTGCATGGTTCTGTACCAGGTCCTCTGCCTTTACAGTCTGCATTCCAGTTTGATGTTTTTGTACAATTCCTGTGAGTGCAGAAGAGTGCATGTCTGATACTTGTACTCTCTTTTGCATTTCTTCTTCTTCTTCTTCTTCTTCTCCTTCTTCTCCTTCTTCTTCTTCTTCTTCTTCTTCTTCTTCTTCTTCTTCTTCTTCTTCTTCTTCTTCTTCTTCTTCTTCTTCTTCTTCTTCTTCTTCTTCTTCTTCTTCTTCTTCTTCTTCTTCTTCTTCTTCTTCTTCTTCTTCTTCTTCTTCTTCTTCTTCTTCTTCTTCTTCTTCTTCTCCTCCTCCTCCTCCTTCTCTTCCTCCTCCTCCTCCTCCTCCTCCTCTTCCTCCTCCTCCTCCTCCTTCTTCTTCTTCTTCTTCTTCTCCTTTTGTTGATTTGTCCACAATTGATGTGATAGCTTTTATTTTATCTTATTGCCTTTTAATTTGATATATTTAAAATGTAAATGAATGAATGAATAAACACATACATAGCCAATAAGATATTGGTTAAAAATTGAATTGTCTTTGTACCTGCAATAGACTGACACTTGTTATATCAGTGACTCCAGGACAGATTCTTTCAGTAGTAGTTGATCATTAATTAATGACATTCATCATTTGTGTGTGAGGTGTGTGTGTGTGTGTGTATGTGTGTGTGTATGTATGTGTGTGTGTGTGTGTGTGTGTGTGTGTGTGTGTGTGTGTGCGCTTTTATTTGGTTAGAGTTTGATGGAGTAATTTTGATTTTGTTTCTGATTTGAATATTGTATTTGAGTTCATGATTTTGTTGTTGTTGTTGTTGTTGCTGTTGTTGTAGTATTAAGTTGTTAATTTGATTTTAAGAGATAACTTAAATTTAGATTGGTACAAGGAAGCCAGGATGAAAGAAGATGAGAGGGAGGTCAATGAATATGATTTTTTTTACTTTAAAATAATGAATTACAAGGGCTGGATAGATGACTTAACAATTGCAAGTACTTGATGTTCTTGTAGAGAATCCATGTTTAACCCAGAGCCCACATGGTAGATAATAGCTGCCCATAACTCCAGTTATAGGAAATTTAAAACTATAAGAAAAATAGTGAATAAGAAATTGTAAGCAAATAATGAATAAACATACTTATAAACAAAGCACTATACATATAATATCAAAATATGCAATAATAAAAACATTCTAAGCTATAAAATGTTGTATAAACAGATATATTTAATGATATAGGTTGATTTCTACCTTTTTGCAGCTCAAGAATAAATATATTGAGTTAAATGAGCACATTGCATTTTATGAGAAAATTTGATTTCCTTTTGTCTTAATTGTAAGAATTTATATAATGAAACTACTAAATGTTTAAGATCTAGCTCTTGAAGCTAAAATAAAGTTGTAAAAAAAAAGAAAAACAAAAGAAGAGTGTATAAAATTAAGACAAATTTTCTGAGAAACATAATAATAAAGCAGAATGTGTTATATTAAAAAAAAGAAGCTATGCAGTAAAACTGTAAATGAATAATCTCTCTTGCTCTTAGAAGAAAGAACTGTCTTCAAAGTAACTTTTAAGACTCTACTCAAGGCTGTGAATGTTTTGATTTATATTGACATTAAGCAATTAAATGAAGTAGACAGTCTTCATAAACTGAAGTATTAACTGCCCCTTCTTCCTAAATAAGGTATATTTTTGTTTGGATACTTAATGAAATTAAGACAAAGTGTCACTCATTGTTTATGCTAATAGAATTAGGATGGTCCTGAATTTCTTTCTCCTCTTACTGAGTATGTATTATAGGTCTTTAACTAAGATACCTTGTCAGTCAATAATGAAGATATCTCAATGTCTTGCAGGTTTGGATATTCATATATTTTGAGTATAGTTTAAAGTACTTTGTGCTGGAGTGCTTTATACTTTACTCTCAAAGGGGCTCATTAGTAAGTAAAGTGAACAATTGATATGGTATAAATTCATTTCCCTAAAATCACCTCAATTAATTATATTTATTTTTGGGTTTAGGAAGAAAGCTCAGATGACATTGTGCTTGCTATACAAGTGTGAAATCATAAGTTTGATTTACACAGACAATATAAACATTCTTAGTCTTCTGATATGTGCTTATTAGGCTAATGAAAATTCTACAGGAGGCAGAGACAAGCTTTCTCAGAGGATCTCTAGCCATCCAATTGGGCAGATTGGCAATTTCCAGACCAGTGAGTGACTTTGACCCTGTCTAAATCAAGAAATAAATAGAATTGAGGGAAGAATATCCAAAATTGTTGTTTGGCCTGCACAAATATACACACATACAAACCCATGCAACTGCATGTATACATATGCCTTTTTATACACACACACACACACACACACAAATACAATTTCTCCTCCCTTTATTACTTTCTATCACCTTGAAAACATTGCTGGACTATTTCAACTAAAAGGAGGAGACTCATATTTTCAGAAGATTTTTGTCAGTAATGGTAGGACAGCCACTGCGGAGCAGTGGTCACTGCAGAGTGATCCAGTTTATTTCATGAAGTGTTTAAACACAGAGCAGCATCCTGGTCTTCTCCCTCTTTTAGTCTGTTCATCCTATGAAATTTTAACAGTCACATACAGAGTGAGTACCTCAGTTAACAACCATTTTAAACACTATGACTGACCTTAGGCTATTCCTCAGTTACTGAGTTGATTCTTAATTAAACCAAAACAATTGAAATTGACTGTCATACATCCAAGTTTCTATAAAATTGGCTTCCTACACTTCTAAATCTTGGCTATTGCAAAAGCTAAACTAAAATAAACCCCAATTTTACTGACATCTAACAGTGCTCAGAACAGAACTCAGGATTGGGTCTTAGTTATTCCAAATCTCACAGAATGGTTCTCATTGATCAAATATTCACTGATTTCTTTTTTTAATCATTACTTAAATGGTGATCCTCATAGACTACCTTCTCTTTGAAAACACTGTGAGCACATGAGCACACTTCTGGAAGCAGAGTATGTTTTAGAAACCAAAGAAACTGATATAGAAGCCCCAACAGGATCACAATAGAAAGCAGTCAGTTGACATTTAGGAAAGCTATCTTAGAAAATTCTCCCTTTGAAGTTGTCTGCTCAATAAAGTCACTTTCCTGCTAAGAACATCCCATGACACTGTCACAACTATCTACTGAAACAAAAACTCTGAGTAGGTCCACCATCTTCCCTTCTCTCTGTCTACATAATCCTTCGCACCTGATAAAAGAAAGAATGCCTGTGGTTGTGTGCTTGATGAAATGCACAAAAAATGTGTATCCAGTCACCTTTGTGTTTCTAAATTAAAAGAAATATCCAGATGTTCTCTCTATAGCAATGCAATACATGTTTAATAAACAATGTTTCCCTCTTATTTTTTTTACCTACCAGGTCAAAATTTTTATAAAAGGTGAATAAATTTTATGCATAAGCATTGTTGCTTACACATTCATTGAATCACATTTACTAAAATGCATTACTGTTCTCTGTAAGATTCTTTAAATATTTTATACATCTCTTGTGATATCAAACATAATATTTTGAATTTGTTATTGTCTCACACTAAATAAACACTAGAGAAATGCTTAAATAAGTGATATTATTAATAAACCTCTGCATTTTACCAAGATGACCTTTTTTCAAGAATCTCTGTAGATAATTATTTATTATCTTTCCAAGTTCATATTTTATCCCTTTACAATGTTATATATTAATTATAATATAAGTGAGAATGTCATTAACATTTTGTGCATTATATATTTTAAAACTATTAATTTATTTTGGCTTTATTGTTATTCACAGTGAAATTTTTCTTTCTATAATATGGAAATATTTTTTGAGCTAAAAAAATTTCTGTCTTCAATTTCATTTCTTCAACACATGTACACAAACTTTATATGTAACTTCTGTTTTATCACACAGGATATTAAAATGTGTGAGAATAATATTCCAGATTTAATTACATCAGCAATGTTAATACTTCATCAAGGGTGTACTTAATTAAAATTTCTTTTTATTCATTTCTCTGAAAGTACAAGCTGATGAAGAATTCAGTGAGGATTGTTACAGCTTTCAGACTGTGTGCTGGTTCATATCAATGCGGAGAAAGCTTCACTTACAATTAATTTTAAGTCATTAGTGAAAGCAAACAGAAAGACAAAAGCAGTCCTTTTGGGTTATGTAGTAAAACGGCTGTGTTTCAAAGAAGTATTAAAATAGTTTAAGCAGTACTCTCAGGGATGCACAGAGTCAGATTAAAATTTCATGTTTTATTCCTATTCAGATAATTATGTGTGTCAGAAAAGTTTTTGTTTTTCTCAACCATATGACTTTATTTAAAATGGTGACCACATGCCACATCCTTAATTTTATCTTTTGTTGGAGTGAGGTTACTCTTCTCTGAAGTTTTATCATCAGAGTGGAAGCTATAGACTTAATTAAGATCTTTTCTCTAAGGCTCATATTTAAGATTATTTTAGTTCTACTGTATATGAGATAATTTACTATTTTAAATCATAATTATCTGCTAAGTTTATAGTTCCAATTTTTTTGGGTCCAACTGTCTATAATACCTCTTACAAGGCAGACAGCTGCAAGGTCTTTAGATATTTAGGTATTTCTCTTGTAAAATCTTTAAAATGAACCCATCATTGAACCAAAATAAAGTATAAATATCTTTACATCATATGCTATATATTACAAGATATGTTACCTATCTTCAGCATATTTAAGATTATGAACAAACATGTGGTATATTTATAAACTGTATAACACACCATGTTAACATTTCCATATCTAACATCTACTGTCTCAAAAATTGTATTTAAGAGGATTTGACCTATTTTTTTTTTACTTTGCTTATGAGCCATAAGTCTCCTTGTTATCAATTTCTGTGAACTGAGGTGAGGGACAGACAGAATAATAGTTGTCTTAGCCCACTCTAAGATTTGTTGGGATTCACTGTCTTCTATATTATCAAACAATACACTTGGTAAATGGTAAAGGATATTATAGCTAAGGTTTTAACTAAACATTTACCAATACCAGCAGACATATAGAAGTTAGTATAGCCTTCAGTAACCCTACATTAATAATGGGACTTCACCATTCTTCTTTCACCAAGGGACATATCATTGACTCAAAAAAAAAAAAAAAAAAACAGAAAAATAATGAAATCAACCAAAATTATGAATCAAAAGGACATGACATATATCTATAGAACAATTCATCAGAACACACAAGAATACACCTCCTTCTCAGTACTACCTAAACCTTCTCCAAAATAGACCACATAGTGAGTCACAAAGCAAACCTCAACAGATACAAGATAATTGAAATAACTCTTTGTTTGGGTCAAAGATGGAGTACAATAACAACCATCTGTACTTAGTGATCACTGTGCAAAAGAAACAAAATGAAGAAAAAATTAAATATTTTCTAGAATTCAATGAAAATAAAGGCACAATGTATGCAAATGTATGTGAGGCAATTAAAGGAGAGCTAAGAGAAAAATTCAGAGCACTGTGTGCCTTCTTAATGAAATTGAAGAGAATTTACACTAGCCATTTTAAAGCATACCTGAAACATCTAGAAATACAGCCGGCATACTTAAATAAGTAGATTGAAATAATCAAAGTCATGGCTGAAATTACTAAATCAGAAACAAGTAGAACAAAACAAAGAATTAACAAAACCAATGGCTTGTTTTTGAATAAAATCAATGAGGTAGACAAACCATTAGTGAAATTTAGTAAAAGGCACAGGGATAGTATCCACATGAACAGTAAGACATGAAAAGAAAGACATTACAAAAAACAATGAGGGACTCCAAAGAATTATTAGGTCAAACTTATAGATAGATATTATTTACAAGTGTTAAATAATATATAGATAAACTGGTTAAATAGTCCTATATGTCCTAATAAAATACAAGCAGGTATTAAAATGCTCCCAACAAACATCCCAGGAAAAAAATTGAAAGATAAAAAAGGATCATTTCCTTACATGTTCCAAAAGCCTTTGGCAAAATTCAGAAACCCTTCCTGTTAAAGGTATTGGATATATCAGGAATACAAGGTATATATATATATATATATACAAACATACATAAAATAAAGGCAATATATATATCAAGTTGTTTGTCAACATCAAATTAAGTAAAAGTAAACTTAAAGCAATTCCACTAACTTCAAAGACAATTTTTTTCAATTCTTTATGTATCCAAATAGAAGTTTTAACTAGAGTAATAACTAAAGGACTTCAAAGGGATATGAATTCTAAAGAAAGAAGTCAAAAGTATTTCTATGGGTAAATACTATGATTGGATACATAAGTGACCCCTAAACTTCTACTAGGGAACCCTACAGCTGATAAATTCAGCAATGTGGCTGGATCCAAAATTAACTAACAAAAAAAATCAGCCTATCTTTACACAAATGAAGAAAACAGGATGGAGGATGGGTTAGGAAGTATGAGTGTGAGACTTGGAAAAGAGGAAGTTTGGGGCTATGATTGGGATGTAAATTGAAAATTAAATAAATGAGGAGAAAATTAGACCTTAAAGAGGAACTACACATATTTTTTGTTTGTATGTTTTGTTTTGGTTTGTTTTTCGAGTCCAACAGAGCTTTCTTTTTCTGTTTTTAATTGGATATTCTCTGTATTTACATGTCAGGCACTATCACCTTTCCAGCAATCATTCACCCCTCCCCTTCCCCTGCCTCAATGAAGGTGCTCACAACCACTCTTTCCCACCTCAGTGCATTACCATTCTCCTAAATAGTGAAAACTAGCCTTTTATGGTCCAAAGTCCTCTCCTCTCATTGATGACAGAGAGTGCTATCCTCTGCTGCAAATGTACCTGGAGCCATGATCTTTACATAAGAATTCATTGATTAGTGTTTTATTTCCTAGGAGCTGTGGTGGGTTTGGATAGTTAATAAATTTGTTCTTCCCATTGGGTTGCAGACTCTTTCAGCTTCTTCTGTCTTTTCTCTAGCTCCTTCACTGGGGTTCCCATGTTTAGTTCTATGGTTAGCTGCAAGCATCATCCTATGTATCAGTATGGCTCTGGCAGGGCCTCTGAGGAGGTATTCATATCAGATTCCTGCCAGTAAGCACTACTTGGCATCAACAATTGTGCTTGGGTTTAGTGGCTGCATATGGGATAGATCCCCATGTGAGGCACTCTTTGGATGATCATTTCTCCAATTCCTGCTTCAAAAAAAACAGTAACCCAGTTACACTGAGCATAAACATTTACCTCATTATCTTTTTAAATCCTTTCTTTTATACAAACCATAGCTTTTTGGGGAACCTAGCTTCAGTGTAGACATACAAACTATAAAAGTGATGACCAAGAATCTAGTATTATTAGAAAGTTAAGGTAAATGTTTTATATATATATATATATATATATATATATATATATATATATATATATATATATATATATATATCCCACATTGTAGATACCATAAAGATACAGGTAAGCCCACAATGTAATCTCAGTGGATATATATCTCAATATGTCCCTGAATTTAAGTAACACAATTAAGCACTGTTAGATTAAAACGAAACTATAAAGCAAACACTCAGAAGCACAGTACATAAATCAGTAGGGAAATAAATTGGAAAAAAAGGGAAAGCAATTTATAGTACTCTCCATGAAGTTTACCAGGAAAGCCTGGAGATTATCTGTCTATTCAAGAACCAGGAATAAAAAACATATTTAAGAAAAATTTGTTTATTAGGAAAAGAATTTGCATCATCAATAAGGAATAGAATACAGCTTTTTGCATAACATTGATAAAATATTTAATATTGTAAGTGATCTAAAATTGATTTAAATGCATTCAAACATAACACTTAATTACATATAAACAGAATACAATTGTATATAAGGCTATCTTTCAAGAATTTGGTGTGTATTCTAGCTCCAATCTCCAATCCATACCTGGATGACTGATTTATATACATTGTTCCATCCTCCATGGAGGTGAATTATAATTCTATATCCATTAGGTATGGGCTATTTATAACAATGTGCATGAAAAAAATGTAGCAGCAAGTTAAAGAAGTGGTTACCCTGGGGTTCAGAAGCCTGATAAACTTCCCATCAGCTAAGTGGTCAAGGTTATTCTCATGGTAGTAACACTGCCCTCAATTTTCATGGGAACAGGGGCTTCACAATTCTGGAGTCAGAAAGCTATCATCAGCACATTTTCAAGAAAAAAAACCCTCAAAATATAACAAAGCTAATCAGTACTTCACTCAAGTGTCAAAGTCAACAAAGTCTAGGGAAGCCACATAGAACTTTTTAGCCCAGGAAGACTTGAAATCAGTGGTGACAATACAATATGTTACAGAATGCCTGCAACTTTGCGAAAGGAGGATGGGAGAAGAGAACATTGGGTAAAGTTTTAAAAAGGTCTAGTCAGCCACCGGGAACAGTGGAGATCCAGGGACACAGGCCTGGCGAGACTGCACTGTGAGTAGCCAAAGCAGAGTGGGCTAGGCTGAGCACACAGAAAACACAGCTTTCCAGTTGGTTCAGGGAAGTAGGAACACTTGCATAGGGACTCAGTATCTAATTAGAAAGCCCTTGCATGTGGTCCAAACGGTCAGGCCATTTGCCACATGGAACAGTGGCGATCCAGTGCCGTGAGTAGCCAAAATTAAGAGAGGTCTAGAATGAGCACAAAGAAAACACAGTCCTCTGGTTCAGTGAAGTGGGAACTCTGACATAATGACTTGGATTCCACTGAAAAGCCCTGTCTTTTAGTCTAGACACAAAGGCCACAAGTAAGAAGCAAGCCCTTGTCAGTGGGAGCTAGAGTTTGCCAAGGAAAGGCAGTGCTAGAAGTTCAAAGCCACAGAACCTCTTACACCTAGACTAGAGAGGAGTCTCACACATAGGCCCAGGGAGAGCAAATTGGAAGTCCTCAGAGAGCAGAAAGCACTATGCAATTGGGAAAAGGGTCTGTAGTGGCCTAGAGAAAGAGCAAGGTCCCTGCCAGTAGTACTCAGGACGTGTAGGCAGAGGGCTGAGCTACCAGAACAACCTCACAAGAGCTCCCATATTTAAGCCCACAATGACAGAGCTGAGTCATTGCTAAAAGGAATCACTGCTTGCTCACCAAAAGCCGAACACTCAAAATCAGTTTTCTTCCTGAAACCTCGGGCACTCAGGAACATGGAAAAGATGGGTACCAATCACTGGCAACAAGACTATGTATAATCAAAGACAAAAAGATGTTAAGAGAAAAGCAAAAGAACTTAAGCAATGGAAACCAAGACAACCTGACAACATCAGAACTGAGCTCACCAATCACATCAAACAGTGGAATGCCAAATATTCCAGAAAGAGAACACTTGAACCTGAAATCATACCTCAAGATAATGATAGAGATCTTTGAGAAGAGTGTGAATAACTCACTTAAACAAGAATGGGAGGACAACCACAAACAAATAGAAACTTTTAAAGAGGAAACACAAAATACTCTCAAACAAATCAAAGAACTACAGGAAAACAGAATCAAGGAGATGAAGGAATTGAAAATGGAAATAGAAACAAGAAAGAAAACATTAAAAGACACAACCCAAGAGGTGGAAAACCAAAAAAAGAAGTCAGGAGTCACAGAAACAAGCATCTCCAACAGACTACAAGAGATGGAAGAGAGAATCTCAGGGGCCAAAGACAACATTGAAAACATAGACAAAACAGTCAGAGAAGATGTAAAATCCAAAACGTTCTTAACCAAAAATGTCCAGGATATCCAGGACACAATGAGAAGAGCAAACCTAAGTATAATAGGAATATAAGAGGGCAAAGAATATAAACAAAGAGGTACAGTAAATATCTTCAGCAAAATTGTAGAAGAAAACTTCCCTACCCTTCAGAATGAGATGACCATGAGCGTAAAAGAAGCCTATAGAACTCCAAATAAAGTGGAACAGAAAAGAAATCCCTCCGATACATAATAGTCAAAACGCCAAGTGTTCAAAACAAAAAAGAATACTAAAAGCAGTAAGAAAAAGTTATGTAACTGATAAAGGCAGACCAATCAGAATCACAGCCGACTTCTCAACAGAAACTAGGAAAGATAAAAGAGCCTGGACAAACATCATGCAGACCCTAAGAGAACACAAGAGACAACACAGGCTGCTATACCCAGCAAAACTCTCAATCACCATAGATTGAGAGAACAAGATATTCTAGGAAAAAACAAGTTTTACACAATATCTGAATACAAATCCAGCACTACAAAAAATAATAGGTGGAAAACCCAATACAAGGAGGGAAATTACATCCTAGTATAAACAAAAACGACATCTTAGTAAAAACAAGAAAACTCCTAAGTAGAAAACCAAAAGAAGAAAGACACCCAGACACAATTCTACCTCTAAAAGCATAAATAGCAGGAAACAGCGACCATTATTTCTTAATATCTGTTAATATAAATGGACTCAATTCCCCAGTAAAAGAAAATAGGCTATCAGACTGTATACATAAATAGAATCCAGCATTTTGCTGCATATAGGAAACTCTTCTCAGAGACAAAGACAGACACTATCTCAGAGTAAAAGATTGAGAATAAACATTCCAAGCAAATGGCCCCAAGAAACAAGCTGCAGTAGCCATTATAATCTTGAATAAAGGATATTTTCAACCAAAAGTTTTCAAAAAGATGAGGAAGGACACTTTTTACTCATTAGATAGAAGATTTATCAGGAAGAACTCTCAGTTCTTAACATATATGCACCAACTACAAGAGTAACCATATTCATAAAAAAAAAAACCCGAATAGAGCTCAAAAAATTACAATGCAACCCACACAATCATAGTGGGAGACCTTAACATCTCACTCTCAGCAATGGACAGACCATGGAAGCAGAAACTGAACAAGGACACAGTAAAACTTGCAGAAGTTTATCAACCAATTGGAATTAATAGACATCTACAGAATATTTCACCCTAAAACAAAAGAACTTCTTCTCAGCAACTCACAGCACCTTATCCAAAATTGACCATATAATCGGTCACAAAACAAACCTCAATAGGTATAAGGAGATTAAAATACTCCCATTTATCCTGTCAGATCATCATGGTCAAAGACTGGTCTTTAATAATAACCAAGACAACAAATAGCCCATATACACAATGCTCTATTAAATGATAAAATGGCCAAAAAACAAATAAAAAAGAAATTAAGTATTTTATAAAATTTAGTGAAAATGAAAACACAGCATACCCAAACCTAGGGATGCAATGAAAGAAGTTCTAAGAGGAAAACTCATAACTCTGAATGATTCCAAAAAGTAATTGGAGAGAACATACACTAGCAACTTGACAGCACAGTTGAATGCTCTAGAACAAAAGGAAGAAGATATACCCAAGAGGAGTAGACGGCAAGAAATAATCAAACTTGGGGAAGAAATTGACTAAATAGAAACAAAAAGAACCATTCAAAAAAACAAACAAACAAAAAAAAAACACAAAAGCTGGTTCTTTGAGAAAATTAACAAGATTAATAAACCCTTAGCCAGACTAACTAGTGGGAAAAGAAAGTGGAGACATAAAAACTGAAACTGAGAAAATTCAAGAAATCACCTGATCCTATAAAATAGCCTATACTCAGCAAAGCTTGGAAAATCTGGAGGAAATGGATGAAGTTCCTAGACAGATACCAGATACTAAAGTTAAACTATGGCCATATAACCATCTAAATAATTACATGAAACCTAAAGAAATAGATGCAGTCATCAAAAGTCTCCCAGCCAAAAAAAGTCCAGGTCCAGATGGGTTCAGTGAAGAATTCTATCAAACATTTATTGACGACCTAACACCAATATTCTCCAATTGAACAAAATAGAGTCAGACCAATCTAACTTATGAACATTGATGCAAAAATATTCAACAAAATTCTTGCAAATTGAATCCAAAAACATATCAAAACGATCATTCACCATGATCAAGAAGTCTTCAATCCTGGGATTCAGGGATGGTTTAATATACAGAAATCCACCAAATTAATCCACCATATAAACAAACTCAAAGAAAAACTACTACATGGACATCTCACTAGATGCTGAGAAAGCATTTGACAACATTCAACAATGCTTCATGTTAAAAGTTTTGGAAAGAATAGAAACCCAAGGCTCATATCCAAACATAATAAAAGCAATATACAGCAAAACAATAGCCAACATCGAATTTAACAAAGTGATACTTGAAGCAATCCCAGTAAAATCAGGGCCAAGGCAAGGCTGCCCACTCTCCCCCTACTTATTCAACTTGGTACAGGAAGTCTTGGCCAGAGCAATTATACAGCAAAAGGAAATCAAGGGGATACAAATCAGAAAGGAAGAACTAAAAATACCACTATTTGCAGATGAAATGATAGTATAAGTCAGTGACACCAAAAATTATACCAGAGAACCTCTACAGCTGATAAATAAGTTCAGCAACTTTGCTTGATATAAAATTGACTCAAACAAATCAATAGTCTTCCTTTACTCAATGGACAAACATTGAGAAAGTAATTAGGGAAAAAAATACCCTTCACCATAGTCACAAACTATATGAAATACCCTGGGTTGACTCTAACTAAGCAAGTGAAGGACCTGTATTCCAAGAACTTCAAATCACTGAAGAAGGAAATCAATGAATATCTCAGAAGATGGAAAGATCTCCAATGCTCATGGATCAGAAGGATTAACACTGTAAAAATGGCCATCTTACCAAAAGCAATCTACAGATTCAATGCAATCCCTAAAAAAATTCAAACCCAATTCTTCATAGAGTTGGAAAGAGCAATGTGCAATTTCATCTGGAATAACAAAAAACCTAGAATAGCAAAATATATCCTCAACAACAAGAAAACATCTGCTGGAATTACCATCCCAGACCTCAGGCTATATTACAAGGCCATTGTGTTAACAACTGCATGGTATTGGTTTGGAGATAGGCACGTGGATCAATGGGATAGAATAGAAGATCCAGAAATGAACCTTCACACATGTGGTCACTTGATTTTTAACAATGGAGCTGTAACATTCAATGGAGAAAACACAGCCTCTTCAACAAATGGTGGTGGTTCAACTGGCACTCAGTATGTAGAAGAATGAAGAGACCATTTCTTATCCCCTTGTACAAAGCTCAAGTTCAAGTGGATCAAATATCTCAATATTATACCATGAACACTGAAATTATTAGAAAAGAAAGTATGAAAATCCTTTGAACACATAGGCAGAGGGGAAAATTTCCTTAACAGAATACCAATGGCTTGTGCTCTAAGGTCAAATATCAACAAATGGAACCTAATGAGATTGTAAAGTTTCAGTAAGGCTAAGGACAATGTCAAGAAAGCAAAACAACAGCCAACAGATTGGGAAAAGTTCTTTACTAACGCCACATCTCCTAGAGGTCTAATATCCAAGGTATACAAAGAACTCAAGAAGTTGGGCACCAGAGAATCAAACAATCCTATTAAAAGATGGAGTACAAAGGTAAACAAAACTTTCTCAATTGAGGAATATCAAATGACTAGAAGCATCTAAGGAAGTGCTTGACATCCTTAGTCTTCAGGGAAATGCAATTCACAGCAACCCTGAGATTCCACCTCATGCCCATCAGAATGGCTAAGATCAAAAATTTAGATGACAGCAGATGCTGGCGAGGATGTGGAGAAAGAGGAACACTTCTCCAGTGTTGGTGGGGTTGTAAATTGTTGCAACCACTCTGGAAATCAGTCTGGTGATTCCTCAGAAATATGGACATAGTACTATCTGAAGATCTAGCTATTCCACTTCTGGGCATACACCCCAGAGACACTCCAAGAAACAAAAAAGATGCATGCACCACAATGTTCATAGCAGCTCTATTTATAATAGCCAGCAGCTGGAAAGAACCCAGATGTCCTTCAGTAGATGAATGGATACAAAAATTGTAGTACATTTATATAATAGAGTACTACTCAGCTATCAGAAACAATGACTTAAAAAATTCTTAAGAAAATGGTTGCATCTAGAGAATATCATCCTGAGTGAGATAACCCAGTCACAAAAGAACAGACATAATATGCAGTCACTGATAATGGGATACTAACCCCAGAAAGCTCTGAACATCCCAGAAACAACTCACAGACTGTGCGAAGTTAAAAAAAAAAAAAAAAAAAAAAAAAAGCAAAGAAAAGAAAAAGAAAAAAAAAAAAAAGAAAGAAAGAAAAAAAGCACATTATGCTCAATCCTTTCACACCAAGAAAACTTTGAGTAATTCCTAAGTCTAATTCCGGGTTACATCCTGTTTTACTTGTACTTTATGCTCATTGTAACTAGTAAGACCTTAATGTACACTATCAAACCTTTGGGAAACAAAGTCAAGCATTGACAAAAATGTATTCTTATACTTTTATGTAAAATGTTTAAAGTTTGTTCATTTATCGTTCTTTTTTAAAATAAAGTTGTTCAAAAAAAAGTAAAAATAAATATATTTGTAAAGGGAAGAACTTTAGGAAAAAAAAACTAGCATTGGAATGACAGTGTTAAACACAAGGAGAACATTTAAAAGCAAAGACAAATCTGTATAGAAAGAGGCCTAAAATTATAAGTGAATATATTCACAGCAAATATAGAGACTATCCAACTAAAATAAAAAAGTCACAGCCTAAACATAAAGAGCAACAAAAACAAAACACTTAAATACCCTAAAATGACATATATTTCCCAAAACTTTATCAATCATGCAAAATCTTTTATAAATGCTGCATGTATTTTTCCTCATATAATTGTATTTCAATAAGACCATTTTTTTCTGTGAACAAAAAAATAATAATAAATAATAAATAATAAAACTACTGTGAATTTTGTATATTTAGTTTTTAATATATTTATGTATGTTATAAATACTCTGACTTTTATATATCAAAATGTGAAAAATGCTCAAGAGAAAAAGAAAATATTACTAAAACTGCAATATTAAACCCAAATAATTTTTTTGAATGATAAGGCTGGCAAATCAATTTCATTTAGTATCACAATCTAGGTTTGATTGCATTTTGGACAGTTTCAACTACTATAGTTTCCCCTTTGTCTATTTTCCTATATTTGAAAGTGGTTAACTGTACATTCTTAAAGGATTTTAAAATTATTACCAAGTGGCTCCATCTTTTCCATTGGCTGTATATCACTCAAGAGGACTACATTAAATATTATGAGATGAAAGCCTGTGGAAATTAATATGAAAAATAAGATTAATATCACTCATCTGTCTTACTCAAGGATGTAGTTTGTAGTTGATTTGCAATTATTTTACTCAGTTTTCATTAAGACATATATTTGACAATAAGCAATGTACTTTAGAATGAATAGGAAAGTAGTTTCTTTAAAATCAAATACATATACTTTACATATCTAACACAGCCTTTGAATAACACCTTTCAAGGTTAATTTCTAAGCTATTTATTCTTTCCTTGTCTGACAGCCTTAAGGGTTTCAAATCTCTTGCTTCTTATTTCTATTTTATATTGATATTTCATGATAGTAGCAGTCCTTTTATAGACTTTGATATTTGCAAGCACTTGCTTCTATATTGTCTGTATATAAATAATGAATGCAAAACAATCAGTTATATTAATGGTTATTATAATAAAGCCTGCTTCCAAAAGAGCCCAGGACCAGATGGGTTCAGTGCAGAATTCTATCAGACATTTATTGATGACCTAATACAAATATTCTACAAACAATTACACAAAATAGAGTCAGATGGAACATTACCCAAATAATTCTTCAAACCCACATTAATTCTCATTCCTAAACCACACAAAGACCCTACAAGGAAAGAGAACTTCAGACCAATCTCCCTTAGGAAAATTCATGTAAAACTACTTAATAACTTTTTTGCAAATCAAATCCAAGAACATATCATTCATCATGATCAATTAGGCTTCATCAGTGGAATGAAGGGATAGTTTAATATATGGAAATCCATCAAGGTAATCCACCATATAAACAAACTCAAAGAAAAAAACACCACATGGTCATCTCACTGGATTCTAAGAAAGCATTTGACAAAATACAACACCCCTTCATGTTAAAAAGTTACAGAAAGAGAAGGAATCTAAGGCCCATACCAGAACATAATAAAAGCATTATACAGCAAACCAATGGACAACATCAAGCTAAACAGTGAGAAACTTGAAGCAATTGGACAAAAATCAGAGACTAGACAAGACTGCCCATTCTCTCCTATCTATTCTATACAGTACTGGAAGTCCTGGCTGGAGCACTCAGAGAGCAAAAGGAAGTCAAGTGGATACAAGACATAAAAAAGAATTAAAAGTATCACTATTTCCAGATGACGTGACACAATACTTAAGTGACCCCAAATAATTTCCCCAGATATCTTTTCCAGCTGATAAACCACTTCAGCAAAGTGGCTTGATATAAAATTAACTCAAATAAATCAGTAGCCTTTCTCTGTTCAAAGGACAATCACTGTGAGAAACAAATTAGGGAAAAGATACCCTTCACAATAGTCACAAACAATATGAAATACCTTGGTGTGACCCTCACTAAACAAGTGAAGGACCTATTTGACAAGAACTTCAAATTTCTGAAGAAGGAAATTGAAGAAGATCTCAAAAGATGGAAAGAACTCCCATGCAAATAGATTGGAAGGATCAATATTGTAAAAATAGTCATCTTACCAAAAGCAATCTACAGATTCAATGCAATCCCCATAATAATTCCAACACAATTCAACACAAATCTTCAAGATTTGGAAAGTGAAATTTGAAAATTCATCTGGAATAACAAATAAAAAAACTAGAATATGAAAATTCTAGTCTTAAAAATAAGAAATCTTCTGCAGGAATAACCATCCCTGACCTCAAGCTATATTACAAAGCAATTATGTTAAAAATAGCTTGGTACTGGTACAGAAATAGGCATGTAGATAAATAGAACATAATAGAAGATCCATAAATGAATTGACACACATATGATTACTTTATTTTTGACAAAGGAGATGAAAGAATTCAATGGAAAAAGGGCAGCCTTATCAACAAATGGTGTTCACTCACTGGCACTCAGCACACAGAAGAATGAAAATAGACCCTTTCTTATCTCCTTGTACAAAGCTGAAGTGCAAGTGGATCAAAGATCTCCACATAATACCAGGTACACTGAAACTATTAGAAGATAATGTGGGGAAAACCTTACAACACATAGGCACAAGGGAAATTTTTCTGAACAGAACAGTAATGGCTTATGCTCTTAAAGGAAATTATCTTTGTCTTTATTTGCAATTTGGAAGTTAAAAAGTGCTTCTTCTACCTAGGGATGGAGGCAATAAGGGAGGTAGGGGTAAATCAGTCAAAGAGACTAAGAATATTACATTAACTTATATAATATCAATATATTTTCATAAGTATACAAAGCCTCTCATTTTGACACAATTTATTGCAATTTACTTACAATTATTAAAAAAGCAAAAATGGAAACTATTTTAAATATATTTTTTTATCAATGTGGTATCCATAGTAACAGTGAGTCCAAACTGGTGAACATTTTCTTATGTAGATAACAGTTGAACTATGCTATTTTCAGTAGTTCATATATTTTCCATCTCTACATTTTAATATGCAACTTTAACTCACTGGCACTCAGCACACAGAAGAATGAAAAACATTTTAATATGTGTTTATTCAGAGATCAAAGATTGTAAAGGCAGGACAGGGAACTGACTAAACAGGTAAGGTTTTTAAGTTTTTTTTTTCTCCAATGATTACAACCAGAGTTCAGTGTCCATGATGTATGCAGTAGATGGAAGGATAAACTTCCATAAATTGTCCTCTGAGCACCATGACATCTGTACCTATGTACACTCACATAGATATATAAAACAATTATGTACAATTAGAAATCTTAAATATAAAATGTTTTTTAATTATTGAAACATCAATATCTGCCTATGACATACATCTATGACAATCTTGTGTTGATGAAATTAAAGCCATTTATGGAATAATGCAAATTGTCATTATTGCTATGACATAACACATACAAGTTTTAAGTATGTGGGTAAACACTGAAAGTAAAAACCAAATTAATTAAACTAAACTGAACAACTAAGCTACTGTTTGAAGAGAAAGCTACTGACACTGTGTACTGGAGAGTTCTCATTTTGCTTGCTATAAAGCGGCAAAGACTTTGCTGAAACATTAATTATTATAAACAGTTGAAATTACAGGCAATGGGCTTGTTTTTTTTTTCTTTCTTTCTTTCTTTTCCTTGAAGTTTATTATAAAATGAAAGAGGACAGAAGAAACCATTAAGCCAAAAGGAAACTGGAACTTAAAAAAAATAACTTACAAATTTCCCAGAATATCAATTCTGAAAAAAAGAATTAATTGTGCTCTGGAGTAGATCATTGTAAGAGTGGCTAGACAACCATGTGTTTAAAAATATTAACATTTGGTAAATGAATTGTGTAAAATAGATTTCAAGAGACAGTGCTCTCTTGCACCAAGCAACACACAGTAAAAGGATACAAGGAAGACTCATGGTGCCTGGCTGCCTCGATGTAGTTCAGCAGACTATCATATGGGGAGAAACCAGGAAAATCATTTCACTGTGGTTTCAGGTACATAATTATTTCTTTTTGTCACTGGCAACTTTTCCATGAGGAAACTGTGACAGTTGCTAGGACCACAGAACCAGAAGAAAGCACAGCACTCTGGAACTGCATGCATCCTTCCAATTCACTGATATACCTTTAAAAAAAAGAAATACTGTGTACAAGAAGCTATTTCTTTAGAACACTCTCTTTGTGTGACAAACAGTTAAAAGAAAATTCCTCTGGTGCTTAGCAAATTAGAAACTGGGTTTAATTATTTAGTAAAATAATAATGGGGTATTGGGACATCCCTTAACATCATAAAGGAGAAATGATTTGTTTTCAACAAAAAATGGGTAAGTATCTAATGAGTTTGTTAAGAGACCAAATGGGCATCTACTTCATTTCTATCAAGATATGTGGGAAGCCACCACATTTGCCATTACAAGATGGCGCCCAGCCCGAAGGGAGGGTAGCCAGTTTTGAGATAAACAACCTAGGTGTGCATGCACATATGCCTGTTTTGCTGATTCATGCTAACTCTGAGTATGCTAATTAGGGTGCACAGAATGCATATATAAGGAGGGTTGGTTTCTGGGCTCGGGGTCTTTCGCCACTGCAATCAAAACGCCTGTAGAAGGACCTGTTGTGGCCTGTCTTCCTTGCCGGCGAGATAGGCGATAGCTGCAAAGATACTTTCAGAAAGTTTAATAAAAATTAAGATATTATCATGATACTCAGATAACTACTGAGGAACAAGACAGTCTTCTGTAAGGAAAATAAAGAGGGAGTGAGAGATAAATGTGTTAGCCCATGCCATTTCTCTTTCTCTTTGTGTATGACTTACATAAAACACTCTGCATTTCTATCCAAATATTAGTCATTTATTAAATGTGTATAAAATATCAACCATTATAATTTGATGATGATAGGAAACATGGTAATATATTAAAACAGCTAAGAATAAGTTTAAATGAAACAGAGAAGGAAGGTATCAAGAAAAGGATAGAACTGACTCATCAGAAGTTGAAGGTAATCATAGTTTTCATGTATTATATCAATGAACCTTATGTTACTTTATTTTATTGCCAGGTTAATCTCATAAAATTCATTAAGGACTTTTTTATGAATCTGCTTAACAAATTAAATGACTTTCATTTAACTACAATTGTAACAGCCAATGTTTATTTTAGTTAAATATACCAGCTGTTGTGGATGTGTGACTATATCTTCCACTACATCATTTGTATTGATCAATCATGGTTCTCTTCGAACTATATCTAAGCGTATAAACACACACACACACACACACACACACACACACACACACACACACACAGACACACATACTGAGAGAAAGAGAGAGAGAGAGAGAGAGAGTGAGAGAGAGAGAGAGAGAGAGAGAGAGAGAGAGAGAGAGAGAGAGAGAGAGAGAGAGAGGGAGAGAGAGAGAGAGAGAGAGAGAGAGAGAGAAAGAGAGAGAGAGAGAGAGAGGGAGGGAGGGAGAGGAGATGCATGTATGTTTGAGAGTTCTAGGTCCTTCAATTATGTAAATAATGGAGTACACTTTGCAATATATAAATTTTATGGCACAGAAATACATTTCCTTATATAATTAGACATTTTCTATCAAATAAAATCTAAAAATTAATTTAATCAGTAGGATGATATGCAGCATTAGCAAATATAAGAACTATAGAGCAAAGAATTGTATGTCTATGGATGTCTATTATTTTCTGCTCTGAAGGCATCTTAAAAAAGTTCAGCTAACCATTATGTCTTTACTGCAGATAAAGCTTTGAAGTCTTTTCTTTGTCTGTCTTACTCACACACTTATTACAGAAAATGGATTCTTCAATGAAGACATTACATGTAATGCAAACTATTTTTCAGGAAAATATAGCAAGTATATTATAAACTGCCAATGCAATTAAGTATTAATTTGGCAAGTGCCTTGGATGATTTATTAAGTCTCTTTCTATTGTGAAGATTATAATTAAATGTATCTTATCTCACTGGGTTTAACTGTGATAAATTAATGCTTCAAAATAAGTCTTTTGTCTTGCTTATTTCATATTAGTGTTTCAATTTTAGCTCACGTTGAGAAGCACTATTTTAAATAAAAATAAGCCTAAATGAAACAACTCTTCCTCCCCCACTGCTTATCAAAACCCAAGCAAGATGAGTGTGGGAAAGCCACCAGACAGAGAATTTATTGTTATCTATTTGTGTAATTGTATGCAAAAATGACCCTTTTCAACCTACTCTAAGTTCTTTGATATATTTCTGAATTTGATTATGAGAAATATATTTGTCACTTGTAATGTGAAACATAAATACAAAATAGGTGACCAAAATATTTGCAAGGAGTATTACCAGTCATAACCATTTTAAAAATATCTGGATTTATATTCTATTTCTTACATAGAATATGTCCTATAGTGTTATAATTTAAGAAAAGAAAGTTATATGCATTGGTGTAACACTTGAACCAATTATAATTTCTATCTCCTTTGAATGCAGACACTAGCTTAATTCCTTCTCTTCTAAATATAAAGATAACATAATATGTTCTCTATTATTCTGATTTTGAAAGTGTTTGAATGATTATAGATGTATATGCTAATTCTTTCAATGTAACATGAGAGCCTAAATATTCTAAAATATTTAATAACTATCAAATATATTTCTATTTAGAAGTCTGTTTCCACATGATTTTGCATTTTTTTCCATCAGATATAATGACTACATGATAATAGGTGAACTATTTAATGACTTGGCAACAACAAATTATACAATTGTATAATAATCATACACATTCATTATTTGGTAATTTTGGTTTAGTAACATACTATTAACAATATTAGCAGTTACCTTGTTACACAAAAGGAAAGAATTAGTTCATATCAAGATTGATAAATTTTTTTTTTAACAATTGTCCAGACAGTGAATTGAACTGTTTATTTTAGTTCTTTGTCAGAGCTTTTCTCCCTTGCTGATGTGTAGCTGTCTACCTGTAATTGGTAATCCAGATCTTTTGGACCAACCTAAGCAGTCAAGTGAGACTTAGCTTAATTCTCTAACTGCCATCATTTCCTGGGTGTGTGATATAGTCTCATAGTTTTATTCTCCTTAGATGGGTTATTATTTTCTATTATATTCAGAATGTTTAAACCAAGTTTATTTTGCGTTGTTGATTTGCACTGTTGTGGTTCTTTGTTGTTGCTATTGTTGATTATTTCCTTCGTGTTATCCTCCAAGTAAAATATCTTGAAATTCTTCCTATCATTTCTATATTTTGTATTCAATAGCATAATTCTATTGGTGGGATCTAGTTTCACAGCATCTTCTTTGTCCATATGTACATTATCTATGTTTTTATTCTAATTTTGGAATAAAATGTCACTGCACTAGTAGTAAATATATAAATTTTCCAGCTTTTGTTTATTCTGTTTTATTGTCAAAGATTTTTCCTGATATAAATAATTTTGAATAATAGTATAACTCTGTAGATTTATTTTTCATGAGTTATATATTTAAATGCTTAATCACAAGTGATTGGAATTATCTGACAGGATTACAGGGATTGGGAGGTAGAAATTTGTTGCAATAGGTATGGTCTTGGAGTGGGTGTGGTCTTGATGAAAAATGTGCATAGTTGGGCCTAGCCTGAAAGATTCAAAAAGCCAAGGCAGGCTCAGTCTCTTTTCTTGTTGCCTATGGATTTCATTGAAGAAAACTTAAGATACTTCTGTAATACCATGCCTACCATAGTGCAATGCTTCCTGCAATGATGATAATGACCTATCATCTGAAACTAAACACGTACTCAATTAAATGCTTTCTTTTACAAGAATTGCCTTGGTCATGGTATCACTTTACAGCAATAAAGCAGTGACTAACACAAGCCTCATACCTCATTTCTGTATTCCTCTTATACCACTCAATTCAAACTACTATCTCTTACATTATTATTATTTTTTTTGTCATTAGTGCCTACAGAGAAACACAGTTGTCACTTCTCATATACCATCAGCTTTTATCATTTGGTGATATTTGACAGGTTTATTGGATCTGTAAAGCACTCTCTTAGGCTTTCAGCACCATAAAGTTCCTTGTTTTTAATTATCTGTACCACAAATTCCAGTATTGAGAATATTTTAATTAATGAATGTTTAAATACAGTCTTAGCATTAGTCTGTTATGACTTATGTCTTTTTATTATTTCAGAAGTTAAGTTATAATAATTTTATACTAAAAATTACATATTTCTGTAATGTGCCATAGTTTCTGTAAATTCCTGACTGTCAACTTGACTATATATGTAATGAACTTCAATCCAGATTTGGAGATCTCACCTGTGATCCTGATTATGAGGTTGGAAGACACAAGTTTCTGCCCTGGATCTTGGCATGGAGATCTTGAGGCAAGTGGCAAATAAAAGTTCAGGCCCAAGTAAGGTAGGTAATACCTTTAATTTTAGGGGACTAGGGCTAGGAGATCTCTGTTTTCAAGGTAAGCTTGGGACTATTCAATCCCAGATCCTGCTGTGGTAGTACATAACTTTAATTTATGCCACACCTTCTGCTGGAGAGCTACAAAAGGACATTGGAAGTAGGAATATTCACTTTTCTGCACATTTGTTGAATTCTACTTTTATAGAAGACCATCTGAAACAACTAGACTCTTGGAACTGAACAACTGCTAGGTTCTTGGTCTTATCATTCACAACTGACCATTGTTGGATTACAGACTGCAAGTAATCATAGTAAATCCCTTTGATATAGACAGACATTCTGCAAGTTTTGTAAATCTAGAGAATCCTGATTAACACATGTGCCTAATGACTTAATTGTTTTAATAAAAGAAGATCAGAAATGTCCAAGTACAGAATAGGGAGTGCTCAATAGTTGGCATTTCTCTTTCTCTCTGTACTTTCATTCCTGATGTCACTTCCCTTTTCTGTGATGATTTGTGTTCAATAGATATTTCTATTCTAGGCATGAGGATTATGATAAAAGACTATGTAATTGTGTGTTAGGTATTTATATTATCTGTGATTCAAATAATAATGATGGTAATAATTATCATTTTATGCAAATATTTAGCACTTAATTTACATATAACAGTAACTCTCTGACTGTGATCTTTGTATAATTATAGGGCTTTGGATCAACTGGCTATATACAGACCCAATTATTTTCTTTATAATTGATTCAATAACTAAACCTTCATGCATGTTTGTTGCTGTCTTTTTGCACCTCTTAATTATCTGTGTTTTTTGCTAAAAATAAATAATGTTTTGAGATGAATATTTCAGTATCAGAATTTTTCATGAATTAAGAATATTACATGGTATATATGACCATTTATTGATTGGGCTTACCCAAAATTGAACAAGAAATACTTGAGTTTATAAAAATATTCATATAAAAGTCATTTTGTATTTAATACAGAATTAATATGTTCTATATGTACACATATATAAATGACGTGTGTGTGTGTGTGTGTGTGTGTGTGTGTGTGTGTGTGTAAAGAAGGATTTTACTAAAACAGTTACAAATTTAAGAAACCCTATTTTTTTTAGCATGCTTTTGCAAGATGATGAGCCTGTTGTACATTTTTGTGTAATTCCAAAACCTCATCTTAAGGAACCAATGCTGTGGGTCCTATTTTAAGGCCAACAACCTCCATACTATTGAAATGCCAATGTTTCATTTTGAGTATTAAAACTGAAAATGTCTATGTCACAGTTTGAACGCAGTTAAGGAGAAATGTTTCCTATTGAAATCCGGGTCAGCACTTTCTCTTTACTAGCATATGTCCACTGTACAAAGCATGCTCACTCCCTAAGGGAGAAAGCAGTCTGTGTCTCTGGGAACAAACTGGTAATTAGAAAGCAGTTTGACAGGATGATTATTTACAGAATAAAGTAATTAGTTCCCTTTCAGGCTTATGACTTCCCAGCCATGAGGTTTTGACCAAGTTTTTAGTATATTTTTTTTCTGTAAAAATTTTGCAAAATTAAAATTAAGAATGAAGCAAACTATGAAATTTCATTATAAGGGGAGCATGGGTAAACTTAATCATTGTGTTGGTTTGAATACATATAGCTGCCATAGACTCATGTGTTGGTTTGAATACATATAGCTGCCATAGACTCATGTAAGAATGTTTGACCCTGTAATGGTTTGTATATGCTTAGCACAAGATATGGCACTATTCTGAGTTGGAGTTGGAGTTGGAATATAAGACCCTAATCCTAACTTCCTGGAAGCCAGTATTCTGGTAACAGCCTTCAGATGAGGATATATAGAACTCCAGAAGATATTCATTGGTCACTGTGTCTGTTCATAGCAGTAAAAATCTAGCTAAGACAGGCATACATATATAGGAGTAGGAGGAATATCCTTTTTGGAGCAGGTGTGCCCTTGTTAGAGGAAATAAGTTACTGAAGAGGCATGCTTCAAAGGATCGTACATATGCTTAAGCTAAGCACAGTGTTGAGCCAGTTTCTTCCTTGATACCTGATAAAGATGTAGGAATCACCATTTTCTCAAGTGCCCTGTCTGCCTATATAATGTCATACATCCCACCATTATGGTAATTATGATATTGGAATAAACCTCTGAAACTGTTCAGACTCAAATTAATTTTTTTATTTTATTTTATAAGAGTTGCCTTTATTATTATGTCTCTTCACAGCACTGCAACCCTAACAAAGAAAGAAGTTGGTATCAGGGATAAAGTATTACTGTGATAATCCTGAGTTTGTTTGCTTTGGAGAAGTCAGTATTTTGGAACATTGAATTAGAAAAGCAGTAGAATATTTTAAGCCAAGCTAGTAGACATATTAAAAATGTTAATGCTGACCATGGTTTGAACTACAGGAGCTTGTTTAAAGAAGTTTCAGAGATAAATAATGTCAATATGTTGTTTCAAGATAGTTTTTGCAATATGATGGTAAAGAATCTAGTGGCTTTTTGCCTTTGTCCACAAAGTTTTCTTAGGTCTTAGGTGAAGATATTTAAATTAACTGTCTTTAAAATTTAAATCCCAAAACAGCTTGATATAGACTCCTTCATGTGGTTCACTCTTATAAAGGGGGTTTTGATGAAATGTAGCAGGCTAGAAAAATAAAACAAAACAAAACTTACTCAAGAGTTAAATGAGCCCCTGGATGTGGAATGGAGGTAAATCCTGTGTTCAAGGAAAAAAAAAGAATAAAGTTATTAAATAAAATTAATTGAGTGGTTACTGCAGGGCAAGATTCTATCCAGTAATCATTCCATTTTGTGGAAAGAAATTAAAGAAAAGCATAGATCCTGGTATGGTGGTTTAAACCTTTACATTCACCACTTAGGAGACAGATATAGATCTCTTAGTTACAGGACAGCAGGGTCTTCAGAACAAGTTATATGACACTGAAGTGTAGACAGTGAAGTAAACCAAGGGATAGTGAATTGAACAAGAAGGCCATGTTAATTTTGCAGGCTTAGCAAACAGCAGAACTTGGCAGCTTTAGCTATCTAGTTCTGGCATTAGAATCAAGAATAGAAACAAAGTGGTGATGAAATTTCCATATAAAATTAAGAAAAGCCACTGAGGCCAGGCTTGTGGCAGGTGTGTTTCCTGTATGTGTTCTTCTTAATATACTGAATCACTAGAAGGTTCACATGCAAAAATCACAGTTTTATCCTTGTTCCTATTGAAAGAAATGAGAATCTATCTTTTAGCGTTTTGGAGAATCATAGGTAAAAAGAAAAGCTTTATATTTGGTGCATCTGCCTGTATTTTAACGATTGGTCTATGATAGGTACTATTCAAAAGGCTTGGCTAAGGAAGAATATCAGGCAGCTCATAGTGAGGACTGAGCTTCCCTCCCCTTCTCTTGGAACAATAAAGAAAACTGAAGCACTACAGGCAATCTAGGTGGGCAAGAGTTGAAACCAAGGTCGTCAAATACACAGCACTATAGGCATGAAGGAAAGGTAATTAGATGGTAATTGAGTTCTTAATGCGAGCTCCAGGCCTAGGAATGCATATATTTGAGAACTACAAACAACCAAGTAGAGTTTAATTGTGGAAAGAAGAATAACTCTGAGCATGACCCCCATTAGACATATTTCAAGTCTAATATACAAAGAGAGCTTTTCTGTGAGAGTAGAGCCAACAAAGCCTTTCATAATACCTATGGTCATGCCTGAGAAACATAAGAGATTTGGGTATATTCAATAATCAATATACAAGCAGATATATATTTAAGTCAACATAAACAGAGTTTAAAAAAAGAAATTCCAATGGGAACAGCCATCACATATATCTGCATCTTTGGAATTCAAAAGGCTTGTTGTTATATAAGGCACAAATATTTAGATGTGGTAGGACTGTCTTCTATGTAGAAGAGAATATTTAAGTCTAAGAATAGGCTAGTAGACTCGCTACACAATTATATCTGAAAATGATTCTGCAATTTCAAAGAAATGGAGATTGAAAATAGAAGAATAGAATCCGACATTAAAAGCAAAGTCAGGCTACCAAAATGGAATTGGAACAGGATAAAGTAAAATGTAACAGTGGTGATGAGGATCCTGTAACAGTGGGAAAGTGGCAGCCCAGCACTCTTCCTTTTCCAGCTCTAAGGTGTCTCTCTTTCTAATTGCATCATCTTTTGAGTTTCAGAGAAACAATTGTGATGCTATTCTTTTGTATCACTGCTCATTATTCTAAACTCCCTTTAGCTTACCTAGAAAGATTATACTTTTCTTAAGCACTGTAGTGTTATCATTTAGAATGTTACATTATCAGAGGGAACATTATTCTATTATATACTTTTAAAATGACTTTACAGAAGTTACAAACTTATTTTCCTCTGGGTTCATGCTTAAGAATGCGACTTTTCTCCACTGCATGGTTTTCTACATATGATTAGAAAAAGAACAATGCCAAAAGAGAAGCCAACATGAAAAGAGGAAAGCTCACAGGGCCACACACATGAAGACACACACAAACACACACAAACACAAACAATATAACAATAATTTTTAAAAAAGTGAGATCATGATTTTGAAAGAAAGTACATGGAAGGTTTTGAGGGAGAAAGAAAGCAGAGAAAGATATATTGTGATTTAAAAATACAAGCATAAAAATTGAAATATAATGAAAGAATGATATATTATAATTATGTTAATTTTTTAGATTATCATTGCATTTCTTCTTTCTATTTCTTCTTTCCAGTCCCTACCCTGCACTCCTTATTCTTTGTTCACATACTTTATCCTATTTATTGGGTGATTGCCAATCTGCAGGATATATTCAAATATAATTAAGATGCAATAAAAAAATGCTTTGGTGTACTTTGCCCATTGACATCTCAGGTTTTAAAGTAAGAATGACATAACAAGTGTCACTTAAGATAAAAATTAAGCAGAAAATTATTTCTTAGTTTATGGACTCCATGTCACAAAGATTGAATATTTAATATACATTACTCATTGTGACAGAGGTACTATTGTACAAATTGAAGCCAATGTGTCCTCAGTATTCTGACAATTCTTTCTCAGAAGTTTTGGTAAGCTATCAAGGCCAAGAATGCTGTTTTCCATATCTTATTAAACTGTAATTACTAAATTGAAAGTCAATATGTGTAGAGATACAATTCGATGGCTATATAATGTGTACATACATATGATGTATTATGTATAATAAATATTTATATATAAATTATTAAATGACTTCTACAATAAGCCAATCAATTTATATATTGCATACAAGGATACCTGATCTACTTATTCTTTTTAAAAATATTCAGGAGTCTGGGATTGGACTGGTTCAGCAACCATCTCTGCCCAGAGCCACAGACAGATCAGGCACACTGACATCAGGGCTGGTACTTTGCCCACAGAAAACTGAGAGCCCAGGGAAGACACAAAAGTGCTCTCTCCACTGAACCCACATGTAAGCAAAAGCTATATCCCCACTGATTATCTGAAGAGAAAATTAGGGAAATGTCAAGGCACAGGGATCACAATGCAGTCTGGGATTGAACTGATGTGAACTCAATCACAGCCCAGAGCCACAGGCAGATCAGGCACACTGACATCAGGCCTGGCAGCCTACCTGCAGAGAACTGAGTGTCCAGGGATGAAACAGGAGTGCTCTACCTACTGAGCCCAAAGGCCTCCATCTGCACCCATAGCTAGTGCCTGCCTATTGCCAACAGGACTCACAGACTGCCCATATAGAGCTGAACATAGATCAGGACTGGTGGCTTTCCCTGAAAATTGCTGGGCACACTGAAGATCCTCAAAAGGGTTCTCACTCCTGAGCACAGGGGTAAGTACACATTCCTTCTCCACTGTCTATCCAGGGAGAGGCCTCCCAGAACTCTCAGACAGCAGGGGGCTGTGCTACCTGAAAACAGACACTTCCACTAAAGGACAGAACATGCCCAGTTGCATCAGGAGTAGGCACTGCTATGAGCACTCACAGCCTGCCCAGAGAGATGAACACCCAGGATAATCAACCTCTGGAGACACACTGGAGAGACAAGCAAGACAAGTAAGAGACAATAGGATCACTTAGCATCATCACCATTGATAACCAGATGTCAAGAGGCAAGCTCAAGTATCTAAGAAAAGGAGACCAAGACAACCTGGCAACATCAGAAGCCAGTTCTCCCAACATGGAAAATACTGGATATCCCAACTTAACAGAAAAAAAAGATTCAGATATAAGATCATATCTCATAATGATAGTGGAAATCCTTGAAAAGTACATAAAACTGGCACACTTAAAGAAGTAAATGAAAACCAAGAAAAAATGCAAACAAGTTGAAGCTCTTAAAGAAGAAACAAAAAAAAATCACTTAAAGAGCTAAAGGAAAGTAAAACAAACAGATGAAGGAACTTAAACAGAAATAGAAACAATGAAGAAATAACAAAAGGTGTCAACCCAGAAGCTGGAAAACTTAGGAAAGACATCAGGAGTCATAGATGCAACAACACCAATAGAATAATGAGATGGTAGAGGGAAGCTCAGGAGCAGAAGATACCATAGGAATCATCAAAACAACAGTAAGAGAAAATGTAAAAATCAAAAAGATTCTAACTCAAAACGTCCAGGAAATCCACAAGAGAATGAGTAGACCAAACCTAAGAATAATAAGTGTAGAAGAGAATGAAGACTCCCAAATAAAAGACTCAGGAAATAACTTCAACAAAATCATAGAAGAAAACTTCCCTAACCTAAGAAAGAGATAAGCTTGAACACAAAAGAAGCCTACAGAACCCTAAATAGATTGGACCTGAAAAGAAATTCCTCACAACACATAATAGTCAAAACAACAAATGTTCAAAACAAAGAAAGAATACTAAAATCAGTAAGGGAAAAGGGACAGGTAACAAATAAAGTCATACCGAACAGAATTATACCAGACTTTTCAACAAAGACAATGAAAGCTAGAAGATCCTGGGCTGATGTCATACAGAACCTAAGAGAATACAAATACCAGCCTAGGTTACTACATCCATCAAAATTCTCAATTACCATAGATGGAGAAACCAAGATATTCCAGGACAAAAGCAAACTTACACAGTATCTGTCCACAAAACCAGCAGTACAAAGAATAATAAGTGGAAAACTCCATTATAAAGAGGGAAACTTCACCATAAGAAGGACAAGAAATTAATCTTCTTGCAACAAACACCAAAGAAGAAAAATACATAATTCCACCTCTAACAAAATATAGCAGAAAACAACTATCACTGTTCTTTAATATCTCTTAACATCAGTAAATTCAATTCCCCAATAGAAAGACAAAGAGTATCAGAAGAGATACGTAAACAAGATCCAACATATTGTTGCATACAAGAAACTCATCTCAGCAACAAAGACAGGCAAAACCTCAGAGTTAAATGTTAGGAAAATCAAGAAAAAAGCCAGAATAGCTATTCTAATATAGAATAAGATAGACTTTTAATGAAAAGTCATCATAAAAGAAAATGAAGGACAATTTTTAGTCATCAAAGGAAAAAAAATCAATCAAGATGAACTCTCAATCCTGCACATCCATGCTCCAAATACACAGGCAATCACATTCATAAAAGAAACTCTACTAAAGCTCAAAGAATATATTGTACCACACACAATAATAGTGGGAGACTTCAACACCACACTCTCATCAATGGACAGATCATGGAAGCAGAAATTGAACCGAGACACAGTGAAACTAACAGGTGTTAGGAACCAAATGTGTTTAACACATCTATAGATGTTTTAATTCTTTTTTTTTAAACGACTTTATTTTGCAAAACAAAGATAAATGTAAAGATTTTAAACATTTTTTGCTTAAAATTATACATTTTTGTCAGTACTGTTTTTTCAGACATTAAAATAAATTTTACATAAAACCATGTGAATATGTTTTTCAGTCAGTACTTGATTTTTTTCAAGGGCTTGACAGTATGCATTGAAAACGTACTAGTTGCAATAAGCGTAAAGTACATGCAAAACAAAACGCAACATGGGAATAGTCAAAGTCTTCTTGTTTTGTGAATATATGTATATTTTTTGTTTTCTTTATTTCTTGGACTTCATACAGTCTGTGAGTTGTTTCTGGGGGAGTGCAAGCATCTGGGGTTAGCATCCCACTATCAGTGACTGCATATTATGTCTGTTCTTTTGTGACTGGGTTATCTCACTCAGGATGATCTTCTCTAGATGCAGCCATTTTCTTAAGAATTTGGTTAAGTCATTGTTTCTGGTGGCTGAGTAGTATTCCATTGTGTATATGTACCACAATTTTTGTATCCAATCGTCTTCTGAAGGACATCTGGGTTCCTTCCAGCTTCTGGCTATTATAAATAGAGCCGCTATGAACATTGTGGAGCATATATCTTTGTTGTGTATTAAAGTGTCTCTGGGGTATATGCCCAGAAGTGGAATAGCTGGGTCTTCAGGTAGTACTATATCCAATTTTCTGAGGTATCGCCAGACAGATTTCCAGAGTGGTTGTATTAGCTTGCAACCCCACCAACAGTGGAGAAGTGTTCCTATTTCTCCGCAGCCTCACCAGAATCTGCTGTCATCTGAGTTTTGGATCTTGGCCAATCTGACTGGTGTGAGGTGGAATCTTAGGGTTGTTTTAATTTGCATTTCCCTGATGGCTAAGGATGTCGAGCACTTCCTCAGATGTTTTTTGGCCATTCGGTGTTCCTCAACTGAAAATGATTTGTTTAGCTCTGTACCCCATTTTTTAATAGGGTTATTTGATTCTCTGGTGTCTAGCTTTTTGAGTTCCTTGTACACCTTGGATATTAGGCCTCTATCTGATGTGGTGTTGGTAAAGATCTTTTCCCATTCTGTTGGTTGCCGTTTTGTTTTCTTAATGATGTCCTTAGCCTTACAGAAACTTTGCAATCTCATTAAGTCCCATTTGTTAATCTTTGACCTTAGAGCTTGAGCCATTGATGTTTTGTTCAGGAAATTTTCTCCTGTGCCTAATTGTTCTAAGGTTTTCCCTACTTTCTCATCTAATAGTTCCAGTGTATCTGGTTTAATGTGGAGATCTTTAATCCACTTACACTTGAGCTTTGTACAAGGAGATAAGAAAGGGTCTATTTTCATTCTTTTGCATGTTGAGTGCCAGTTGGACCAGCACCATTTGTTGAATAGGCTGTCCTTTTTCCATTGAATGTTTACTGCTTGCTCCTTTGTCAAAAATCAGGTGACCATATACAGGAGGGCTCATTTCTGGATCTTCTATTCTATTCCATTGATCCACTTGCCTATTTCTGTACCAGTACCATGCAGTTTTCAGCACAATTGCCTTGTCATATAGCTTGAGGTCAGGGATAGTGTTTCCCACAGATGTTTTTTTGTTGTTGAGGATGGATTTCGCTATTTTAGGTCTTTTGTTATTCCATATGAAATTGCACATTGATCTTTCCAATTCCATAAAGAACTGGGTTGGAATTTTGATGGGAATTGCATTGAATCTGTAGATTGCTTTTTGTAGGATGGCCATTTTTAAGATGTTGATCTTTCCAATCTATGAGCATGGGAGATCTTTCCATTTTCTGAGATCCTCCTCAATTTCTTTCTTTAGAGGTTTGAAGTTCTTGTCATACAGGTCCTTTACTTCCTTAGTTAGAGTCACACCAAGGTATTTCATAATTTTTGTAACTATTGTGAAGGGTACCTTTTCTCTAATTTCTTTCTCCACATGTTTGTCCTTTGGGTATAGGAAGGCTACTGATTTGTTTGAGTTAATTTTGTATCCGGCCACTTTGCTGAACTTGTTTATCAGCTGTAGGAGTTCTCTGGTGGAATTTTTGGGGTCACTCAAGTACAGTATCATGTCATCGGCAAAGAGTGATGTTTTTATCTCTTCCTTCCCGTTTTGTATCCCCTTGATCTCCTTTTGCTGTCTAATTGCTCCAGCCAGGACTTCCAGTACTATGTTGAATAGGTAGGGAGAGAGTGGGCAGCCTTGTCGGGTCCCTGATTTTAGTGGGATTGCTTCAAGTTTCTCGCCATTAAGTTTGATGTTGGCTGTTGGTTTGCTGTATATTGCTTTTATTATGTTTAAATATGGGCCTTGGATTCCCGTTCTTTCCAGGACTTTTAACATGAAGGGGTGTTGGATTTTGTCGAATGCTTTCTCAGCGTCTAGTGAGATGACCATGTGATTTTGGTCTTTAAGTTTGTTTATATGGTGGATTACATTGATGGATTTCCTTATGTTAAACCATCCCTGCATCCCAGGGATGAAGCCTACTTGGTCATGATGAATGATGGTTTTGATGTGTTCTTGTATTCGGTTTGCAAGGATTTTGTTGAGTATTTTTGCATCAATGTTCATAAGTGAGATTGGTCTGAAGTTCTCTTTCCTAGTAGGGTCTTTTTGTGGCTTAGGTACAAGGGTTATTGTAGCCGCAAAAAATGAGTTGGGTAATATTCCATCTGATTCTATCTTTTGGAATAGTTTGGCGAATATTGGTGTTATAACCCCAATAAATTTCTGATAAAATTCTGCACTGAACCCATCTGGACCTGGGCTTTTTTTGGTTTGGAGGCTTTTGATTACTTCTTCTATTTCTTTAGGTATTATAGGGTTATTTAGATGGTTTACTTGGTCCTGGTTAAACTTTGGGACCTTGTATCTGTTTAGGAATTTGTCCATTTCCTCCAGATTTTCCAATTTTGTGGAGTATAAGTGTTTGTAGTAGGATCTGATGATTTCTTGAATTTCCTTAGTTTCAGTTATGTCACCACTTTCCTTTCTGATTTTGTTAATTTAGATACTCTCTCTTTGCCCTTTAGTTAGTCTGGCTAGGGGTTTATCAATCTTGTTGATTTTCTCAAAGAACCAACTCTGTTTTGTTGATTTTTTTCAATGTTTTTTTTTTTTTTTTGTTTCTATTTGGTCTATTTCTGCCCTAATTTTGATTATTTCTTGCCGTCTACTCTTTTTGGGTATATCTGCTTCCTTTTGTTCTAGGGCTTTTAGCTGTGCTGTCAGGTTGCTGATGTGAGCTCTCTCCAGTTTCTTCTTGGAAGCACTTAGGGCAATGAGTTTTCCTCTCAATACTGTTTTCATTGCATCCCATAGGTTTGGGTATGTTGTGTTATCATTTTCGTTGAATTCTAGCAAGTTGTTAATTTCTTTCTTTATTTCTTCTTTGACCCTGCTATCCTTTAACAGAGCGTTGTTTAGTTTCCATGTGTATGTGGGCTTTTTGTTGTCTTTGTTTTTGTTAAAGACCAGCCATAGACCATGGTGATCTGAGAGGATGCATGGGAGTATTTCAATCTTCTTATATCGATGAAGGCTCGTTCTGTGTCCAATTGTGTGGTCAATTTTCGAGAAGGTGCCATGGGGTGGTGAGAAGAAGGCGTATTCTTTTACTTTGGGATAGTATGTTCTGTATATATCTATTAATTCTAGTTGGTTCAAAGTCTCTGCTAGTTTTGCAGTGTCCTTGTTCAGTTTCTGTTTCCCTGATCTGTCCATTGGTGAGAGTGGGGTGTTAAAGTCTCCCACTATTATTGTGTGGGGTCAAACGTATTTTTTGAGCTTTAGTAGAGTTTCTTTTATGAATGTGGGTGATTTTTTATTTGGAGCATATATGTTAAGGATTGAGAGTTCCTCCTGACAGATTTCCCCGGTAATGAGTAAAAAGTGTCCTTCTTTATCTTTTTTGATAACCTTTGGTTAAAAGTTTACTTTATTCGATATTAGAATAGCCACTCCAGCTTGCTTCTTGGAGCTGTTTGCTTGGAAGTTTTTTCCCACCCTTTTACTCTGAGATAGTGTCTGTCTCTGTCTCTGAGATGAGTTTCCTGTATGCAGCAAAAGGCTGGATTTTGTTTATGTATCCAGTCTGATAGTCTATGTCTCTTTATTGGGGAGTTGAGACCATTTATGTTAATAGATATCAAGGAATAATTGTTTCTGTTTCCTGCCATTTTTGCTTTTTTGGGTTGAGTTGTGTCTGTGTTTTTTTCTTCTTTTAGTTTTCTTGTTTAGGAGTTTTCTTGTTTTTACTAGGCTGTATTTTCCCTCCTTGTATTGGGTTTTCCACCTATAATTCGTTGTAGTGCTGGGTTTGTGGTCAGATATTGTGTGAATTTTGAATTGTCTTGAAATATCATTGTCTCTCCATTGATGGTGATTGATAGTTTTGCTGGGTATAGCAGCTTGGGCTGGCACTTGTGCTCTCTTAAGGAGTGCATGATATCTGTCCAGGCTCTTCTAGCTTTCATAGTCTCTGTTGAGAAATCGGGTGTGAGTCTGATTGGTCTGCCTTTATATGTTACCTGACCTTTTTCCCTTACTGCTTTTAGTATTCTTTCTTTACTTTGGGCACTTGATGTTTTTACTATTATGTGTCGGGTGGTATTTCTTTTCTGGTCCAACCTATTTGGAGTTCTGAAGGCTTCTTTTATGCTCGTGGTCATCTCATTCTTGAGGGTAGGGAAGTTTTCTTCTATGATTTTGTTGAAGATATTTACTGTGCCTCTTAGTTGATACTCTTCTCCCTCTTCTATTCCTATTATCCTTAGGTTCGGTCTTCTCATTGTGTCTTGTATTTCCTGGACATTTTGGGTTAGGAGCTTTTTGTTTTTTGCATCTTCTCTGGCTGTTTTGTCTTTGTTTGCAATGTTGTCTTCTGCCCCCGAGATTCTCTTTTCGATCTCTTGTAATCTGTTGGAAATGCTTGCTTCTGTGACTCCTGATTTCTTTTTTTGGTGTTCTGACTCTAGGGTTATCTCTTTTAGTGCTTTCTTTATTGTGTCAATTTCTGTTTTAATTTCCCTTTTCCATTCCTTTATTTCTTTGGTTCTGTTTTCATCTCGTTCTTTGAGTTCTTTGAGTGTTTTTCTTGTTTCTTCTTTAAAAGCTTCTGAATCTTTTTGCTTTTCCTCCCCTTCTTGTTTTAGTAACTCTATCAGCGTCTTGAGGCATGATTTCAGGTCTGTGTCTTCTTTCTCTGGAGTGTTTGGATTTCCGATGTTTGCTACTATCGGAGAGCTGGGTTCTGGTGTTGCTAGATTGTCTTGGTTTCCTTGGGATATACTCTTTCTCTTTCCTCTTGCCATTTTGTTGTCAGTGATATGTTTTTGCCTTTCCCTTGTATCTGGTCTGTGTCCCTGGTACACTTTCCGAGTGCACTCCGCAGAGATCTCTCTACTCCCCGGCAGCCCAGGTTCCGGGTTGCAGCTGGGCCAGGCTCCGCTCTGCGTACTGAAGTTGCCTCCGGGTGGGAACAGACGTTCCTAAGATCTGTTCCACATCGCAGTTTCTCAGCCTGTACCAGCCGCCTTTCCAGCTGACAGTTGGGCCAGGCTCCACTCTGTGTCCTGAAGTCATCTCTGGGTGGGAACAGAAATTCCTAAGATCTGTTCCCGGTCACTGGATCAGGGAGGATAGGGCAGGTCAGGGCAGGGGGTGCCCTTTCCGTGTGCACTCCGCAGAGATCCCTCTGCTCCCCCTCAGCCTAGGTCTCCCACTCACCCGTTTCTCAGCCTGTTCCTAGATGTTTTAATCCTTAAACAAAAAATATACCTTCTCAGCATCTAATGGCACCTTCTCCAAAATTGACTATATAGTCAGTCAAAAAAAAAAAAAAAAAAAAAAAGACCTGAACACATACAAGAACATCGAAATAACCCCATGCATCCTATCAAATCACCATGTACTAAGACAGGTCTTCATTAACAACAAAAACAACAAAAATCCCACATACACATGGAATCTTAATATTGATAGCTTGGTCAAGGAAGAAATAAAGAAATAAATCAAAGACTTTTAGAATTTAATGAAAACACACAACATCCTCATAATTATGGGATGCAATGAAAGCAGTAGAAAACTCATAACACTGAGTGCTCAAGGAAATCCAAAGATTTCATATATCCTCATCAAAATTCCAACTCAATTCTTCATAGAGTTACAAAGAGAAATTTTCAATTTCATTTGAAATAATAAAAAAACAAAGATAGCAAAAACCAGTCTCAATAATAGAAATGTTCTGGAGGAATCACAATCTCTGACCTCAGGTTGTATTACAGAACAATAGTGATAAAAACTGCATGGTATTGATACAGAGACAAGCAGGTTAGATCAATGGATAGAATTGTAAGCAGTACCACACAGCTTGGTAATTTGATCTTTCACAAAGGAGTTAAAAACCTTCAATAGAAAAATGACAGCACCTTCAACAAATGGTGCTGTTTCAACTTGCAGTTACCATGCAGAAGAATGAAAATTGATCCTTTCTTATCTCCTGGTACAAAAGTCCAAGTGAATTAAGACCTCACATAAAACCAGGTCCACTGAAGCTAATAGAACAGGAAGTAGACAAGAGCAGAGAACAAATAGACACAGAGCATAATTTCCTGAACAGAGCACCAGTGGCTTATTCTTTAAGATTAAGAATCCAAAAATGGGAACTCATGAACTTCCAAAACTTCTGTAAGTCAAAGTACAATGTCAAAAGGACAAAAAAGCAATGAACAGATAAGGAAAAGGTTTTTACCAATCCTACATCTGAGAGATGGCTATTATCCAATAGATATATAAAAACAACTAACAATGTTGAGCTCTAGAATATCAAAAAATACCATTAACAACTGAGTACAGAGCTAAACAATGAGTTGTCAACTGAGGAATATTGAATGGCCAAGAAGCACCTAAAGAAATGTTCAATATCCATATTCATCGGGGAAATTCAAATCAAAACAACTCTGAGATTCCATCTCATATCTGTCAGAATGGTGAAATTCAAAAAAGGCAGGTGACAGCAGTTGCTGGCAAGTATGTGTAAAAATTGGAACACACCTCCACTGCTGGTGAAACTGTAAACTGGTATAACCATTCTGGAAACCAGTCTGTCAGTTTCTCAGAAAATTGGACATAGTGCTACCTGAGTACCCAGCTATACAATTCTTAGGCATATGTCTATAAGGAGCTCCAACATCTAACAAGGACACATGCACAATAATGTTCATAGCAGTCTTATTTTTATGTCTTACAACTTTATTTTTAAAAAGAGGGATACATGTACAGAGTTTTAGAGGCATTTTAGCATAACATTATTTGAATATATATTTGTCAGTACTTAATTCATTTAGAGGTTTGATAGCATGCATTGAATTCACACTAGTTACCATAAGCATAAAGTATGTGTAGGACAGAATGTAACATGGAAACAGTCAGTTTTCTTGGTTTGTTTAGATTAAGCATAATGATCTTTGGATACCAAAAATTGCCACAAGGCTATATTCTTAGCTCTTGAATTATTAATGATTTAAGGTCCAGGTGAACCACATTCTCAGAGGGTGCTATACATTTATGTTTTTCCTAAGAAGGACTGAGGCTTTCACTTTTTGGCCTTTGTTTTTTTTGAGTTTCATATGGCCTGTGAGTTTTTTCTAGGCTGTTCATAGCTTTCTGTGGTTAGTATTCAACTATCAGTGACTGCATATTATGTCTGTTCTTTTGTGACTGGTTTATCTCACGCAGGATGATATTCTCTAGATACATCTATTTTCCCATGAATTTCATTAAGTAATTGTTTCTAATAGCTGAGTAGTACTCCATTGTGTAAATATACCAGAATTGTTGTATCCATTCATCTACTGAAGGACATCTGGGTTTATTCCAGCTTCTGGCTAGTATAAATAGTTCTGCTAAAAACATTGTGATGCGTGTGCCCTTATTGTATGTTGGAGCATCTCTGTGGTATATGTCCAGAAGTGGAATAACTGGATCTTCAGGTAGGACTATGTCCAATTTTCTGAGGAACTGCCAGACTGATTTCCAGATATTCAGTGTGGTTGTACCAGTTTGCAACTCCACCAACAGTGGAGGAGTGTTCCTCTTTTTCTGCATCTTCGCCAGCATCTGCTGTCATCTGAGAATTTGATCTTAGCCATTCTGACTGGTGTGAGATAGAATCTCAGGGTTGTTTTGGTTTGTATTTCCCTGATGAATAGGGATGTGAACACTTCCTTATTTATAATATCCAGAAGCTGAAATAACCCAGAGTCCCTTCAACATAAGAATGGATACAAAAATTGTGTTACATATACGCAATGGTATACCACTCTGCTTTCAAAGACAATGACTTTATCAAATTCCTAGGAAAAGAATGGAATTTGAAGCAATAATTCTGAGTGAAGTAACCCAATCTCATAAGACCACTCATTGTATGTACTCACTTATAAGTGCATACTAACCCCAGAATATTGGAATACCTAAAGAAAAATCAACAGAACTTATGAAGCTCAACGAGAAGCAAGGCCAGAAAGTGGATGCCTCAGTCTCTCTTAGAAGTTAGAACAAAATGTTCATGGGAGAAAAAAAAGGACAAATAGAGGAGCATGGATTGGAAAAAAGCTCAGTCAGAGACTGCCACATCTGGGATTGCATCCCATATATGTGCTCAATAAACCAAAGCATTATTGCTGATGCCAAGTAGTGTTTCCTGGCAAGATCCAGATATGGATGCCTCCTCAGAGGGTCTGCCAGAGCTACACTGATTGAGAATAGGATGCTTGCAGGTAACTGTCAGCCTGACACAAGCTGGAATTATCACAGAAAAATCAGCCTCAGTTGAGGAAAAGCTTCTATGAGATCCATCAGTAAGGCATTTTCTCAACTTGTGATTAAGGGTGGCGGCCCATCTCATTATGGGTAGAGCCATCACTGGCCTTGTAGTCTTGGGTTCTTTTTTTTTTTTTTTTTTTTTTTTTTTTTTTTTTTTTTGCAGCATTATCATGATCTTTAATTTTCTTTTTTTTCTCTTTCTAATTTTTTAACAACTTTATTTTAAAAAACGAAGATAAATGTACAGATTTTAAGCATTTTTTTGCATAAAAGTGTATAATACATTTTTGTCAGTACTTGTTTTTTTTTTTTAAAGTTTTGATAGTGTGATCAAGATCCCACCAGTTACGATGAGCAAAAAGTACATGTAAAACAAGATGCAACCTGGAAATAGTCAAAGTTTTCTTGGTGTGTAAAGATTTTTTTTTTTTTTTAACAATGAGCAGTCAGTACATGTAATACAGGGTACAACCCGGAATTTGTCAATGTATTCTTAGTGGGTAAGGATTGAACATGACTATTTTTTTTGTTTTGTTTTCTTTTTTTCTTTGTCGTCATACAGTCTGTGAGTTGTTTCTAGGGAAGTGCGAGCCTCTGGGGTTAGCTTTCCACTATCAGTGGTAGTCTTGGGTTCTATACGAAAGCAAGCTGGAGTAGCAAGCCAGTAAGCAACATTTCTCCATGGTCTTTGCATCAGCTCCTGTTTCTTGACTTGCTTGAGTTCCAGTCCTGACTTCCTTTGGTGATAAACAGCAATGTGTACATGGAAGCTGAATAAACCCTTTCCTCCCCAACTTGCTTCTTCATTGTGATATTTTGTAAAGGGAGAGAAACCCTGACTATGCCATTGGCAATCAAACATTGACTCCTCTAGGAAAGATGAGATTTCTTTCCACTAAAATGTTTTGTTTGTGAACATCTAGACAAAAACAAGCCACAGAGCTTTCCTTATGTGCTTAATTAACATTATTTAAAGATAAAAAGTATTTTAATAGTATGATCAAGTTATTAATAGGCCATGCCTATATTTTTGTATGCCTTACACTAATTTAGAGATTCAAAGCACAGTGTTCAAGATAGTTTGAGTCTCATGTATGTACCATGATACTAAAATTCACAATAAATTTTTAAAAATGCAATCAATTGTTATAAAACTATTTCTAAATTAGTTATTGAAAAAATAGTTGTATCTCTAAGGGGAGCTACATATTTGCTTCTCTATTTGTCATTTTGGTCTCTGTCTCTCTCATTCTCTCTCTCTCTCTCTCTCTCTCTCTCTCTCTCTCTCTTTCTCTTTCTCATTTACTTTCTTCCTTCCCTGTGTGTGTGTGTGTGTCTGTGTGTGTGTGTGTTTGAGTATGTGTGAAATATCGTCATTTTGTTACTCATTGTGGTTGAGTAAAAGTCTACTGTACACAAATAGCACATTTTATTTATTCTTCCTTGGCCTGTAAGTCAGTCAGGATGGCTCCATGTCTTCTGTAAGTAAAATCTAAGTAAACAAATTATCTGAGAGTTTCTTTGTATTATCCTGTTAGACCCACTCAAGATTACAACCAGTTATGACAGAACTGGGTCACAAGGTAGTTGTACATTAGTTTTGTGAACAATCTTCACAAAGATTTTCATAGAGAATGTGCAAACTTCTATTCATAACAACAGTAACTAAAGGCTCTTCATTTTCACATTAGCATTTCTCTTTTGTTTTCTTGCTCATGGGCATTCAAACTTTTTTGAGAGAGATAGAAAGTTAGTGTAGTAGCTTTGTTGTACATTTCTTTGAGGTCTAAGTATATTGAACATTTTTTTTCACATGTATTTGCTAACTGCACTTCTTTTAAATGATTTTCTGGAATTGATTCTAGTCAATGAAGAAATAATAGCAAAAATTGACAAATTGGACAGCATAAAAATAAAATGCTTTAGGGTAACAAAGTAACAAAACAGACTGAAGACATCTAATAGAATAGGAAAAAGTCATTGTCAGATGTATATTTGACAAAAGGCCAATATCTGGAGTAGATGAAGATCTCAAAAAGTTAAATACCAAGACATCAAATAATGAAATCAATAAATAGATGAAAGAAGAAAGCTGACAGTTTTATAAATAACTTAATTACCTCAAATTTGCTGCAAGTTAATCTTCCATTTAAAACATTCTAAAATACCCACTAGAAAACTGTTGAATCAGATAAAACTTTAAGTCACTCAGCTTTGTTAGAAACGTCTTTATATTTGAACAGCAAAACGTTGTTATTGTTGGACAGTATTCAGTATAAGGCTATAGAATTTAACATTGAAAGTCTGTTGTGCTGGGTTTTTTTTTTTTTTTTATTCTGTGGATTATGAAAATCACTAGAAACATTTTTATAAATTTTCATGTGAACATATATTTCTACTTATTATGTATAAATGTTCTGAGGGAAGTATGATATACTAAATTTAATAACAAATAATATTTAGCTTTAAAAAGATGAATATAAGATATTCCTTCATTTTTAAAATGCTTCAATGATATACAGCTATAACTTTAAAATTATAGTTATTCTGATTATATGTTTTATGATGATGATAATGATGATGATGATGGTGGTGGTGGTGGTGGTTGTGGTAGTGGTGTTTTATTTATTGCAAAATTTTTAATCAGGTCTCATGTAGAGCCAGGTGACTATGTCCTATCTTCCTTCCTCTACCTCGTAAATTTGTGATTACAGGTTGATGCTCTCATTTCCTGCCTCTGTCTTGGTTTAAATATAAACTCTGCAGTCTAGATTATTAAAGGGTAAGATAATGCAAAAATATTTTCTTTCTTAATTTGCCTTACAATTTCGGTACTGTAAACTAATTATCTCTATTTGCGATCCATATGTTCTGTCATCTGCATGCATTATTCTCATCTTTAATTCTGCCTCTTTTTGGAAATACTTATTTAAAATCTTTGAAAATCCTGTGAATACATTTGCTTCTTTTGATAATTTTGCCTTTCTTTTATTCTCTAGATTTTATTCTCATACAAGGTTTAAAAAAGATCTCACTATCTGAAAAACCCACCTATTCTCTCGATATTCATTATATAGTTATTCATAAAATTCAATAACCAAATTTCCTCATTTTAAATGTGTTCTATAATTAAAAATAAACAACTAAAATGTCTCAATGCTTATTATGTATTTTCAAAAGCAATTTTTATGTACTTCTCATTCTATCCAATTATTTTTCTGTGATGAGTGATTTCAACTCCTTTTATTCAGTCTTGAAAGAAAAGGGATCAATGTAAACCTAGTATTTGCTGAAAAGGTATAGATTTTTTTATATATATAAAACACTGGAAAGACCCAATTGGTTTCTATTAGCATCAGCCTCTTACACACTATAGATGAAGTGTCTAGTTGACATACACTTTAAAAGCTACTCAATTATTTAGCCATCAAAGCAAGCTCGCTAACATCCAGGGCCCTGAGATCTATTTTGTAGTCACTTGGTACATTCTATCTCTTTGGTAAGAATGCAGTGCTAGAGGCCATATTTTCTCTTTTTCCCTAATAACCATTACAATTACTGCTACTGCCTCTGTCCTTTAAATGATCTTTACTTTGAAGAAGCTATGCCTCATCAAGGAGCAGGCTGTAATAGTAAGGTTTTGCTTCTGGTAGGTATATAAAAAGCCACAGTGTCATAATTGCCACAGAAGTTACTAAGTAGCCTGTGTGCATAAGACACCACAGAAGATGCTTTAATCTAGTGGATTTATATTTCAAGTTGATCCACTTTTCATCCTTCACAGCATTTATAAAAGACAAAATACAAAGTAATGGCATGTTCAATTCCTACAATAAGCCATTCTCACTTTTTAGCAGTGACATAATTCTTAATATTTGTAAGACATAGCAATGATTATTTTAATACCAATAGAGGGAAGGTATGGGCAGTGGGTGGAATGTTGAATGAATATGTATTGTTGGCAAGAGCATGGGTCTGTCAAAGATTGCATTGTGCCAGATTCATGGGAAAGGCAAATAAATGCTGGAATCGGAATTGGAAATATCATAACACTTTCTTATCAGCTATGTACAGAGTTTGACAGTTTGTTCATAAAATGTGGATGATATTCTCTGGCCTCTGTGCATTTACAACTTGTGTCTCTGCACCAAAGAGAACCCCTATGGAGAAGATACAAACTAGCCTTCTTCTCAAGCTGTATAAAATGAACTGACTTCTTTGATTCAGACATATCTAATAAGTGCAGTAAGTATCTGGGATGTTGTTCTAGCCACTCCATAACAGGACACAGCCCTCTACCTGCATCACAGTTTTACTACATGTCTCTTGTTTATTTTTTTTCTGTCACTCTAGATAGTTCAAACCCTAAGCAATGCAGATTGAGGCAGAATGCTAGGCTTCTGTCATAGTAAATTTGATGATAAATGTAATTCCTCACTTTGAAACTTTGAGATAGTTCAAAAATTTGAAAACAAACCAACTATTATTCCAAACTATAATGCCTTTAATATAAACATAAGAGTTATTATGTTAAAATTACCACTGACAATTTTGCTCATTAAGTGAGTGTATATTATAGTTAGTTACATGTGTGATGAGAGTGGAGGGATGAATGGCATAAACAGGAATCACATTTGTAATGCAAAGAGTAATCAGCTCGGGAATTTGTATTAGAATTCAATACTGAATTCAATGTAAAAGAAATAATAATATAATTTTGCTAAATCTATTAAGATCAAGATGGAAGAAAATATGCTACTGTTTTTGTATGAGATTGTTGGGATTGATTTGATGAAAAAGAATTTTATAGTTTAAATGTCATATCATGCTTCATGTATTGGTTTTCTGATGATCAGTATTTTTGAGAACAATAGATCTTAGTTAAAATGTAAAAGAATTAGAAGCAAGAGAGGCAACAATGGATGTAAAGGTTATATACTGATATTTACTGTAATAATTGCAAAACTGTGAAAGTATATAGCATGTGAAGAAAAAAATAAAAATAAAGATAATAAAAATAAATAAAATAATTTTTAAGATTGCAGGACAAAGCTGAGCCACTGACATCAGGACTCATGGCCTGCCTGCAGATGGCTGAACACCTTAGGAGCAATCTCACTCCTGAGCCCACAGGTGAGTCTTCACTTCCTCTCCATTGACAATCTGGAGATAGACCACTGGGAACTCTCCAGGCACTGGTAGCATTATAATGGCTGGGAATGGAATGAACTTTTCTGGCACGCATGTCTTTCCAGAGCCAGAGCTGGTTCACCATCATCAGAACTCATATTCTACCCACAGAGAGCTAAGCACCCAGGAGAAATCTCTTTCCTGAGTCCAAGGGCTTACAGACCTACAGGAGAGACAGGATCCAGTCAATAAAACAAAATCACCTAGCATCACAGAAAAAAAAGATGGCAAGATGCAATGGAAACCCAGACAAACTGACAACATCAGAACCCAATTTTCTAACAAAGGTAAATAGAGGATATCCCAACACCCCAGAAAGGCAAGATATAGACTTAAAATATATATTTCATGATGATGATAGAGGCCCTCAAGAAACTCATGAAAAACTGCATTGAAGAATTGCAGAAGAACCAGGAGAATACAAGTAAATAAGCAGAATCCTATAAAGAGGAAACACAGAAATCACTTAAAGAACTGCAGAAAATCAAAACCAAACAGGTGAAAAAAATGAAAACAGAAATTGAAACATTAAAGAAATCACAAAAGGAGACAACCATAGAGATAGAGAACCTAGGAAAAAGATTAGGAGTCACAGATGCATGCATCACCAACAGAATATAAGAGATGGAAGAGAGAATCTCAGGGGCAGAAGATAACAGAAATCAGTGAGACATCAATCAGAGAAAATGCAAAAATCAAAAAGCTTCTAACCCAAAACATCCAGAAAATGCAAGGCACAATGAGAAGACAAAGTATACAGATAATAGGTATAGAAAGGAGCAAAGACTCTGAACTAAAAGGCACAATAAATACTTTCAACAAAATCATAGAAGAAAACTTACACAACCTAAAAAAGAGATGACCATGAGCATAAAGGATGCCTATAGAACTACAAATAGATTGGACAAAAAAAACATGTATCTCTGTTTTATAAATAAAATTGTAAGATAAAAAAGAAAATAAAAAAATAATTTTCCCTATATTAAATAATTTTACATTGGGAAAAAAATAGAAAAGAACTTCCTCCAGTGACATAACACTCAAAACACCAAATGTTCAAAACAAAGAAAGAATACTAAAAGCAGTAAGAAAAAATGTTAAAGTAACAAATAAAGGCAGACCAATCAGAAACACACCAGACCTCTCAAGAGAGACTATAAAAACTAGAAGATCTTGGCAAGACATCATACAGAATCTAAGAGAACAGAAGGCCAGCCCAGGTTACTATATCCAGCAAAACACTCAATTACCAGAGATGGAGAAACCCTAAAAATTAGAAGCAGTAATCAAAAGTTACCCAACCAAAAATACTCCATGACCAGATGGGTTCAGTGTAAAATTCTATCAGACTTTAGGAAAACCTAATACCAATATTCTCTAATCTCTTCCACAATTTAGAAACAGATGAAACACTACGCAACTCATTCTTCAAAGCCACGATTAACCTCATAACTAAACCACACAAAGACCCTACGTGGAAAGAGAATTTTAAACTAATTTCCCTTATGAATATTGATGTAGAATACTCAATAACATTCTTGCAAATCAAATCTAAGAGCAAATCAAATTAACCATTCAACATGATCAAGTAGGCTTCATTCCAAGGAATTGTTCAATATGTGGAAATCCATCAGTGAAATACACTATATAAGCAAACTCAAAGAAAAAAAAAAAAAAAGTAAACACATAATCATCGCTTAAGTTGCCAAGGAAGCATTTGACTAAATTCAACACCCCTTCTTGTGAAAAGTCTTGGTTAGGGCAGGAATCCAAGCCTCATACCTAAACAGAATAAAAGCAATATGCAGCAAACTAGTAGCCATCATCAAACTAAATGGTGGAAAGCTTAAAGCAATCCCACAAAACTATGGCTAGACAAGTCTGCACAATCTCCCCCTATCTATTCAATATCTTACTGGAAGTTCTGTCCAGAGCAATTAGACAGCAACAGGAAGTCAAAGGGATACAAACAGGAAAGAATGAAATCAATATATCAGTGTTTGCAGATGATATGATATATCTAAATGTCCCCAAAAATCCCATCAAAGAACTCCTAAACTTGATAAACAACTTCATCCATATGGCTAGATATAAAATTAACTCAAACAAATTACTAGCCTTCCTCTACTCAAAGAATAAATATGCTGAGAAAAAATTTAAGGAAATCACACACTTCACAATAGTCACAAACAATATGAAATAACTTGATGTGACCCTAACGAAGCAAGTGAAAAATTTGTATAACAAGAATTTCAAGTCTATGAAGAAGGAAATTAAAGATTTTAAAAGATGTAAAGAAATCCCATGCTCATATATTTAAATGGTCAACATAGCAAAAATAGCCATCTTGTCAAAAGAAATCTAAAGATTCAATGCAATTCCAACCAAAATTCCATCTCAATTTTTCATAGAGTTGGAAAGAGCAATTTGCAAATTCATCTGAAATAACAAAAACCCAGGATACAGAAAAATATTCATAACACTTAAAGTCACTATCCCTAACTGCAAGCTGTATTACAGATCAATACTGATTAGAAACCTGCATGGTGTTTGTACAGAGACAGGCAGGAAGGTCATTGGAGCAGAATTTAAGACCCAGAAATGAGTCCACATACCTCTATGGTCACTTGATTTTTGATAAAGGCACCACCAACTTCTGATGGAAAAAAGACAGCATCTTCACCAAATGGTGCTGGTTAAACTGGAAGTCAGTTTGTAAATGAAGGCAAATTAATCTATTATTTTCTCCATGAACAAAGCTCAAGTGTAAGTGGATCAAAGTCCTCATCATAAAACCAGGTACACTAAAACTTATAGAAGAGAATGTGGGAAAGAGCTAAGAAAACATAAGAACAGGGAACATTTTCCTAAACAGAACACCAATGGCTTATGCTCTAAAATCAAGATCAACAAAGGAGACTTCATGAAATTGCAAATTTTCTTTAAGGTTAAGAACACTGTCAAGAGGACAAAACAGTAACTAACTGAGAAATGTTCTTTACCAGTCCTGCATTTAATAGAGAGCTTATGTTCAATATACAGAAAAACTCAAGAAGTTGATTCCAGAGAATCAAATAATCCTATTAAAAATTGGGGGACAAAGCTAAACAAGGAATTCTGAAATGAGGAATACAGAATAGCTGAGAAGCACCTAAAGAAATGCTCAACATCTGTAGTCATTAGAGAAACGCAATTCTAAACAACTCCAAGATTCCACCTCACAACAGTCAGAAAATGCCTTAGAACAATAAACTTGGGTGATGTCAGATGCTGTCTAGCATATTGAGAAAGAGAAACACTCCTCTGTTATTGGTTCAGATTGCAGGCTGGTACAATCACTCTAGAAATCAGGTTCGTGTTTCCTCAGAGAATTGGGCACAGTACAACCTGAATATCCAGTGATTCCATACCGGGGCATATACCCCAAAGATGCTCCAACATATAACAAGAACACCTGCTCCACCTTGTTTATAGCAGCCTTATTTATAATAGCCAGTGCTAGAAAGAACTCAGATTTCCTTCAACAGTATAATGGATACAGAAATTGTAGTACATTTATATAATGGAGTACTACTCACCATTATAAACAGTGATTTTATAAAAGTCCTAGACAAATGGATAGAACTAGGAGCTATCATTTTGAGTGTGGTAACTCAGTCACAAAAGAACACATATGGTATGCACACACTGATAAGTGGATATTAGCCCACCAAAAGCTCTGAGTTCCCAAGAAACAATTCACAGACCTTATGAAGCTCAAAAAGACGGAAAGACCTTATTTTGAAGGGAGAATAAAATACTCATGAGGGGGAATTTCAGGGAAAATTGAGGAGCACGGATTGAAAAAAAATTTTTTCAGAGACTGCTTCACCTGGGCATCCACCTCATACTTCTGTCACAAAACCCCAATACTAAGAAGTGCTTACTGGCAGAAGCCATCTATGGATGACTCCTCAGAGGCTCTGACAGTCATACAGATACAGTTGATGATGCTTGCAGATAATGAGCAGACTGAACATGGGGTTCCTGATGAAATAGCTAGAGGAAGAACTGAAAAAGCTGAAAGAGTTTGCAACCTTATGGGAAGAACAACATTATCAACCAACTACACTTTCCAGGGCTCCCAGGGACTACAACACCAACTAGTGAGTACACATGTAGAGACCCATGGCTCCAGCTGCGTATGTAGCAGAGAATAGCATTGTCTGGTATTAATAGGAGAAAAGGCCTTTGGTCCAGGGAAGGTATGTCTTTTCTGTGTAGTGGAAAGTCAAGACACTGGGGTGGAAAGGGTGTTCGGGAGAGGGAGTATCTTCATGGAAGCAAGGAAAAGAGGGATGAGAGAGTGTATGTTGGGGGGGGAGTGGATAACATTTGAAATGTAAATACAGAGAATATTAAATAAAATATATCCTTCTTGAAAATATTACTTTTAAAAGGACAGCAAATTTTCCCCAGTATTTTATGATACTATAAATCCAGAAAATAGTGACCAGAATCAATTCTAGACGCAAATTTAAGTATATAATTTTTATCTGCAGAAAGTCAAAGAATGAAACATTATTTTTATACAAAATATGAGTGAAAAGATGATCTGTATTGGAATAACCCAATAATTGCTTCTGAATGGTTATTGGAAAGTTTGTAAAAAATATAGAGATGAGAAATGCATAATTGTTGCAGAAATGAAAATATAAACTAGAATTTTGTATTGTGTGAATTATGTTTCAAAGTAAGATAGAAAAATAATTTCTTAAACTAAATCAAATATATTTCAGTAGATGTGATTTTTTTAGGAAAGATTAAAGTGCAGTGTTCAAAAATAAAATCAATATATGTTAAAACTAGTAATATACATAATAATAAATAGTAAAATTTAGTAAAAACAAATTTTGAAGAAATTAGGAATAATTTGATAACTGCTGAAATTGTGTTAAAGTGAGATAGAGTATATATATATGAAAGAGAATATACATATTTATATATAAAAATTTAGAGAGCTATTGGTTTTAACAATGACTTATAGATACAAATAAAAACAGCTATATTGTTGGTAAATACGTTGAGAATATCATATATTGGATGCATTTGTCTGTATTAATCATGTCTGAAATTTTTCAACCTTTGTCAATCAAAGAATACTTTAATATATAATCATGATCATAATATTTACTAGAACTAAAAATTGAATATTGATAAATAAGGTCAACACTGTCATAACTGTCTCTTAAGGTGTCTTTCATAACTTGATTTTACTCTGGGTTCCCCAAGCTGGTATAAAAATAGCAGTATGTATTTAGTATACCACATATAGTTTTTATTTACTTAGTCATTATTCTGAAGATACTACAACTTAAACAAGAATTCTAAAAAAGCTTCAAGGTGTATTTCAGAAGAAGACATTGTTATGACAAGTTCTAGATTCCTGAGTGTTAATTAATCCATTGAAATTTTAGCATTTGGATAAAACATGAAGTTAGAGGAAAATAATATTTAACATTTTTAATCTGGTTTTATCATAACTGTGTAAGTAAGAAAAGGTAAACATTTTAAATAAATGTCATGTGATAATGAATATTATAAGCTATATTATTAAAATTCATAGATTTATCTAATGTAATGTTCAGTTTGTGAAACTCCTAGTAATGTACTTCTAATATTTTATCCGCAAGTTAAATTATGCCTAAATATATAAAATATGCATTTTCTTGTTATGTTTGGAGGTATGTTCATTCATAAGTTTTATGTGTAAAGTGGATTGCATATTTAGCACTATAAAATTCCAACAAACCTGCTGGAGACTTCAATATCCCACTCTCCCTAATGGACAGATCATTGAAACAGAAACTAAACATAAACAGTGAAAATAACAGAAGTTATGAATAAAAATGATTTAACAGATATATATAGAACTTTTCCCCTAAAACCAAAAAAATATACCTTCTTCTAAGAACCTCATGGTATCTTCTTCAAAACTGACTGTACAATTGGTCACAAAACATGCTTTAAAAGATACAAGAAGATGAAACTAATCTCTTGTTTCCTATCAGATCATGATGAACTAAGTCTGGTCTTCAATACCAACAAAACCAACAGCAAACTCACATACTCATGGGAACTGAACAGCTCTCTACTCAGTGATAACTTGGTCAGAAAAGAAAAAAAAAAAACATTAAGGACTTCCTGGCATTCAATGAAAACAATGTCACAGCATACCCAAACTTATGGGACACAATGAAATTTCATTGCCCTTATAATAATAAATTGAAACCATCCCACACTAACAACTTAATAGGACACCTGAAAGCCCTAGAACAAAAAGAATGAAATGCACCCATGAAGAATAGAAGGCAGGAAATAATCAAGCTAAGGATTAGGGACCCCTGTAGTTGAATTATGGAAAGGCTGGAAGAGGAGCAGAGCTATTCCCATAGGAAAATCAGCAGTCTTTATCAACCTGGACCCCAGAGATCTCTCATCCACTAAGCCACCAAGCAGGCAGTTAAACCAGCTGATATGAGGCACCAACACATTTACAGCAGAGGACTGCTTGGTATGCTCTCAGTGAGAGAAGATGCACCTAAATCTTGGGAGAATTGACGCCCTAGTGTATAGGGAGTCCTGGAGGGTTGGTGGGGTTGGGGACATCCTCTTAGAGACAGGGGAGGAAAAATGTGATGGGGCTCAGTAGAAGCAAAGACCTGGAGGGGGATAACAACTGAAGTGTATAAAAAGATTGAAGATAATTTAAAAAAGAAAAACAATAAATAAGTAAATAAAATAAGCTTATAAGGTCAAAAATCATTAGTCCTTGATAATCCTCAGGTGCTGTGCCCCACCCAAAATAGTTTTCTTAAAGGTCAGGCAGGCCTATTGCTGAGATAAAACACAAGAGTTTCCTCAGCACCCATAAAATAATTGGAACTTTAATTATTAAATTTGTAATTATATATATCAGGCTTTCTGCTCTGACATTATAATGAAATTAAATAAGAAATCCTTAATAGAAATATAATTGAAAAATATTATTCAACTCAAGGAGATTAAGGCATATGGCTATACTAACACTAGTTAAAGAAAAGATATGAAATCCTAATTTAAACATCATTAGTGAAAGTGAAAACACACAATTTACAAAAGAAAAAACACCAGGGAAGCATAAGAAGCAACTTTCGGAGTCAAAGTAAAATATTGAAGTTTCATATAAAATCTAACCAAAATAATTTACATTTTCACCAACATAAACCATAATATGACCAAAATAAATGTCATTATTTTCTAATATGACTAAAAGTATCATTTACTGGGACTATTTTTCTTTCATTTTGAGTAGCTCATAATATCTTATTATTATACATAATTCACTCCATTTGATATTCTGTATTTTCAATTCCTTCATTAAACACCCTTCATTTATTTCTTACTAATACATCTATTCTTACTAACTTCTTAATCTTTACTTAAATTAAAATAGAGGACTGGAGAGATGGCTCAGTGGTTTAGAGCACTGATTGCTTTTTCAGAGGTCCTGAGTTCAAATCCCAGCAACCACATGGTGGCTCACAACCATCTGTAATGAGATCTGATTCCTTCTTCTGGTGTGTCTGAAGACACCTACAGTGTACTTAAAAAGTAAAGAAAGTTTAAGAAACAAAAAAAAAGGGAATTGGAAAAGGAAAAAAACGTGTTATGAAGGGGTTTTTGTATGTTTATAAAATATCAGTGAAACATTTCTTTATGATATACTAATACTAATAGCATATACTAATACAAAATAGCAAAAAATTAGAAATCATAATTTCTGATATTCAATGTAGAAAAATTCTATACTACCATTCTTGTAAGCAGTGATTGAATCCCCTAAATGGAATATATCCCTTTAATAATAATTCTTGGTGAAGGTTATATCCTAATGAAATGTAGTGAGGAAAAAAAAAAACCTATGGGAGCTAATGAGGAAGCAGGGGTCTATTACTGTGGACAAGATTTATGATTCATATTGGTTTTGAGTGGGAATAAGTTATTTTCTTCCCTCCCATCTGTCCTGTGGAATACTTATCAAGAAACCACTTGAGAGAGGAGAATGGTGTAATCTATACAATAGATCAAGAAAAACCTGAACCTTTATTTTAAATCTAAGCATCATTTAAATTTACATCTTTCTTAAAGAACTTAGGATGCACCATTTGGTAAAACAGAAAAAAAATACAGTAAATTTTAAATAACTGAAACATGGAAAATGTGTTTTAATTTAAGCTGTGGCCTACTTATCATTAACATGATTGACAAATACTCACTTGAAAATTTTATCCCTCGTACGTTTAGTCTCAAGTCAATCATAAGAAAGAAAAGTGTGGTTTCATCAACTTGGGGTGCTCCAAGTCAATTTTCAGATTGTCACATTTTTAATTTTGAGTCTAGGACACATGTCTCTTGTTGTTGTTATAACTCAGTATGGACCTGGAAAATTTACCACTATTCTATTTATATCAATTACAAACATGGGCTTTATTTTGGCTTGACTATATTGCCCACTGCTCATAAGTGTTTATGTTAGTCAATCCTCACCCTCCTGTTCAACATCAGCATTTTCAATTTACACAAACATAGACCATGAAAAGTTCTTCAGAGGAATCTTATCCTGGAGACATTGACTTTATTCGAGGTAATATTTGTTTTCATGTCAGGGGAGTGGGGATATTTTCAAAATGATACTGAGAATACTAATATTTCCCTCTTCTTGATGTATGTTTAAATCTTGGACTCAACCTTTGGCCAGTCTATGTCAAATACTATTATTAAGAACCTTGCCTGAAAGTAGTAGCACACACTACTTTAATCACAAAACTCAGCAAGAAGAAACAGGGGAATTTGTGAGTTTTAGGCCAGCAAGCCAGGTCTCAAGGGCAAGAAAAACAAAACAACAACAATAACATGCAAAAAAAGAATCCTGAGAATTGTAATTTTCATCTTCTATTTTGTTGGTTGTTTTGGATATACTTTTTGTGTTTGGAGTTCTATAAATATGTACATTTTCAGGATCAAATATGAAAATGATAGTATATGATATAAAGTTTTTTCATTTCTTCTAAGACTTTAAGTATGCTTGTACATTCTTCAATGACAAGAGAACTCATCTTCTACCAAGAGGCAAACATGTTTCCAAGTTCTATGGAAAATAAAGATGGTGAGAATTAACAGAAATGGCTAACTCTCATAAAACATTGATAAAATTTAAATTCAGATGTGTTGTATGGTGTGTTTGTGCCTAGTATATATCATATGTAGAGGAGGGCACATAGTTTTGCCGCAGTGAAAACATATAGGCCGGAAGTCACCCTTGGTTTCTGTACCATGATTTTCTGTGGATTCTACTGTTTCTATCATCTACATCAGCATAACCATTTTGAGATGATAGGTGAGCAATAACACATTTTCTGTTTGTGCTGTTTGTATTTCTTTGTTCATTCATTTGCTGTGCAAAAGTTCTCTTCACTGACTTCTAGCCTTATTCCATGCTAAATGTTTAATTTTGTATACTGTAAATGAATGAGTATATTTCCAGAAAAGTCAATCGTGGGGCTTGAATTTCACAATACATACTGGAGACAAAGAGGGTAGAAGCTTAAAGAGATTTGAAACTTTTGGTTGATTTCTACAAGTAAATTTAATCATAATTTGTATAAAATGTAATCTGTTATTAGTACAGCTGAGTGCATAAAGCAGATATGGTTTATACATTTTGTAGTTATTACCACAAATTACATTTGCTAAGAAATTATGTACATTTTTGGTGAGGAAAAGCTAACTTATCAAGTTTAAAGAGATATGTATGAATATTTGTAATCAGCCTTAGTGTTTTGGATCACTCCATAGTCTGTCACTTACTGTGATCTTCCCTCCCTTCACCCCAGTTACAGTATCCCTTCTGTTTTTTTTATTTTTTTCACTTTCCCTTTCATACATAATACCCCTGTTCTAGTATCCCATTCACCAGGACTTCTCCTTGCTCTGCCAATTATTATTTTACTTTCCTTGTCTTATGAATTCACTAGGCTGTATACTCTCTTCTAAAGCTCAGATCGTGGATTAACAAAGAAAAAATTTATGGCTCTTAGGTTTCTGGAAGTGGATTTTCTCACATGTGTAACTGTTTGAAGTTCTTTCCTTTGCCTTCAAATATCACGACTTCTTTTTTCATTGCAGCAGAAAAGAGTTTCATCCTGTATGTATACTACATTTGGATCATCCACTCACTACATAAAAAATTGAGGTTATTCTTATTCACTAAATATTATAAATAGAGCAGCAATGAACATCATTGTACAAGTATCTGTGGAATAAAACGTATACTAATTTAGGAAAGCTGGCTCATAAGATTGATAGATTGATCTATAAAAATTTAAAAACTTATTTATATTAATTTTAAATGCAAATGAATATTTTATACTTTATGTATATGAGTATATATACATATACATACACACAAGTATATATATATATATACATATACCACATGTATGTTGCTACCCATGAAGGGGAGAAAAAGATATTCAAGTGAATTACATATAATGCTTGTTAGAAGCCCTATGTGCTCTTGGAAATAAACCTGGTTCTCTTTAAGGACAGTAAGTGCTCATAACATTGATAACCTCATTCTAGACCCTACTTTTTCCTTTTTTTATTAGTTTTACATACAGAGTTCAATATTTGCTTCAGCAGTTTCCAATCATACTAACTGAAAATAAGGATTTCTCCCTCCCTCAAATTTGCCAGCATGTGATTTCAGCTGTAACCATTCTGATTGGCATAAGATAAAATTATGCAGTAGTTTAGATTTTAATCTTCATAGTTGTTATTGTTGAACACTTTTAAAGTCATCTGCTATTTAATTTTTTTGAGAAGTCTGTGGTCAGATTCACAGTCCATATTTGAGTTATATATTTTCTTGATTTGCATTTTTTCTTTAGTTATCAATGGATTCTGGATATTTTCTTCTACTAGATGTATAATTGTGCATGTTCTTTTCATTCAACTTCCTTAATTAATATTTATTAATTTTGGACACTGAATGAAATTTTTCTGGAACTTTTAAACATTAAAACAATGATTGCATAGTATATATAAATGGGCTGTAATTTTCTATTTACTCATATTAGTTCAACTGAGGTAAAGTGATTTCTTAATTAATGTACAATTTTCTTGCTATTTTACATTAATCTAACTTTTGCTATTATACTTGAGGTGAAATCTGAAGTGGATTTCTTATTTCTCCAGAGCTATGAACTTTCTAATATAACTTCTGGCACAAGACTTGGGAATCTTTACGTTCAATTGCTGACCAGAAGAATAAAAAAAGAAACCCTTCCTAAAGAATATTGGCTATTGACATTGACCTTAATTGTCTTTGAGAATTTGGAACTAAGATCTTATTGTGGATGTTAACACAATAGTTATAGATGAGACTTGGGGGAATCAAAATGGAAATAAAAGGGAAACTAATGCCTAAAGACATGTTCTGATAAAGTCTGAACATTCTGTAAAACAAGCCAGCCGAGAGTCTTGGTTTGTAGTTCTTCACAGGTGTATATACTATGAACCACAGAATGGATGGGCCAGAAAATCAAAATATCTGCAATGATGCATATAGAACATTTACCTTGTCGTTAATCAACTATTGTCTCTTTGGAATGAAATGCAACTCTACAGGAAGAAGTTCATGTTGGATATGATAAATCTAGCTAAATATGGTGGGCTGATAAAGTCATGGACAATATAAAAGAATATGCTATAGTCTAATTTCTAAGAAAATGTAATTTGCAACTGCATTATAAATACTTATACTCATAGATTAAATCTAGCTTTTACCCTTCATCAATGAAGCATTTTGCAGGAAATAAAGATCATTTGTGAAATTGGCATCTGGTCAAAATGCTTAAGAGAGGAACTGAGCATAGGTGGTTCAATTCAACTGATACAGGCACAGTATAATCTCTATACTACATGCTATACCACTCAAGGATATATACCCAAAAATTAGCATATAACAAGGACACATGCTCCACCATGTTCATATCAGCCTTATTTATAATAGCCAGAAGCTGGATAGAACCCAGATATCCTTCAGTAGATGAATGGATACAGAGAGTATGGTACATTTATACAATGTAGTACTTCTCGACTATTAAAAACAATGATTTTATGAAATTCTTACGCAAAAGGATGGAACTACAAAATATAATCCTGAGTGAGGTAACCCAATCATAAAATAACACATATGGTATACACTCACCATTAAATGGATATTAGCCCAAATGATCTGAACACTTAAGATGCAATCCACAGACCACACCAAGCTGAAGAATAAGGAAACCCAAATTGTGGGTGCTTCAGTACTTCTTACAAGGGGGAAGAAAATACTCACAGGAGAAAATGCAGAGAAAAAGAGTGGAGCTAAGACTGAAAGAAAGACCATTCATAGAATGCCTTATATAGTGATTCAAATCACATTCTGTCACAAAATCCAGACAATATTGTGGATGCCAAGAAATACATGCTGATAGGAGCCTGATATAGCTGTCTCTAAGACGGCTCTGCCAAACTCTGCCAGAGACTGATAAATTCAGAGGTGAATGCTCAAAGACAACAACTGGATTGAGAATGGGGTCCTGAATGGAGGAGTTAGAAAATGACTGAAGGAGAAGAGCACAGGAAGAACAACAATTACAACTGATCAGAAACCCCAGACCTCTCAGTTACTAAACCACCAAACAAAGAGTACACCCTGAGGGACACATGACTTCAGCTGCATATGTAGCAGAGGATGGTCTAATCCCACATCAACAGGAGGAAAGGCCCTTGGTTCTGTGGAGGCTGGATGCCCCAGTATAGGAAAATGTCAGTGTGGGAAGGCAAGAGGGTGGGTAAGTACTCTCATAGATGAAGGGTGGAGGATAGAATAGACAGGTCTGTGTCTTCTTTCTCTGGAGTGTTTGGAATTCCTATGTTTGCTACTATCGGAGAGCTGGGTTCTGGTATTGCTAGATTGTCTTGGTTTCCTTGGGATATACTCTTTCTCTTTCCTCTTGCCATTTTGTTGTCAGTGATATGTTCTTGCCTTTCCCTTGTATCTGGTCTGTGTCCCTGGTACACTTTCCGTGTGCACTCCTCAGAGATCTCTCTACTCCCCAGCAGCCCAGGTTCCGGGTGGCAGCTGGGCCAGGCTCTGCTCTGCGTACTGAAGTCACCTCCGGGTGGGAACAGATGTTCCTAAGATTTGTTCCTGGTCACAGTAGCTCAGCCTGTACGAGCCGCCTTTCCGGCTGGTGGTTGGGCCAGGCTCTGCTCTGCGACCTGAAGTCGTCTCCGGGTGGGAACAGAAGTTCCTAAGATCTGTTTAAAAAAGAGAAAATGAAGTGTTATTGAAAATTGCTGGAAAAAATGAGTCAAAGAATCAGTGTCTTTTCAAGATACTGTTTTCTGTATATGACTGGGAAAAAAGAAAGAGCACATATGAAATCTCAGCAATATAATACACAAACCTGCACAATGATAACACCAGTTATCATCGAGATGTATGTAGGGGTAATTTTCACAAATGCTTATCCATATGTAACCTGCTAAGGCAATTAATGGTTTCTAACAGAGACAGTTATCTTCAGGAATGAGGCCTCCTCATATACTAAAAATTATCTCATGCTTAGCACTATGTATATAAAAAAGAATCAACAACTCTTGTGCATGGGAGTAGGGTGAGTATGAATGTGAAACATTAATAATGCATGACAACTTTGTTATAAATACGAGATAAAGGCAAGGATTCCTGAAGATATTATAAAGATGGCAGGATGAGAATGTGGTAAAAATAATGTCAGAAACAAAAGTCAGGAAGACATAGATAGACTAAGTAGGTAAGGAATCAAGGTTTTAGATCTTGGAGGATTTGAATAAAAAGTGTTAAAACTAAAATATAGTGTTTAAAATTCTCAACGAATTAATAAATATCTTTAAAGGAAAAGAGCTAAATACTGCTCAATAAAAGTCTAATTACAATAATGTTTTTAAAGCATTACTCATTACTAACAATAGCACATATAATTAGTCCTTTGAGTTAGAACACACATGATGATTTAAATTACACTGTTTTTTCTTAAGCTCAGGAAAAATATGTTTAATGTCTAAGGTAATAGAAATGTAAAATAATGGTGACAGATAATCTTTTTAAAATTTAGAATCTTTAAAAATATCTTTATTTATTTTTATACATTATTTATTATATTTTACTTTTCCCAACTACTCACCAGACTCTTCCTGCTTCCCTATTCCTGAAACTTCGTATTCTTTCCCCATTAAAACAATAAACAATAACACCACAAAAAGCCAATATATTAGCCTTTGATTTATAAGGTCTGTGAGCTGTTTCTTGGTTATTCAGACCTTCCTGGGGATAGTATCTAAATATTAGTGACTGCATATCATATGTGTTCTTTTGTGACAGGGTTACCTCATTCAAGATCATATTCTCTAGTTCAATCCATTTGCCTAGGAATTTCATAAAGTCATTGTTTCCAATAGCTGAATAGTACTCTATTGTGTAAATGTACCATACTTTCTGTATCCATTCCTCTGTTAATGATTATTTTATTATTTTATATTTAATACTGGTTACAAATCCTTGTGTTGATTTTATAATATTAAGAAAACTGCCTGATGGGGAAAACCAAACTTACATTACTTCTGAAGTATATTTTAAAACCATTTGAATTCATAATGTATTTCAAAGTTTTTTGCAGTGAGTATGTAGCATTGGAATATATTTGAAACTTTAATTGGTTTCTAAATTTGAGATAATAAAATGCAGAAATAATGTCTTCATTAGTAATTCATTCAATGCTTATGACCTTTTCCCTAGCAAAATAAATATAAAATTCTATGCTCAGCAGCTGTAATTTGATGACAAACTAAAATGTAACCAGTGTTGTTTATCTGAAAACCATTCTCACAGCTGGCAAGTGTCAGAATATTATCTTTTGCAAGTGATGTAATTTTCTTTAAAACTGGAGAAAAATCAGTATCTATTGAGGCCTTCTCCTAATTTTCATTTGTCTGATTTTTAAATACTTAACTCACAATCACATGTATATATACATTCATATTCATATACATACAAACTAAGTTATCTAAGAAGTATACTTTATATGCAGAATATTGGTATATTTAATAATGAAGAAAATACAAAGTCATACTGACATATTATTTTTAAAAAATAAGCATTCCTCACAGGTAAATTAAGAAAAGTTAAAGTAAGAATGTAAATTTTAAACACTTTGATATAAGTGAATAATTTTTTTAAGAAAATATAGTATTCTTACTAATTTTTACGCCTCTACCCACATGGTATGGATATCAATTTGTAAACTATAATTCATAGATAAAACAACAGTTCAAACAGTCTGTGTCACTGTGTTCTGCATTAAGGAGTTAACTGATTCTTAATTGACAACTGGAAAAAATTAAATTTATATGAAAAAATGTAACAAGATTATGGCTGATATGATTTCTCAGTACAGGAAAACAATGTATATAGCATTTCCTTTACATTAGTGACTATAAAGGTAATTTAAGATACATGGTAATATTGTACAGGCTATAAACTTGAAAAACTTACCATTTACTACTGAAGATGTAGCCTCATCAAAGACAGAACTGTGTCTTTGTATTCTACAGTTATTTTACATGTACAAATTCATGAGGTGAATGGAGTAGTGTGGTTGATAGAGCATCTCATCAGATAATGATTTGGCCAAATTCAAGAAAGGAAACCCAAGTTATTTGTGTATTGTACAATCAAATATTTAGAATGACGTTTCTGTGGTTGGGAAATAAACTATATTTTTATATATTTTTGGTATCATTCAGAATTTTTTAGTATAAAGTTGAAATGGATGCATTTGGTGTTCATGAAATATGTCCATCTGAGGGCCTAGAGAGAATGCCATAACTAATTTGTTCTTTGAAAATTTCCCTTGTCGCTGGATTTTAGTACCTTTTAAAAACACCAAATTTTGAAAATGAATCACATTGACATTTCTTTTCTTGTTTATAAAAATTGTGTCACATGATTATATCATTATAAAATATTTAAATGTTTAAATTATGGTATATATCTTTGTATAATTATATTTATAAATGTATATTTAGTTTACTTGCATATGTATTTCATCCAAATTATATTTTCAAAGTTGATGTCAATCCTTATTAAATTATATAAAATTACATGTATTTATTCTCCTTTTATTTTACTATTAAATATATTTATTTTTTAAAGATTTATTTATTATGTAGGTGTTAACTGTAGCTGTCTTCAGACACAGCAAATGGACATCAGATCTCATTACAGATGGTTGTGAGCCACCATGTAGTTTCTGCAACTTGAACTCAGAACCTCAGGAAAAGCAGTCAGTGTTTTTAACCACTGAGCCATTTCTCCAGCCCTACATATTTCTTTAGAAATTGTATATTATTGCTTTAATACATTTGCTTTATACTTTTCTGTTGGAACTTTCTTACTTGTTTCTGAATCTTGGTCACTGTGTTCGCTGCTTTGACATAATTATAACCCATTATTTCATTTTTTTCTGTTTGTCTTTCCTCGTGTATTTCCTTCACGGATTGTCAACTATTCTTGAGTCAATAATTAGATATTGCATTAATAATTTTATTATACCTTTCATTTAAGGAGAAAAATGTGCAATAGCATTTAAACACTTGTGTGTGATCCCTATGTCCCCTGTGTTTGCTGAGAATTTTGTTTCTTTGTCCTTGGTTGTTAGGCAGACCCTTGTTTTCTCACCTGTTCTTCACTTTATCTTGTTGTCAGGATAGTATCTTTTGCAGTTGATTTCTATTTATAGTCTTGGTTTTTACTAACATTCCTCCTGGGAACTATGTACATGTTAACCTAATCCATCTTCATTTCCTCATGTAACGTGTCCTATAGAGTCGCATATTAGGTCCAGGCACTAGAAGCCAGTCCTTGGCATATATTTTCCTCATAATGAGAACCATGATTTAATTAATCAGATGGATGAACAAATACTTGTGTTGTGCCCAGCTGAAGCACTTCACAGCCTGCCCCTCCTGATGCTGAATCTGTATATAGTGTTGGATGTCTGCCTTGGCATGTTCACCCAATTTTCAAATTTGAACTCTTGCCTAGGATGACTTGTTTTTTATCTTTTACTTATTAGTTTGCAACTCTGGAGACCAATAATTACCTGAATAAGATCCAAAGTACTAATTTCTTAGACCATATTCATTTGACCATTTGGCTGTCTACACTGGGATCAACCTTTGAAATCATAATAATTCCCATATCCCTCATCAGTACCTGAGCCTAGGCTTTCTGAAACGATGTAACAACAGAATTAAATTGATTTGTGTGTGAACTAAACTGCTAATAATTTCTACAAATAATGCATTTGTTATTTAAGTTATAGTACCATATTAATTCTTTATGCTTTGTGATATATATCAAGATATATAACTACTGTATATATATATATATATATATATATATATATATATATATATATATATATATATATATAGTACAAATGAGAGTTAGAACTCAATCTTTGATCAATCTGGGAATATTTAAAATCTAACATATTACAGATCTGTATACTTCAAATAAAATTGCCAGAAAAATTTAAATTTTGAATATATCTACTAGATTATAATTTGAAACTAATAATCAACCTCAGATATATTTAATTCATAATTTGTCTAAAAGTTTTATCATCTACCTATAAATAGCATCATTTAATAGAATTCTATGATTATTTGTATACAAATGCCATTAATGATTAAATAATGCCTTGAAATACTGCACAAAGCAATTTGCTATTGATATCAATTTATTCATTTCTTTATACTATAAAAGCAGAATAATCTTAGTAAAAGCTTCAAATTCTTCAAAGTGCTACTTGAATGGAATGATCAGAAACAACTTTGATTTCCCAAGGAGCTGCTAAAAGTACCCTGTGCACAATGATAATGCTGAGGACTTTAGTTAACTTCTTAATTAAGCCATGATCCTCTGACATTTTTCACTTTCCCTCAGTTCCATCCTATGTCCTCTTTATCCCTTACACTAATTCTAAGTGAGATTCCTAAATTATTATTTATTTGTCAGTAAATATTATGGTAGAACGGCATCAATGTGAGAAGAGGCCTTTGGTCCAGGGAGGGCACGTTTTCCAGTGTAGGGGAATGCCAAGGCAATGGGGTGGAGAGAGTGATGAGGCATGAGTGCACCTTGATGAAGACAAGTGGAGAGAGAGGGGACATGGGAGCAGCATGTGGAAAGGGGATAACATTTAACATTTCAGATGTAAATAAAAAGACTATCTAATAAAAATATTTCCGATATAAACTTTTAAACTCCAGATGCAGAACCTAAACACACACTCTCCTACTCATTGGTCCACTCAGTTTTCTAAATTAGGCTTTGTTTTTAATTTGCAATTTTAGGCTCTGGAGCTCATTTTGTAATTACTGATTTATGAATAAACATTTCATTCTTATAAATATTTAACGTAGGTCTAACAATTTTTAATTAAAATTTTCATTTCAAATAGGTACAGGATAGACATAATAAATGTTTAGCAGCTCATTCTTATACACAGAAGCTGGACTGAGCAATGCAATCTATGTTTCATAGAACAATACCACTGGAAACATGTAACTACTCTCATTACTACTAATTTCATATTGCTAATATTATGTGGAAATACACATATATGTTCACAGTTTAATTATTATATTTGGCCTTAATCATCATCACACTATATAGTATTTCTGTCTTAGTATCTAATAGAATATATGGCAAAATGTGATGGAACAGACACTCAAAGTGGTCATTCTAGGATTATCGTATTATAAGAATTGAGTCTAACATCAATTTGTGTTTCCTTATTTAAAGTAAAATAAAATTTTACTAAAAGTATAGCATGTGTTAGCATATAAACTACTTTAATCATAACTATATGTTGCATAAGAAAAAATTCTTGGTGAGTGTGGAGATTCAGGAGTCTCCACAAGAGCCCTGTAAATACTAATCTCAGTAAACAAGGATATTGAACATACTTCCCAAGACTGATCAATCAGGACCACAAAAAAGGTAATGGGAGCCTAATTTTGGTACCTGTCTGTTCTTTTCTTTGGTCATTTGTATTTTGTTGGATATTTTATGTATTTATAGCTCAAATATTATGCCGTTTCTCTCCTCTCCTATCTCTCTTCCCCCGGCTTCTATGAAGATGCTCCCACTCCCACCCACCCTCTCCCATCTCATGGCTCTAGCATTCTTCTACACAGGCTTCGCAGGATCATTTGTTCTTAAGCTGACTTTTTATAGAAAAACTAGTTTCAGAAGTTCAAAAGGTGGAGCAGTACTACATTTTGGCTAACTAGACAAAGTATTATGAGCTAACCTTTAAATTAGGACCTTGTTGGTTATAAGTGAAGTAAGAGGGCTGGTGGAGAGGTAGTGAACATGGGACTTTCAGAGTGTTAAGTTAACAGAGCATGAGTTATAAATACAACCATACTGTTATGACCTTTAAGGAGGATTTTTCAGTGTCAGCTGTGAATAATTACTTCTGGGTAGCAGAGTCTGAACTTAATTTCAACTTCTTTGCAAAATGGAGACTGAATACAAAATAGCAACAATTATGTTAAAATGGACATACCTCAGCACTGGTGACAGTATTTTGACAGATGCACTGGTCAGTTATATAAGCAGCAGAAGCTTTATAACTGTTAGATGACCATGATAGTGACCTTTGGGTCATGTGTAGTTTACACTGTAAAAATGATGAATCAAGAGAAATTTTAGTTCATGGAATGATATGGACAAAGATTTGTATCAGTACTACTGATAAATTAGATGTGAATGGAGGTTTTAGTCCAGATATAACTGAATATTTTTCAGTATATTCTAGAGTCTTGTCTAATCTTTACTATATCAAATAATATCACATTAGGGAAAAATGTGAATTCCAAGTAAGAGTGAATGTTCAGATAACACAGAGAGTACTGTTTCTCTAAGATACTTTCTTGGTGGTATTCATGGATGTCTGCTTAGCTACATTTGGAACTAAAATAGAGTAATGGAGGGCACAGACCTGGAGGTGGGAAGGCACACCTTTAATCTGCATCATCCCTTCTGCTGGAAGCCTACATACAGGATATAGAAGAAGGAAGCCCTTGTTTGTTGCCTGCTTGCTCTTGTCTTGCTAGCATTTATAATCTTTGACTGGCATTATAAACTACTTGTTCAAGATTCCTGTACATACTGAAGACCTGTCTGAATACTTAGTCTTCTGGACACCAAACATCTATATGTTTCTTTGAATTTTTGTAAAGAACTTGACTTTGGAATGGCAAAATTTAAACAGTCTTTGGGAGTAATGTCTAAACAGCAAAGTATTTAAGTTTCTGAATGCTTACTTTTGGAGGCTTTATTGAAAATTATGGAAGGACAAGGAATCGGATAGAAGAAGAACATAGCAATTGGAAAATTTCAAACTGATCATGGAAAAACAAATAAAAATTTGTAAGCATGTGCCCCAACACCATCTGCTAGAGACTACCAAAAAGACAGGTATGTAAGTGCTAACCATCCAGATATTTAGGAAAATAGCTTCTTTGCACAGTTCTCTGTTGGAAAAATATTCTCAAAAGGACTATCTAAATCTTCTTCATGGGACTTTGCTTCAAGACTCTACTATTTATCCATATACAAGACTTAGCCCCACCTATAGTGGTTTGAGTGAGACAAGACTTGGATTTTTTTGCCAAACTCAGTAGCAAAATCAATAAACTCTGGTAACACATGTAATCATGTGAAATCCTTAAGCATGCTGAAATGAAAGAATGCAGCAATATGAATTTAGTAAAGCCATTGCAGAAAGAGAATGTGAAGCTTTGGATGTGGAGATCAGCTCTCCTGATCCATATACACAGGATACAAAGGACACTAAGTCTAATTTAAAACACAAACTATGACATTCTAAAATTAATTTTAAATTGTAAAATCTTAATAGGCTTCTTTGGTGCTTACAATGCTTTTGTATATGACTGTATGAGTGTTCCCCTGTCTCTTCATGCCTCTCTCTCTCTCTCTCTCTCTCTCTCTCTCTCTGTCTCTCTCTCTCTCTCTCTCTCTCTCTCTCTCTCTCTCTCTGTGTGTGTGTGTGTGTGTGTGTGTGTGTGTCTGTGTGTGTACATAAATCTATGACAACACCCTAATCGGAGCTGAGAAAAGATCTTTTTAAGAAGTTAATGGGAGGAGAAGCCCTTGGTCCTGCCAAGGCTCCATGTCCTAGTGTAGAAAATCATCAGGGCAGGAAGCTGGGAAGGGGTGGGTGAGTAAACACCCTCATAGAAGCAGGGCGAGGTAGGATGGAATAGGGGATATGGAGGGAATCCAAGAAAAGAGATAACATTTGAAATGTAAATAAAATCTATTAAATAAAATCAATTAAAAACAAAAACCAAAAAACAAAGAAATAAACAAACAAAAAAACTGCCTGTTCTATCCTTCCATCATGGCTTCACACTCTAATCATTAGGTAGATGAACAAATAAGTTAAATAATTGAACTTGCTACTAGCCATCTTTGTCTTTCATGAGATAGAAGCTTTTATGTTGTATATTATTCACATATTTCTGGGTTGTATATCATTTTTCATTATTTTCTTGTTTATGTTGTAATGTTGCTTTTGAAGACTTACAAATATGTTTACCTTGAGATATTCATAGGGAATTTGGTATTGGTTATTTAATTTGGTGTTAGAATAGGATAACTAGACAATACAGCATCCAACAGAGTGGTAAAACATCTTTATCAAAGTCACATCAGATAGAGGCCTAATATCCAAGGTATAAAATAACTCAAGAAGTTGACACCAGAGAATAAAACAACTCTATTAAAAATGGGGTACAGAGATAAACAAAAATTTCTTAGTTGAAGAATATTAAATTGCTGAGAAGTATCTAAAGAAGTGCTCCACATTCTTAACCATTGAAGAAATGCAAATCAAAACAACCCTGAGATTCCACCTCACACCAGTCAGAATGGCTAAGACCAAAAATTCAGATGACAGCAGATGCTGAAGAGGATATGGAGAAAGAGAAATACTTCCCCATTGTTGGTGGGGTTGTAAACTGGTACAACCACTCTGGAAATCAGTCTGGCAATTCCTCAGAAAATTGGACATAGTATTACATGAAGATCCAGTTATTCCACTCTGGGCATATACCCCAGAGAAGCTCCAACATACAACAATATTCCACAATATTCATAGAAGCTCTATTTATAATAGCCAGAGCTGGGAAGAACCCAGATATCCACTAGTAGATGAATGAATACAAAAATTTTTATATATTTACACAATGTAGTACTACTCAGCTATCAGAGACAATGACTTTATAAAATTCTTAAGAAAATGGATGCATCTAGAGAATATCATCCTGAGTGAGATAACCCAGTCACAAAAGAACATACATAATATGCAGTCACTGATAATTGGATACTATGCCCAGAAAGCTCTGAACACCCCAGAAACAACTCATAGACTACATGAAGTCCAAGAAAAAACAAAGGCTAAAAAAAAAGAAGAAAATGAAAAACCAGTATGCTTAATCTTTACATACTAAGAAAACTTGAATAATTCTAGGTTACATCTTGTTTTACATGTACCTTATGCTGATTGTAACTAGTAAGATTTTAACGCACACTATCAAACATGTAAAAAATATAACTTCTGACAAAAATGTATTCATATACTTTTATGCAAAATGCTTAAAATCTGTACATTGATTTTTGTATTATAAAAATAAAGTTGTTTACTTAGAAAATAACTAGATTACTTGTTAAGAAGAATATACTCTGCATTTGACCAGAGGAAAAATTATGATGGACTAAGTAGTTATTTATGATTCAAATTTGCTTAATTTCTTGAAGATACATGTGCTTAGATTGTGACACCTAGTGTAATGGTATTAAGAGACAGGCAGAAACTTTAAGGAATAAGGTCATTTAGGCAGTAATTATGTTATGGGAGAAAGTACATTCTCAGTCATATGTACAGCATTTTAGTTCTCCTTTAGTCAGTGATAGAGAAGTTATTTATAATGTGCGATCATCATATGACTTTGGATCGTTCGGAGTTACATTCTTATCTTTTTTTGATCTGTAACAATTGTTTATTAGAATTTTTTACTTTATTTTAAAAAACAAAGATAAAAATTTTTTTTAATAATTTTTGCATAAATGTATACAAATTCAACTGTGTCAGTGCTTGGCTTTTTTTTCTTTTCTTTTTTTTTTTTTTTTTTTATAATGAGCAAAATGTACATGTAATACAGGGTGTAATCTAAAATTTGTCAATGTGTTCTTGGTGTGTAAGGATTGAGCATGACTTTTTGTATTGTTTTCTTTTCTTTTCTTTTTTTCTTGGACTTCAAACAGTCTGAGAGTTGTTTCTGGGGCACTGCGAGCCTCTGTGGTTAGCATCCCACTATCAGTGACTGCATATTATGTCTGTTCTTATGTGACTGGGTTATCTCACTCAGGATGATATTCTCTAGATGCAGCCATTTTCTTAAGAATTTGGTTAAGTCATTGTTTCTGGTGGCTGAGTAGTATTCCATTGTGTAAATGTACCACAATTTTTGTATCCTTTCATCTACTGAAGGACATCAGGGTACTTTCCAGCTTCTGGCTATTATATATATAGCTGCTATGAACATTGTGGTGCATGTAACTTTGTTGTATATTAAAGTGTCTCTGGGGTATATACTCAGATATGGACTAGCTGGGTTTTCAGGTAGTACTATGTCCAATTTTCTGAGGTTTCCCCAGACTGATTTCCAGAGTGGTTGACAAGAACTTCAAACCTCTATAGAAGGAAATCGAGGAAGATCTCAGAAAATGGAAAGATCTCCCATGCTCATGGATTGAAAGGATCAACATCTTAAAAATGGCCATCCTACCAAAAGCAATCTAGAGATTCAATGCAATCCCCATCAAAATTCTAACCCAGTTCTTCATTGAGTTGGAAAGATCAATTTGCAATTTCATATGGAATAACAAAAGACCTAGAATAGCGAAATCCATCCTCAACAACAAGAAAACATCTCTGCGGGAATCACTACCCTGACCCTAAGCTATATTACAAGGCAATTGTGCTGAAAACTGCATGGTACTGGTACAGAAATAGGCAAGTGGATCAATGGAATAGAATAGAAGATCCAGAAATGAGCCCTCACGTATATGGTCACCTGATTTTTGACAAAGGAGCTGTAAACATTCAATAGAAAAAGGACAGCCTATTCAACAAATGGTGCTGGTCCAACTGGCACTCAGCATGCAAAAGAATGAAAATAGACCCGTTCTTATTTCCTTTTACAAAGCTCAAGTGCAAGTGGATCAAAGATCTCCACATTAAACCAGATACACTGAAACTATTAAATGAGAAAGTAGGGAAAACCTTAGAACATAAAGGCACAGGAGAAAATTTTCTGAACAAAACACCAATGGCTCAAGCTCTAAGGTCAAAGATTAACAAATGAGACTTAATGAGATTGCAAAGTTTCTGTAAGGCTAAGGACATTGTCAAGAAAACAAAATGGCAGCCAACAGAATGGAAAAAGATCTTTACCAACTCCACATCAGATAGAGGCCTAATATCTAAGGTATACAAAGAACTCAAAAAGCTAGACACTAGAGAATCAAACAACCCTATTAAAAATGGTGTACAGAGCTAAAGAAAATGTTCTCAATTGAGGAATATCTAATGGCTGAGAAACATCTGAGGAAGTGCTCGACATCCTTAGCCATCAGGGAAATGCAAATCAAAACAACCCTGAGATTCCACCTCATATCAGTCAGATGGGCCAAGATTAGATGACAGCAGAAGGCTGGTGAGGTTGCGGAGAAAGAGGAAAACTTCTGCTGTTGGTGGGGTTGTAAACTGTTACAACCACTCTTATCTTCTAAAGTATGAATACAAACTTATTTCCTTTTCAAAGTACCTTTACGTGCTTAAAAAAAACTTTAATCTCTTTTTAATTTCCTTTTTTTTTCAGTTTAGTCATTTAGTCATTATCCCTGTCTTGGTCTGCCTTCTGACTGCTTCTCATTTCAAACCTCCTCCCCTATCTCCAAGAGGATGTCCTCACCCAAGCCAGACCTGCTCATTCCCTGAGGCTTCAAGTCTCTCAAGTGTTAGGTGCCTTTTCTCTCTCTGAGGCCAGATCAGGCAATCCTTTCCTGTTTATGTGTCAGGTGACTCATATCTGCTGGTGTCTGCTGCCTGATTGGTGACTCAGTGTCCAAGGAATCTCAGGGATTCAGATTTGTTGAAACTGTTGGTCTTTCTATGAAATCACCCTCCTGAGCTTCTTTCAGCATTATCCACATAATTCAGATAAAACTTAGAGGAGTATATTATCTTTCCTCCTCTATTGTAGATCATGAGTATTAAATAATAGTCCAAACATTGAAGAGTTATTAAATCAAATTGTAATTAGAATTAAATTTGATTTTAATTGTTGCATTTTGGGGAAATTATAAACATTGAATTATTTTATGCTTTCTAAATGAATATAATGATTGAAATGGTAAAATATTGGGTGTAAAATATTTGTCAAAGAGCAAGACGTGTAATAAATATTATTATATATCTAAAGGATTGAAAGTAACATTTCTTTGGTAATAAAGTAAGAATTTCATAAAAAAAATAGTTATCATATAAACTTAAATTGCTTTGTTGTTATTTTTTTGGAGTAGATCATGGCAAGCAGTGATTCTGTGAAGTTGATGTTTGTGTTTTTAGTAACAATTCAAAATGTTAAAGTTTGTACTCTCTTCTATACATAGTAACTATTTGAATGAACATGTTTGAAAACTTTAAAAAAAGTACAAGACAATATTTTTTAAGACCATATTTTTAACCTCAGACAATTTCATGGTATCAAAATAAATGCCATAATTTCACCAGTGTACTTTATGCTCATTGTAACTAGTAAGATCTTAATTCACACTGTCAAACCTTTAAAAAAACCAAGTACTGACAAAAATGTATTCATATACTTTTATGCAAAAATGCTAAAGTATATTGATGTGTTAATGTATTAAATATGCACATCAAAAATTTACTTCTAAAGATATGAACTATAGTGAAGTGAAAATGCAATATTTGCAACTCTACATGGTATGTTAGACCTGTACTCCTCAGGGTTCTGGGCAGGAAGTACAATTTTTAAATTAAAGAAGAAAAAGAAAGAGGTAAATGATATAATTATATTTTATTCTCAAATAATAAAAGAAATTATTTTAAAAATCAATTATGTAAGTAGCTACTCAGTAGAGTGTTTCTATTATGTGTAGAAATATTTTAAATTGATAGCTTGCCATGAAAATAAATAAGCACCTGAATAAACACTGTATTTTCTTTCTCTAATCTTTACTAATACCTTCATGTGATTTCTGTACTAACTTCATCAGGACCTAACGTAAATATGTACCAATTTGGTAGGAGACACAGATTTACGTTGATTTTCCTTGCCTGGCTAGTGTATTTGGATGTCCACTTATCAGGGTAGAATTTAATCGACCCTTGAAAATCAATTTAACTAAGACATAATCCCTCATATTATAGGATCCTTGTTCAGCAAAACCTATTTGTCATTAATTCTCTTGTTCTTGAAAAGTATTTAGCTTTTTGAAAACAGAATTTCTACCTCAGTTATTCAAATGATAGTTTTTGATACTGTATGAAATGGTATAAATTTGCTTTGTTGTCTTTTTTTTTTTTCACCACAACAAAATAAAACAAATGAAGAAATAGGATTAAAACACTACATATCTAGGCAAGTTCAGGAAGTTGACACCACGAACACACAAATATACATATACAAATAAAAGCACCTGCATGTATGTTATGTGAGGAAAAGACAAGTAGTTTATTTTATGTTATGTATAACATAACGTAATGCCTGATTCAAATGCCTGAAGTCCATGAAATTAGGCACCGAGTGCCCTAGATTTATAGATCCAGATGGTTGGGAGCTTTTATGTTTTTCATGAAAATCAAATATAGTTCATTAGGGGTAGTAGAAATTTTCTCCTAATTGCTGAGTCACTGCTCTTACCTTAGACAAAATAAATCACATGTTCATTATTTTATACAGCTACTCTTGAAACCATTAATCCCTAAGAATGCCTGCAAACTCTTATCAGGTTTTAGTTTGTCTTTATTTAGGTTACAGATTCAGTATGGGTGGACTATATATTTAGAGAAGTATCTTTTGGTTTGAAAGGAGAAAAATACATTTTATTATCTTGTACAGATCAATATTAATACCTACACACAACTCATAAAATATTGAAAGGTCTTGATTTTATGACTACAGCAGAATAAAACACAGATAATTTATTACAGTGTTAGGTGCATACTGAATAACATAAGAACTAGGAGGAAGCAACTCAAATAATGACTGAGGTATACATGAAAGCTGAATATTAAAGAAAAGGTGTGAAAATTTCTGGTCTATGCTTTTCAATAAAATTATAAGTGATGTATAAATTTTAAAACTCATGATATCATACTTTTTGACTAGGGCACACATTATTATGTATGTGTGTTATCAGCCATCAAAAAAGAGGACTAGGAATTAGATTGGATTCCATCTATAGGCAATATATTGCTTGCAGGAATAGATGATTTCAGTGCGCTCATTGTAAAAAACTGATTTAACAACCAGAATCTCCAAAAATTCTAAAAAATATCCAAGCATTTCTTATGACTACACTTGTGTAGCTATAAAAATCCGTTTCCTAATATTATGCTACAAGAATTATACCAAACTGAAGAGTGCACCAAAGGAGATCAGTTAGAAATGGAGTAAGAGGAGAATAATAGGGATTAGAGGAACAAAAGCAAGATGAGATAACTATCTAAGAAAAAACAAATGGAACCATATCATCTTCCAACTTAGAGCCTTAAGGAAAAAAACTTCAATTGTAGAGGTCAGTGCATAAAAAAGACATGAAAGTATAGAAGGAATACAATAGAAATTAAAGCTAATAGAAGACACAGAGATTAGTAAAAGAGCATCATAGAGGTAAATTAAATTAAGGTGAGAATACATGAAGGAGACACTTTGAAATCCACTAAAGTATAAGCTACCACGTATGTAAATTGTTTATATAACATATACGTAATATATATTAGCTATGTTATTTATATAATATGTAAATATGCAAAATGCTATGCAATGTATGTATATAAAAATATACTATGTGTATCATTTATATTTATATTATTATATATTATTTATACTATATAAATATATAAGCTATTATATAATATGTATGCATACATACATATTTCATGGAATGGGTGTAGTTAAATCAGAGGTTCAAACTGATCAAAATAGTGAGTACAAATAACTCTGAGTACTGGGAACATATCTCCCTATCACTAGCCAAAGCTCAGAAAACTTTATAGAAAAATATGTTGAAATTATAAAGAATTTAATGAGGAGTAATGTGAAATGTTGATTTCTGGACATGCCATAGATGTTGGATACATGAACTCATAGGTCCTTTTGTTATCTACACAAGATTTGAACAGAAGCAAGACTTTCACTATTGTAGAACTCATAGGGAAGAACCCCCAAAAACTCTGTAGAAGGAGTTATTTGTAAATGATGGCTACTTAAGAAAGAAGAGTTAAATCTTGCTTGGTATGGTAACTGGTGGATTGCTTTTGCTACAGTTGATGGTCACAATCCTTATAAACATAGACAGCACAAATTAGACTTAGAAGACTGTTCAGACCAAGGAAGCAAGGATTAAAATGGCAAAGGGAATGAAGCTTAGAAGTATATGAAGGATACTACATTGAGTTGAAGGCAGGATGGATGTGGCAGATAAATAATCATCATATAATGTATAAATATATAAAATTCTTAAAAACATTGATAAATATATTCTAGGGGTGATACAAAAATATCTTTAGTGTAAGATTCATATAATCTTTAAGCTTTTGATCACTTTGTGAGCATGGCACACCCAGAGAAAGAATCATTTCTTCTCTCTCTCTCTCTCTCTCTCTCTCTCTCTCTCTCTCTCTCTCTCTCTCTCTCTCTCTCTCCCTCTCTCCCTCCCTCCCCCCTCTCTCTCTACTTATTTTTATTTATTTATACCTAATCACTTTATATCCTTCTTAGTATCATTCACTCCCAGTCATCCCCTCCCATAATGATGTACCTAAACTCATTTTCCACTTTCCTCTGAGCAAATGGGTGCCTTCTTTGGCATTGCTTCACTATGGCACTTAAGGTCTTGGCAAGGCTAGGCACATCATCTCCCATTGAGGCCAAATAAGGAAGTCAAGAAGCCCAAGTAGAAGAACATATCTTACTTACAATCAACAACTTTTAGGTTATAGCCCATACAAAGAACAAGCTGAATATCTGCTACATGTGTGTGGGAATGCCTATGTCCAGTCCCAGTCTCTGAGTGTCACAAGGGTCCAGATTAGTTTATTCCTTTGGTATTTCTGTAGAGTTCTTATTTTCTTTGGGGCTTATAATCCTTCCTACTATCATTCTGCAAAAGTCCCTAGCTCCATTCAGTTTTTGACTGTGAATGTCTGCATCTGTCTGAATCAGCTGCTGGTTGAGCTTCTCAGAGAACAACCATGTTACATTCATAACAGAATCTCATTAACAGTGAAAGGGATCAGTGCTTGCACATGGGATGTGTCTCAGATTAAACTGGTTATTGATTGGCCATTTCCACATCTCTGTTCCATCCCCTGTTCCTGCATTTCTTGTAGATAGGATAAATTTTGGATCAAAAGTCTTGTGGGTGGGTTGGTGACTCTATAGCTTGACTGGGGTTTTTGCCTGTCTACAGGAGATGCACCTTTTCAGGTTACATATCCCCAGTGCTATGAGTCACAGGTAAAGTCAATGCCCATTGATCCTTGGGTGCCCCTCCCCATCCAGATCATTGTCAGTGAAATACAAATCAAAAACAATTGAGAGGTTTCATCTTGTACCCATCAGAACAGTTATGATCAAAAACTCAAGATACAGCACAGGCTGGCAATTGTATGGAGCACAGGGAAGACACCTCCATTGCTGGTGGGAGTCCAAATTTGTACAACCTTGGAAATCAATTTGTCCACTTCTCAGAAAACTGGGAACAGTTCTACTTTAAGACTTTGCTATACCACTCCTGAACAGAAACCTAAAAATGCTCCAAAGTCTCGCAATGACATTTGTTGAAATACATTGATAGCAGCTTTATACATAGTAGCTAGAAACTGGGTAGCCATGGCTACTTATAGAGCCAGTCTTTAAATTAGAGGTAAAACGAGAGGGAGATGTAGAAAAACACAAGGAAAATGAGAGAAAATAGTCAAAAAGAAAAAAGAAAGAAAGAAAGAAAGAAAGAAAGAAAGAAGAAATTGTATAGTCAGACATGACTATAACAGTTGTTTATATTCACAGTTGTACAATATACAAAGTTCCAGATTTAAAACATGTAAAACAAGTATAAATTTAGAGATATCTCAGTGATTAAGAGTACTGACAACTCCCCAGTGGAGAATGATGGCCCCTTTCCCCAGTCTATGAGGAATGCCAGGGTGATGAAGTGGGAGAAGGAGTTGGAGCATCTTCATGGAAGCAAGGGGGGATAGAGGGCAGATGGGAGAGAGGAAAAAGGAGATAACATTTTAAATGTAAATACATAAAATATCCAATAAAAATTATTAAAAAAGAGTATGAACTGCTCTTCCAGAAGTTCTGAGTTTAATTTCTAGCAATCATAGTGGCTCATAACCATCTATAATGGGATTTGATGCTCTCTTCTGGTATGTCTGAAGAAAGTTAGAGTGTATACACACATGCTCATGTGCAATCACACACACACACACATATGTATATGCCCAAAAGTGGAATAGCTGGGTCTTCAGGTAGTACTATGTCCAATTTTCTGAGGTATCACCAGACTGATTTCCAGAGTGGTTGTATCAGTTTACAACCCCACCAACAGTGGAGAAGTGTTCCTCTTTCCCCGCAACCTTGCCAGTGTCTGCTGTCATCTGAGTTTTGGATCTTGGCCAATCTGACTTTGTGTGATGGGCTGGAGAAATGTCTCAGTGTTTAGAGCACTGACTGCTCTTCCAGAGGTCCGGAGTTCAATTCCCAGCAACCACATGGTGGCTCACAACCATCTGCAATGGGATCTGGTGTGTCTGAACACATACCTACAGTATACTCATATAAATAAAAATTAATAAAAATAATTGTATATACTTTTAAAAATAACCTCAAAAACAAAACCAAACTTGTAATTCAAGAAAAAGTAAATTTTTTTTCTGCAGAAAATGAATGTGTGCTTAAGTAGTATATTGTATAAGAAAAGGCATGATATTATCTTAATGACTCTGGTATATTTCTTCTAGGCCAGTGACTTCGTTTGTTATTAACTCTGCTAACTGAAGATGACTAATATTTACATAATGAAATTTATGTCATCAGCCCTATTTTATATATATCATATGTTAAAAATGTTTGAAGATATTACAGTAACTGTAAACTAAATTTCCTTGTCTTCTGATAATTCATCTCAATTCATAATCAGTTAGCATAGATTATTTATACTATTTTCGGTGCATGACATTTCTATATTTAACCTGCAAGGAACAACAAGCAGTACATTAAATTACTTTAAATTTTTTTCTCTACTTGGAACAGCTAGATGCCCATCAAATAGGCTAATATACAAAAATCTGGATTTATTTTTATAGTAATAACACACAAACTCTTTAATCAAAATATGGTCAGGGAAGACATATTCTTATATAGATATACATAGATGTAAATGACATAGAATGTCTTTATGCTATGAATAAAAATTAAACTTCTTTATAAAAGATATATGTTCCGGAAATGCACACTACTTCATATTTTATTTGTTGGCTATAATTTCATCATCTGCACAGTGGGATAAGAATAACAATATACAAATGGCTTATGATTTCTGAAGAATCTAATTCATGGATACTTACTTGTACATAGTATTTGAGAAAGTACATATCACTTGCTCAGACTTACATATATATTTTATTATAAAAGAAATCAATTTTACCTGCTTTCTGATCAGGATAGAAGAGTTCTTCAAACATCTATATCAGCCCAACATCATCAGTAATTTCAGGCCTGAGTCATTATGATTTGACAGCAGTTATAGTAAGATGAGTTAAGCTAAAAACTTTAAAAATATTTTTTGCTGTTGTTGAAATAACAAAATTTAGTTTGGATAAATCAGTGAAGAAAACACTGGTTATTTACATTTATATTCTTAAGTATATTCATAACCTCTTTGCCTTTATGATTTTACTTGCATGTATATTTTCAAGGCTGAGGTTTTGGCAATGGGTAACCAAATATTATGCTCTTCCCTAGGGAAGATGACCTCTCCAGTCCCAGAATCCTAGTTGCCCCTAGCACATTGTGTAGGTGGAGATTCCACTTCATGTTTGCATTTATTAATTAATGTCATCATGTGCTGTCCAGACTTGATCAGCCATTTGGTGAGACTTCTTGTGTGTATTGTTAGATGAAATAACTCTGAGGTGTTATTTCACTTCCCACTCTGTGACCCACTAGTTCGTAAAGTCTTTCTGCATTATTGTCTGCAATGGTCCCTGAATTGTAAATGTATCTATTGAGTCTGGTCTCCACAATCCTGCTGTATGTGGTTTTCTATGTTTGCCCCCATCTGTTGCTGACAAGTGTGCTTGATGAGCTCAAATGTAAATACAGAATATATAATTTAAAAGATTTAAAAAAGAGAGAAGTGAATGCTACTCTTATAGGTGTGTGAAAAGACAGATACTTTTAGATTTCTGCCACAAATTATATTCTTTAAGTAAACTGTGTTTTTTAGATTCCCTTCCAATATTATGAGCCCATGACCACAGGGTTGATAGTTTGATTTACAGTACCAACCATTATTTTTCATTTAGTAAGTGAATCTTAATTTCAAAAATAGGATTATTTATAAAATTTAAACCAATAACTGAAGTTTGAAAAATATATAATACCCAATATATACAAAGAACTGAAGAAGTTAGACTCCAAAGAATCAAACAATCCTATTAAAAATGGGGTATGGAGTTAAACAAAAAATTCTCAATTGTGGAATATTGAATGGCTGAGAAGCACCTAAGGAAATGTATGACATTTCTAGACATCAGAGAAATGTAAATTAAAGCAACCCTGAGATTCCACCTGACATAGGTCATAATGGCTAAGATCAAAAACTTAGATTTCAGAAGATGCTGGGGAGGATGTGGAGAAAGAGGAACACTTCTCCACTGTTGGTGGGGTTGTAAGTTGGTACAACCACTCTGGAAATCAGTCTAGCGGTTTCTCAGAAAATTAGGCATAGTCCTATCTGAAGACCCAACTATTCCACTTCTGGGGATATACCCCAAAGATGCTCCAACATACAGTAAGTGCACATGCACCACAATGTCCATAGCAGCCCTATTTATAATAGCCAGAAGCTAGAAAAACCCCTGGTGTCCTACAGTAGATGAATGGATACAAACAATGTGATATATTTACACAATGAAGTACTTCTCAGCTATTAGAAACAATGACTTTATGAAATTTCTAGGCAAATGGATGCATCTAGAGAATATCATCCTGAGTGAGGTAACCCAGTCACAGAAAAACAGACATAATATGCTGTCACTGATAATTTGATACTAGCTCCAGAAAGCTCTGAATACCTCAGAAACAACTCATAGGCCATATAAAGCTCAAGAAAATCAAAGGCCAAAATGTAAAAGCCCCAGTCCTTCTGTGAAAAACAATATAACTGTATAGCACTCTCTCAGAATGTGGTACACTTAGACCTTAAATCATTAATAATCCAAGAACTAAGAACATAGCCTTGTGGCATTTTTTGCTATTCAAAAATAATTATGTTTTATCTATACACACCAAGAAAACAATGACTGTTTCCATGTTACATTCTTTTCTACAGGTACTTTATGTTTATGGAAACTAGTAAGATTTCAATGCACACTATCAAAACTCAAAAAGAATTAAGTACTGACAAAAATATATTCATAAAGTTTTATGCCAAATGCTTTCAAAAATTTATACGTCTCTCTCTTTTTTAAAATAAAGTTTAAGAGAAAAATGAGAAGTACATTAACAAAAAGAAATGATACAAAATAATCATATTATGTATTTATTTAGACATTTTATCTAATACGATGTTAAGATGACTGACTACTGAATAGTTTTATTAGCAAGATATAAATTTCGGATATGTGCCAGAGAAAATACCTCCTTGTGAAAAATGACTTCAAAGATAAAAAAAAATCGTTATTATGAAGGCCAGAAAGCTGAGAAGAGACAAATAGTTATTTGTTAGAAATATAGGGTGATAAGATTGAATTAAAGTAACCATTAAAGAGAGGGAACACTTATTACCTTCAATAAGTCAGTAGTCCTCACATAATGCTAATTCTTCTAAGGATCTCTATAATTATATATCATCAAATTCACTGTGGTCAATAAAATTAGTTGATTTAAAAATATTGTGAAGATCCTCATAAAGAAGATCAATGATGGCAGAGAACCTGATGGTTTTAAAATTGTAAGAGAGCACAAAATTTCCTTGGGCTAGATACAATTTCCAAGGTCTAGAGAGATGGCTCAATAATTAAGAGTACTTGGTGCTTTCCCAGAAGATCTGAGTTTAGAACCCACATCATGCTGCACATAACTGTTTGCAAGTCTAGTTCCAGGGGATCTGAAGCCCTCTTACTGCTTCAGGTATCTATAATAAGTAGTATGCATACACATACATATATATACTAATACACATGCACACACACATTAATCAATAACATTTTGTAAAAAAAATAAAAATTTTATTTTGGAAATAGAAGTCAATAAAATGATAAAAACTGAAGAAAAAAGAGAAATGAGTAAGAGAGTTGGAGGACATATTTCTGGTAATCGGTTACAATTGCCACAAAGTTAATAAGTAGTTCCTTTTATAGAAAAGATCAGGCTAGCAAAAAGAAAAACTTCAGTATTAAGATAAAATTGCATGAAGAAAATGGAGAAATCAATCATTTAAAATAATTACTTTCACAATTACAGCCTGATTAGTAATTTGTATATTTTGCCAAACATTGCACTTCTCTTGTGTGTTGTGTACTTTTGTCTTCATGAGAACATAAGTGAAAATCTTTACTTAGGTTAAAGGAACACAAGAAGACATTTCACCAGATGCATCACTGTGATCACCACAATCAAGGAGGCTAACATTTCCATTATCATGCATGCATACTATCACGTGTACGCATGTAATGAAAACCCAGTTTTTGGTTTTTGAAGATACCAAGTGCACAAGACAGTAATATTATCTATAATAATCATGATGCATATTAGACTCATACAACTTCTTTATCACTGGTGACTTTTCCCTAAATGTGGCTGAAATGGCTCTTTAACCAATGTCTGTGCATTTCTTGTCTCTACTAACTATGTTTTTATGTGAGCGCAACCATTTTTAGATTTTTATTTAATGAGATGATGCAGTGTTTTATACTTGGCATACCTACTTTAGCATTGTAGCCCTTTGGTTCATTAATATTATTATGCATGGTGAAAGTTTTTGGATAAAAGGCTGCATAGAAATCTATCGAGTGTATATATACACATGAATTTTCCATAATTCATAATCCAATAACTCACTGAAAAATAACCAGGGCAGTCAGTACCTTGTCTAGTGTGAATAATGGTACACTGAACCGTAGTGAGGATCCATAATGGATAGCTCTATTAATTCACCGTCCACTAACAGCATACACATTTTCGCCTTTATCCACATCCTTGCTAAAACTTGTTATCATTTGTCTTCCTGACAACAGGCATTTTAACAAGAGTGAGGTAATTTTCAAGTGAAGTTTTGATTTACATTTCTCCTAAGACCTGTGATGTTAATTTTTCACAAGTGCTAGCTATGTTTAGATTTTTGTTGAAGCATACACACATACAAGCACGAATTCATTTCATTTCACAAACACACATACATGAAATATTTCAATGTTTAACCAATTTCCCAGTGCTCAAATTTCATCATTTTTTATTTTAGGCTTTGACTATTTACATGTTACTGTCAGTTTTTTAAAATAATTACATAGTTATGCTTTTATTTTTTATTTCTATTTCAAAACGTAGTCAAAATTATTTTATATCCTACTAAAGATATTTTCACTCTGCTCCATTCATCATACCTGAAAGAGGAATAAAATTTATTCCAATAAGCAGATAGACTGACAAGAAAAATGTGGCACATTCACACTTTGGAATGTTATTAAACTTCTTATTTAAAAGATTGAAATAAAAAATAGGTGTTTGAATTAAAACTGGAAATAGTTTTGCTGGGAGAGGTAATGTAGGATGAGAAATGAAACAATGCATATTTTCTCTCATTGATATAATTCAAATTTTGTTTATTGTATTAAGCATAAAGATCTAGTAAAAGCTGTACAATGTTTTGTTTAAGGGTCATATTAAAAGAAATAAAAAGTTGCTTATAGGTAAATTGAAAGTAGAGACATGGAATATTGGGGTGAATAGACAAGAAGTTGGGAAAACGGGAGTATCAAGGCACAGAGGTGATAACTAACTTAAACAAAGGAAGTGTAAAAATCTACATAAAAATACTGTTATGAAAGATAACACAGTGATACCTTGTGGGTCTTTGCCAAGGTATGCCCATGGGAATTAATGTCATCTCATAGCTCTGGGTTTTTTTTGGGGGGGGGAGAGAAGGAATACCCAGAGAAAGAAAAGAGAAAGGTAAGAAATTTGTAGACAGACAGACAGACATATGGGAACAGCCATGTGGGCATAAAAGAGGGAAAAGAGAATGGCCGAAATGGAGAGACAGAAGAGAGAGAGAGAGAGAGAGAGAGAAAGAGAGAGAGAGAGAGAGAGAGAGAGAGAGAGAGAGAGAGAGAGAGAGAGAGAGAGAGAGAGAGATATGGGGGGGGGAGCTGAGAGTTGGGAAATCCCTTTATATACAGCTCACATCTGATGAAAGCAGGTAATGATGTAAGCAGTTACTAGGTCTCTGGAAGGAGCCTGCTGTAATCACATGTAAGCTAACAAATAGTAACTTACAAACGAATTAAAGTATAAATTGAATGAATAACAGAATATATATGATAGAAATGGAGATGAAGGAAAACCGTGTTATATATTTAATGATGAAGTTGGTTGTATGAAATGCAGGGAAGGGTAATGCAGGATTAGCCACAATTAAAGATGTGTATAAAATCTTTATGGAATTTTGCAAGTTAGTAAGTTATCTTGAAAATCTGAGCTCCATAATACAGAAATCTCAAATAGCATTACCCTGCATGGATGGGAAATTTCACTCCCAAAAGATGTGTATGATTAAAGGAAAATCACAGTCTTTTCCTCTGAGTTACTGTAATTGAGCTCCAGAATTACAATCAACAGAACATCATCCTTTGTTAGTCACAGATCTTGCATTATATGGTCGTATTCATTCCTGAAAACCACAATATTGGGCAACATAAAGAAGAGAAAGTAACTTGAAAGAAAGTAGGATTCACCCACTCTGCTGGATAGTTTCCATAGTGCCAGTGGTGCTCTGTGAGGAGTAGGAAAACTGGTCTTATCCAAGCACAGGCCTTGCATGCTACAATTCTGTTCCAATAGCCAAGATTTACAGCTACAACAGTGGCACAACTCTTATAAGGAAATTCCTGCTTTTTTATTGGATATGATTGATGTTTCCCAAGATTAGACTTCATGCTTGGTTAAGCAGTTCTGTTTGATTGTCCGAGGCTTGAGGGTTATAGGATCCAAGGCTGACTTCAGAGGTGATATTTGCTAAATGATAATGTTACCATTTTTTTTTTTGAGAAGCTTCTTTATGCACTGAACAGTAGATGGTGGAGAATCATATATCTAGTCAAACATCTGATAAAAAGAAAACCAAACTAAGTGAACCAAAAGCACACATGGTTAAAATGTCAGTGGCACACAGGTGTAGGTTGATGTCAAGGCAATACATGATTGGACAGTAGTGAGTGGGACAGGGACAAAGTTAGTAAAGAAGAAGAGGAGGAGAAAGGGGGTTTGAGGAGGAGGCAACATGGAAGCAGATGTGGATGTTTTGGCAAATTTATTTATGGATAAGGTTGTTATGAATATTTTAGAAGGAATGGAATTGTACTGGATCATTTGACTTACCTAGGTGGGCGAATTATATTATACCAATTAGATCAGAGTATTTTGCTGTGTTCTCTGCTGTGTCCACTTAATTGAGTTCAAAGGCTATGGTGGTGTGATGCACAAAGACACTTAGTTGGATTGTGTGTGTTTAAGGCTTGGCAAAACATGATGAGGGGAAGTGAGTAAAAACAACACACTGAGGAAGTCTTGGACCACCCTGAACAGATGCAGTCAGGGTGGTGGAATGAACAGCATAGAAAGGGAAGTGAATAGAGAGTGCAGGTTGCAGGTCATGTGACAGAGTTCCTGTGCCTCCACAGAGTGAGAACACAGTGCCATTAACAACAGAACCCATTCAACCTTTACCACAACACATAGGAATGAGAAGCTGGAGGAAGGAAGGTTATGAGCTTGAGAACCTTGGAATAAGTACAGAAAGCACCCAGGATCCCTGCCAGGACTCAGTAGTAGGTACTTGAGATGCTGAGTTAGATTGAAGCCCCGTATGCACTTTGGTATGATGACAGGCACCAGAGTTATTGATTTATCTCTTTTTCTTTGTATATAAGTTTAATATAAAAACGTGTTTGTTGGACACAGGAGGACTGCAACCCTTACAAATTCATAAGAGTTCTTGGTATCTGCATAAAGTTTAAAAAATGCAAGAAAAGCTTTTGTGATGGCTTTGGCCATCAAACCTGGAATCTGGATAAGATGAACAAAGAACTGTCATCTGCTCTGTCCCCACTAATATAAGAACACCACCAACAAACATGGTGTCTCTTTGCCCATGGCCATGGGGGGTGCGCGTTTTTAAAATACTACAAGTAAGTTTTCTTGTAAATAAATGCTGGGTCAGAGTTTAAGAAACTAAATGTATAGGGTTATATGTAGCTATATAAACTTAATTTCAACAAAGCTTAACAATCTATTATTACGGACAGTAATAATTAAAAATTCCAGATAGTCCTGTAATTTATTAAGCTAAAAATAGCACATATATTCTAAATCTTATGAGCAAAGTTTAAAATATTAATTAAATGGTTGTGAAGAGATTCTGAAGCTTTGATTTAAAAACAAAACAAAACAAAATGTTCCTCTCATTAAGAAGCAATGAAATAACCTCAAGTTCAAAGGAAATACAAATTAATTGCTGAACTTAAGAAATTATAAAAATCAGTTAAAATAAATTGGAGCATGTTCTTGGTCACAAGAAAGTCATAGTAACAAATATGTAAAAATAAAGCATGTCTTGAGATCATGTACATGAAAAAGAAATGTAATTAATGCTAGTTTTTTAAAAGGCTCAATGTCACTACCAACAGACCTTTCCAAAAAAATTATTTTCAAAGTTGATTTCTGACATTATCCTCACAGATAAAACATCAGGTAAATAATCTTAGTCCCAGTTTTGATATATGAAGACCTCTTAAATATAAATCTGGCACATTTTCTTAGAGTAGGGGAATGCCAAGGTGCTGAGGTGGAGACACTGTTTGGGAGTGGGAGAGGAAAGCAAGGGGAGCAGGAGAGGGAATGGGAGTGGGAGAAAAGGAGATATTATTTGAAATATAAACACAGAGACTATCCAATAAAAAAAGAATAAAAGGAAGAAAAAATCTGATAATAATCAGCAAAGCATGTAAGACATTGTTCAAGTATAGAAAGATCAAACAACAGATCATTAAAAATCTCTTGAAACCTACAACACTGGTTTCATGAGAGAATATATGAAATACTGATAGTATTTGTAAAAGCCAAACAAATGGGTCTGTCTGAAAAACGAGGAAACCTATGTACCTAGGTTTCAAGAAGCATTAGAGGTAGGAGCAAAGATAGTGTTAACTTTTAGAGACTGAAAAAGGAAATGCTGTGCACAATTTCAGGATATTTAACATTTTTTTCTCTGTGGCATTACATGCTACATTTGATGTGACATTAACACAGGAAGTAAAAAAATCCAAAGCATGTAAAATATCATTTAGGCACAAATGGGTAGGGCCTACGCCTAAGAAGGCACATTTTTAGATACTGAGATAAGAAACTATTTTGCTCTTTTTTAAACAACTACCACAAATAATTTAGCAAGTAAGAACGGATTCAGTAACTTCGAACAGTGATTCAGCATGGCTTATTTTTCTTCATGCACTTTCTTCATTCTTTGGATTTAATTTGTATAAATGGATCTATGAATATAGAAAATTTATCGAAGACCTACAAAAGACAAATGATCTTCCATGCATTATAATTTAATCCACAAAATGATATTATATAAATGAATATTATAAAAAAGTGAGCATGAACTTTGAATATTAAATCCTGTGAGCAGTGAAAAGCAAGAGACTACCAACATTCTTCAAAGATCATTATAATGGACTTCTTTGGTGCATTCGTTTTTCTATAAATTATATGCACATTCTTTCCACTGATGTAACCCAGAGGAATCATCCAACTTAAAATTAAGTAGCCAGATATGAAAATAAAGAATACTGTTGTTGGGAGAGGGTGAGAATTGCACATATTTTAGAATATTTTGTCAGTTATTAGAAAATTAGTAAATTCTAAATTCACCAATAAAATAGACTTCGTTTCAAATTTTATCTTCCACCTGTAAATTACCTTGCCCTATAGTGTTTTTTCTTTTTGGATATGTTGCTTTATTCTTTTGAAGCTGCTATGCTTTCTCTTTGTAAAAAAGAGTGGGGTTGTGTAAACTTCAATTGACAATTAATTTAATTGTGGATGTCTTGAAGCAGATTGCCCAGCAAGTTATTTTACTCTTGCAGATGTGCCATCCTCTCTTTCATCAGGATAATAATTGATGCTGACCTTCAATCATCCTGTTTTTAATGGTTATGCACTAAAATATGATGTGTTTAATGGGATATATTATCATAGTACTTTATCATAATATTCCTGGGTGATCCAATTCCAATAGAACCATTTATGTGAGACAGTGTGATTTAATGTAAGAGGAAATAGAAATTAACTTATAATTTAAAATGATAACAATGTTTCTGTATAACTTAGATGTTTGAAATATTTTCCATATGTGAAGCATTTTACTAAATATCTATTTTAAGTGGAGATAATGAAAATTAAAGTAATTATTTTATAAATTTAAAAAAAAATTATATTTTTGAAAAAATCAAGTACTGACTAAAAATATATTCACATAGTTTTATGTAAAAATTATTTTAATATCTGAAAAAACAGTACTGACAAAAATGTATAATTTTAAGCAAAAAATGTTTAAAATCTGTACATTTATCTTTGTTTTGTAAAATAAAGTTGTTTAAAAAAATTATAAACAACCATCATAAACTTTGTGTACATTTTCCTTTTTGATCAATAACAGAAGTTCTCTTCATAGGCACCATCACAAATGGAGCAATAAAAGTATTTTGAAATTCTACTATTCATGCTGTGCATTTGATTCTTTGAACTTATTAAATTTTAGTCTGATAATTTACAAAATACACATAATAATAACTTTTTGATAAGGGTGAGTGTTTCATCAGAATTATTGTACTCAGAATTTCTCTGGCCTACAGAGAGCAGCAGTGTGATCAAACGTCATGTTCCTCGTTTTTAATAAAGATGAGACAAGGAGAATGTGATGCTTGTCAGCTCTGCTACAAACATCATTCTTCCTCCCAAGAACAATTATAACTAGACATTTCATATAAAGACTGAATGGATATTTTATTCTTCTGGCAGAACTGAAAAAAAAATGTTGATTCTTGTGAAATACTTTTAATGTAAAATCAATGCTGAGAAGTACTTCTGCAAGGTTGACAAGATGTTCTCTCATCTCTCTCTGCTTTTTACATTTATCTTTGGAGTGTCGGGAGTGACATAGGGTCTCCATTTGCAGCACAGGCTGCCCTGGAACTTGGTGCAATTCTCTAACAGAGGTATGTGTCATGGTGTCCTGATATTAAAACAGTTTTCTCGAAACCTTGCTCCATTCACATAGCTTTGTAAACTCCCGTAGATTACTAAAGCTGAATATGCTGATTTAAAGAAAACTACCATTGATTTACACCAACATCATAATGGATCACTCTAGTGGGCCTGTAACACTGCATCTTGTATATAAAACACGACAAGCAAGAATACAGTTATGCATAGAAAATACAAATTATGTTCATTTGAATATCTGTATTCTTTTGATTATTTTATTTATCTTTCATTATCAAATACTTAAAATGCTTGACTAATTTTAATTAAATAATAAAGTCCATAAAATATAGTTTAACTTTTTTTTCATTCAGTTTTCTCATAGGAGAATTTTATCATTTTCCTTGAACTATATTAACCACTGAAGCACTGAACTATCATTCTCATTACCAAAATGTGTTTGTTAGAATATGATTAATTTTTATGACATTCAAAATACTGTACATTTTACTGCATAAAATTAATTAAAGTATTTTGTAGAGTTATAAATAAATTTCATAAAATATAATGTATTTCTTTGATATACACATTATATATACATTTTTACATATTATTATCTACAAATTGTAGTTTACTTGAAAAATTTAAACATTTTAATTGCCATGTCCAATGTGGAAATGACAGATGCAGCATTAATTTGTCAATAACATAACTTTTGATTAATGAAAACTAGTCCAGTTTACTATGCACAAAATCAAAATTGTGTCATATGCCAGTGAAAACTATAAGATCAAGACAGATGCAGAAACATGCAGCCAATCATTGGACTGATATCAGGGACCCTATGGAAGGATAGGGAAGGATCAAAGGAGCTGAAGAGATGTCAACTCAATAGGAATATCAACATTCTCAATTAACCTGGACCCCAAGAATTTCAACAGACTAATCCACCAACCAAAAAAACATTAACAAACTGGTCTATTGACCCTGGCATGCATATATATGGAGAGAAAGAGAGGAGAGAGAAGAGATAGAGAGACAGAGAAAGAGAGAGAGAGAGAGAGAGAGAGAGAGAGACAGAGAGACAGAGAGACAGAGAGACAGAGAGACAGAGAGACAGAGAGACAGAGAGACAGAGAGACAGAGAGACAGAGAGACAGAGAGACAGGCAGAGAGAGAAGGACTGCTTTGTCGGACTTCAGTTGGAAAGGATGAGCCTAAACCTGCAGAGAGTTGAAATCCAAGAGAAGGCGAATGAGGAGGGATTACTATCTTAAAGACAAAGAGGAAAGACCTATGAGAAGGGGGATTCAGGAGAGGGATAATGCCTGAAATACAAATAAATAAAATAATTAATTAACAAAAAAGATTGTAGTCTGTGTTGACATTATTGTTCTCTTAGATTCTGTATGACATGTGCCCAAGATCTTTTGGCTTTTAGACTTTTAAAAAGTCTGGTGAAATTCTGGTAGGTATCTCTCTGTATGTTCCTTTGCCATTTTAACTTACAGTTTTATATTCTATTTTTGTTCTGTGAATTAAGTATTTTGATTATCATGTGACAGAAGATATCTATTCTTTTGTTTGAATCTATTTGGTGTTCTGTAGCCTTCTTACATTTTATGACCATCCATTTCTTTAGGTTAGGGAAGTTTTGTTCTGAGTTTAATGGAAATGTTTTCTGGCCCTTGGATTTAGTCTTCTTATTTTGTCCTGAATTTCCTGGAGATTTTTGGGTTAGAATGTTATTGCACTTTGTATTTGCTTTGAATGTTGTGTCAATATCCTCTATGGTATCTTCTCTGACATAGAAACTGAAGAGAACACCTCCAGTAAATAGACATGGCTTTTAGTGGAGGGATGGGGCATGCACACATCTAAAAATAATAATCCATAATTGTCCCTGTTTAAAAGAAATGCAGTACAAAAAATGGAAAAGAGAATAAAGGAAAGGCCATCAAGGGACCACCCCACCATGAGATCCATATCATCTGTAGACACCAAAACTATATTGATTTCTGATTCCAAGATGTGCTTGCAGAGAGTAGCTTGGTTTGGTTACTCTCTGAGAGGCTCTTCCAGCATCTGATGAAGGCAGACGCAGATGCTCACAACCACTCTTTGGACTGACCACAGGGACCACAATGAAAGTTAGAGGAAGGTCCTAAGGAGCTGAAGGGGGTTGCAACCCCATAGGAGGAACAACAGTATCAACTAACTGCACACTTAGAGCTCTCAGGGACTAAACCACCAAACAAAAAGTATACCTGGAGGGATGAATGGCTCCAGATACATATGTAGCAGAGGATGATCTTATCTGGAATCAATGGGAGGGGATGTCCTGTGGATGCTTTATGACCCAGCAAAGGAGAATGCTAGAGTAGTAAGGCTGGAGTGGGTGGGTAGGTGGGTGATGAAGTAGCTTCATAGAGGACACTCCGTCCAAAGGGGAGGGAGAATGGAGTAGGCGGTCATGGGGAGAAACAGGGCAGGGTGACGTAATGTAAATGTAAACCACTAAAAAAAAAAGAATTCATCTTAGAACAGCTATTCATTATACCAGTGATGGTGGAGAAACAGCAAGGCAAAGAGAAAGTTTGTTGTGAGATTTTGTGTCCAGAAATGTCAGACACTCTACACTAAATGTCTCATTGTTGTGGCTGCCTAAAGATGACCTGAAGGAGTACAATATTAATGTACCTGAAAAAGTGAATAGAGAAAATTCACAAGGCCTGAATTCTATACAAAGCACAACTTACAGCTAAGGAATCATATGTGTGTGTTAAGTACCTTCTCCAAGAAAGGAAAGAGTCCTGAAATTATGCATAGTGGTAACATCATATGGACTAAGAGGGCTGTAATTATGTATTTAGATAAAGACACACACATATACACATGCACAAACCCAAACCCAAACAAACATAATTTTAAAAAAGGACATGATTTAAAATAAACCAAGTGGGATTGCATGGGTGAGTTTGGAAGTATGAAGTGGGAAACAGAAGGTGATTCAATTATATCTAGACATCAAAAATTAAAAAGAAAAAAATATTAGTTTTTGTCACTCTTCAGTACTGAAGAATAAATATTAAATATAAATGCTACATAGAGTAATATCATCCTAATGAGAATTATCCAACTCTATATATTTTCAAAAATGTCTATACTAAATTTTGTTAATTTAACTAAGTTTATGTCATAAAAATTCCCATTTAACATTTCATGCTAATTTTTTCCCTTTGTCCATAATACTTTTCTCTTAAAAAGTGTTAAATGCTCAATTTGACAGGTTTTTGAGTTTGCAATATTTTCCCAAACTTTTACTCTGATATAGTGTCTGTCTTTGTCTCTGAGGTGAGTTTCATCTATGCAGCAAAATGCTGGAATCTGTTTATGTATCCAGTCTGATAGCCTATGTTTTTTATTGGGGAATTGAGTCCATTTATGTTAACAGATATTAAGAAACAATGGTTGCTGTTTCCTGCTATTTTTGCTTTTAGTGGTTGAATTGTGCCTGTCTTTCTTCTTTTGGTTTTCTTGCTTAGGTATTTCCTTGTTTTTACTAGGATGTAGTTACCCTCCTTGTCTTGGGTTTCCCACCTATAATTCCTTGTAGTGCTGGATTTGTGTTCAGATACTGTATAAATTGAGTTTTTTCCTGGAATATCTTAGTCTATCCATCTATGGTGATTGAGTGTTTTGCTGGGTATAGCAGCCTTGGCTGACACTTCTGTTGTCTTAGGGTCTGTCCAGGTTATTCTAGCTTACATAGTTTTTATTAAGACATCGGGTGTGATTCTGATTGGTCTGTCTTTATAGGTTACATGACCTTTTCCCCTTACTGCTTTTAGTATTCTTTCTTTGCTTTGGGCCTTTGGCATTTTGACTATTATGTGTGGGGAGGAATTTCTTTTCTGGCCCATTCTATTTGGAGTTCTGAAGGCTTCTTTCATGCTCATGGTCATCTCATGCTAAAGGGTAGGAAAGTTTTCTTCTATGATTTTGTTGAAGATATTAAGTGTGCCTCTTAGTTGACATTCTTCACCCTCTTCTATTCCTATTATCCTTAGGTTTGGTCTTCTCATTGTGTCCTGGATCACCTGAACATTTTGCCATAGGAGCTTTTTGGTTTTTGCATCTTTTTGACTGTTTTGTCTATGTTTTCAATGTTGTCTCTGGCCCCTGAGAGTCTCTCTTCCATATCTTGTAGTATATTGGAGATGCTTGCATCTGTAACTTCTGATTTCTTTTTTTTTGTTTTTCCACCTCCAGTGTTGTCTCTTTTAGTGTTTTCTTTATTGTTTCCATTTCCATTTTCATTTCCTTCTTAAATTACTTCATCTCCTTGGTTCTGTTTTCCTCTACTTTGATTTCATTGAGTTTTTTTTTTTTTTTTTTTTTTGGTTTCTTCTTTAAAAGCTTCTATTTCTTCATGCTTTTTCCCCCATTCTTTTTTAAGGATCTCTATCATCAGCTCGAGGTATGATTTTGGGTCTTAGTCTTCTTTTTCTGGAGTGTTTGGCATTCTGCTCTTTGCTGTGATGGGAGAGCTGGATTCTGATATTGCCAGGTTGTCTTGGTTTCCCTGGGGTAAATTTTTTTGCTTTCCTCTTGCCATCTTATTGTCTGTGATTATACTTGGTCTTGTTGTCACTGAATGGTTCCCATCTCTCCTGTGTACCTGGCCTGTGTTCCTAGATCTCTGCTCTTCCTTGTATCAAATTGCCTGAGTGTTTGGTCCCCATGCACGGCCTTTCCAGGTGGAAACTGAGTCCCTATGGCAGAGTTCTTTTTCCTCTGAACCAATCGGGGTGTCACGGTTTCATCTCACTTGGCCCAGACCTCTCCATTCCCTGGCTACTCACAGAGAAGTCTCACCAGGCCTATGTCCCTGGATCTTGAAATATTTTCTTACATTTTTTACTTAGGAATTATATTTCCATTAACACCGATCTTAGTTTTATGTAACACAATTCAACATCATAAATAATAAGTATAGAGTCTTAATAAGGCTCATGATTAAAATGTACGTTACTGATAGTTTCAAGTTTATTCTGTAGATTCTAAAAACATAAATATGTCACTTAATTTTCATGATTACTATGATTAAAGTGTCTTTTTATATATTACATTTTTTTCATTCAGTGAGCATGGTATCATAAAGTTTAAGAAATTCTTATGTTGTTATTTTAACAGTATTTCATTGTTCTTTAAAAAACTATATTTTGATTACATTCTTTTACTTCCAAAGTCCTTTAAGACCTCTCCTCCACTATCCTAAATGAATATTTTATCTCACTTCTGAAAATCTCATAAATCATTTTTATTATATTTTTAGGGTTATTAACTTAATTAACATTTGTACCAATTCTAAAACTGCCTTTGGAATTTTATATCTGTACTTATTAAATATTGGATTAGTTTTCCAAACTATACACATATTTCAGATATTTTGGAATTTTAAACTATGATTAAACAAACTTTGTGATGCTTAACATCATGTATTTGAGACTAGCTTACATACACTTCTCAAATTATATTAAGAACTCTGATTTCAGGTAATCCATTTCTTATTATAATGTGTGCTTCTGAATGCAAGTAGAGGATTTTTACATGTACCAAAATAATTTCTATCTAATAGCTTGAATGACTCTTAATGTAATTAATGAATTTCTTTCCAAGAGAATTTGCTTAGAAAATAGATAAAGAAGATGGTAGTGTAATGGTGCATTCCTTCTCACAGAAGTTTATTCTTTGTTTTTTTCAAAGTTGCCTGCATCCTATAGAGCAAAGCTTAATATATATATGTATGTATATATATATATATATATATATGTATATATATAACTGATTTATTTTATATATGTTCCTAGTCACTATTGCACAATGATATTTTTATTCAATATTTTTATTTACATTTTAAATGCTATCTCTTTTCCTGGTTTCCTCTACGAAAATTCCCTCCTCCTGCTTCAGATTACTCTACCACCCACTCACTCCTGCTACCCCACTCTGGCACTCCCCTTTGCTGGGGTATCAAGCCTTCCCAGGAAAAAGGGTCTCTCCTCCAAGTGATATCCAACAAGGCCATACTCTGCTACATGGAACTGTGGGTCCCACCAGGTGAAGTCTTCGGTTCGTGGTTTAGTCCGTGGGAGATATGAGGGGTGGTGGTGGGGTGGGGGAACTTGGTTGGTTGATATTGTAGTACTTCCTATGGGTTGGAAACCCCTTTAGCTCCTTCAGGCCTTTCTCTAACTCCTTCATTGTGGACCCAGTTCCCAGTCAAATGGTTGGCTGTAAGCATCTTCTTCTGTATTTGTCAGGCTTTGGCAAAGCCTCTCAGGAGACAGCTGTATCATGCTCCTGTCAGCAAGCACTTCTTGGCATCTTCAATTGTGTCTGGATTTGGTGTTTGTACGTGGGATGGAACCCCAGGTGGAGCAGTCTCTAGATGGCCTTTTCTTCAGTTTCTGTTTTACACAGTGTTTCTGTGTTTCCTCCTGTGAATATTTTGTTCCCCCTGCTAAGAAGGACTAAAGCATGCACACTTTGGTCTTCCATTTTCTTGAGCTTCTCATGGTCTTGAGCTTCTTGTATCATGGGCATTCTCAGCTTTTGGGCTAATATTCACGAATCAATGAGTGCATATCATGTATGCTATTTTGTGACTTCATTACATACCCAGGATGATATTTTTTAGTTCCATCGATTTGCCTAAGAATTTCATAAAGTAGTTGACTTTAATAACTGAGTAGTACTCTATTGTGTATATGTATCATAATTTCTGTATCCATTTCTCTGTTGAAGGACATCTGGGTTCTTTCCAGCTTCTGGCTATTAAAAATAAGGCAGCTATGAATATAGTAGAACATGTGTCCTTGTTGTAGGTTGGGGCATCTTTTGGGTATATACCAAGGAGTGGAATAACTGGCTCTTTAAGTTTAGGGTAAACAGTCTGTATTGTCCCATAATATACTAGAAGTATACTTTCATTTTATTATTTCTTACTCTCAGGAGACATCTTATTTGTTTTCACTCTATAAAACCAGAGAAAGAGAAATCTGTGCTCCTTCCTGCCAGAGAAAGCCATTTATCTTGGATTTGTAACATAATAATTGTATAAAATCTCCTTTTAGAACCTGTACAGAGTCTATTACTAACTCATCTTGACTGAATTCTATTTCTTTTTTGATTTTTAATTTTTTCTGTTGGATAATCTCTGTATTTTTATTTCAAATGTTTTTCTTTTCTCCCCACTGCTATCCCCCTACCCTTCTACTTGCCTCCTAAAGGTGCTCCCACTATACCTCAGTGCCTTGAAATTCCCGGATACTGAGAAAAAGCCTTCACTGAGCCAAAGGCCTCTTCTTCCACTGATGCCAGACAATGTTACCCTCTGCTACATATGCAACTGGAGCCATGGGTCTCCATGTATACTCATTGGTTGGTTATTTAGACCCCGGGAGCTCCGGAGAGTCTGGTTGGTTGATAATGTTGTTCTTCCCATGAGGATGCAAACCTTTTGCTCCTTCAATCCTTTGTCTAACTCTTTCACTGTGGTCTGCATGTTCAGTCTGATGGTTAGCTGCAATCATCCTCCTCTGTATCAGTATAGCACTGGCAGAGCTATCCAAGAGGCATATATCAGGCTCCTGCCAGGAAGCATTTCTTGGCATCAGACTAAATTCTTATGTTAAAAAGAAAAACACATATTCTTCTTCAGCTCTGGGCCTCTTCAACTCATGGTGGTACCAAAATATTGCTTTCTAAAAAGCTGAATTTGGACAAGCTGATGTGAAGCAGAAGTGGGTCCTGATGAGAGTGGACTTTAATTTTCCTATTAAGAACAACCAGATAACAAATAATGAAAGTATCAAGGCTGGTGTTCCAAGCATCAAATTAAGGGACAGAGAAGTCAAGTCATTTGACCTTATGCGACACCTGGGCTGGTCTGATGGTGTTCCCATGCCTGACAAGTACTCCTTAGAGCCAGTTACTACAGAACTCAAATTTCTGCTGGGCAGAGATGCTCTGTTCCTGAAGGATTCTGTGATCTCAGAAGTGGAAAATTCCTCTGCCAACCCAGTGGCTGGGACTTTCATCTTTCTGGAGAACTTCTATATTCATATTGATTAAGAAGGGGAGGGAAAAGATGCTTCTGGGAACAGGTGACTGCTGATCCAGCTAAAATTGATGTTTTCTAAGCCTCACTGTCAAAATTAGGAGATGTCTATGTCAATGATGCTTTGGGACTGTATACTGAGCCCACAGGTGGGTGTGAATCTGCCGCAGAATGCTGGTTGATTTTTGATGAAGAAGGAGCTGAACTCCTTTCCAAAGCTGCCAATGCTTTGGATAGTCCAGAGACTCTTCCTGGCTACTTTGGGAGGAACTAAAATTGCAGACAAGATCCAGGTGATCAGTAATATGTTTGAAAAGTCAACGAGATGATCATTGGTGGTGGAATGACTTTGGCCTTTCTTAAGGTGCTCAACATCATGGAGATTGGCACATCTCTGTGATGAATAAGGAACAAGATTTTCAAAGATCTCATGTCCAAAGTTGAGAAAAATGTTGTGAAAATTATATTGCCTGTTGACTTTGTTAATGTTGACAAATTTGATGAAAATGTCAAGTCTGGCCATTCTACTCTCTCCTCCAGTATGCCGGCTGACTGGCTGGGCTTGGGAGCAGCAAGAAATATGCTGAGGCTGTGGTTTGAGCTAAACAGACTGTTTGCAATGGTCCTGTTGGGGAATTTGAACAAGAATACTTTCCCAGGAGAACCAAGTCACTCATGGATTAGGTGGTGAAAGCCACTTCTAGAAGTTGCATCACTACCATAGGTGGAGGAGATACTGCTACTTGCTATGCCAAATGGAACAACAAAGAGGATGAAGCCAGCCATGTAAACATTGGGTGCCAGTCTAGAGCTCTTGGATGGTAAAGTCTTTCCTGGGGTAAGTGCTCTCAGCAATATTTAGTATTTTTCTGCCTTTGGTTCCTGTGCACAGTCCCTAAGCCAGCTTAGAGTTCTCCACATCCTTGTTTGGTATTCTTGCAAGATGCAGCACCATATATATATATATATATATATATATATATATATATATATATATATATATATATATATATATATATATATACCCTTCTTGCACCATTTATTTCTGTATGTCATTCTTCAAAACAATTTAAAGAACAAATAGAACAGAATAACCTAAAGATCACTTTGCTAGTACAATGTGTGTGAAAGGACAATTTCTAAGAAAATAGTGAAGAGTGTTTGGCATTGAAATTTAATTTTTAAAAACATTTGCCTAAAATTCACCTTGATCTTCCTTATTGTATATAAATTAACAAAAAATTTAGGATCGTGAATAACATTAAGAACTGCTAAGGGATATTCAATCAAATATTTACCATATAAATTATTGCTATGTGTTCTATGTAGATATATTATATTGATGCATTGTACCAAATCAATGAGGATCACATTAATTGGAATATTGGTAAGCCCTGTGCCTGAGTGTGCTCATTTGTATTGAAAGGGATTGTAAAAATTCATGTTAGGGGCTTATTTATATTGTTCATATGAGACATTTTTCTGCAATAATACAAATTTCTCTTATTGATTGGCACATTATGATAGATATAATTACTACCTAGCACTATTCATAAATCTAAGCTACATGACCTTAGGGACATATGTTTCATTTTTGTTTGAAAGATAGACTAGGGACACAGGTCTGGTGAGACTACACTGTGAGTAGCCCGGGAGCAGAGAGGTTAGGGCCAAGCGCTTGGTAAGTGCACCCCACCCCACCCCCAGATTGGTTCAGGGGGGCAAGAACCCTGCCTTCGGTACTCTGTTTCCTCCCAGTGGGACCATGCATGCAGAACAGATGCCCAGGCTAACTGCCACCAAGAAAATCAGAGATTCAGGGACTCAGGCCCGGTGAGACTGGGCTGCAAGTAGCCTGAGTGCAGAGATGTCATGGTCGACGGCCTGGAAAGTACATTCCCCCAACCACCGATTCATTCAAGGGACCCGGAATTCTGCCTTTGGGATTTTGTTTCCAACCGGAGTGCCCATGCATGCAGAAGAGGCACTCAGGCCATCTGCCACCAGGAACAGTGGATATCCAGGGACACAAACCAGGAAAACAGGACAGACAAGAACCAATCACTGACAACAAGACCATGTTTATTCAAAGACAAGATAGCAAGAGGAAAGCAAAAGAACTTACCCCAGGAAAATCAAAGCAACCTGGCAATACCAGAACCCAGCTGTCCCATCAAAACAAAGAACAGAATGCCAAACACTCCAGAAAAACAAGACTCAGACCAGAAATTATACCTCATGATGATGATAGAGATCCTTAAACAAGAATGGGAGGAAAAGCATAAAGAAATACAAGCTTTTAAAGAGAAAACAAGAAAAAAAACTCAAAGAAATCAAAGAACTAGAGGAAAACAGAAGCAAAGAGATGAAGGAATTGAAGAAGGAATTTAAAATGGAAATGGAAACAATAAAGAAAACACTAAAAGAGACAACCATAGAGGTAGAAAACCTGAAAATGAAATCAGGAGTCAGAGATGCAAACATCTCCAAAAGACAATATAAGATTGAAGAGAGAATTTTGAGGGCTGAAGAGAACATTGAGAACACAGACAATACAGTATGAGAAATTGCAAAAGCCAAAAAGCTCCTTACACAAAATGTCCAGGAGATCCAGGACACAATGAGAAGACCAAACCTAAGGATAATAGGAATAGAAAAGGGCAAAGAATATCAACTAAGAGAAACAGTAAATATTTTCAACAAAATCGTAGAAGAAAATTTCCCTACCCTGAAGAATGAGATGACCATTACCATAAAACAAGCCTACAGAACTCCAAATAGAGTGGACCAGAAAAGAAATTCCTCCCAATACATAATACTCAAAATACCAAGTGGCCAAAGTAAAGAAAGAATACTCAAAGCAGTAAAGGAAAAAGGTCAGGTAACATATAAAAGCAGACTAATCTGAATCACACCCAACATCTCAACAATGTCTTAGAAAGCTAGAAGATCCTGGACAGACATCATGCAGACCCTAAGAGAACACAAGTGTCAGCCGAAGCTGTTAAACCCAGCAAAACTCTCAATCAACCTAGATTGAGAGACTAAAATATTCCAAGAAAAACCTAAATTTACACAATATCTGAAAATAAATCCAGCACTACAACTAATTGTAGGTTGAAAACCCTATATACTAGTTAAAAACAAGAAAATACCTGAGCAAGAAATCCAAAATATGAAAGACACACAGGCACAATTCTACCACCAAAAACAAAAACAAAACAAAACAAACAAACAAACAAAAAACATAAAAAACAGCCATCACTATTCCTTAATAGCCATTAACATGAATGAATAAAATTCCCTAATAAAAAGATATAGGCTATCAGATTCAATCCTTAAACAGGATCCAGCATTTTGCTGCATACAGGAAACTCATCTCAGAGACAAAGACAGACACTATCTCAGTGTAAAAAGTTGAAAAAAAAAACTTGCAAACAATTGGCCCCAAGAAGTGGCAATTCTGGTGTCCAATAAAGTAGATTTTCAACCAAAAATTATCAAAAAAGATAAAGAAGAACAGTTTTTACTCAGTACAGGGAAAATTTTTCAGGAGGAACTCACAATCCTTAACATATATGCTCCAAGTACAAGAACACCCATATTTATAAAAGAAACACTACTAAAGCTCAAAAACATATTGTACCCCATACATTAATACTGGGAGACCTCAAAACCCCACTCTCTTCAATGGACAGATCATGGAAATAGAAACTGAAGAAGGACACAGTAAAACTAGCAGAGGTTATGAACCAATTGGAATTAATGGACATCTACAGAATATATCATTCTAAAACAAAAGAATATACCTTATTTTCAGCATCTCGCGGCACCTTCTCCAAAACTGATGATATAATCGGTAACAAAACAAAGAATGAAAATAGACCCTTTCTTATCTCCTTGTACAAAGCTCAAGTGCAAGTAGAGGAACGATCTCCCCATTAAACCAGGTACACTGAAATTTATAGAAGAGAAAGTAGGGAAAACCTTAGAACATATAGACACAGGGGAAAAGTTCCTGAACAGGACACTAATACTCATGCTCTAAAGTCAAATATCGACAAATGCGATTTATGAAATTGCAAAGTTTCTGTAAGGCTAATGACACTGTCAAGAAAACAAAACTTCAGTCAACACATTGGCAAAAGTTCTTTACCAATCCCACATCAGATAGAGCCCTAATATCAAAAGTATACAGTGAACTCAAGAAGCCCGGCACCAGAGAATCAAACAACCCTATTAAAAAATGGAGCACAGAGCTAAATGAAAAATTCACAGTTGAGGAATATGGAATAGTTGACAATTATCTAAGGAAGTTCTTTACATCATTATCCATCAGGGAAATGCAAATCAAAACAACCCTGAGATTCCACCTCACACCAACCAGAATGACTAAGCTCAAAAATTCGGATGACAGCAGATGCTGGCGAGAATGCGGAGAAAGATGAACACTTCTCAACCGTTACTGTGGTTATAAACTGGTAAAACCACTCTAGAAATCAGTCCAGGCATTCCTCAGAAAATTGGACATAGTACTACCTGAAGACCCAGTTATTCCACTTCTGGGCATATACCCCAGAGAAGCTTGAACTTATAACAAAGACACATGCACTACAATGTTCATAGCAGCCCTATTTATAATAGCCAGAAGCTGGAAAAAACCCAGATGTCCTTCAGTAGATGAATGGAAATCAGAAATTGTGGTACATTTATACAATGGAGTACTACTTAGCTATCATAAACAAAGACTTTATGAAATTTTAAGAAAATGGATGCATCTAGAGAATATCATACTGAGTGAGATAACCCAGTCACAAGAGAACAGACAGAATATGCAGTCACTGATAAATTGATACTAACTCCAGAAAGTTCTGAACACCCCAGAAACAACTCACAGACTATAAGAAGTTTAAGAAAATACAAAGAGCAAAAAAAAAAAAAAAAAAAAAAAAAAAGAAAAGAAAAAAAGAAAAGAAAAAAAATTATGTTTAACTTTTAAACACTGAGAAAACTTTGACTATTTCCAGGTTACATCTTGTTTTACATGTAATTTGTACTCATTATAACTAGTAAGATTTTAATGCACACTATCAAAGCGTTAAAAAATCAAGTACTGACAAAAATGTGTTCTTATACTTTTATACAAAAATGCTTAAAACTGTACATTTTTCTTTGTTTTTTTAAATAAAGTTGTTCAATTTTAAAAAAAGAAAGATAAGACTATTAATAAGCACAAATTTGGCTCAAATTATCATTGAAATTTGTATAGTCATTATAAGTAACATAAAGAAAAATAGATAAGGCACCAACTATGAAAATATTTCAAGTTTCAAATAATGAAATTTATTGAAGGACTCTTTCAACATTTGCTTTACATCTTCACCGGAATAGAGAGATAAGTATTATATCTGAATGTAAATAGCCTTACATAAAATGAAGACTTAATCATCAGAGAGTAGAACTCCTTGATATGAGTGGGATCAGGAAGTATGACCTTGTTGGAGGAAGTATGCTACTAGGGTTGGTTTTGAGGTTTCAGAATTCCATGTATCACCTAGAGTTTCTCTCTCTTCTTTCATATTAGTCTGTGAAGTCTCAGATATTGCTCCAAAGATTCTTTTATAGCCACCCTGTTCTGGGGAGCATAACAGGTTAATCTCTGAAACTTAAGCAAACTCCCAATTAATGCTTCTTTGTATAAGAATTGTCTTAGTCATGGTATCTATTTCCTACTATTGATAAGCTGCCTAAAACAACTAGTGTTTCCCCTCCAAATATTGGTCAGTTTACTTATATGTTTTTCATTGTTCTCTAGTCTACCCACAAAGATAACAAATAATTAACACCCAAGTTTACTCTAGTTCCTAAAATACTCTGAATTATCCACACATTCTCTGCTCCCTATATATTTGTCAAAACTGTATACCGTGCCTCCAATTTCCATTTTTCTAAAGTATCATATAGTTGAAATTATACACTATATATTTTTCATTTCTATAGTTTGTGATTCACTTTCCTGGTTTTTCACTATCTTTTCAATAAATACTCCTATCAATTTTTGCAGTTTCTATATTCTCAAGGGTGTCTTAATGACCTTTAGCTCAGAGGAATTAGGAATAAAGTTGCTATAAACACTTGAATACTTTTGTGGTGATAAGTTTTCAAGTCAGTTATACAAAACAATTTTGGGCATCTTTTGTAGACTCTATGATAACTGACTATGTAATTAAAATAGGCCTTTTGCAAAGTAAAAGGTAAGTATAGGATAAGAGTTACATATAAAGGAGAGACTTCCTCTATCCAAATAACTGACAAAATACATTGTTATTAAAAAACTTCATAACAACAATGAGCAGCTTATTTTGAAAGCCAAAATGATTGCTGTGGAACAAAGTAAAACAAATTTAAAGCATGTAACAGGAGGTTCTGATGTTAAAGTCCTGTTTCCTAATTGGTTCTTGATTTGTCAATAATGATGACCAGGATCCAATCATAAGATAAAAGGTACAGGTGGTACTTTGTCTCAGAAAAAGTAGATCAAGTGTGGAAACTGTGGAACAAAAGTCCTATTGCATGTGTAAGTTCTCAATAAGTGAGAATGGATTTCAGTGCAGTTTAGCCTCAAGAATGTAGTTTGAATTGAAATAATGCATCCTGTTTCTTCTGTAGTAAGTCAATTTCTTTCATCCTCAACTTCACAAACATAAGATAATTTAAACATCTAAACAAAGTGATTAACTTAATTTGTCAGTCTTCAGGGTTATTTTTATATTTAAACATGAAGAAAATAATTGACCCTTACAAATGTGTATTTCAATTTATCACAGTAACAGGGGGTATGAGGCACAATAAAATTGCATGAATCAAATTTAGACAAAGTTAGTATGAAAACTTCTAAAATTGTATTTCTTTCCTCCTCTCTGGTAGAATCCTTTAAAAATATTTTTTATTTATTTACATTCTAAATGTTGTCTCCCTTCCCAATCCTGCTCCCCAAGTTCTTCATTCCATTCCTCTTTCATTCTAGGGGGATTGCCTCTCCTACCACCCACCCCAATCTCAATCCCAACCAGCATCCCCTTCCCCGGGTTATCAAGTTATTATGGGATTAGGCATATCCTTTCTCCCTGAGTGAGACAAAGCAGTCATCTGTAAGATATGTGTCAGGGGCCCTTCAGAAAGTATTGAACAAATCTTGTACTAGCAAGTTAACAGCATACCTAAAAGCTGTAGATAAAAAGGGAATCAAATATCCAAAAGATACAGAAACTAAGAAATAATCAAACTCATGGCTGTAATCAACCAATTTGAAACAAAGACCAATTTTTCTTAGGAATATCAATGCAAAAATACAGAAAATATCAATATTAAGAGTGACAATTAGAAATTAAATTTATTATCAGGAATAAAATGAAATTTTATATAGCTTTTAACACTTTATGTTCTTCATTTCAGAATAAATGTTATACATTTTAAAAACATTTTCAAATATTTATGAAAAGTCTACTTTCATATATTTGTTTTTTGTATAACAAATGTTTCATTTTTAAATTATATCTTTATTTGTATCTATCTATCTACCTATATCTATATCTATATCTATATATATCTATATCTATATATATCTATATATATCTATATCTATATCTATATCTATATCTATCTATATATATATATATATAAACATATGTTACTGCACATTGTTGGAGGACAGAAGACAACCTGGATGAGTGCATACTTCTTCTACCCTTTGAGTGCTACAAATCAAATTCAGATAGTCAGGCATTGTGCATGATATATTTACAGGATAAGTCCTCTGAAAAATCCTGTTCTAATAGACTTTAATGGTTTTGCTTTCTAAACAAGTATCTCTATGTACAACACAAAAATCAAACATTAAATTTAAGTTTCTCAGTTTCATTTTATAAACATCCTCATTGAGTGATACTAAAGACAATTTATGAGCATTATATTTGTAGTATATTAAGAGTTATGATGTTTAACATTCTTGAGACTTTAATTAAAACTCAAATTAATTCCACCTGCAATGATCACAATTATAGCTATAATTGACAAACACTTTTGGAGTACACACATTTGCCATGTAGTATTCAAAGTGCACCTTCTGTGATGCAGTGACATACAGCATATCCCCCCAGCATAAACACATATCTCATTTTTTTAAATTATTTTTTACTAATAATTATTCTGGTTTTATTTATCCAATTGTAATTGGTATACAAGCAAACTGTCTTCTTTTTAATATGCAAATTGTACTGGCTGGTTTTGTGTCAACTTGACACAAGCTGGAGTTATCGCACAGAAAAGATCCTCAGTTGGGGAAACACCTCCATGAAATCCAGCTGTAAGGCATTTTCTCAACTAATGATAAAGGGGGGAGGGCCCAGCCCATTGTGGGTGGTGCCATCTCTGGGCTGGTGGACCTGGGTTCTATAAGAAAGCAGGCTGAGCAAGCCAAGGGAAGCAAGCCAGTAAGTGACTTCCCTCCATGGTCTCTGCATCAGCTCCTGATTCCTGACCTGCTTGTGTTTCAGTCATGACTTCCCCTGAGGATGAACAGTAATATGAAAGTGTAAGCTGAATAAACCCTTTCCTCCCCAACTTGCTTCTTGGTCATGATATTTGTGCAGGAATAGAAACCCTGACTAAGACAAATTGGTACCAGAAGTGGGGTATTTCTGTGACAACCTGATCATGTTTTGCGAAGGATTATGGAAGGACTTTGGAACTTTGAGCTACTAGAGCCATCAGCATATTGAGAGCTCTGTGGGACGTTCAATAGGAGCTTGGAAGATAATGTTGAGAACAGTGCAGAGGATGGAGTCCTGGCCTGTGAAATTTCAGAGAGATTAAAGACTCTTTGATCATGGCTGTTGCTCTTTTGGTTGTGAATATTCTGTGGTTTTTGTTAACTGGGGCTGAAGAATCAGCTGTGATTAACAAGATATGAGAACTACTAAAGCAAAACCTTTGCATTTCTGGAACTATTGATGCTTGTCAGCTATAGCTAAGAAATTGTTGGTAATTAAGAAGAAACCAGTATCATTGAGGTTGAAACTGTTTTGTGAGAGCACAAAGAAGATCTGTTCCAGAGATAGCCAAGGTTGTACCTGGTGCTGTAGCTGGATTTGTTAATGTGTAAGAGTTACCCTGGTGGTACTGTTTTTGAAGGAATAAAGAGGTCAAGAAGAGTAGCTGGGACTTGTCACTGTGAGAGGCAGTGAAAGGCCATTGGAGAAGGTACGTCTTCAGTGCCAATTAGTCCACCAGGGACTGACAGTAATGTTTTAGAGATATCAGTACCATAAGATGGCCACCAAGAACAGAAGTGGCAGTGGAGAACAGGCAGCTGGATCCTAGAAGACAAAGTGTATGCTACAAAGAGCAGAGCTGGAGAGGTGACTCAAGCCCTTGGAGGAGCCCAAAAGTTTATAAGTGGGTTGAAGCTTAATATTGATTTGGTTGTATGTCAAGTTTACAAGAGCCTCAGTTGGAGAAATGACTCCATGAAATCCAGCTGTAAGGCATTTTCTTAAGTAGTATTCAAGGAGGGAGGACCCAGCACATTGTGAGTGGAGCCATCTCTGGCTGGTATACCTGGTTTCTATAAGAAAGCAGGCTGAGCAAGCTAGTAATTGACATATCTCCATGGCCTCTGTATCAGCTCTTGCTTCCTGACCTGCTTGAGTTCCAGTCCTGACTTCCTCTGGGAATGAACAGGGATATGGAAGTGTAAAGTGAATAAACCTCTTTATCCTCAACTTATTTCTTGGTCATGATATTTGTGCAGGGAATAGAAACTCTGAGTAAGACTCAATTCATAGTCACAGTGTTATTATTTTATAGGAACTAATGAGATATTTTTAGAGAATCTATTTCATTGTCTACTCTGTATAATGTAATTCATAAAACATAATACAATATTTGATAAATTAGCAGTTTTCAACAAGTGAACTATATCATGAGTCACATTTGTGACTAAACTCAAGATTCCAGGTTTCTAATTATTAATACATAATTTTCAAGGCTTATTAAATCATTTTTTTGTTTCTGTTGTTTTATAAAAAGAGAAAAAAACATACTTTGCCGATTCACATTTTCATTCTCTTTTGTGTCTATGGTATTTAGGTCTATGACATTTGTATTGAATTTTCAGTGATTGCCAATATTGCATGAAAAGGGAAACTAAAAGAATAAATTAATAATAAAAGAAATGTTCTTAATAATTAAAACCAGGTCACAAAGGAGATCAAACTATGAGAGAGAGAGAGAGAGAGAGAGAGAGAGAGAGAGAGAGAGAGAGAGAGAGAGAGAGAGAGAGAGAGAGAAAGGGAAGGGTCAAGAAGAGATCAAGGAGGAAGAAACAGGTGTGTGTCTGTGTGTGTGTGTGTGTGTGTGTGTGTGTGTGTGTGTGTATGTTTGTATGTGTTAGGGTTTCTATTTCCACACAAAACATCATGACCAAGAAACAAGTTTTGGAGGAACAAGTTTATTCAGCTTATACTTCCACATTGCTGTATATCACAAAAGGAATTCAGTCCTTCTTCTCACCCCTCAGGCATCCTGATGTTCAAGAGTCTGCTTCTTGAGCCATCCCTGTAGCTCAAGGAGGTAGCCTTTTTAGGTCTGCAGATTGTAGCATTGTTATCCTTTACATTATATATAATATCTACGTCTAAGTGACTACATCCTGTGCTTGTCTTTCTGATTCTGGGTCACCAAAATCAGTATGGTATTTTCTAGTTCCTTCCATTTGCCTGAAAAATTATTATTGTTATACTTTAGAACACCTGCTATGAAAATAATTAGGTAAATGTTCTTGTCACAGGAAGGAACTTACTTTGAGTACATACCCAGGAATGTTATAGCTGGGGTTTGAGGATTATTGAGTCCCCCCTTTTTTTTTCTTTTTTCTTTTCTTTTCTTTCTTTTTTTTTTTTTTTTTTTTTTTTTGAGAAACCACCATATTAATTTCCAATTTGGCAGTATAATTTTGTACTCCCTATAGCAATGGAGAAGTGTTTGTCTTGCTCTAATTTCCTGTTAGCATAAGCTGTCACTTTTAGTTTTGATCTTCCCAATTCTGACAATTGTAAGATGAGATCTCAAAGTTGTTTTGACTTACATTTTACCTATGGCTAAGGATCTTGAATGCTTTTTTAAGTGATTCTCAGTCATTCAAGATTTCTATGTTGAGAATTTTCTCTTCAGATATATGACCCACTTTTTGAACATTAGGTTGTTTGGTTTGTTTGCAACTTGTTGACTGAAAATGGAGAAGTCTCAGGGACACATAAAAAGCTGGTGTAATGAAAACTCCTAGAAATCCCCAATGGTGACTGTAGCTAAAGTTCCTACCAATGGAGGATCCAAGAGCCTGAAGTTATCGCTAGGCAAGATTCCCACACGTAGGACTGGAATGGCAACCTAGCTGCAAAACCTTGTACCTTCAATTTGTCCTGCATATAAGAAATGCTGGGGTAAAGTAAGCTAAGAATTTCTGGGAATGCCCAATGAATGACAGATCTAGCTTGAGCCCTCCGACATGGAAAGGATCTTGACCCTGACACTGATTAAAGGGCCTAGACCTAGAAGCTAAATAGCCCAGAGACTCAAGATCACAATAAACATGATAGTGAAAAGAAATAGACAATGAATCAATTCTTAATAATATTCTGTTATACTAAGAGATTTTGTAGTTAGCTTAATTGTCATCAGAGAGGCTTCATGCAGAAACTGATAGGAGCATAAACAGAGAACCACAGCCATGTACTTTGTGGGAGCTTGCAGAATACTGCTGAAGAGGGGGCAAAATTTTGTAGAAGTCAGCAGGGGCAAGGATACCACAAAATTACCTAGCAGAATCACCTAATTTGTATAGAATGGTTTTAATCCAGCAACAAGATTGGTCTGGCTGAATACAGATGTGTCCTTAGTATACTAATTAAATCCCAAACAATGTAGGTAAGTATAGTTGGTGGAAGGAAGCAGCCACGTTGGTAGTGAATTCTAATATATGCATAGGCCATGTAACAAATAAGAGAAATTTGATAGAATAAGTCAATGACAGGATATGCCCTAACTCTCATGAGAACAAACAGGAAAATGAGTATACTTAAGAGTAACAGGGAGAGAAAGTATGAAGGGCATTACAAGGATAGTCTTACAGACAGACAGGTTGCAGAGAGAACAAGTTAGACTCAAGTGCAGATAGAATGATCCATAGAATGAGAATGATACAAAAAATTGGAACATATTACTAGAGTTTGTGGGAGAGCAAACAGGGAAAATAATTCAGAAACTGAAAGAAGCCAATGTTAAAGAGTCATCTTGGAGAGATGTTTTAGCCAAACAGCTAAATGAACCAGGCAATCAGAATATAGAAGGAGCTAGAAAGGCTGTACATATTAATCACTAGCACTTGTAGACAACCCTTATGTCATTATGTGAATGTAAGGTGCTTTTACTAGCCTGGTCTCATGGGGCTCCAAGAGAGACTGAACCTATAACCTGGGAGCCTCCAGAAACTGTCTTAGGCCTACTGCATATATATTAGAATTGTGTAGCTTAGTCTACTTGTAGGACTACTAACAGTGAAAAAAAGGTGCTGCTTCTAATTATTTAGATTAACTCTAGAACCTTTTTCTCATACTTGTCCAGCTTCTAATGAGAGGGGAGGTACCTATTCTTACTAAACCATTTTTGGTTGATATCCTTGTAGAAAGAGGATTGGGGAAGGGAGGAGATGGGTAGTGGCATGGAAGGTATGGGAGAAGAATAAGTAGAATAAACTATAGTCATATATATATATATATATATATATATATATATATATATATATGTATATATATATACATATATATACATATATATATATATATGACTATAGTTTTCATATATATATATATCTATGGTCATATGAAGTACTGATGCTGTTGTGTATTTACAGACAAGTGCCCAGCAGGACTGTTTTATGAGAGGGTCAAGAAGCAGCTGAATGAGACAGAGGAAGATACTTACACTCACCCATTGCTCTGAAGTCGGAGAATTCTATGGTTGAAATTAGGAAAATGCTGGAAGAAGCTAAGCAGGAGGGTGATCCCTTAGGATAGTCTCAACTATCCAGGACCCCTGAGATTTCTCAAACCCTGAGCCATTAACCAGAAAGCATACAAGTACTAGTCCTAGGTCATGACACATATATAGGAGGAGACTCCCTGCTCTGGCTTTAGTAGGAGAAGTAGTGCCTATCATCAAGAGACTGGATACCCCAGAGATAGGGGAGGCCTGGCCTAAGGAAGGGAACATTCTGTTGGAGACAAAGGGAAAGAGTAATGACTAGACTTCAAAATAAATAAATAAATAAATAAATAAAGGTAGTAAAAAAGGGGGGACAAAGGACCCTTAATAATTAAATTGTAGGTTAAATTTAATTTAATGGAACCCATTATCTCTGTAATGGATTCCATTATGGCATTTTCATATCATTGTGCTACTGCACTTTATTCTTATTTGATCTACTCCCTCACTGGCGTCTTCTGTATCCCTGCCTTCCTCTAGCTGTTTCTCTCCCCTCCCCCAAGCTAGTGTCTCTTCTCTTTTTATGTTGTCACAGTTTTGCTTACTAACTTGTTTGGCTAGAATATTGTTGGCCATGCCCTTTATGATATAGAAGAAATTGATCCTATGATAGTGACCCTGTATATACTTTGACTTGAAGAGTTTACATGGACTCCAAATAAATATTTAAAGATAAATGAAGGAGAAAAGAAGAGCTTTGAATCTTGATCATGCTTGTAATAAGAAAATGCTTTCTATATGGCTACCTATTGCTGATCATTGTTTATTTTCTTCACAAAATATAGTTTTAATATTTTCACTTTTTAGTTAGTTCAATTGGTAAAAAGGGTAAAGAGCAAACTGCTTTTGAATACACCCAAAGTGTATATAGTAAGTGTGATCTCCCAAGCAAACACTTGAAGTAAGATCATAACCAAGTAAAGTAGGAGTTTGTCTGACTCAGGCTAAGGAGCTTCCACCATCTTTTACCAAAACATTTTTTTTATTTTCTCCAAGTGTCTAACAATATGAGCATAAAGGAACTCTGAGGCATTCTTGCTCTCTATACTTTGTAAAGAAATATCGTTCTACTGTGCAAATCATTGATAGTTATTTAACAACAAAAAACCTTAACATCTCTAACTATGTGAGGACACTGGAACTCAGCAAACCTCAAGAAATTATAAGAAATATATGGGCATGGTATATATTTTTAAACTAATAATTTAGTATATGCCAGGTATAGAAGAAGGGTCACATTCATGAAAAAAAGAAGATAAGTAATTAGAGTTAACAAATAGTAACAACTTAATAAGCCTGGCTTTGTTAACCTGCTCGTTTATACTAGGTAATCTTCAAGGGCAGAACTTAAATCCTATTTAAAAAATTTTAAAACATATTTCTCAAAATACCACTTCTCTGCAGGAGGAAACAAACAAAACTTTAGTTTTATTCTTAGGTCAGACACTCATGTTGAATAAATCACACCTATTTGTCAGAATCAAACAGAATATCTACTGTTAGACTTTTGCTGATGTTTTTCTTAAATCATAAACTGTGGATATAATCCTTTTTGCCCACTACTTTCATCCAGGCCTTCACAAGCATATCACCTAGAATTTGTAACTATGTCTGATTCCTGCAGTCATATACTTTGTCTTTCCCAGTTTCTTTTAACCAGAAAAACAAATATGATGCACACTGGCTTGAATGTGGATGTTGGATGTTAAGTCAGTGATGAGTAAGTTACAGTTCATATACCTAAAGAGAGACCTAAAGATATTAGGTTTAGGAAGTGGAAGAGATAGGGCTGCCTAAGAAGGGTAAGTAGGAAAGACATGCATGGATAGAGAAGCAAAACTGGAACAAAAGATCAAATGGGGAGGAGGAGAGAGGAGTAGGATAAAGGTGAATATGCAGGGAAGGACAACTAAATTTATACAATAGGCACTTTCAAAAACATAAATATTGAAGTTTATCAAGATGAAATTCAAAAGTAATGAGGAAGAGAGAAGTCTTAACCCAGCAATGTCTTTGTCCTTGCAAGGAGTCACATTAAACGACCCACCATCTAGTTTTGTTCCTTTTTTTTTTGTTTGTTTATTTGTTTTATACTCAAACTAGAATACAGACATGTTCTTAGTATATGTCTTTATCTCCAATGAATGAATACAGAGTTGGTTTGTAGGACTCAGCTGGAACAAACAGAAAAGAGAGGATACTAAAAAGCAGTGAGGAGTGAGTCAAGGGAAGGGCATAGTTCACTGAGTACAGTTATGTTCAATAAACTTTGTGAAAATCAGAGGAAGTATTTCCAAAGAAATTTCATGAGAAGCCAAGAGTACACATTTTGAATCTGATAGTTCAGAGAGGAGTTTTGAGCCAGAATAGTTGGGTTGAAGCAGCCTGCCAGACATATTTTCAAAGAACTTAAATGGTTTAGCTTATTCAACCATAAGCCCCTTAACATGACAATGACAAGATACTATAAATTCTCACAAAATTGCTGTAAAATACTCAGAATTTATCAAGATGAATGTTTGTCATAATAGATTTAATAAGGGATTTTAATGTATAGGCCAATTTCTTACTGATATTGAAGACACAGTAGAACAGCAATTGCAAGGACAAATACATTAGTAGGCAAAGAAATGTGCTGTCTGATGTGTAGCAACCCTTAGTATTCTAGCAAAGGTTTTAATAACAAAAACTTCACAAAAATTTCCCAGTGCCTAATTTTTTTCTAATATAGAGAATCCAAACATTTTGGAGAGACCATATGTTCACTAGAAAATGTCACACCTAATATGTGTCAAGTGTTATTATTTAATGTTTAAATTAATGAATGGAAAATATGATAAAAGAATTGTTGTGGCTATAAGTCTACAGCAGTTTTTTGTCCTTGTCACAATCTTATTTCAATAAAAGAACATAATGGCATACCATGCTTGTACTACACTTTATCAGTTATATACTATAGTTTTTTTAAACTTTCTGACTTTCACCAGCTATTCCCTATACCATTCTTTAAGTGGTATTGCTTCAGTGGATTTGTTTATGTTCTGATCTCATAATTAGTATTAACTGCAGCCTGGGATACATTTCCACTCATACAATAACCATATATCTTTATTACTATATTTAAATTAATCTCTTGAAGGTAATTTACAGTGAGATATTATATATTATTCAAGTTCAGCTCAACCTCAAATCAGTGAATAGAATGTTGAATTTGTTTATTAAATATTTCAGTTCCTAACTGGCTATACATATTTTAATTTAATCACATATGTCCAATTAAATATAAAGAATAAAAATCTAGGATTTATAACTACCTAGGTTTAGCAATGTTGCTGCAAATAGGATGAAGGGCTAAGTGTGATAAATGGTAAAAACATGTTGTAAAGTTGATTCAAACCATAATAACTAGTGTCTAGATTCAACTGCAACCCACTTCTCACAGTGAGTATGCCCGTATTTTTGTGACCCTTTGGAAGTAGATATTAACTGTTATAAATATAGACTTTTGTGATTATTTTCTTTGTCACAAGGGATTTGTACCCGATTTAAAACTTACTAAAAGTTTTGTTGTTGTTGTTGTTGCAAAATATATACTATTACGTACTTTTGTTGGGATATGAATATGAGAAGGATGTAGATTTATGGTTGATTTATGGCCAAGTAAATGCCTCTATCATATTATTCCTTTATTTACCTTATGTTAAAAGGTTAACATTTGGCATATACTAGGTATGATTTTCAGAGTGAACATGCACTCTGTCCCAAAAACATACTAATCAGTATTTATGAATATATTAAAAAATAATTATATGAACTACTCAAAATAGTATGAAATATCCAGCATTCATTGCTTTGTGAAATTTGAATGATGCATGGATATATCTATCTGTCTCTAAGCAACTTAATAAAAAGATGTAAACTTGTACATGTTTAAAGATATATAGGAGCCAAAAAAGGTATATATAGTGATATGACCCAAGAGAAGAAGCAGTCTATATGAAAAAGAAAGTAGGATCAGCAAGATGGAAACAAGGAGGAAAGGCATTGAAAGACATAGGAGAAAGGTGTAACATCCAAGAATTTGCATACTGTCTTACTCAAGAGTTTTATTCCAGCATAAAAACCATGACCAAGAAGCAAGCTGTGGAGGAAAGGGTTTATGCAGCTTAAACTTCTACATTAGGACAGAAACTCACAAAGGTCACAAAATTGGAGGCAGGAGAGGATGGAGGGGTCATGGAATGTTGATGCTTACTGGCTTTCTTCCCCTGGCTTGCTCAACTTGCTTTCTTATAGAACCCAGGTCTACCAGCCCAGAGATGGAACCATGAACAATGGGCTGGGCCCTCCTGAATTGATCACTAATTGAGAAAATGCCTTACAGCTAGATTTCATAAAGTCATTTCTTCAAAAGAGGCTCCTTTCTCTGTGATAACTCTAGCGTGTATCAAGTTGGTATCAAGTTGACACACAAAATCAGCCAGTACAACAGTCCCTTTATCAAGTTGACACACAAATATATCAGAATTCATCCTCAATACTTACTTTTTTTCCCTTACCGCTTTGTTTTTTTTTTAAAAGAGGGATACATTTACAGATTTTTAAAGGCATTTTGGCATAACATTATATGATTATTTTTGTCAGTATTTAATTCATTTACAGATTTGATAGCATGCATAGAAATCCCACTAGTTACCATAAGCATGAAGTACATGTAGGACAGAACGGAACATGGAAACAGATTTCTTGTTTGGTATAGATTAAGCATAATGATCTGTGAATACCAAAAATTGCCACAAGGCAATTATCTTAGCTTTTGGATTAATAATAATTTGAGGTCCAGTTATACCACACTCTGAGAGGGTGATATACATTTATTTTTTTTTCCTAAGAAGGACTGAGGCATTTTTTTAATTGAACAACTTTATTTTAAAAAACAAAGATAAATGTACAAATTATAAAAGCATTTTTGAATAAAAGTATATGAATACATTTTTCCAGTACTTGGCTTTTTTTTAAAGGTTTGATAGTATGCCTTAAAATGTTACTAGTTACAATGAGCATAAAGCACATGTAAAACAAGATATAACCTGGAAATACTCCAGGTTTTCTTGGTGTGTAAAGATTAAGTATAATAATTTTTTTTTGGCCTTTGTTTTTTTCTTGAACTTCATATAGTTTGTAAGTGGTTTTTGGGGTGTTCAGTGCTTTCTTGAGTTAGTATTCAAATATCAGTAACTGCATATTATGTCTGTTCTCTTGTGACTGGGTTACCTCACTCAGAATGATATTCTCTAGATGCATCCATTTTCTTAAGAATTTCATAAAGTCATTGTTTCTGATAACTGAGTAGTACTCCATGGTGTACATATACCACAATTTTTTTGTATCCATTCATCTACTGAAGGACATTTGAGTTCTTTCCACCTTCTGGCTATTATAAATTGGTCTGTTATGAACATTGTGGTACATGTTTCTTTGTTGTATGTTGGAGCTTCTCTGGGGTATATACCCAGAAGTGGAATAACTGGGGCTTCAGGTAGTACTATGTCCAATTTTCTGAGGAATCACCAGATTGATTTTCAGAGTGGTTATACCAGTTTACAACCCCATCAACAGTGGAGAAGTGTTCTTTTGCTGCATCCTAGTAAGCATCTGCTGTCATATGAATTTTTCATCTTAGCCCTTCTGACTGTTGTGAAGTGGAATCTCAGGCTTGTTTTGATTTACATTTCCCTAATGGCTTAGGATGTGGAGCACTTCCTTAGATACTTCTCAGCCATTTGATATTCCTCAATTGAGAAATTTTTGTTTATCTCTGTACCCCATTTTTAAATAAGGTTGTTTGGTTCTCTGGTTTCTAACTTCTTGAGTTCTTCGAATAAGTTGGATAGTAGGCCTCTATCTGATTTGGGGTTGATAAAGATCTTTTCCCAATCTGTTGGCTGCCATTTTGTTTTCTTGACAGTGTCCTTAGCCTTACAGAAACTTTGCAATCTCATTAAGTCCCATTTGTTGATATTTAACCTTAGAGTACGACGCTTTGTTGTTTTGTTCAGGAAACTTTTCCCTGTGCCTATGTGTTCTAAGGTTTTTCCTAATTTCTCTTCTAATAGTTTCAGTGTACCTGGATTATCATGGTGACCTTTGATCCACTTTCACTTGAGCTTTTCACAATGAGATAAGAAAGTGTCTATTATCATTCTTCTGTATGTTGAGTGCCAGGTGAACCAACACCATCCACAAGATCTAAATATCTTTAAAAGTCCTACAGTCTTTACAATTTCTGACATATTAAAATTTTAATCTCTTTAAAATATCTAATCTCTTTTAAAATTTAAAGTCTGTTTATAATTCAAAGTCTCTGAACTGTGGGCTCCAATAAAATACTTTCTTACTTTAAAAGGAAAAGTTACAGGGCACAGTCACAGTCAAAAGCAAAATCAAACTCTAACTGTCTAATGTCTGGAATTCAATCATGAATTTTTGGCTGCTACAAGGGCTTGGGTCATTTCTCCAGCTCTGCCCTTTTTATCACACATCGTTTTTTCTAGGCTCAATCTCTCTATACCCCACTGCTGCTGCTATCCTTGGTGATATCCATGGAACTGGCATCTTCAATATGCTGGGGACTTCCTCTGCAACTAGGCTTCAACAATACCCTTGCATAGGCTCTCTTTATGGTAACAAGTCTCAATTTCTTTGCAAGATCACTTCAACTATGGGCCATCAACTGCAACTGAGGCTGAACCTTCAACAGTGGCCTCGCATGGCCTCTCACAGTGCCAAGCCTCAGCTACTTTTCATGAAGCCTTCATGCCTTCAAAACCACTACCACTTGTGTAACTTTTACACATTGCAGTAAATTTTATAACCATGACTATATCTGGAACAGTTTCTTTGTGCTCTCAGAAAATACTTCCCAGAAGATTTTACCTCAGTGATGCTGGTTTCTTCTTAATCATCACTAATTTCTTAGCTTCAGCAAAGCAGCATCAATTGTCCCATTAGTCCCTTCTATTTTTCAATCTAAAGCCATAGTCACATGGCCAAAGCTACCAAGTTATGCTATTTTCAGAATCTGGAACATGCCCTGTTGTTCTATTACTTTGTTACTAACTTCCTGTTTCCCAACTGCTTCCCTGCCTAAGCTTGGCTGCGATGTACCTTGCTCTGTATATTGACCTTGAATTCACATCTGCAAGCCTATCTCCTGAGATAAATGTTGTGTACCACCATCCCTGGATCTAAATTTAGTTGAGTAGGAAATTTCCCCCAAATCCCATTGATTTAATATGCTATCTGCTAGAACACAGGATTGGGCTTCATTTCACTTCCTGGTACCCCATTAATATTCAAACTATATATTTTCTATTTTTCCTTTCTAAGCTTGCTATGCTTTTTTAAAATTCTCTTCATGAGTTTAATCAGACAACAAGTCTCTGCTGGACTTTCCTGAGACTTCCTTTGGCAATACAATTAGAAGTAAATCTCATTACCTTAATCTCTGATAGACTCTTCAAACAATGGCAAAATGTAACCACCTTCTTCACCAAAATACCACAAAATCAGTCTCTATTCTACATACTGAAATTCCTCTCCTCTGAAAACTCTTGGGCCACCTTAGCACAATTCAACACTGGCCTTAACAATATTCTATACTCCTACTGGGATACCCAATTAATTCCCACTTAAAGCATTCTGCTGCTTTCCAAACCCAGAGTCTTATTTTTCCAAATAAAAGCATAGTCAGGAATATTAGAGCAGTACCTCACACCCTGGTACCAACTAGTCTTAGTCTGGGTTTGTATTCCTTTATAAAGTATTATGGCTTAGAAGTTAGCTGGAGAGGAAACGGTTTATTCAGCTTATACTTCCACATTGCAGTTCTTCACCAGGAAGTCAAAACAGAAACTCTCACAGGGCAGTACTTTGGAGGCAGGAGCTGATGCAGAGATCATGGAGGGATGCTGCTTATTGGATGGGTTCCCTTGGCTTGCTCAGTTTGCTGTCTTATAGAATCCCAAACTACAAGCCAAGTGATGGCACCACCCAGAAGGCCGGGCCTTTTTCTCTAAATCACTATTTGAGAAAATGCCTTACAGATTGATCTCTTTGAGGTAGCTGATATACCAAATACTCTTCTAAAAATATGAATGTACTAGAAACATAGAACCCTTAAATTCAGTGACAGTAACAGGTGCAGCTGTAATGAAATACATTAGCATGCTAAAATAAACAAAGCTAAACATAGTCAGATGGATAATGATCAACATCTTTATTTACTGAATTCCACAGAAAGGACTAAAGGCATCATAGAAATTTGCTTTAAAATGAAATGAGTGTTCTCAAAAAAGCTCTGTCAGATTGTGTGGATTTTAAAACACCACTGCATTTATTTCCATCCATACAATTAGAATGTAAATACCTTGCAAAAGCATTTCGATACTTCAATAAAATGAAAATGTAAAGCCAGTGAATAACTAGTTATAAAAAGTTTTATTTAGGTTTATTGGGGGGGGGGACTTGCTACTACAGACAAATAAATAAATGTGGCTGTACATCAGGGAAATGCAAATCAAAACAACCCTGAGATTCCACCTCACACCAGTCAGATTGGCCAAGATCCAAAACTCAGATGACTATAGACTTTGGTGAGGATGTGGAGAATGAGGAACACTTCTCCATTGCTGGTGGGGTTGTAAACTGATACAACCACTCTGGAAATCAGTCTGGTGGTTCCTCAGAAAAATGGACATAGTACTACCTGAAGACCCAGTTATTCCACTTCTGGGTATTTACCCAGAGATGCTCCAACATAAAACAAAGACACATGCACCACAATGTTCATAGCAGCTCTGTTTACAATAGCCAGAAGCTGGAAAGAACCCAGATGCCCTTCAGTAGATGAATGGATACAAAAATTGTGGTACATTTACACAATGGAATACTACTCAGCCATCAGAAACAATGACTTAACCAAATTCTTAAGAAAATGGCTGCATCTAGAGAATATCATCCTGAGTGAGATAACCCAGTCACAAAAGAACAGACATCATATGCAATCACTGATAATGGGATACTAACCCCAGAAAGCTCTGAACACCCCAGAAACAACTCACAGACTGTGTGAAGTTCAAGAAAAATGAAAAAAGCATATATTTTAATTAAACTAGAACTGTATCACATCCCCCTTTTCTTCCTACAGCCCCACCCAGTTTCTCTCCTATCCCCTAAAATTAATAACCTCTTTTCCTATATTATTGTTACATATATACGTATGTGCATGTATATGTACCCACAAATACTTAATTACAACCTCATAAAATGTATTCGCATACTTTTATGCAAAAATGCTTAAAAATATGTACATTTATCTTTGTTTTTTAAAATAAAGTTAAAAAAATAAATGTGGCTGTAAATTAGTATACCTGTCTGTCTTCCTCACTTCCTTTCCTTTCTTCTGCCCTTCTGTTTCTTCTAGATTGCCTGACCACCTCTTTCCATTCCCTTTTCCTAATATTCCTCCTGCAATGAGCTGCTGTGGAATTTCAAGAAAATAGCCAAAAAAACACTCCTCCCAAAACATCAAACTCTGTTTTCCAATCATGTTTATAAAGATTTCTATATGAGTTTTTTTTTTCTAGATGGTAAATTTTTTAGAATAACGTACATCAGTATTTGGTAGCCTCACAGTATTGTGTAAGTTCATTATCTGTTCTTGAATGTACAAGAAAATTATGCCAATATAGCAGAGGGAAAGAAGCAGCCTCTGCCTTGGGAATACTAGGAAAGTTCATGGTAGACTCCACGGGGTTACCAAATGCACCCTAAGTGTAGCTTGCACACCTGGGGACAATGACAATTGGTGAAGAATCTTGAAGATGGCAGGTAGAAAGAAACATTTTCTGTTCAATTTTTTTTGCTTATATATGGTAAACATAACTTGCATCTTACAATGTGAAATGGAAACATGCATGACTTTTTGGTTTTAGAATACGAAAATATGGTTTATAATGGTTAACTTGAAGTATTAATGAATGCCCTTATGATCTACTCTTGCTGACTCTGAGAGGTCCATGACATGAGAAGTCTTCCTAGGACTTAAAGCTTCCTATGAATTAGTACTGATGTGCAATAAAGTACTTTTTATCATAGTTTATTATCCTTGACAAGTGAAAACATCCCAGTCAAAAAAAAAAGACAGAAACATTTATATCATAAATTCAGCTATCTTGATGTTCTTGATCTTTGAAGAATGACCCCAAAGTTTAAAAACAAGACAAAAGTAAATACGAAAGAACATTATCAGGAAAATATCAGTATATTTGTATCAACCCTAAATGGGCTAAACATTACTAGTTCCAGGTACTTATAAATAACTTCTTTGTGTTATTATATGATTTTTAAACTTACCACAATATTTAGCAGAGTAATTCACATTTATGTATTATTAAGAAGTCAAATGTAGTAATAAATTATTTTAATTGAAACATACACATTGGAAAATATGTAAAGGTAAATATATTTAACAAGAATAATAATATATTTTGCTAGAATTAAAACCACATTTTAATTCAATATGTTATATTTCCCATATTTCTTCATAATTTCCTCATATATTCACTAATTTCAATATATATGTATATGTATATAAAATTTGTGTGTGTGTGTATGTATGTGTGTGTGTGTATGTGTGTGTGTGTAAACATAAATACTCTGCTTTGGGAAAGTATTAGACAGTTTGGAGTTTTTAGGAACTTCAACAACCAAAACGATATTGGTCAGAATCTCCGATCATTTAGAACTCAAAGGGAAGTTTCTTGGCACACAATTGTAGTTGATCTTAGAATTCCCAATTCAATTTTTGTCACAGAAAGGCATTTCAGACTGTGTATTCTTCAATTTAATGTACACTGAAATTGGAAAGACCTAAGAGTCTATTCCTAGTGTATCTTTGAAGGGGTTAAAGAGAAGAAGTTTAATAGGATAAAGACCTACTCAGAACACAGGTGCTGTCTTTTCATGCTGTGGGTTCTAAAATTGGTTAAAAGCAGAAGTGGAAGATCTTCATGACAAACAGCATCCATGATCTCTACTTCCTAATGAGTTACAAAATGTGGCCTAATGATGATGCCTTTATCTCCCCAGCTACACGTACTAAAATACAATCAGAAAACAGATTTCAAGTGGAATCTTAGGACACATTTTCTTGTCTCATTAATTCTGGGAGTTTTGCCTGTATGCATATATGTAGGTATCATATATATATATATATATATATATATATATATATATATATATATATATATATATATATATAATGTATTTAGAGCAATCACATGTATTCCAAGTGTTCATGGGAATCACATGTATTCCAAGTGTTCATGAAATCCAGAAATGGTTTGCATGGAAATGAAATTAGTGGTGGTTGTAAATTGTCTATCTTATGGTTGCTAGAAAATAAATTCTGATTCTCTGGAAGAACAATGAATGGTTTCAGTTCCTTAGCATCTCTCAAACACACATGATAGTAATCACACATGAGTGTAAATATGACTTTGGACAGTGTACTCTTCTTTTATTTTATATAAAATTGTTAACTGCTTCAATTACACCCTTGCTACTGTTCCTATATATTCATATAATGAACATGTAATAGTAATAACAATTAATATTATATATTGTGACTATGTTAGTGATATCAAGTCTATATACTGAAGTCTATATACTAAAGAAATATAAACAACTCTAAGATTCCACCTCACACAAGTCAGAATGGCTAAGATCAAAAATTTGCTAACAGCAGATGTTGGTGAGGATGTGGAGAAAAAGGGATACTCCTCCACTGTTGGTGAGGTTGTAAACTGGTACAAGTACTCTAGAAATCACTCTAGTAGTTCCCTCAGAGAATTGGCAATAGTACTATTTGAGGACCAAGTTATACCACTCCTGGGAATATACCCAAATGTAGCTCCAACATTTAACAAGGACACATGTTCAACAATGTTCATAGCAATCTTATTTATAATCGGCAGAAGCTGGAAAAAACCCAGATGTCTTTCAGCAGAAGAATGGATAAGAAAATTGTGGTACATATTCACAGTGGAGCTATTAAAACCGAGCTATTAAAAATGAGTTCATGACATTCCAGTCAAATGGACTGAACTTGAAGCTATCATCCTGAGTGATATAACCCAATCATAAAAGAGCAATCATGTTATGTACTCACTTACAAGCAGATACTACCACTACCTCCTCCCCCAAAATGCTCGGAATACCCAAGAAACCATCCACAGAAATTACAAAGCTCAAATAGAAGGAAGACATAAATGTGTATGCCTCAGTCCTTCTTTGAAGGAAGAACAAACAAAGGAAGAAATACAAGGTCAAATAGAGGAGCATGGGATGAAGAAAAGATCTATAGAAATTGTATCACCTGGGAACCACTGCATATACAGCCACCAAACCCAAGCACTATTGCTGATTCCAAAAAGTGTTTACGGGCAGGAACCAGATATGGATGTCTAACCTGAAGCTCTCACAGAGCCATATAGATACAGATGAGAATGCTTAAAGCTAAACATCTGTCTGAACATGGGGACCCAAATAAAAGAACTACAGAAAGGAGTGAAAGAGCTGAAAGATTTGCAACTTCATGGGAAGAACAACATCATCAACCAGTCAAGGCACAGAGGTGGAGAGGGTCAATGGAAGAGGGAACATCTTCATGGAAGCAAGTTGAGGGAGAGAAGGGAGGGGAGTGGGGGAGAAGAGTACAACATTTGAAATGTAAATACAAAGAATATTCAATAAAATTTGGAAAAAAAGAAATTTAATAAACCTATCATACCTAAAGGAATACAACAACAAAGAAATATGAAAAGATGCATAAAGATTAAGAGGTAAATCCAAATAGACTGATTTAAGATTACAGCTGTAACTCTGAGTGGTTTTGTGGAGATATATAATTTCACTCCATATCTATCTATCTATCTATCTATCTATCTATCTATCTATCTATCTACCTACCTACCTACCTACCTATCTATCTATCTATCTATCTATCTATCTATCTATCAATCCCTATGTATTTATTTGATACTTAAAGAAGGATTAATTCATTTTTGTTATTTATTTACTTTACATCCTGATCACAGCTTCACCTCTTTCCTTTCATCTGAGTCCCTCTCCCTCACCTCCCTATCTTCCTATCCACTCCTACTCGGCTTCTATTCAGAAAAGAGGAGGCCTCTTACAGATATCAACTAACCTTGGCAAATTAAGTTAAACTAGGAGCATCTTCAGTTGAGGCTAGATAAGACAGTTCATTTAGGAGATAGTGAGCCAAAGGCAGGCAATGTAGTCCAAGACAGACTTTATTCCTGCTTTAGGAGTCCCGCATGAAGACTCATGTACACTACTGTTACATATCTGCAGAAGGCCTAGGTACCTCTGATCCATGCTTTCTGGATGGCTCTTCTGTCTTTATGAGCTCCTATTTACCCAGGTTAGTACATCTTGTTAAACTATGTTTATAAAATATTTATTTGCAATAGCCAGAAACTAGAAAGAAGATACATGTTTCAAAACTGAGCTATGGCTAAAGAAACACACTTACACAACAGGATATTACAAGGTCAATAGAAACAATGACATCATGAAATCTCCAGACAAATAATAGAAGTACAAAAGATCATCCAAAGTCATGTTGGCCCAACCCAGAAAGACTGCCATGGTATTTACTTCTAAGTGGATATTAGTCCTAAAGTATAAAATAACTGCTACAAAACACAGAGCCAAAGAAGCTGAGTAACAGAAAAGGCCTGAGGGGTTACAGTTGAATCTCACAGAGTGTCACACGCCCACGCTTCCCGCCGCTAGGAACAGGCGTGCAACAAACAAACAGCTTCTTCTGTGGATAACCTTTATTGAACAGCACTTTGAGCAGGGGGCTTCTTGAGCAGGAAACTTCTCTCTGGGCCGGGGACTCCCTACCGAGTTCTACTGTCTAGGCGACCTCTCACACGAAGTCCCCCAAGAGCGATCTCTCTGTCCAGTCTCTGTCTACGCGGGATCTCCCACAACCTCTCCTATCAGGCTTCTCTCCACGTGGTATCTCTCCGCCATTCCTCCACGTGGGGTCTCCCGCAATCTCTCCACTGTCTTCCTCTTCTCCTCACGTGGGGGAGAAAATGCACTGCTATATATGCCTAAGAGACTTGTGTCGCTACCTGATTGGTGCATCCTCCTGTAGCTCAATCACGTGCCCCAAGAGCACGTGATTTGGTTGTATGCCAAAAAAAAAAAAAAAAAAAAAAAAAAAAAATGTAAGGAAAAACATTAAGAAAACTTACAAACAAATACCATCACAATACCAATATGTGTAAGAATATTGACCTGTTATTTTTTTTAATTTAATATAGTTCTCTTTTTCAATTTTTTTTATTGGATAGTCTTTGCTTTTACATTTCAGATGTTATTTTTTTTCCCCAAACCCATTCCCTTCCCTCACCCATTGCCTTCATGAATGTGCTCCCTCTCCCAATCACCCTTTCCCAGCTCAGCACCTTGGCATTCACCTACACTGGGAAAAACAAGCCTTCGCTGGACCAAAGACCTGATTCCCATAAATTCCAGACAATCCTATCCTCTGTTACATATGCAACTGGACTCCTGGGTTGAACTCATTTGAACTCAGTTGTTGTTTAATTCTCTGGGAGTTGAGGAGGGTTTGGTTAGTTGATCATGTTGTTCTTCCCATGGGGTTGCAGACCCTTTCAGCTCCTTCAGTCCTTTCTCTAGATCCTCCATTGGGATCCTCATTCTACATCCACACCACTGTAGAAAGATCAATAAATAGACTTTCAATTGTCCTTCGTCATGTTTGTGACTTTCTCTGATGCCTTGAATGCCTTTACTGAATGTGAATGTTTTATAATGTAACACCCACATATGATTTATCCTCCAAAATTGTTTTAGCAAAATGGGAAGAGTGAAAAATTTTGTTATTTTGTAATGTTTTATAAATGTTATTGTTAGTAAAAATTTTCATTAGTAAGTATTTTCTAAAATCTGCATCTTTTGTGTTGTTGTCCACACTGGCTTGATCCAGTATGTTTAAAGGAAAAAGATAATAATAGTTCTTTCTCCTTTATAAGGCTTCTCAAAACAAATATATTTGGTATTGGGGATTTTTATTGGGAATAATAAAATATGTTTCTAATTTTACTTTGATGATTTTCCTGAACTTATTCTTGCGTACCTTTATTCATGGTTTGTCTGTGTTACAAAGGCCACGCATAAAGAACTTGGGCAATGGTGGTGTTTTTAGGAAGTATTAGTACACAATATTTGAGCTATGTGAGCTTTTAAAGTTACTGTTATTGTGAAAATTGTGCATCAAAACCACTACATAAGTATCCACAATGCATGCCATTCAAATCATAGCTCCCAAAAAAGTACAACAAAATACAAACCTGTAAAGTCAAATTCTATTTATACCTCAAATGAAAAATGAAAAATGGCAAACATTGTCCATAAGACAGTCATGATTACACTATATACTGCCAGAATCACACTGATACAGTTGAAGATGCTTGAAGCTAACCATCAAATTGAACACAGAAACCCCAATGAAGGAGCTAGAGAAAGGAATGAAGGAACTGAAAGCGTTTACAACCCCATGGCAGGAACAATATTGTCAACCAACTAAACCCTCCAGAACTCCCAGGGACAAAAACACAAACCAGTGAGTACACATGGAGAGATCCATGGCTCCAGTTGCATATGTAGCACAGAATGGCACTGTCTTGCATCAATGGGAGAAATGGCCTTTGGTCCAGTGAAGGCTCCTTTGCCCAGTGTAGGGGAATGCCAAGACACTGAGGTGGTGAGAGAGGTTTTGAGAGGAAGCACCTTCATGGAAGCAAAAATAGTGAAAAAATTATATTTGTATCAAAATGTGCCTCTACACCCCTAAACCTCTCTCAGGACTGTTTAAATATCCATGAGTTCTTTTCCCAAACTCTTGACACGGAACCAGAGTTGAGATGATGCCATAAAGCAGATTTTTCATCTTTCTTCTATGATTTAAAGCTCATTGAAAACACACCTCTGATTTTACTTTGTACTTGTAAGAAGAAAAAAAGCTTCATTTTGAAATAAAAAAAAATAGGTTTCAACAAGCTTGCAAGATATAATGATGTAATTACTGTAGCCAGTTATATTGTTAATTATTTGTACATACAATATCTTATTTGATATAATTGATTGAATTATATCCCAACAAATAATCCACATTCCCTTCTTATAATGGAGTATACTGTGTGAGTAATGATAATGACAGTGCTAAAATAACTGAAAAACCTAAAAAGGCTGACAGAAAGTCATTACATTTTTTGTTTGTGGAGAGGTGGTCTCATGTAGACTAGGCTGGCCTTAATCTCACTATATAGCTGTAAATGATATGGAATATTGATTCGACTGTGTTCACCTCCTCAGTTTCTGTATTATTGGGATGAATCACTACTTTATATTTGATTAGTTCTGGGTATCAAAAACAAGGCCTCGCATGCTTTAAGCAAGCACCACTAACACTGTTTCAAAGACAGAATTGGGGCCTGGGAATAAGGCTCAGCTGATATGAAAGTTGCTGCTTTAGCAGAGGACCCTGGTTTTTTTCTACTGATTTGCAACCTTTTATTTCCTTTCTTATTTTGTACTTTTTAAAATTAGCACATATAATATTAATTTTCATAAAGTCATTGTTAAGATAAAAGTTTTTTGTTTGTTGAAGCTTGTTTGCTCATTCATTCCCCCCCTTCCTTTCCTATTTCCTGCTGAAACCTCATGGAATTTTCTGCCCTTTCCTTTCATGAACCAGCTGCAATCTAAACCTCAGGCATAATGTTGTCTTACAATGGCATTTCTTTAATGTTTCTACTTGATATAGTAACTGTCTGATTTGTACCAGGGTGAATTGCAGGATTTCTCCTCATTACATAAGTCTGGACTGTTTTCTCCTTAATTAGCGGGAAGATTTGACAGTTTTGTGTTTCCAACTGTACAAAATATTTCTACGAATGGAAAATATATGTTTTGTAATAGTTCTTATAAAGCAACTTAGAAATCTGCAAGTTACAAGGGATCTAATTAATGGAAACTGCACATTGTTTACCATTGTTGTTTCCATATATGAATGGTAATGGTAATATACCAAGAAGAATCTAAGCAACAGTATTTCAATGAAGAACACATATTGTTTGTTAGTTGTTTCAAAATTTATTTTCAACACAAATTTTTAGAGAAGCCTTGGGTGATGGCCTGATGTCCTGGCAATTTTTAAGGCCATGTCAGCTGAAACTTTCAATTTGCCAAAATCTTGTGTAATCAACAGTCCTCTGTTTTGAAAATCCAAAAAGTTCAAACAAAAAGAATACTGACTGTGTGCATAATAATGTCAAGCACAGAGATTTGAATCTTGTTATCTTTCAAATATGTGGATGGGATGCACTCAGTTTGCTAGGGTATAGTCATCAGGAGATTAGGATAACAAAACATCATTCATTTGCAAGTAATTACTGCTTATAAAATATAGTTAAAAACAGAACATATGCTATATTATTAGAAGAAATCCTGATAGAAAAAAATGGGAAATACTCTGTCTACTTATCCAACCAAAATAAAAATAATATTACAACTCTCTATATATTGAAATTCTATATTAAAAAAAAACCTAAGTTACACATTAGAGAAAGGCAAATTTTATAGCCATGAAAAACAAATAAATAGAAAACAACAAAGACAAAGAATATGAAAACAAAATTTGTGCTTTCTTTAACAATATATATATTTACTCTTCATCATTCTGGAGATAATTATGAGGTCAATAAAAGAGAAAATTTAATTCAGGACACCTTCTTTGTTGTGTGAGATACTTTAGGTGTGTTTATAGAGAAACCCCACATATGTACTAGAATTCAGTTCATCATGTGCATATGTAAATAGAACTGACATTTAAGGAGGAGAAGTACCTCTGTTCACCATATATGCTCTCTAGAAAAGCAGAGCCTCCTCAAAATAAAGGAGGTTAAAGTTGCAAAATATGAAGAAATGTTCTTGTAAGCTGAGATTGAAAGAATAATTAAACTATGTTTGAGGAAATGACTTTGAATTTTGTTTATAATGTTTGTGAGACATTGAAAAAAACACTGTTCAGATTTTGGAGATGTAAATGAGATCCACATAAATAATAAAAAACATGTAAATAAACTGAGCAATATGTGATTACATTGAACAAACAGCGCCATGGAATGTAAGTTACAATTGTAACCAGAAGTAGAAAATTTTATGTTCCTATATAGGCTTTTAGAGGCAATCACAGAATTAGAGAGCCAGTTTTGAAAGCACAAAAATTATTGATATACATACATATTCTGTCTTTTCATCTCTGTGCTTCAACTTCTATAGAGCGCTCTTGATCTTTCATAAATGGAATTCTGGGGAAATGCCTCCTTAGAAGGAATCCAGGATTAAGAGTTAGAATTCCATTATCATTTGTCCCTGTTTCATATAGAAACCAAATCTGGCATGTATGCTGCAGACATTCACAACGAGATATAATGACCTCCTCAGTTAAGAAAAAAAGTGCAAAAGATAAAAGATTATGGCTACATTTTTTTAATTAATCATTTCATTCGTTTATATCTCATATGATATTCCACTTCTTGGTTACCCCTCCTTCAGCCTCCCAACCACACATTTGCCCTTCTTCATCCCCTTTGCCTGTATGAGGGTGCTTCCCCCACACACCTCTTTCCCTATCTCTCCAGCATCCCTCTACACTGGTACTTTGAGCTTCACTTAAACCAAGGGTACCCCTCCCTTTGTTGTCGGGCAAGGCCATCCTCTGCTACATATGTATCTGGGCCATGGATCCCTCCATGTTCACTCCTTTTTTTTATGGTCTAGACTCTGGGAGAACTGGGTGATCAGGCCAGCCTATATTGTTGTTTATTATTTAATTGGATATTTCTCTGTATTTACATTTTCAATTGAATATTCTCTGAATTTACACTTCAGATGTTATCTCCTTCTTACCAATCCCACCCACCCCATTGCCTTTATGTATATTTTTATTTCAATGTGGTTGTGATTCCCCACTGCTTTGCCGAGCTTCTGCCAGCTCTTCCACCATGTTCCCTGAGCTCTGTCTGATGCTGGCTCCAAGGATCCACATCTGCTTTGGTCAGTTGCTGGTTGAATTTCAGAAACCATCACCCCAGCCTCCTGTCAGCAAGCAACTCTTTACCACTGCACTAGGGTTGAGTTTGGTGTCTTCTGACATGATTGATACCAGGTTGGCCCTTCCTTCAGCCTCTAATCCTTTTTTTTTTTTGTTCCCATTCTTCTTTTGGAAGGAACATTTTTGAGCTCTGCCATCCCTTCACCTAGGGCCATGCATATCTGCTGGAGGAGGTCTCTACAGGATCTTTCTCCAACTTATTTGCACATTTCAGTTAAAGTCATCCCCCTAAGGTCCTGGGAGCCTCATGTTTTCCTGTTGTCTGAGACCCTCCTGTGGCAATCCCCAGTTTCTCATCCTCCCTGCTACATGATTTTGTTCGATTTTCTAGCCCTCTATATATCTCTTGCATTTCTGAGAGATCCTCATGCTGCCACCCTTTTACTTTCTACTACTTTCTGCCTACTCAGTCCCCCTTTAGCTTCACCTTTCACAATTATCTGTTTCCCCCTTAATGAAGGACTGATGAATCCACACCCTTTTCTCCCTACTTTCTACACTCCATATGTTCCGTGGGCTATATTACGGGCATTGTGTGCTTTGGGTTAATATCCATTAATTAGTGAGTACATAACATGCATGTTCTTCTGTGACTGGGTTACCTTACTGAGGATATTTTCTATTCCATCCATTTGCCCAAGAATTTTATGAAGTCATTGTTTTTAATTGCTACATAGTACTCCATTGTGGATATGTACCACAAATTCTGTATTCATCCCTCGGGTGGAGGACATCTGGGTTCTTTCGAGTTTCTGGCTATTATAAATAAGGTTGCTATGAACATACTGGAGCATGTGTTATATGTTGGAACATCTTTTTGGGTATCTGCCCTGTGTGGTATCGATGGGTACTCATGTAGAAATATTTCCAATTGTCTCAGGAATTGCCAGATTGATTTCCAAACTGATTTATCATCTTGATATTCTACCAGCAGTGGAGGAGGTCCAAGTCCATCATCTACTATCACCTGTGTTTTTGATCCTAGTCATTCTGAAATGTTTGAGGTGGTATCTCAGGTTGGTATTGATTTGCATTTTACTAATGACTATGGATGTTTAAGTGTTTGTTAGCCATTCCAGGATCCTCAGCAGAGCATTCTCTATTTAACATTGTACTCCATTTTTTAAAATTGAACAACTTTATTTTAAAAAACAGACATAAATGTACAGATTTAAAAGCAATTTTGCACAAAATTATATGAATACACATTTGTCAGTACTTAATAATTTTTAAACAACTTTATTTTACAAAACAAAGATAAATATACAGATTTTAAACATTTTTTGCTTAAAATTATACATTTTTTCAGTACTTTTTTCAGATTTTAACATAATTTTTATATAAAACTATATGAATATATTTTTTAGTCAGTACTTGATGTTTTTCAAGGTGTGATTGTATGCCTTGAAAACTTAATAGTTACAATGAGCTAAAGTACATGTAAAACAAAATGTAACATGGAAATAGTTAAAGTTTTCTTGTTTTGTAAATATTTTTTGTTTTGTTTTGTTTTCTTTATTTCTTGGACTTCATAAAGTCTGTGAGTTGTTTCTGGGGAGTGCAAGCCTCTGGGGTTAGAATCCCACTATGAGTGACTTCATATTATGTCTGTTCTTTTGTGACTGGGTTATCTCACTCAGGATGATATTCTCTAGATGCAGCCATTTTCTTAAGAATTTGGTTAAGTTATTGTTTCTGGTGGCTGAGTAGTATTCCATTGTGTATATGTACCACAATTTTCGTATCCATTCATCTTCTGAAGGACATCTGGGTTCCTTCCAGCTTCTGGCTATTATAAATAGAGCCGCTATGAACATTGTGGTACATATATCTTTGTTGTGTATTAAAGTGTCTCTGGGGTATATGCCCAGAAGTGGAATAGCTGGGTCTTCAGGTAGTACTATATCCAATTTTCTGAGGTATCCCCAGACAGATTTCCAGAGTGGTTGTATTAGCTTGCAACCCCGCCAACAGTGGAGAAGTGTTCCTCTTTCTCCGCAGCCTCGCCAGCATCTGCTGTCTTCTGAGTTTTGGATCTTGGCCAATCTGACTGGTGTGAGGTGGAATCTCAGGGTTGTTTTGATTTGCATTTCCCTGATGGCTAAGGATGTGGAGCACTTCCTCAGATGTTTCTCTGCCATTTGGTGTTCCTCAACTGAAAATGTTTTGTTTAGCTCTGTGCCCCATTTTTTAATAGGGTTATTTGATTCTCTGGTGTCTAGCTTTTTGAGTTCCTTGTACACCTTGGATATTAGGCCTCTATCTGATGTGGTGTTGGTAAAGATCTTTTCCCATTCTGTTGGTTGCCGTTTTGTTTTCTAGACAATGTCCTTAGCCTTACAGAAACGTTGCAATCTCATTAAGTCCCATTTGTTAATCTTTGACCTTATATCTTGAGCCATTGTTGTTTTGTTCAGGAAATTTTCTCCTGTGCCTATATGTTCTAAGGTTTTCCCTAATTTCTCATCTAATAGTTTCAGTGTATCTGGTTTAATATGAAGATCTTTGATCCACTTACACTTGAGCTTTGTACAAGGAGATAAGAAAGGGTCTATTTTCATTCTTTTGCATGTTGAGTGCCAGTTGGACCAGCACCATTTGTTGAATAGGCTGTCCTTTTTCCATTGAATGTTTACTGCTCCTTTGTCAAAAATCAGGTGACCATGTACATGAGGGCTCATTTCTGGATCTTCTATTCTATTCCATTTATCCACATGCCTATTTCTGTACCAGTACCATGCAGTTTTCAGCACAATTGCCTTGTAATATAGCTTGAGGTCAGGGATAGTGATTCCCGCAGATGTTTTTTTGTTGTTGAGGATGAATTTCGCTATTCTAGGTCTTTTGTTATTCCATATGAAATTGCACATTGATCTTTCCAATTCCATGAAGAACTGGGTTGGAATTTTGATGGGGATTGCATTGAATCTGTAGATTGCTTTTGGTAGGATGGCCATTTTTAAGATGTTGATTTTTCCAATCTATGAGCATGGGAGATCTATCCATTTTCTGAGATCCTCCTCAATTTCATTCTTTAGAGGTTTGAAGTTCTTGTCATACAGGTCCTTCACTTGCTTAGTTAGAGTCATGGGTATTTGGAACTCTGGAGTCTAATTTTTTAAATTTCTTAAGTTCTTTGTATATTTTGGTTATTAACCCTCTGTCAGATATAGGTTTGGTAAATATCTTTTGCCAATCTGTTGGTTCCTGTCTAGTCCCTTTGCTTTATATAATCTTTGTGGTTTTATGACGTACCACTTTTTGATTCTTGATATTAGAGCATAAGCTATTAGCGTTTTTTATTCCTGGAAAATTTCTCCTTTGCTTCTGTGTTCAAAGATCTTCTCCACTTTCTCTTCTATGAGTTTCAGTTTATCATATTGGATTTTAGAATCACTTGAGCTTGTGCTTTGTACAATGTGATAAGGATGGATCCATTTGCATTCTTCTACATGATGACTGAAAATTCAACCAGATCCATTTGTTGAAGATGCTGTCTTTTTTCCACTGAAAGTTTTTAGCTGTTTTGTCAAAGATCACATAACCATAGGTGTGTCCTTTCATGTCTGGGTCTTCAATACTATTGCATGGATTTACCTGCCTGTTTCTGTACCAATACCATGCAGCTTTTAGCATGATTGCTCTCTTGAGGTTCGGAATTATGAGATTCCCTCAGAACTTCTTTTATTGTTGAGAATAGAATACACTATCCTGGATTTCTGTTATTCAAAATGAACTTGCAAATAACTCTTCCCAACTCTGTTAAGAATTGAGTTGGAATTTTGATGGGGATTACATTAATTCTGTAGATTTTTTGGCAAGATGACCATTTTACTGTATTATTCCTGCCAACCCATGAGCATTGGGAGTCTTCTGAGAATTTCTTGAACGTTCTTCAGAGACCTGAAGGTCTTGTCATTCAGATCTTTCAGTTCCTTGGGTAGAGTAATACCAATATATTTTCTTTTGTTTTTGACTATTATGAGGAGTGTCATTTCCCTAATTTCTTTCTCAGACTGTGTATCCTTTGAGTAGAGAAAAACATTGACTGAGTGAATTAATTTTATATCCAGCCACGTTGCTAAAGTTGCTTATCATGTTTAGGAGTTTTCTCATGGAAATTAAGCAGTCACTTAAGTATTTTGTCATATCATCTGCAAATAGTGATATTTTGAATTCTTCCTTTCCAATTTATATCCCTTTGACCATTGTTGTTGTCTAATTGTTCTAAGACATTTAGTACTATATTGAAAAGACAGGAAATTATTGGACAGCCTTGTCTGTCCCCAATTTTAGTGGGATTGCTTTACATTTCTCTCCATTTAGTTTGATGTTGAATACTGGTTTGCTGCATATTACTTTTACTAAGTTTAGGTATGGATCTTGAAACCTTATCTTTCGAAGACTTTTAACATGAAGGGATATAAAATATTGTCAAATGCTTTCTCATTATCTAGACAGATAATCATGTAATTTTTGGTTTCAGTTTGTTTATATAGTATATGACCTTGAATGATTTCCCTATATTGAACCATCATTACATTCCTGGGATGAAGCCTACTTGATCATGTAGGATGATCGTTTTGATGTGTTCTTGAATTTGGTTTGCAAGAATTTTATTGATTATTTTTGCATCAATGTTCTCTTTCTTTGTAGTGTCTTTTTGTGGTTTGGTATCAGCATAATTGTGCCTTCAAAGAATGAGTTGGTTAGTGTTCCTTCTGTTTCTGTTTTGAGGAATAGTTTGGAAAGTATTGGTATTGAAATACCCAGATAAAGCCTGACCCCCTAACAGGTAAAGTAGAAGAACCCTAGCAGGTAAAGTAGACCCAAAATAATGTAGGCTAGCCAGTTCTGCAATACTGTCCTTCTGTTCCAGGAACTGGCTGACCATAAAAGAATTTATGGCCCTAAGGTCAGGGTGACTCTTTCAGAAACTGACAGACCATAAAAGCATAAAAGTTAAATAACACATTATAAATAATCTTAAGAAACTGGGTGTTCACCTCATGATTCTTCACTGGTAATTTTCATCTTATAGACAATCTTGAGATCCAGGTATTTCCCTTATGATTCTTCACTGGTATTTTTGGTACTCTCCAATGAGGTACTCCCTCCCTCCCTTGGTTGTGGTTTTTCCATTTAAAAGCCTCCTTTCCCAGCCACTTGGGTTCAGACTCCTCTACCCCTGCTACCCCTAAGTGGGATATGAGACTCAAACCTAGTACATTGGTTCATTAAAAAACCTCATGTAATTGCAGCAAGGACTGTCTCTCGTTGTAGGGAGCCGTATTGGATTTGGAGACAAAGGACTGCACCCTAAGATGGTGCTGGCTTCTGCCCTCTCTAACTAGTAAACACCTCAAGAGCAGATGCACCTATATCACCCCACATTACTGACCAATTGTAATGATACACCTCAGCTTGTGGACAGCAGGGAAGATAAAAGGAGAGAGCCTCCAGGGCACAGGGCACCCCCTCCACAAAAGTATCAAGAAAGGAGTCTGATTGTCTATGTTTTTTTTTAATAGAAAATTGTATCCATTGATGTTACTGGATATAAGGAATAGTAATTGTTTTTTTTTTTCTGATATTTTTGTTGTTAGAGATTGAATTATGTCTGTATGTTTTTCTTCTTTGATGTTTGTTGCAAGAAAACTAGTTTCATGGTTTTTCTATGGTGAAGATTCCCTCTTTGTGACAGAGTTTTCCAACTATTATCCTTTGTGGGACTTAATTTGTGGACAGATATTGTGTAATTTTTTTTATCCTGTAATATCTTATATTCTCAATCTATGGTGATTGAGAGTTTTGCTGGATATAGTAACGTAGGCTGGAACTTTTGTTCCCTTAGGGTCTGTATGATGTCAGTCCAGGATCTTCTAGCTTTCGTAGTCTCTGTTGAAAAGGCTGGTGTAATTCTGATTGATCTGCCTTTATATGTTGCCTGTCCTTTCTTTCTTGCTGTTTTTAGTATTCCTTCTTGGTTTTAAGGATTAGTTGTTTTGACTATTATGTGTCTGAAAGAATTTCTTTTCTGGTCCAGTCTATTTGGGGTATGCTTCTTTTATTTTTGTGGTCATCTTCTTTTTTAGATCAGTGAAATTTTCTTCTATAATTTTGTTGAAGATATACCCTGGGCCTTTCAGTTGGGAGTCTTCATTCTCTTCTATACCTATTATTCTTGTGTTTGGTCTTCTCATTGTGTCCTGGATTTGCTGGGTGTTTTGGGTTAGAATCTTTTTAATTTTTTTCATTTTCTCGGACTGTTATTTCAGTGATTTCTATGGTATTTTCTGCTCAAAAGATTCTCTGCTACACCTCTTATATTCTGTTGGTGATGCTAACATCTATGACTCCCAATGTATTTCCTTGGTTTTCTAACTTCATGGTTGTCTACTTTTGTGTTTTCTTCATTCATATTTTTGTTTTCAGTTTCTTCATTTGGTTGTTTGTTCTTTCCACAAACAACTCTTCAAGTGAATTTGTGTTTCCACTCTAAGGGCTTCAACTTGTTTGCATGTATTTTTCTGGTTGTCCTGTACTTCTTGAAGTGTGTTATTTATGCATTTGTCAAAAATCTCCATCATCATTGTGAAATATACTTTTTAAATTAAATCTTTTTTTAAGGTGAATTGGGATATCCACTATTTGGAGTGGTGGGAAAAATTGGGTTTTGGCGTTGCCAGAATGTCCCACTTTCTGTTTCACAGAGTCTTGTGCTTGCATTTTGCCATCTTGTTTTACGTGATGCTAGGTAATCTTGTTTTGACAAAGACAATGAATTGAAGCTCACTTGAGCCAAGTATATATATTTAATATGTCCCTCAAACTTTTCAATGAGCTTGAGAGTTTATCCGTGATTTATTTTGTAATACTAATTATACAGTTTATAAACTGTCACCTTTATAAGGTGTGCACATTATGGTTATTTAGAAAAACTAAGAAAATGTAAGTGCAAGTGAACTATGTCCATTAAAAACACTGGATCCTCCCTCCTATTGGTACAGGGGAGCAAGAACTCTCTGCTTTGATGCGTGTGTTTCCAGCTTGTGGCCCATGCATACAGAACAGGCACACAGGCCATTTGCCAACAGGAGCAGAGGAGATCCAGGGACACAGGCCTGATGAGACAGTGCTCAGAGTAGCCAGGGAACAGAGAGGTCTGTTCCGAACACATGACAAGTGCACCCTACCCCTGGTTAGTTAAGGGAAGGAGGTACCCTGCTTTGGGGTGTCTATTTCAGGTGGCAGCTAGTGCTTGAAGAATAGACTCTTAGGCCATTTGCCACCAGGAACAGCAGAGATCCAGGGACACTGGCCTGGTGAGATGGCATTTCAAGTAGCCGGGGAAGAGAGAGATCTCTGTTAAGGACGCAGAAACTGTGCTACCCCTCCCCACGGCTTAGTTCAGGGGAGCAGGAACCCTGCTTTGGGGCATGTGTTTCAGGCTTGCAGAACAGGCGCTCAGGCCATCTGACACGACGAACAGCAGAGATCCAGGGACACAAGCCTGGTGAGACAGTGCTCGCAGTAGCTGGGGAGCAGAGAGATCTGTGCCTAGTACTTGGAACGAGCCCCACCCCACACCACTGCTAGGTTCAGGGGAGCAGGAATCCTGCCTTAGGGTGTCTGTTTCCACGGAGTGGCCTGTGCTTGCAGAAAAAGTGCTGAGGCCATCTACACCAGGAACAGCAGAGATCCAGGTACACAGGCCAGGTACAAGGGAGAGACAAGAACCAATCACTGAAAACAAGACCACAAATAATCACAGACACCAAGAAGGCAAGAGCAAACTGAAAGAACTTACCACAGGGAAACCAAGAAAACCGGGCAACACTAGAACCCAGCTCTCCCATCACAGCAAACAGCAGAATGCCAAACACCCCAGAAAAAGAAGACTCTGACCTCAAATCATCCCTCAAGATGATGATAGAGTTTCTTAAACAAGAACGGGAGAAAAAGCATGAAGAATTAGAAGCTTTTAAAGAAGAAACAAGAAAAACACTCAAAGACCTCAAAGAATTAGAGGAAAACAGAACTGAAGAGATGAAGGAATGGAACAAGGAATTTAAAACATAAATGGACACAATAAAGAAAACTCTAAATGAGACAACCCTAGAGGTAGAAAACCTAAAAAAGAAATCAGGAGTCACAGATGCAAACATCTCCAACAAACTACAAGAGATGGAAGAAAGAATCTCAGGGACCGAAGATAACATTGAAAATATAGAAAAACAGTCAGAGAAGATGCAAAAACCAAAGTGCTGCTAACACAAAATGTCCAGGACTTCCAGGACACAATGAGAAGACCAAACCTAGGTATAACAGGAATATAAGAGGGCAAAGAATATCAACTAAGAGGGACAGTAAATATCTTCAACAAAATCATAGAAGAAAACTTCCCTACCCTTAAGAATGAGATGACCATGAGCATAAAAGAAGCCTACAGAACTCCAAATACAGTGGACCAGAAAAGAAATTCCTCCTAACGCATAATCATCAAATGCCAAGTGCCCAATGCAAAGAAGGAATACTAAAAGCAGTAAAGAACAAATGTCATGTAATATATAAAGGCAGACAAATTAGAATCACACCCGATTTCTCAACAGAGACTATGAAAGCTAGAAGATCCTGGACAAAACTCATGGAAGACCCTAAGAGAACAGAAGTGCCAGCCCAAGATGCTGAATCCAGCAAAACTCTCAGTCACCATAGTTGGCGAGACCAAGATATTCCAAGACAAAATTAAATTTACAAAATATCTGAGCACAAACCCAGCACTGCAAAAAATTAGAGCTGGAAAATACAATCCAAGGAGGGGAACAACATCCTAGTACAAACAAAAAAAACTCCTAAGCAATAAAACCAAAAGAAGAAAAAGACACATGTACAATTCTACCTCGAAAAGCAAAAGTAGCAGGAAACAGAAAACACTATTCCTTGATATCTGTTAACATGAATGGACTCTATTCCCCAATAAAAAGATATAAGCTATAAGACTGGATACATAAACAAAACCCAGCATTTTGGTTCATACAGAAAACTCATCTCAGAGACAAAGACAGACAATATCTCAGAGTAAAAGGTTGGGAAAAAACCTTCCAAAAAATGGCCCCAAGAAGCAAACTGGAGTGGCCATTCTAATATCGAATAACGTATATTTTTTCAACCAAAAGTTAGCAAAAAAAATAAGAAAGGATACTTTATACAAATAACAGGGGAAATTTGTCAGGAGGAACTAACAATCCTTAAGATATATGCTCCAAATACAAGAGCACCCATATTCATAAAAGAAACCCCACTAAAGCCAAAAGTACATTGCACCTGACCCAATAATAGTGGGAGACCTCAACACCCAACTCTCACCAATTGACAGATCATAGAAACAAAACTGAACAAGAACACAGTAAAGCTAACAGAGGTTATGAACCAATTGGAATTAATAGATGTCTACAGAAAATATCATCCTAAAAAGAATACACCTTCTTCTCAGTACCTCATGGCACCTTCTCCAAAATTGACCATATAATTGGTCACAAAATGAGCCTCAATAGATAGATGGAGATTGATATACTCCCATGCATCCTATCAGATCACCAAGGTCTAAGGCTGGTCATTAATAACAACAAAGAGAACAAAAATCCATATACACATGGAAATGAAACAATGCTCTATTAAATGATAGCAGGGTCAAAGAAGAAATAAAGAAAAAAATTAAGGATTTTCTAGCATAATTAAAATGAAAACACAACATACCAAAACCTATGGGATGCAATGAAAGCAGTACTGAGAGGAAAATTCATACCTCTGAGTGCTTACAAAAAGAAACTGAAGAGAGCATACCCTAGCAACTTGGCAGCAAAGTTGAAAGCTCTAGAATAAAAGGAAACATATATACCCAAAAGTAGTAGAGGGCAAGAAATAATCAAACTTAAAGCAGAAATAGACCAAATAGAAATGAAAAGAACCATTGAAAGAATCAACATAGCCAAGAGCTGGTTCTTTGAGAAAATTAACAAGATTGATAAACCATTAGCCAGACTAACTAGAGGGCAAAGAGAGAATATCCAAATTAACAAAATCAGACATGAATGTGGAGACATAACAACTGAAACTGAGGAAATTCAAGAGATCTTCAGATCCTAATATTAAAGCCTATACTCAAGAAAGCTGGAAAATCTGGAGGAAATAGGTGAATATCTAGGCATATACCTGATACTAAAGTTAAACCAGGACTTGGTAAACCATCTAAATAATCACATAACACCTAAAGAAATAGAAGCAGTCATCAAAAGCCTCCTAAACAAAAAGCCCAGGTCCAGATGGGTTCAGTGCAGAATTTTATCAGAAATATATTGACCATCTAATACCAATATTCTCCAAAATATTCCAAAAAGTAGAATCAGATGGAACACTACCTAACTAATTTTAGAGGCTACAATAACCCTCGTGCCTAATCGACACAAAGATTCTACAAGGAAAGAAAACTTCAGATCAATCTCACTTATGAACATTGATGCAAAAATATTCAACAAAATCCTTCCAAACCGAATCCACCATGATCCAGTAGGCTTCATCCGTGGAATGCAGGGATGCTTTAATAAATGGAAATCTATTAATATAATTGACCATATAAACAAACTCAAAGAAAAAAACACATGATCATCTCACTAGATTTTGAGAAACTATTTGACAAAATTCTATACCCCTTCATCTTAAAAGCCTTTGAAAGAACAGTAATCCAAGGCCCATATCTAAACATTATAAAAGCTATATACAGAAAACCAACAGCCTACACGAAACTTAATGAAGGGAAACTTGAAGCAATCCCACTAAAATCAGGGACTCCACAAGGCTGCCCACTTTTCCCCTACCTATTCAACATAGTAATAGATGTCCTGGGTGGAGCAATTAGACAGCAAAAAGAAATCAAAGGGATAAAAATTGGACAGTAAGAAGTAAAAATATCGCTGTTTGCAAATGAAATGATAGTGTACTTAAGTGATGCCAAAAATCCCACCAGAGAATTTCTACAGTTAATAAACCACTTCAGCAAAGTGGCTGGACATAAAGTTAACTCAAACAAATCAGTAGCCTTCCTCTACTCAAAGCACAAACACGTGGAGAATGATATTAGGGAAAAGATACCCTTCACAATAGTCACAAACAATATGAAATACTTTGGTGTGATTCTAACTAAGCAAGTGAAGGACCTGTATGACAAGAACTTCAAACCTCTAAAGAAGGAAATCAAGGAAGATCTCAGAAACTGGAAAGATCTCCCATGCTCATGGATTGGCTGGATCAACATTTTAAAATGGCCATCTTACCAAAAGCAATCTACAGATTAGATGCAATCCCCATCAAAATTCCAACCTAATTCTGCATAGATTTGGAAATAGCAATATGCAGTTTCTTCTAGAATAACAAAAGACCTAGAATATTGAAATCCATCCTCAACAAAAAGAAAGCATCTGCAGGAATCACTATCCCTGATCTCAAGCTATATTACAAGGAAATTGTGCTGAAAACTGCATGATACTGGTACAGAAATAGGCACGTGGATCAATGGAATAGAATAGAAGATCCAGAAATGAGCCCACACATATTGTCAGTTGATGAATGGATACAAAATTGTGGTATATTTACACAATGGAGTACTACTCAGTTATCAGAAACAATAGCTTTATGAAATTTTTCAGAAAGTGGATGCATCTAGAGAATATCATCCTGAGTGAGATAAACATGTCTCAAAAGAACAGACATAATAAGCAGTCACTGATACTTGGATACTAACCCCAGAAAGCTATGAACACTCCAGAAACACCTCATAGACTATATGAAGTTCAAGAAAAGAAAAAGAATGAACAAAAATCCATTATGCTTAATCTTAACACACCAAGAAAACTTTACTAATTCCAGGTTACATCTTGTTTTACATGTACTTTATGCTCATTCTAACTAGTAAGATCTTAATGCACACTATCAAACCCTTAAAAAAAATCAAGGACTGACAAAAATGTATTTGTATACTTTTATGTAAAAATGCTTAAAATCTGTACATTTATCTTTGTTTTTTAAAATATGTTTAATTAAGAAAAACAAAACTGAATGATAAAAAAGAATATAGCCAGGGGGAAGAAGTAAGAAAATAAGAGAGAAAGGGAAAAACAAAGAATGTATTTTTTGAGTAGAAAATTTATTGGTGTCAGTCAAATAAAATTTTTCTTTACATTTTACATGGCTAGTATCCACTAGAACAGTGTAGACAAATCATTAGGTGGATTTATTTGTCATATCAACATCAGTATTTGTCTTTTCTGTCATGTATGTGCCTTTTCTTAAACACTTGATTAGTAATGACACATTCCACTTTGTACTTAGCCTGAAAATTAGGTGACTTCTTCATGTCCTAGTGAAGTATAAATAAATGCATTACCCCCAATTAAGGTCTCATCTTGGCAAAGATTTCCATTCTTTCTCATGTAAAGTATTAGGCAAAGCTTTAAACAACATTTTCTTACATTTCTCTCACTTGATATTTCAGTTCTTTTTCATTTTGCTTGATTACATTTTTCATTACACTTAACAATGAAGAAAAAGAAAGTCACATGTTAAGCAGATAGTTTACTGGGTAAAGTACTACTGTAGAAATCCAGAATAGTGAACTTTGGATCTGAGCACCAATGTGTATATATATATATATATATATATATATATATATATATATATATATATATATATATATATATATAAAAGTTAACTGGTCACTTAAAATCAGGTGAAAACTAGTTACCTCACTACAATATTTGTTTGGTGAGGTTTGAGTTCATATAAAAAAACAATTCTCAAAATAAAAGAAGTCCATTTGCATGTGCACAAAATTACCACAGATAATAACATCTATGAAAATATACACATATACATGCACCCATAAGGCACACACATAAAAGGAGAATATTGTTTTCTTAAAGTTCACGTGTATATGAAAGTATATTTTAATTGCTACAATATGGAATCAATTATAAAATATGATATTAAATTTATGAACATACAAATCATAATCATATATAATCTTGAAGACATTATTACTAATTAAATAGGGAAATGACATTAGGCCTTTGTTGGAGAGGTATTTTGAGCATTACAGTTTATTTGCACGTCTAATGTACCATTCACTGACAGATGAAGAGGCAAAGATCACATACCCAAGTCTTATGTAGTATAATATGGCTGTAAAGGAAAATGGCTCAAGAGTAGCCTTCTAGTTCAGAAACAGAAGACCACCATTTCCATCTGGACTTAACTGAGTCCTTAAAGCAGATTTTCAGTCTCTGAAATTAAGAGTTCCCTGTAATTAGCAATTTTTATCAGATACACTAAGGCTTTAAGCATGATTAGCAACTTAGCATATGACTGGGGGAAAAAAAGATCAGAAGAATCATTGTGAATTCATTGCCTGCCTGGTCTTTACATTAAATTCAAGGCAAATTTAATTACATAGGAAGACTCTCTCTCAAAATCAAACAATAAAGAGGCAAAGAGTTATAAAATATTTTTCATAACAGTACACACAAAGAACCCTTATTTAAAAAGTGTTGAAGAGCAATCTGTGCACCCAAGACTATCATCTTAAAATGACAGAGACATTTTCACAGAGCCTAAGCAGGCATTGCTATTTGATTATGGAAAAGATAAATTGACATTGGGCATTTGGAATGCTTTAAGCTGCCATTAGCTTTTTGTTGGTGAATTAAGATGGTGACTGTTTTGAAAAAGAGGGGGGATAACATTTTAAATGTAAATACATAAATTATCCAATATAAAGAGATTAAAAATATCACAGTGCTAAAAAGAATATTTTTAAAACCCCCAAAATTCTCTAATTATAAAGCTGTATTAATGCCAAATATTGTCCTATATGTAGAAAAAGACTCCATCAATTTCTACCCATAAAGACAATATTTCGAGACTTAACAGATGAATCTGCAGCTAACAGCACTTGTTACTCTTACAGAAGACCTTGGTTTAATTTTAAGGGTAGATAACCATGTCATCGTTAATGACAATTCAAAAATTTCAGTACCAGTAGACCCAATGTCTACTTCCGACCTTGATGCACTCTGTATAGACATGTACATGCAGGCAAACAGTGAGTCATAAAGTTAAATAAACCTAATAGTGTTTTTAAAAGGTTATCTAATAGGTCAATATTTATCAGTATATATGATTATGTGCTCACAGAATTAAAACATGGATTATATAAACACAACTACATTAATGAATATTTCCCATACAACCATCCTTTTTACATGGTATGACTCACTTTTGTATGTCAACCCAGTCAAAGAAATTATTTTGGAAGAAGTGCACAAAGTTGAGAAGTGAAAAAGAAGTTAAAAATACTCATTGGTATGAATCGTTAAAATAATAATAAAAAAAAACCCTAAATAGTGTTGCATCACTTTCTATGGAAAGGGATACTTGAGCAAATTCATTCTTGTTTTGATATAATTACTTAATTAATATACATTCATTAAAAATAATATATTATTAAGATGAAATTGTACCAAATTTTATATTCACTATAAAACTATAGAAATGTTTATATATATTTAATTAATTTTTAATAATACTTGATCAAAATGTCTTAATAAAATTTTTAAATAGCACATATTAACTTTTATCTTAGAAAAACAAGTTTCTATGAAATTATAATGTTTGTCCTTTTATAAAAAAAACAGGATGTTGTGTGTTTTTTTGTACCTATGTTGAACACAACCTTTTCAGTTCAAAGAAACCAACAATATTTTATTTTTCCATATTTCTTTCCTCTTGTGGAATGTCTTTTTCATGCTCTTTATAATGCTTATAACAAATATCTTCATTAACTTTGGGTTTATTCATAGTCTTTTGTCCTTTTGAAATCGAGGTTAATTGTTTTAGAGTTTAAAGTTATCTAAGGGCTGCTAATGCTCAAAGCTTTAATCTGACAGTAAACTGCTTGCGAATCTTGCCAGTGTATGAGTGAAAGCACCGTGGGTGATACACACTTCTACTGTACACTCAGGGGAAACTTTCCCTGTAGCAAGGCAGTAATTTGTACATGATATTTGTAGGAGCTCATTTTATACTCTTCAGAGGTGTGAAAATTTTATCATGTGTCTAGCACATAAAGATTTCAGTAATAATGCCTTTTGTCAGGTAATGGTGCCTTTTGGAAAAAGCTGCTGGAAAGCAATAATATCTGCAACAGACCTTGAAAAATGAATAGGAATTAAGCCAATTTTGTTGTACGGCACCACTCTGCTAAATAGGAACCACTTGGCACTTTCTATTACTGGCAAAGGAGATGACCTGTATGGAAATGATCAGGACTTCAGAATGAGACAAATGTAGATGCTTAGGTCATGAATTAAGGCAGGGGGATTACTTGAAACACTGAAGTTGAACACTTTAACTTGAACTGTTCTTCAAAATACTGTCAACACAACTTCTGATACTGTTTTAGTTCAGAAAAAAACAATACCATGTGTCTTTGAATTTAATTCTCATCTGTAACTTGCATCAATGCAAATAAGGACACTAATCTCATATTTCTCATATTCATGCTGATAAGAGAATATTGAAACTGTCAGGCAGAATCCCATATTAGTATAGATGAGCACATAGATTATAACCTAGTTTATGGAGTACTAGTGTAGTATCAATACAACCTCATGAAGGGGACACTTCCTAGTAGGTGTATCACCAAGTGATAACACAACTAATGTCCCTAGGCATGAAAACCTAATGGCTCACTATGCTACCATGAGTTTGTCACTGAGCATTTATTCCCTGGGACCTGAATGTTCTGCTGTGCTAAGACAAACATGTCGGTAATACCAAGAAAAATATAAGAGCTATATGTGATAAAGCTTTAATGAAAGTGAAGTGCAAAGTTAGAATCTATTATTAAAAGTAAAATGCATGTGTGTCCTTATAATTGTGTTTCTCTCCTAATTTTAAGTGGCTTTTGTCACAGTCGGAAGCATGCCTGATCACTGTAAATTATTACAAATATTCAGGAACAAAAAAAAAACAATTGAGCATATTTAGATTAGAACATTAAACAAATACTAAGAGAAACACACATAATATTTCCTTCCTAATGATTTATTTATTTAATGGTATGCATAATTGAGTTTGTCTGCATGAGTCCTTCAGTCTCATGTACACTCAGGAGCATTGGGAGGCTAGAAGTTTTATTCTTTTGGAACAGGAGCCAAAAGTGGTTGGTGCAGCAAACCCAGGTCCACAGTAGATGGGCATGTGCTTAACTGTACACCATCCCTTATATTCTCACAAGTAAAGTGTACTTGCTGGCTTAGATTTTTTTTAAATATATTTCAGAGAACTCTTTCCTTCTTATTATGTGACATTAAAACTAACTCCAAGTATTTATGCAGGGGGAATATTCATGTTTCTGATTATCATGTAACTATAATATTTAAAATAAATATGTCACATAAACAATTTTAAAAATTATAATTGGCATCCTCTTCCTAATTTGTTAAATTCTAGATGGAAGCCTAACTTAAAAATGTGTTGAATATGCATGCAAACATGAAATGCAATGCTGGTATAAACAATTAATAGAACAGTTGATCAGAAAACAGTTTATTTCTTCACTAGGAGAAATATATGATAATTTAAATAACAATATTTCTAGAACACACAAATTAGTCACTCATAAATTTTAGGAAAAATGTCCTTTACATGTTGAACAGAACTCCACTGGATATGACTACAAAGATTTAAAATAGACATTCTATTATATCCAACTGATCCTCATTCTTGTGCACTGAGATTGAACACAATTGTCATACCATATTGAGTTAAAAATTTGTCTTATAAAAATTGCTTTAAACTTTTCACTTTAAAAGTGATTTTTTATACTTCAGACATACTTATAATATGCATTTCCTTCCTTATTCTTATTTTCTTCCTAATTACTACTCTGCATCTTCCCATTCCATCTCAAATTAGTGGGTATGGTTTCTTTAATGTGTTGTTCAATTGTTTCTTTTCATTTAAGATAAATATTTGTCTTTTAACCAGTCTGTTTATGAAAAAAACTTCTCTTTTTATCTAAATTTGTAATCTATTGTCAATGTGTGCATACCAAGATGTTTAAAAAAATGAATTGGAAAATACTAAAATATCAAAAGCATATCAGAAGTATTAAAACATTTTCTAAAATACTTTACATGTAGTCTACCTAAATGAAAATAATAAAATTATAAATTTTGTTTTGATGAATACTAAATATGAAAGCAAAGATGTATGCTTGTGGACTTTGCTTAGGAGTACATGCCTTTCTCTGTGTGTGGTCTCATGTTTATGGTACACTTTTATAAAAGGCATATGTATGCATGTGCATATGAAGTCTGAGGTTGAAGTTGCTATTAACTCAGAACAAACTAGACCTTGCATATTGAGTCCTAGTCTTTCATTTGAACTCAGATCGTGGATTGGCCTAGTTTGACTTTCCAGCTGCCTCCAGAGAGTCTCCATTTCCACCCCCGCGCAGTGCATGACATCACAGGGAAGATTCTCTGCTTGCCTTTATGTGTCCTGTTCCATCAGGACTAGATCATTAAGCCATCTTCCCAGCCCGAGTTCCACAGGCTGGAATTCCATTTATGAGTATATGTTCTATTTTATTTAACCATTTAGTATTAAATGATAATAGCAAAATTTGTGTAGTGGGGGCATTATTGGGCAAGCCAGAGACCTGGGATAAAAAAGGTTACAAAAAGGACATGCAAGAGACCAAGTGACCATAGATGAGACTCCTTGCAGCAGGGGACATGGAACCTGAAGCGACCCCTTCCAGGCAGGACTTCCAGTGGATGGAAGGGGACACCAACCCACACACGAATCATTCACCCCAAAATTTACCCTACCTACAAGAAATGTGTGATAGGAAGGACCAGAAACTGAGGAAATGCCCGACCAACTACTAGCTCAACTTAGATGTCAATCCCACTGGAGAGAACCAACCTCCAACACTCTCAATGATACTCTGCAATGCTGTCTGACAGGAGCCTAGCATAATTTTCCATAGATATTATTATGTTCTTTTATCAAAATAGTAGTAGATTTTTTTTTTTAACCTAGCACCTGTGACTCATTTTAGCTTCTATGTCTCGCTAACAATAATCAAAATGGGTTGAACATTATTGAGAGGAGCTTAACACTTTCTAAAAATCATCATCATCATCATCATCATCATCATCATCATTATTATTATTATTATTATTATTATTTCTAGTAGTAGTAGTAATAGTAGTAGTAGTTGTGTAGTAGTAGTAGTAGTGGTAAATGGATAAGGTATATATTCCAGGCTTTACCTGGCTATCATAGTACTGTAAAGTGATTTCCTGGCAACTAGAGAAAAACAATGTTTGTGAAACTAATTCTGTGAACTCTAATAACACCTGTACGCAAGAAATGTCTACTTGTTTGACTTAGAGACAGACTCTTAATGAATAGCTCATGTTGGTCCAGAATTTCTGATTTCTTTTCTTCTTTGATGCTGAAATTATTGCTGTACACCAACATACCTGACTGTAATTACATTGTTCAAAGATAAAATAATCTATACACTACACAGGTAGAAACAAGACTATTATAAGTTTATCCTTTATGAGATATTTGAATAAGAATGCTTTGAATAATGTGTGATTTTTTTCTGATTTCTCTAAAAAAATACCTCATCTTATATGTTTTAGATAATTTAAGAGTCCAATGAAAAAATATATGAAGTTTTCCAAGTAGGAAATTTATGGTATGAGCTACATGTGAAGTGTATTTGGAAGCTGCAAAGATTTAGTGTGTGTGTGTGTGTGTGTGTGTGTGTGTGTGTGTGTGTGTGATATAGATTAACAGATATCTAAAAGTTCTGATAAGTGAAGAAATTAGAAATATCATTTGTGATTTTTAAATAAATTTAGCCCTTTCCACAAAGAAATTGCATAGTAATTTTCTCTAAGAAGTATTTGAGTATTCTTAAGAAACTTGACATGAGAATTTTAATTAAATTATTTTCTTTTGAACCTCCTGATTGCAATATGCTTTCTTGAAAGATGATTTGAAGAGCCACAAAGTAGCTCTTTGATTTCGATGTAAGCCAGACACCCAACTATATATTCAGTAAAGACAAATCCCACCTGCCTTTTCTTTTTGAGCATTCAAATGGCCAACTAGCATATAATGAATTGTTCACAATAAGTTATCCAGAATTACGATTACCTACTGAGAACAGACACCTTTACAGTACTCCACCTCCAATGGCTTCATCTTCAGAAGTGTGTCTTAAAAGGGCAAAGGACTTAAACTGTTTTATGAGAAGTGGTTTGAATTTTAATGGCATCATTAGGCCACGGTATGTGACTTAGTGTCACTCTAAAGTGAGTATTATAAAAAAAAATCTAAATCTAATAAACGTGATACTTGGGTGATAACTTCATCCACAGAAGGTCAGATGCATGAACACAGCAAATTGACTGGTTAATTGTTCTCGTTAAGCATGCAGGTTATCTTTAGGTTCTATTATTAGTGTGACCTTCAAAAGAACTCCCTGACCAACTGAACAGCAATTTCCCCCTCCAACCCACAATTTGTTCACATTGTTTTAGTCTAATATTTGTAGATTTAGAAAAGTGCAAATGGCCTGTTGAAGCTGGTCCAAGGAAATGTTTACATAAGTACAGATTTAAGTAAACACCTTAATGGCTTACGCCCAGTGGTACTAAAGATGCAAGTATAAGCAAAAAATATATACCACAGTTTATATGAATAAAAATGCACATCATAATTTGTTGTCCATTTCATTATTTTTCATAATAACAGAATCATATGAACATACCTCCAACATACTGTATATATCTTTAGTAGAATGGAAGTGCTGCACTGAACTTTGATGTACATTGCAAATGAAATGTGTTATGTTGTATTTCAGCAAATGGAAAGTTTTGAAACTACAATGACACCCATAAAGATGTATCTAAAAGTAGAGTATTTTAATGATGAACATTGGTTCTTAGTTAACTCTGAAAGTCTCCAAAAGTATCTCTACATTTCTCTCAAATGAAACTGTATGACAGGGCTTAAATCTGCCACTACAACTTTCAAGAATTCTAAAGTTTCTCAGCCTAGATTCACTGGGAACAGTCATTGTTGATGTTGCCTCTAACAACATCATTAGAAAATATCATTCAGTTAATGAGTAGGTAATTCTTATTTTTCTATTACCAAGGTATGTGACAGGGTTCTTTAAAAACTTGTAGCTCACACACACACACACACACACAAACACACACACACTCACACACTCACACACACACACACACACACACACACACACATATATATATACATACATACATACATACATACACACATATATACATATATTAAAGAAATATATAATACAAAATAGAATTGCTGGATTCTCTTATACAGTATTGTACAGGTAATCCAACAATTACTGGCTCTCTTATACAAGAGAAAAATGAGAAATTAGTAGCAGCACACTTTATGAGGTAAGGTCCATCAGCAGTCAAAACCTTCTGCAAAAGGCCTAAAGCCTTCATGGATATATTCTGGTCTTCATCATACATTAGAATCCCAAAGCATTGTCATCTTTATGCTAGTGACGAGAGTTAATTCAGTAGTATAAGCAGTAGAGTATGTAACTGTCTGGAAAGAGTGAAGGTAAGTAGGTCAGACTCAAGCTTCTTCCTTCCTTCTCCTTTTATTGGCTCCTATCATAAGCTGAAGCTCACATGTAGCATGGATACAGTAGCTTTAATATAATTCCTCACAGACATGGCCAAGTGCTTAACTTGTAGTTGATTTCCTAACAAGTCAAGTTGACAACAAAATTATCATCTCTTGATAATGTGATACCCAGTCATACCTCTTTGTCATGCTTTATTTCCAAGTAAAAGTAACAATGTCATAATACTGCCTAACATAACAAAAATTTCCCCTAGACAAATACAAAGAATTTTTTTTCCAGAATAGATGACAAAGTCTCTTAAGGAAAATTTAGACTTTAACGTATATATGACTATACAGATTTCTAACACTTAGTCACTGAGAGCTAATCTAGGTTGTGTTACATGAGAGAGAAATTAAAGAAAAAGAATACCAATATCTCTGTGCACCATGTGTACATGTACAAAGACATTCTTAACTGAAATGTTCATAATGCATTTTTATGTTCCTAGTTATTTTACTTAGTACAAATAATTCTACGTGAGTAAGTTAGAACCAGACGAGACGGAACTCCATATCAAATTATCCCTATTTTTCTCATGTTATTATACCTGATATTTAAAAAAATATATGAAAATATCCTAAAATATATAATTCGATATGATATAATATAAACATATTGACTTTCTTCACTAATAAAACCTTCCTTTATTTCTGGACTCTTTTCAAATGCTCTCTTCCTCTCTCTTTCTCTCTCTCTCTCTCTCTCTCTCTCTCTCTCTCTCTCTCTCTCTCTATCTATCTCTCTCTCTCTGTTTCTCTCTCTATTTATCTATTTCTCTCTCTCTCTTCCTCTCTTTCCCTCTCCCTCTCACACAACCCGTGTGTGTGTCTATATATGTACAGATATTTTTAATATACCCATACCTGCTATGTTGAAGATGTCACTGACAACATCATGTCCAGAATGTAATATTTTAGAGAACTTCGACTAGCTCTAGCTCTATAACTCTATCACATACTATTTTAACTACGTAGAGATTTGCCTCAATGGTACCTTAGTAAGCTTTTTTTAAATTGTTAATCACCTTAACAATTACTGTACCTTTAATAGTATATTTTAATTAAAATAATAGCACCATTCACCTCTTTATTTCTCCTCCTACCATTCTTCTTCTCCCTCCCTCCAATCCTTCTTATTCCGAACCATGTAATCTCAACAAAATAATGACTTCTTTCTGTGTGTGCATACATGTTCAAGATATTGTGCAAGTCTTTAAATACAACCTGAGCTCATTTGTTATTTTATGTATATGATTTTAATACTGACTGTTTTCTATTAGATAACCAATTAGAGTGCTCAGTGTTGGGAGTAGCTATTTCTTTCAGCAGTTATTAGATGCTGGTAGTTCGTTGGATAGGTATATGATACCTTGAAATTTCCCCTTCTGCATTAGCATATCTATTGGCATTATCATTGTTCTGATCTTGTTAAAGGAGTTATTTCTAAAAATGCCATCTCACAGAAGGATTTCCTCTGGCCTTATAATCTTTCCTAATCCTCTTTCCCAGAACTGAGATTCTCTGGACCATAAGGAGAAGGATTTGATGAAGATGTATCATTTAGGATTGAGTGTGATAAAATCTCATAGTCCCTGCACATAGTTAAGTTGTGCATCTGTGTTAGATCCTAACTACTAGAGGAAGCTTTTCTGATGAAGGCTAATAAGGCACTTACTTCTTGGGATTTTGTTTTACCCATCAGTGTACATAAAACCTTTTGCAGTTATGAATGGTAGCTAGCAGGTTGGAGGCTTCCAGCATAGTTGCACTTTGTGTGCTGTATCCAAGTGTAATGTCACACCTTTTTATTCACCCATCTGTTAGTAGGCATCATCTGACTACATTACATGACTGTGGTGAATATTTCTACAGTTCATTTGGATATGCAGGTATCTCTAGGGTATGATAATATGAGTTCTTAAGGCACATGCCCAGAATCAGCATAGCAGGGGCATATGGTATCTCTATTTTTGCTTTACTGAAGAATCTCCATTCTGATTTCCATAGTGACTAGATAAATTTACATTTCAATGAGAAGTATATAAATATTCCTCTTTTCCATATACTCACCATTTGCTTTCATCCCTCTTGTGATGAAAGGGAATCTTACTCTTCTTAAAAAGTAATAATTTTGCTCAATACTGGCCAGATTAAGAGTCTTTTATGCAATTGAGAGAAATCCCAAAAGACCAAGAGGAGTGGAATGAGATAAAACTGGAAATGGGGGTGGGGTATAAGTTGGATAAATATCATATAGGAACAGGACAAGTGGCAAAAGTTTCACAAATTCTGTTAGCAAAGTTTTCAAAAGCTTTTTTTTTTTGATTGAAATAATTGATTCTCTGTTGTAGAACTATGGCCCTCTGGAGTCTGCAGGTCTTCCCTCATGGGAATATTCTTCCCTGGATGAAGTAATTACCCAGAAGGTGCTGAGGGAAGAAGGAGAAAGCTGGGGATGGTGTTAGCTAACACCAGGGAAAAATACAGTCATTTTAGGTAATTTATTGATAAAATGTACTGGGTGAATTGTAGTGAAACATGTTTGTTTGCAGAGCTACAAGGCAAAGCATCACTACAGAAAAACATTTCTTTCTCTACTTGTTTTTTAAGGTTCAATCTCATTCTCAAATGGAAAAAAAGTCTAACTTGAAATGAAATTAAGAAAGCTGAATTATTATAAAGCATTAAGAGAATATATGTGTAGTAAATTAATACTATAATTTATCTATTCACCACTTATCCACACAATAGATTTCCTATACAAAATACACATAAATTTTAAATATTAATCTGTAAAGTAATAAATAATTGAATAATACACAGGAAAAATTTCAGAATTGATTACAGGAAATTCCATTAAAAACATTTATATGCACTAAATTAAAGCAAAGAAGTGTCAGAAATTCATGTCAATATTAACCTTTTAATAGCCTGGGGAGTGGCTAAAACTTTCCAGTGACCATGACACTGCTTGTAAAAACTGAACATGTAAAAAATCTGCAACTCAAAAATCCCATGTAAACTTAGGAGATGTAGGAGACATTTTCAAAAATGTTACTTGTAATTTTTATATTCTTATAAGAAGAAAATTTCATCATGATGAAATGCAAATTTGAATATCACGGCATATGGAGAAATCCTCACAAGCTACAAAGGACAGAAGATATTTTCAAGCAAAGTGTTAACATCCATATAGCTTTTAGCCTAATGGATTGTCCACATTATATTCATGCCATGGGGGTATTGTCAGTTAAATAAATGTAGTATTCTACGTTTGCTGACATTAGTATAGATCAATGCAGCAAGCTCAACATTACACACAAATGTTGAATAACAGCACAAGGGCTATCAAGCTAGGCAGTTCTTAATTGCATGAAGTTTCAAATGGGAGAAGGCAAAAATGGTGACAAGGTCAAAGAAGAAAAGGACTCGGTGTCCTACCTGCAAGATTTGCTGGTGCAACTGTACCACAAACTAGGGAGAGTAGCCAATGGAAAAGGAAAATATAAATTTTTGTAAGGGCATGGCATTAGGGAAGCAAATGCCTCTTAAGGTAGGTTCTATATCCAGTAATAGATAGTAAATGAAAACAAACTCAGTGGTATCTTTGAAGGTTATTTACCCCATAATAGAATGTGCTATAAAATAGTGGGAAGGGGCAGATGGAGGGAGGTAACTCAAGGCTAGATGGGTTGAGAAGACAAATAGTGGGTTAAGAATCAGGATTCAGGAGGAAGAGAGGAGATAGCCATGAGAATGAATTGATATTAGGAACTGATGAGAGTGTGGTAGTATAGGGCATTTCCAAAAAGGGACAGAGACCTGGAATAAGAGAGATACCCTAGAGCCAGTAAAGATGACCTTAGCTGGTTCTCACGATATTGGAGATACGGAACCTAGAGTGTCACCTCGAATTTCCAGGCAAAAGCCCTAGTGGAGCAATAGGGACATCAACTGAGCCACAAAAATTTGAGCCAAAATTTATCTTGTCAATAATAAATGCAGGGAAGGAGGATGCAGTAGATATCAAGAGAATGGTCAACAAATAATTGACCCAATTTGGGACCCATACCTTGTCAAGCACTATATTTTTTATATTTTTGTCTTCCTTATGAATTTATTTTTTTAAAAAGAGAGATACATGTATAGATAATTAAAAGCATTTTAGTGTAAATATATATGAATATATATTTGTAAATAAAAATTTTTGTAATGGTTTGATATTATTCATTTAACTCTGACTATTTACAAGATCATAGCGTACATGCAAAAAAAAATGTAACATGAAAATAGTAAGTTTGTTTGGTGACCCCAAAAAATTCCACCAGAGAACTCCTACAGCTGATAAACAAGTTCAGCAAAGTGACTGGATATAAAATTGACTCAAACAAATAAGTAGTCGTCTTCTACTCAAAGGACAAACATGTGGAGAAAGAAATTAGGGAAAAGATACGCTTCACAATAGTCACAAACAACAAGAAATACCTTGGTGTGACTCTAACTAAACAAGTGAAAGACCTGTATGACAAGAATTTCAAATCTCTGAGAAAGGAAATCAAAGAAGATCTCCGAAGATGGAAAGATCTCCCATGTTCATAGATTGGAAGAATCAACATTATAAAAATGGCCATCTTACCAAAAGCAATCGAGATATTAATGTAATCCCCATCAAAATTCCAACCCAATTCTTCATAGACCAGGTTAAAGCGATGTGCAATTTCATCTGGAATAACACAAAATCTAGAATATTGAAATCCATTCTCAACAACAAGAAAACATGTGTGGGAATCACCATCCATGACCTCAAGCTATATTAAAAGGAAATTGTGTTAAAAACCGCTTGGTACTGGTACAGAACAACAATGGCTTGTGCTCTAAGGTAAAAGATCAACAAATGGGACTTAATGAGATTTCAAAGTGCTGTAAGGCTAAGGACTCTGTCAAGAAAACAAAATAGCAGGCAACAGATTGGGAAAAGATCGTTACCAACCCCACATCTAACAGAGGCCTAATATCCAAAGTATACAAAGAACTCAAGAAGTTAGACAGCAAACAACCAAACAATCCTATTAAAAAATGGGGTACAGAGCTAAATCAAAAATTTTCAATTAAGGAATATTTAATGGCTGAGAAGCATCTAAAAAAGTGCTCAACATCCTTAGTAATCAGGGAAATGCAAATCAAAACAACTCTGAGATTCCACCTCATACCAGTCAGAATGGCTAAGATCAAATCTCAGATGACAGCAGATGCTGTTGAGGATGCAGAGAAAAAAACACTCTTCCACTGCTGGTGGGGTTGTAAACTGGTACAACCACTTTGGAAATCAGTTTGAATGTTCCTCAGAGAATTGGACATAGTACTACTTAAGACCCAGTTATTCCACTTCTGGGCATATACCTTAGAGATACTCCAACATACAATTAAGACACATGCACCACAATGTTCACAAAAGCCCTGTTTATAATAGCCAGAAGCTGGAAAGAACCCAGATGTCCTTCATTAGATGAATGGATACAAAAATTGTGGTATATTTACACAATGGAGTACTACTCACCTATCAGAAACAATGACTTTATAAAATTCATAAGAAAATGGATGCATCTAGAGAATATCATCCTGAGTGAGGTCACCCAGTTTCAGAAAAAAAGACATAATATGTAGTCACTGATAATTAGATACTAACCCCAGAAAGCTCTGAATACCCCAAAAACTACTCACAGGCTATATGAAGCTCAAGAAATTCAAAGGGGAGAGAGAGAGAGAGAGAGAGAGAGAGAGAGAGAGAGAGAGAGAGAGAGAGAGAGAGAGAGAGAGAGAGAGAGAGAGAGAGAGAGAGAGAGAGGGAGAGCCTCCGTTCTTCTTCGGAAAAAAAATAAATGTATAGCACTCTCTCATACCATGGTACACCTGCACCTCAAATCAGTTATAATCTAACATCCAAAATAATAGTCTTGTGGAAAATTTAGTATTTACAGATCATTTTGTTTAATCTATACTCAACAAGAAATCTCTTTCCATGTTATGTTCTGTCCTTCATGTACTTTATGTTAGTGGTAAGTAGGAGGATTTCAATGAATGCTATCAAACCTCTAAAAGAATTAAGTATTGACAAAAATATTCATATAATGTTATGACAAAATGCCTTTAAAATCTGTACATGTAACTCTGTTTTTTTTAAAAATAAAGTTGTAAGAAAAAAAGATTAAACATACTGATTTTTAACTACCAAAATTGCCAGAAGGCTATGTTCTTAGCTCTTGAGTTATTAATGATTTAATGTCTAGGTGGACCCCACTCTGAGTGGGTGTTATACATTTGTTCTTTCACTATTTTCTTTTTACAAAGGACTGAGCTTCCACTCTTTAAACTTAATGTTTTGTTTAAGCTTCATATTGTCTGTGAGTTGTTTTTTGGGTACTCAGAGCTTTCTGGGGTTAGTATCCAATTATCAGTGACTGCTTATTGTGTCTGTTCTGTTGTGACTGGGTTAACTCATTCAGGATTATATTCTCTATATATATCCATTTTTTCTAGAAAGTTCATAAACTCATTGTTTCTAATACTTGAGTAGTACTCCATTGTATAAATATACCTCAATTTCTGTATTCAATAATCCACAGAAGGACATCTTGGTTTTTTACAGTTTCATGGTATTATAAATAAAGTTGCTATGAACATGATGGACCATATGTCCTTATTGTATGTTGGAGCATCATTGGGATATATATATATATATGCCATTGTTTCCGATAGCTGAGTAGTATTCTATTGTGCAAATGTACCACATCTGTACATGTATCTTTCTTTTTTAAAAAATAAAGTTGAAAGAGACAAAAAATTTAAAAAGAGATGAAAGACTTTAAGGAATTCAGTGAAAACTAATTTTATGGGGCTCATGTAAGCAGTACTAAGAGCAAATTTTATTGCACTATGTGCCTCTGTGAAGTAGTTAGGTAGTTCTCATACCACAAATTTAAATGTATACCTGAAAGGTCTTGAGAAAAAAAAAAACAGCACACACACCAAAGATGAGTAAGAGGCAGGAACTAATCAAAATCAGGGCTGAAATCAATCATTTCTAAACAAAGAAAACAATCAATGGATCCAAGAGTTGGTTGTTTCAAGATATCAACAGGATAGTCAACTCCTTAGCCAAACTATCTGAAAAAGAAAAGGACTTTATCCAAATAAACCGAATCAGAAATGAAGAGGTAGACATAATAATGGAGAGTAAAATATTTGAAAGAGTCATTAAATCTTACTACAAAACTCCATAAAATTATAAATTTTTAAAGATGGACAAAATTTCTAGATACCAATTAGTAATGTTAAACCCACATCAGTTAAACTATTTTAAAACCCTATAACTCCTAAAGAAATAAAAGCAGATATTAAAACTTTCCCAATCCCGCTGGCCATCTCTGTGGAAAATATCCCAGGGCCAGATTGTTTCAGAAAAGAATTCTATCAGACTTTCAAAGAAAAGCTAATACTTTTCAAACTATTTCATATAATAGAAACAGAAAGAACACTGCCTAATTAATCAAGGTCACATTATAAAATGAAGAATAGAATATGTATTTGGTTGTTATTCAACTCAGACCTCAATAACTAAAATATGTCATAATTTTCTAAATTTAACTAACCTCTAAGACAATAAAATTGAAACATATTTTATGTAATGGCCTCTTCAAAGTTATAGCTCTGAGATGCCTAAGTAATCTGAACATACATGAACAGTTACCCAAATCAACACATGTGAGTCCAAGGGAATGAATTTTATCAGCATTCAGATGTTTTTGTCATAAAATGTTTCATTTTACATACCACATTAGATCAGAAAAATAATGAGAGGCAAAGCATACACAGTCATACCCAAATATCTTTCCAACATATTTCTGCCTTTCAGGTGCATCCTTATTTAAGACAGATATATTGTTTTAAACTATATCCAACTTAAAGTAGAATGAAAGAAATACAGTGTGAAGGATACAAATGGAAACTTAAACCCACTACATGTGTCACTCAAAAGTACAACTGTTAGTGTAGGAATGTGAAGGATTTAAAAAAAAATTTATTTATTTCATTTTTAAAATTTGAAATATTTGCAAAAGTTTTATACTCTATCTTGGGAAACTACCTTAATTTGAAAGTAGCATGATTTTTAATAATTCTAAACTTGACTTGACTTCATGAGTGCATATGTTAATTTTAATATATAGTTTGGTTTATATTATAAATCTTGTTTATTGTCTTCAAGAATGACTTCAAATTCAGGAAATGCTGATTAGTGAGCACTTTTTTTGAAGTGCTGATTAGTGAGCAATTTTTTATGAGTTTTAGCAGTACTTCCTTGTTATTTTCATAGACTTAAGTGGGTCTCTTTTTCATTAATTATTCAAATTTAAATAACTAGTTGGTAGAATATCAGTAAGTTTTTCCATATAAATAATTATGTTTTCAGTACATATTGGTACTATTGCTGCCCTATTAGACTTTTGCAACTATTAATGAACATAATAATTTAGAAGTTTGACAGGATTTTTTTTTATTTCTGCATAGAATTCTAAGTTGAGATATTACTTTTACTTAATCAGAAAATATTTATTGTGACAGTTTAAGTCTGTACATGAATCAAAGCTCCCCATATCTGAGACGAGATGTAACAAAGAATCAGAGTAACAAACTTCCACACTGAGCATGCTTGTGTCCTGACTTAATTTATCTCATTCAGAAGCAAAAGTGACTAATTTTGAACATTATTATGAACAAGCTGTTTTGTGTCTAGCACATGTTCCAGAATATAAGTCACTGTATAATTTGGTTTTCAAAATTATATAAGATATAATTATTCTTTAAATAATTTTATCATTGTGAAAATGGTGAAAGGTTTTATCTTTAGTTTTTATTGTTTGCTAGAACTAGACTTATTCCTAATAATTAATATCACTGTTTATTTTTGTATGTTTATAACTGAATACTAACTAACAGTTATATTTCTATCTCAATATTATTTTATTCAATTTTGTAAGCACAATCCGAGTTACCATTAACTTTGAAAAAACATTTGATGTTAATATGAGTCACCATAATCAATCTACAATTAACCAAACTGACAATTCACCAAAGCTGTGTGTCTTTTCTTAAAATGGAGCCCATATTTATTTAAGGGATGGGAATGAGACAGCTTAGATATAAAATAATTTCTTGCATATACTGAGCTAAATTCAGTTCCTAGAATATATTTTAAAAAAACAATGCAATACAAGCATACCTCACAGTTCAATGGCAGATGTATCTGTAGGCTGTTTCACTGGCCAGTGAGCATAGCCTCATAGATATATACCAGACCAGTGGGGGAGGGGGACAAATAGTGAAGATGAAAGACTATGATTGGGTAACTTCTGCTCTTCACATGAACAAACACATACACACACACATACACACACACACTGAGACACACACATATACACACATACACATAGAACCACACATACACACACACATACACATAAACACACAGACATACACACACACATACACACACACACACACACACACACACACACACACACACACACACACACACCACATACACACACACAAACACAGACAAAAATACAAACACCAACACAGTCCGTGGAAAAAGAGAGGAAGAAAAAGAGGGTGGCATTCTCTAGTATGTACGCACTTTCAGCTTCCTCCTTTGCTTAAAAAAATTAAGGGTATCTTATTCTTGGTTTCATCTTGTTTCTGTACCTGGATTTGAATAACTGAATTATTATATAACTAATGAAAAAGAATTCATTAAAATAATATCTTGTTATCAAAAAAGATCTAAATATTTGAAGCTATTAAATTATAGAATAACCACTACATAAATTAACCATTATTGGATTTAGAATTTTAGGTATGGCACAACATTTATTCACATAAAAATACAGACAAAACAGAAACACATTTCACATTAGGTCCTCCAATATATTATAAACATGTTCTATATTTAAGAGTCAAAATAAAAAAAATCAGTCAAAATTAATAGTTTTTCTCAGGGAAAATATTGTCAACATATAGAAATAACACAGGTGACTGTATGTTACAAATATATATATATATATATATATATATATATATATATATATATATATATATTATTTTATGAACATATTTAAATAACTTTACCATCAGGAGTCAATTACTTACTCTATTTAATTCCACTAAACAGAATTTAAATAATATACATTATACTAATTATTGCATATTCTGACAATCAGCTTTATGTTTCAAAATATTAATAGATTTATAACTATGCATTAATATTTAGTTACCAGACACTTACCTTTAATTTATATTTCCATTATATATTTTAAAATTGAATACTCAATTTCCTAGTATTTGTTGAGGCCTGTTTTGTGACTGATTATATGGTCAATTTTACAGAAAGTACCATAAGGAGCTGAGAAGAAAGTATATTCTTTGGTTTTAGGATAAAGTATCTTATTGATATCTGTGAAATTTATTTGGTTCATAACTTATGTTAGTTTCACTGTGCTGCTGTTTAATTTTAGTTTTCATGATCTGTCCATTCATAAGTGTGGTGTATTGAAGTGTCTCACTATCATTGTGTGAGGCATACTGTGTTCCTTGAGCTTTAGTAAAGTTTCTTTAATGAATATGGGTGCCCTTTATTTGGAGCATAGATGTTCAGGATTAAGAGTTCATCTTGATAGATCTTTTTTTTGATGACTATGAATTGCTCTTTCTTATCTTTTTTGATAACCTTTGGTTGAAAGTCAATTTTATTCGATATTAGAATGACTACTTCATCGTATTTCTTGGGACCATTTGCTTGGAAAATTATTTTCCATCATTTTACATTGAGGTAGTGTCTGTCCTTGTCACTGAGGTGCATTTCCTGTATACAGCAAAATATTGGGTCCTGTTTACATATACAATCTATTAGTCATTGTCTTTTTATTGGGAAATTTAGTCCATTGAAGTTAAGAGAGATTTAGGAATAGTAGTTATTGTTTCCAGTTATTTTGTTATTAGAGGTAGAATTATGTTTGTGTGTCTATCTTCTTTTGGTAATATTGGAAGAGGATTACTTTCTTGCTTTTTCTGTGATGTAGTTTTCTTCCTTACATTTGAGATTCCAATCTATTATCCTTTGTATGGCTTAATTTGTGGAAAGCAGAAACTCAAACTCATCCAGAGACTATGTCACCTCGGACTCCATTGCACATACAGTCACTAAACTCACACAATATTGTGGATGCCAAAAAGTGCATGCTGGCAGGAGCTTGATATACCTGTCTCCTGAGAGGCTCTGCCAGAGTCTGAGAAATACAGATTTGGAGAGTTGCTGGGTGTTTGGGGGAACATTTTCATAGAGGCAGAGGGACAGGGGATGGGTTAGGGGTTTTCTAGAGAGGAAATTGGGAAAGGGGATAACATTTGAAATGTAAGTAAAGAAATATCCAATTATATATATATATAATATTCATATATATATATATAATATATGATATATATATATATATATCACCTAAATATCACTAAACAAGTGTCTTTCTCTACATTACTAATGCTTGATATAATCATAAAAAATAACTTATACAGTCCTTTGTAGTTCTTTTTTTTTTTAGTTAATGTAATGCCTTTTAGTCCACAAGGATATTGTTTTTCTATTCTTATGTAATATTCTATCTATGAATGTACTTTATCATGCATATCTACACATAATTGATAGGTATTTAAATTGAATTTTAATTTTGACTTTCACAAGTAAAACTAGTATGAGCTCTTAGGCTCAAGTTGGCGAGTAGACTACATTTTCTTTTTTCTTTTGGTGTTACAGGATTTTTTTTTTCAGAAACAAGCATGAAAGAAATTTCCACTCTAGCACTGGAGAGACCTCTAAAAAGCTTTCTATGGTGTCACTCTTTCTCAAAGACACCTTTACTACAGCTTCTCCTCCAGTGGCAGTTGCCACTTATATAATCTCAGTATGTATGTGGGGGGTTGTAGTGTAGCTTCTGTGAACTTAAAGGAACACAAAATTACAGCATTCCTATGTTTTGTGATTCCTGTTTAACCTTTCATTCCCTGTTTATCCTTTGAGAAAATGAAGACAGCAATGGCTTAATACAACATGACAAGTGGTAAAGAAGGGGTCAATTAATTTATTATCTGCAACACAGAGTAATATGTACTTTTTGGGTTATAGCCCTAATATTCTATAGGAAATAGTACATAAATTTTACTAATATCTTATATTCATATTCAATTAATATTTGTAATTTCTCTATTGACTGATGTTAATTATCTATACATGTACTTATTATTATATATATGTGTATTATATAATATAGAATAATATTTTAAAAGTTCCCAGTCTGTATGTTAGACAGATTATATATAAAATTTTTGGTAGCTTTATGGTTTCATTATATTAGATGAATATATACATATGTATAAATACAAACTACATATATTATTTCTTCTCATCTTGAGACTTCTTTAGAGACAAGATCTCACTGTCAATTGAAGTTGGTGTGGAACTTATGATGTAGCCCATACTGGCTTCAACTGAGATTTATATCACCAATAAGAAAATGATATAATTTTATTATATATTATTTATACACTAATTTTGACTTTATATGAAATAAGTTTCTATGACATTTTTATCAATATTATTAATATTCTTTTAAAAAATTCACAAATCAATGGCCTTTAGATTTACATTCCATAAATACATATAGTCTGCATTATCTTGCCTATAAATGTAGCTCTAGAAAATACCAGAATTTATTTTCCCATTTTGTGATGTTACTATCTGTAAGACATCATACCTGTGAAATTGTCACACAATGACATATTAGAATGAGATGAGTCTTTTCCATATTCTCCTTGCTACGGTTCCATAAATATGCTCAGAATCCACCAGTAAAGCATCTGGTTCTTTATGTTCCTCAAACATTTCATATTCATTGAAATTTTAATTGGTGTTATGTGCTATGCAACCATTCCTAGTTTATGTTTTTCTTGAATCTGAACCAGCAGCTTGTATCTTTTAGGGGTTGTGCTTTATATCCACAGTATCTGTTTCATTTTTGTATGTAAGCTATACAAACATAGATTTAACTATCTTTCACACAGGTATATGTTAGTTTACATTTACTTAACTTCTCTCCTGTCTCTGTTCCTGTTAATATTCTTCTATTGCATTGTTTGCTAATAGCACTTCAACTTGAATTACAATCTAAGTTTTATATTTGCTAGTTCAGATTATTCACTAAATGATGTTTTAGAAATTTTACTTTTTATATCGGCATGTTCTACTGCAGAGTAGGTTCACTGTATTTAGCATATATATTTAACGTTATTTGAGATTTTGAGATTAAGAATGTGCTAATTATGTTGACAAGATTATTACAACAAAAATGCATGTATCAAAACACTTCTCTGCATTTCTCTTGACTAGATCTTGATCTCTCTCTGTTGGTCTCTGTCTCTCTGTCTCTGTCTCTTTTACTGTCTCTCTTCCTCCCTCCCTTTCTCCCTCCCTCCCTCCCTCCCTCTCTCTCATTCCCAATTGTACACTTGCCTCCCTGCTTGCTCTCTATTTATTTGGGTTTTCAAGACAGGTGTTTTCTAGGTAATTCTGGATGTCCTGGAACTCAATCTGAGAACACTCACACCCCAAACTTAGAGATCTATCTGCCTCTGACCTCTTAAATGCTAGGAATAAAGGCAACATACAACTGGGCTTACATGGTGTCTTAGTCAGGGTTTCTATTCCTGCACAAAATATCATGACCAAGAAGCAAGTTGGGGTGGAAAGGGTTTATTCAGCTTACACTTCAATATCGATGTTCATTACCAGAGGAAGTCAGGACTGGAACTCAAGCAGGTCAGGAAGCAGCAGCTGATGCAGAGGATATGGAGGAATGTCACTTACTGGCTTGCTTCCCCTGGCTTGCTCAGCTTGCTTTCTTATAAAACCCAGGTCTACCAGTCCAGGGATGGCACCACCCACAATTTTCTGGGCCCTACCCTTTTGATCACTAGTTAAGAAAATGCCTTGAAGCTTGATTTCATGGAGGCATTTTCCCAACTGAGGCTCCTTTCTCTGTGATAATTCCAGCTTGTGTCAAGTTGGCACAAAACCAGCCAGTACACATGGCGTATTTCATTCGTTAGTTTTACCATATGAAATTAACCTTGTACCCTGTAGGATTAACCCTAGTTTGTCATATGTCTAATCTTAATGTAATAGGTTGAGTTTTGTTGTTAATATTTATTAAACACTAAAAAACAGTGAAAGCAAATTTATGAATCCTTAAATATGTAATACCAACTATCCTTATGAGGGAAATTATGATGTAGATGATTTCCACTGTTTTCTTTATGCCCAAAGTTTTAAAACTAAAAAGAAAATCTGTATATTTCAGGGATATTAAGTGAAAAATAATATGCATTTAAATCTTTATTTGGTAATCAATGTTTCTATAGTTTTATAGAAAAGCTATTTGTCTAATGAATATTATTTATTCACTTTTGAATAAATTGAAAATAAATTATCTACACCTGCATGGATTTTGTACAATGCATATGCCATAATGAATTTTTAAGCACTGTTTTAATGAGATAAGACAACCTCTGACATTATTTCCTGAGCGAGACCTACGTGTCATGGTGAGGGGTAGATTTGCAGACTGCTCAGCTTTAAGTCTGGCTTTAATGTAGAAGAAGGAGTATTTCAAAGTAAAGTTAAGATTTGCTAGTAATTTAAACTCTGCAGATTACACCTCAGGTGATAACAGTGTTAGTGCATATGCCCAGGTTTAGTATAGCTGGGTCCTCAGGTAGAACTATTTCCAATATTCAGAGGAACATCCAGGTTGAAATCCATGGTGGCTATCCCAGCTTGCATTCCGCAGAGCAGTGGAGGAGTGTCCCTCTTCCTACACATCCTAGCCTGCATATGCTGCAAAAAGTTGCTTCAACATATAACAAGGACACATGCCAGAAATTTGGAAGTAGATGTGTAGCAGTGGGGAAAGGGGAATTTGGGGTACCCAGAAAAACCCAGATGCTGTGGAGCCAAGAGGTTCTCAGGACCCAACATGGAGGACATTAGCCAAAATACATACCAAAGGGGAGATTGAATTTTAGAGGCCATATCCAGAGGATAGGTTGAGAAATAGGGGGCTGCACACCCATCTCAAAAATATTGATCCAGAATTCCTGTCAGAATGAAAGTGAGGGATAAAGACTGTGCCAGAGACAATCAGGAATGGTTATTCAGAGAGTACAGACCTAGAGATCCATCCCATGTGCAGACACCAAATCCAGACAATATTGCTGATGCCAAAAGTGTGTGCTGAGAGGAGCCTGATATAGCTGTTTCCTCGGAGATTCTGCCAGAACTTAACCAATACTGATATGGTTATATGCAGCCAAACATCAGATTGAGAGCAGGAACCCCAATGGAGATATTAGGAGATGAAGAGATCTGTAACTTGATAAGAAGAACAATATCAACCAACCAGATTCCCCACATATCTTATGGACTAAACTACCAACCAAAGAGTATACATGGAGAGACAGTTGACTCTGGATGATTATGTAGCAGAGGATTTCCTTACTGGGAGGGGAGTCCCTTGGTTCTGTGGAGGCTAGATGACCCAATGTAGGGGAAGTGCTGGGGCAGGAGTGGGTGTGCTGCTGAGGGTTTGTGCTTAATTCACATTCTTTACCATGAAATTATTCCACATCCATTGCCTGGGAACTAAGTGTCACACAAATGTGGACAACACAGGTATGTCTTCCAAAGCCAGGAATAAATAGTAGTCTCTGCATCTTAGAGTCAGTTTTCTTAAAGAAATATATGTTCTGAATCTACAAGCTGCAAACAATACCAAGTATTTTAATAGTTTGATATCTCATCTGGTTTTTCACCGGCATTCAGATGTTCAGAAGTCCTCATCTTTCTAGTCTAGAGGCAAAAATCTAAAAAAAAAAAATGTCTTATATGTGTCTGGATTATAAATTATATGCAATTATACTCCTTATTATAAGTTATCTTAATTTCTTTGAAAATGTGCATCCCCACACATGCCATGCATGTAATCATGGCTCAATTAAATTCATATGCAAAAATCCCAGTGGGCCACTGATGCCAGCAAGGGGTTGAATGCTTATGTTAATAGTTTGCAGAAACATTAGCAGATTATATTTTACTTTTGTTAATTTGTTCAAATCAAATAGCCTTTATCAACTCCAGTGGCCTTCATTTCACCATAATCCTCCCTCAGTATGTTCATTTCTACAATTACAGGTTTACAACACATTGCCTAACTTCGTGGATATTTCACATTTCATCCTTGATAAAATAGAGGTATTTGTCATAATTCCTTGCCCAGAATAGTTCTCAATTCTCCTTGAATCCAGGAGACATGATTGAAAGATTTGAGAGAGAGAAATGACTCAGACACTATAATATTTTGGTATGCAAATGCAAAATAAAATGAAATATATGTGATTCATACATATGCATGCTTTTATTTTTCAGTGCATTCCGTTGATTATGGGAAGCAGCAGAGGCTGTATCTCTCTGCCTGCCTTCAAAGCCTACTTCAATTTCTATGACTGATAAACCAAGTGTATCCTGAGATTTGTAAATAAAAGATATAAGTTCTCATATAGAAATCTCCTATCTACTTTAGAAGTTTAAGGATGTTTAGAAAGTGATAGGGAATCAAACCTCTTTTAGAGTCCTAAAAGCTTTTGATCATGACTAAGTTTCTGGCTTTACCTTTTCCATCCTTTGTGAAATTCATGATCTGCTAGTAGTTTATATTCAAAGGAAACAGCATCAATTAGTTTTACACAAAATGTACATCATCTAAAACAAGTTCCAAGGATAAGAATTAGACTGGTGGGGATAAGTTTCATCTCATTTGCAGTACTATTATTTTTCTCTTCTCTTTCAGAATATTGAAATTTTTTAGTTAAGCCATCTATGAAACTGCTGCTAACACAGTAGAATAATGAGTACTATTTTTATAACATGTACACATTTAATCTCTTGCAAATACAGCCAAATATTCTCAGAGCCAAGGTGTTCTGATTTTTTGAGTTATTAATTATGTCTTTTTTCATTACAACTTTATTTTAAAAAAACAGAGATACATGAACAGATAATTAAAAGTATTTTAGCATAAAACTATATGAATATATATTTGTCAGTACTTGATTTTTAAAGGTTTTATATTATGCATTGAAATATTAATATTTACAATGATCATAAAGTATATGTAAAACAAAATGTAACATGGAAATAGTCAGTCTTCTTGATGTGTAAAGATTAAACATAATGATATTTAAATACCAAAAATTGTCACAAGGCTATCTACTAAGCTCTTGAGTTATTAATGATATGAGGTCTAGGTGTACCTGAGCACTTGTAAATTAAAATAAAGAACTTAAGTTGTTTGCATATCTTGTAACAAATTCCACCTACAGAAGTTTACTGTTAAATGTTGGCAAATGTGTATTTGTTTATTATTCTTAAGGAGGATAAACTACTTTTGAGTGAAAATATAGGTCTCTTAGAACTAGGAAAACAGGTCTGTGGTACATTTTCAATAGCACAATGCAATTCATATTAACTTATATTTAATTTCTTTTCTTCCTACTTTGATATAATGTGTTGACATGGTCTCAGCTTGTGGAGCATACTATATTTATCCTGTGACGATAATCATGTATTAAACAACTTCATCAAAAATAATTAACTTATAAACGGAATGTCTCTGTAGTTCATACTTTGGAGATTAGGTGCAATATTCTGTATCACAGTGGTTTTACTCTGGTCAAGATTAAAACATAGCTGAAGAAACACAAAATGGAACAACTGTTCTTACTGTGAACAAGGATACATAAATGAACTGAGAAAAGAAAGTGTGGTCTAAATTTTAATGACTATGCCACCAGGAATAATTTATTATATTTTTTAATAAAAATATAATTCCATCCCTTAAACTCTCATAATTCCTTGGTCCTACCCCTCCAGTGTACTCTACCATTGTTTCTACTAAATAGATTGATGTAGATGAATAGATAGATGTAAATTGGAGATAAAGGATAAACTGCTGAATAAATGCATGTTTCCATAGAAGAACAGATGGGTAGATAGGTAAACAGCTAGATTTCAGAACAAAGTTTCTTCTCTAAATATTTAGAGAATATTTAGGCAGTCTATGGTTGTTCATGTGTTTTCCAGTGTGAATAGTTCAGCAGTAAACAGGAACACACACGTGGTGTGGTTAGTTGACTTTGATTTATTTTGGTGTTATGTGGTTGGATCACATGGGAATTTTGTTTGCAGCTTCTTTGAGCAAACCTGTTAATTTTCACTGCGGCTTTACCAGATTTTAGTCCTGCTGACATTGATCGACTATTTCTCTGTCTCCTGAATTTTCTGTCATTTCTTAATTATTTTCTTGGGGACAGCTAATCTTACTTCGGTGAGGAGGAATATCAGAGTAGTCTTTGTTCATAATTTCTAGTGTCTAGAGATAATAACCAATTTTCTTTCAACATATCTTGATTATATTTTCTATTGAAAAAACTGCTCAATCTGTATATCAGAATGAAACTCAATTAAAAAGATCACACCAAAGTGTGATTGGTTCAGTACTACTCAGTAGAGAAAAGAGAATAATATCTGGGTAGTAGAGGGAGAGAAGGATCTGGGATGTAGAGGGGGCAGTTCTGATATGTAATGAGATGAGGGAGAAGTACAGAGGTCAGAAATTTGAAAGTCGGTTTGTAGCAGTAGGAGAATGGGAACTGGGGGTACCCACTAGAAAGTCCCAGATGTCAGGAACCCAAGAGGTTCCCAGGACCTAAAAGAGAGGACTTTAGCCAAAATTCCCAACAAAGAGGAGATAGAACTGGAAGAGACCACATCGAGTGGATAGGCATGGCCCCCACTTGAAAATGGGAGCATCTGCCCATCTCAAAAATATTAATACAGAATTTCTCCTATCAAAAGAAAATGAGTGGAAAAAGAGTGGGGCAGATTTTAGGATGAAAGGCTGTCCAGAGACTGCCCCACTTAGGCATCCATCCCATTTCAGACACCAAATCCATACAGTGTTGCTGAGTGTAGAGCTGTCCCCTGAGAGTCTTTGCAAGAGTCTGACCAATTAAGATGCAGATGTGCACAGCTAACAGTTGGACTGAGCACAGGGAGCCCAGTGGGAAAGTTAGGACAAGGGCTGTAAGAGTTTGCAACCCCATCTAAAGAGCAACAATATCTACCAACCAGAATCCCTATTGCTTCCAGAAACTAAACCACCAACCAAAGAGTACGTGGCTCCAGCTGGTTAAGTAGCTGAAGTTTGTCTTATCTGGTTTCACTGGGTAGGGAGCACATTGGTCTTGTGGAGGCTCAGTTATCCAGGATTGGGGAACACTAGGCCACCGAGGCAGGGTTGGGTGGCTATGTCGAATAGCACCCGCATAGAGGCACAGGGGAGAAAGAAGGAGGTTAGGGGGCTTGTGGAGGAGAAACTAGGAAGGGGGATAACATTTGAAATGTAAATAAATAAAATAACCAATGACAATAAAAGCAGAGAACAACAACAAGAAGATACAATTTTTAAAAGGTGCTTAGTCTTTGGCTTTCATTGAGAGAATGAATTCAAAGTTTATTGGTTTCATGGATGCCAATAGGCCTTTCTTGTAAAGTTCAAAATAATATTTTCACATGAACTGATTTCTCTCAAGAAGCGAATAAAAATTTCTTCATTTTCAAAATAAAAGAGAATTGTTTGATATCCTTGTGTACAATATAACATATATAAATATATAGATATATTCATTTAATTATGTATTCATTTAAATTTGTCGAAATACTTACATATGTATATATTGAGATATTTTCATGTAAATATTCATATATAAATATATATTCCTATATAATTTCCTTTTTAAAAAATATTAATAGCTATGAAGTGAGTAAAGATGCATCCAAATCCAAGCAGATAACTAAATTAACAAATCTTTTGCGGTTGTTGCACTAAATGACTACTTAGGCCTACCTACACTGTTATTTTGTTTTTTCAGAATTATTTTCTTATTTTAAATATTTTCTATTTTTACACTTTATGTTTGTGTTCTCAGGTTCCCAATGTATACTGACCAAATTATTCAGAGTTAAACTTCTTTCTCTAAATTAAAGAAAAATATCAATTCATTTGTTAACATATATATATATATATATATATATATATATATATTTTATTTTATAAAAATCTAGAGATGAATCCTAACAAATAACATTGGAGACTGGTTAGCTTCCACACAGATCAACAAAGTAAATCCTAATTCAAAATTACTTTCATTGGTTGTAAACTGGTATAACCACTCTGGAAATCAGTCTAGCGGTTCCTCATAAAATTCGACATAGTACCCAGTTATTCCACTCCTGAGCATATACCCCAGAGACACTCCAACATACCACGAACACACAGGCACCACCATGTTCATAGCAGCTCTATTTATAATAGTCAAAATTTGGAAAGAATCTCAGATGTCCTTCAGTAGATAAATAGATACAAAAATTGTGGTATATTTACACAATGGAGAACTACTCAGCTATTCGAAACAACGACTTTATGAATTCTTAAAATGGATGCATCTAGAGAATATCATTCTGAGTGAGATAACCCAGTCACAAAATAACAGACATAATATGCAGTCACTGATAATTGGATACTAACCCCAGAAAGCTCTGAACACCCCAGAAACAACTCACAGATTATATGAAGTTCAAGAAAAATAAAGTCCAAAACTGATGAAAAATCATTATGATTAATATTTACACACTAAGAAAACTTTGACTGTTTCCAGGTTATATTTTGTTTTACCTGTATTTTATGCTCATTGTAACTAGTAAGATTTTAAGGCATACTATCACGCTTTTAAAAAAATCAAGTACTGACAAACTTTATTCATATTCTTTTATGCAAAACTGCTTTTAAAATCTGTACATTTATCTTTGTTTTTTTAACGACTTTATTTTACAAAACAAAGATAAATGTACAGATTTTAAACATTTTTTGCTTAAAATTATATATTTTTGTCAGTACTGTTTTTTCAGATATTAAAATAATTTTTAAATAAAACCATGTGAATATATTTTTAGTCAGTACTTGATTTTTTCAAGGGCCTGACAGTATGCATTGAAAATTTAATAGTTACAATGAGCATAAAGAACTTGCAAAACAAATCGCAACATGAAAATAGTCAAAGTCTTCTTGTTTTGTAAATATATATATATATATATATATATATATATATATATATATATATATATATATATATATATATATATTTGTTTTCTTTATTTCTTGGACTTCATACAGTCTGTGAGTTGTTTCTGGGGGAGTGCAAGCCTCTGGGTTTAGCATCCCAATATCAGTGACTGCATATTATGTCTGTTCTTTTGTGACTGGGTTATCTCACTCAGGATGATATTCTCTAGATGCAGCCATTTTCTTAAGAATTTGGTTAAGTCTATCTTTGTTTTTTAAAATAAAGTTCAATTAAAAAGAATTTACACTTCTTTTAATTTTTTATAACATTTTAAATGATAGAACCACTTTCCTAAAAGCATTTTTTTTATTTCAATGCACTAAACATGCATAGGTTTTAGTATTTGTATAATTTTGTGGGGATATAGAAGTAAAAAAAAAAAAAAAAACTGGTTATCTTCTTTTCAGTCATAAGAAATGGCATTTCAAAATTCTGCTGCTGTGACCAAAGGCATTTCACATAATATGGAGACATATTTTTTTATTTTTTGTGTGATTTTGTTTGGTTTTTGTTTCTATATTTTATTCAAATATTGTTGCCCAGGAAGCTATTATTTTTCTGGGTCTGAGAGGCTATTAATTACGTTATGGTGTGACTGGATGGCTGTGTGGGTGTCTGACTGTCTGGTGGTGTGATGGATGGATGGTTAAATCAGAAATAATGAAAGTTCTTTTAATATACTTGAATGTCTGCACATTTCCCTACAACCGTGAACATATTTCCAGTCTTTCCATATTTTCACCCTTATATTTTCATATGATTAACATTAATACATACTAGGTTCATTTTCTTTTTATTCCTATTACTGTCCATATAAGGAAAAAATAATAATTTATTTTCACATAATTTGAATAAACAAAAGTTTACTTGAATAGATTTCAGAGGGTATTCAAATGCTGGAAATAAAAAAATTTTGGAAATGATGGTTTTATCACAAATAGAAAACTTTTACAATGTTGTACTAGAACAGTCCACAGGTCACGATGTTGCATATTAATGTCTAGCCTTTCTGTCTTTCATATCATTGTATATTAATATAAGTTTAATTAATATCAGATGAAGTAGGTTTTGAGATTCCTTTAGTTTTCCTTTAGAATGTAGTTTTATTCAATAAAACAAATCCTTAACATTATGGGTTCCCCTCCCTCCCTTCTTTCCAATTTCTTTCCAAATATTGTCCTGTATATATATATTTTCTTTCTTTCTTTCTTCCATTAGAAAAGGATAAAAAGCTTTTAAAGAATAATATAAAAGAAAACATTATGAAAATTTAACCCGGAAAAAGAAATATATTAGAATAGGATAATCCAAACATACTGAAGTAAAATGTCCAGAGATAATGCACAAGAAAAAGATGTAAATGCAAAGGCCTACCAGTCTAAAGACAAAGAAATTCCACATAAACAAAAATTGCATACGTAAAATATATGTGCATACATATATGCATGCATGCATTCACATGCAATACATATATACTTAGGTATAATAAAATTAAAAAAGAAGTAAGTCAAAACCAAGAACAAATCTAAGCCAATAAATTCTCAAATAAAATTATAAGACCATGTTATATACTCTGAAGATGCTATTCACGTTGTTTTCTGTTGACCATCCATTTTATTACCTGTAGTTTTATTTCCCCTGTGAGACTCATCTGAAGAAAACTAAGTTTTCATTTACAAATGGTTATCAGCTGAAGATAGCTTCTGGGTAAGGGCTGAGGGGATGTGACTTTTTTTTTCTTTCACCTGCAGGGCCTCATTTGCTGTAGAGTCTTGCAGGCCTTGTGAAAGCTGCCTCAACTCGATGTGTGCAACTGTGCATTGGTCCTGCTGTGTTTAGAAGGCCTTGCTTCTTTGGTGTCCTCTATTCCCTTTGGCTCTTACAATCTTTCTTTCTCCTCTTCTATAGGGTTTCCTGATCTCTGAGTAGAAGAGATTTGATCAAGTTATCCTTATAAGAGCTGAGTGTCCTAAGATCATACACTGTCTCTACATAAATATCTGACTATGTTTCTCTTATCTGGTACAGAAGGAAGCTCCTTTGATTATGGCTGATAAAGTCACTGATCTATACATATAGCAGAACATCATTATGGGTCATTTAATTTCTATATTATTTTACTACAAAATTACCGGCTGTTTTTCTTTTAGGACCTGCCTGAGATATCATGAGCTATGAAGTCATTAACATATATGTGTGTGTGTGTGTATGTATTTATACATATATATGCATTTATATATATATATATATATATACATATATATATATATATATACCCACACATATGTATATATGAATATGTATATATATATATACCCACACATATGTATATATGAATATGTATATATGTATATAAGGAGTAGCCTTAATCAAGCCATATATAGGTTAGGTTAGTTACACCCACAAGTTTTGTAATATCCTTTACCTAGTATATCTTGGATAACGGATACTGTTCAATGAGTTGTATATGTGTTACTTTCAGAAGTAGAGTCTTATTGTTAGCTTTATAAAGACAATATACTGATATACCAACACTTTAGTCTGGGGGCTTCCCTGAGACCCCATTGTCCAACAATTGAAGTAATAGTAAACCATTCCTGCTACTTTGACCAAGAAGCTCATTCAGTCAGCATGGTATTGAGGGAAAGAGTGAGAATGAAAGGAAAAAAAAAAGACAATTGGACAATACTATAACATGACTTGAGCAAGTACTGAAGCACATTTGCTTTTAAATCACCTAGGTACATGAAAAATAAATAGGTCATTTTAAGGCATAAACAAAATAGTTACGGAAAAAACAAGGGATATAATTCTTATGGTCACTGTATTCAGGGACTTATTGAGATGATTCAGGTGTACAGACATGCTCCTCATCTAGATTTCTCTTGAATGTATTTTCTTGTTCTAGCCCAGTGTAAATATTCTTGCCAAATTCCTAGAAAACAGCAATCAAGAGTTTTCCACAGTACTGCATAGCTTTTGTAAAACAGAAGTAGAGTTGGGGCTCTGTTTCAATCATAATTTGAAAATTTCTTCCCAATCACCTTCACATATGCGTACATTTTAGGAGATCATTGTATTAGATTTCCATACTACCCATTAACTGCATCCCAAGTTTTTCTGTCAATCTCATACTCTCAAACCTCTTCCTCCATACATCTTCACTATGTGATCCTGTAATTTTTGCATCTTCTTTCTGGCCATTCATTCATATTAACTCAATTTTTTCAGTTATATCTATCATTGCTCTCTAGCATATGACTCATATATAATATATGTGCTTCTATGGATTGTTAACTTTTCAATCATTGAGTTAGCAGCTAATATCTTCTTATAAGGGAAACAAACCACATTAGTCTTTATGAGTTTTGGCTACATAGCTCAAAATGAATTTTTGCTGTTGTACAAAATTAATTTTCTTATAAATTTTGTTCTATTTTACTACTTAATTAACATTCCATAGCTTAAATGTAGTACATCTTCCTTATCTATTTATTTGTTACTTGCATGTAGGATATTTTCAATTTTTTTATATAGTACAGTAGTGGTTGAACAATGGTCTTGGAGGTTAGGACATTGTATCCTTTGTTTATATGCCCATAAGTGATATAGCAGGGCCCACGGTAGTTAAATGCCCATTTTCTTGGGGAAATACCACACATATACTCATAGTAACTGCATAAGCTTCTATACTCACCAGCAGTGCATGGGCCCTTTCCTCATTACACATCCTCAACAACATGAGCTGTCTCTTGTGTTATTGATCTTCAACTGTTCTGTTTTGACAGGGGTAAAATGGAATCCCAAAGTTATTGTAATTTGCATTTCCCTAATGGCTAAGCATATTCAATATTTTTCAAATGTTTCTCAGCTACTTGATTTTTCTCTTTTGAGAATACTCTGTTTATATCTGTAACTGGATACATGGATATACATATATATTATTACATGTATATAATGTATAATTATACATATATGTGTATATATAGTTATATATATGAACTCAATAAAATCAGAAGAACTCTTTTTTTCGTAATTCTTGGTATTTCTGACATTCTGTTAGAAACTAATCTAAAAGAGCTATGAAAAGTTCCAGAAGATCGTGTTCATCTCCATGGATTTTCCTACTAACATCAAATCCTGTGAAAAATAAAATGTATTGTAGAGCTATGTTAATTCTCTAGAGATCTCTAGACAGCTTAGCTCTCACAAGAATAAATTTTAAAGAAAGAACTGCTGTTGCTTCCTGCTAACTCACCTCACACAGATAAAAAGCTGAGATTTTTAAACTTACATTTTAATTTAGTTATTTCCTACAGCTTCCCTCTTGCCCATCCCACAAATCAACAAATCAGCACTTCATGACCTTAGCCCATTGACTCTTAGAAGAGGGTAAACACATTCTTTTTAAACATTGGAAAATATGCATTGATCTGCATGCCTCTTTTAAGCACAAATGATAACCTAGTTGGATGGGACCACACCCTGAATTTACAATTTCTACCATACCGGTGACTAAACTTGTACTATTCCAGTTCAAAACTTGAATTCAGGGGACTTCTTGCCTTTGTATATTTCTGATATGCTGACTCATTAATGCATTTGACTTGTTCCCCTAGATTTTTGAAGCTCCTCGTGTAATTCATATTAAATTCTTATTTTTTGTATAGTTGAAAAATTATATATTTTCAAACTCATGGTTTTAGAGTTAGTTTCCACACCCTTAAGGGCTTTCTGAGTGTCCCACTGTTTATCATTTTCCGGAAATATGAGCTATACCTTCACCTCCTGGACTCATGTTGTCTCTGATTATCATGGAATCATTAATGTTATCAGGGCGGATATTCCTCAGGGAGAATAATTTTAAAATGTTTAACATTATAAAGTGAAGCCTTATACCCAGAGTAGCTATCAACTCTTTTGGAACCCCTTGCCCAGTTGGCCTTGTTTAAGGGATAGGTATTCCTGTCTTCCTTCCCCTATCAAGGAGATTTTGTTCCTTTCAACAAACAGCCTGAGTTGTTGAAGATGTGGTAAATTTCCTAGTGTGTATTTGTGCTGTCTTTAAAAAAAGAATTAAGTTTCTTTATGTAAGAGATTTCAATTTGATTCCCTTTATTAGTGTCTATTAGTTTGTGCTAATACTATGCTAATTTTGTTTCCAAACCACTGTTGTACAGTCTGAGTTCTAGAATGGTGATAGCCACAGTAATTCTTTTATTATTCAGGATTGTTTCAATATACCAGGATTTGTGTTTTCATATGTAACTGAAATGTTTTGTTTAAAAATTTATAAAAAATTGTGCTGATATTTTTGATGGTGATTGTGTTGAATCACAAATTGTTTTCAGTGGGCTGGTCATTTATCAATTCTACCTATCCATATTTTTGAGAGATTTTCATCATCTGGAACTTTTTCCATTTCTTATTTCAATGCCTTAATGTTTCTTCAATGCCTTGAAGTTTTAATCATAAGGGTCTTTCATTAGCTTTTTTTAGAGTTACCCCCTAATGTTTTACTCAAGACTATTATGAAATGTACTTTACTGTGGTTCGATATCTATATGCAGATGAGGACAGACACATGATACAGCAAGTTCTGTGATTGTAAAAAACAAAAAGTGGGACAGAGTTTTAAGAAGTGGGAGAGATAGGAGAGAGAGGAGAAAAAAAGAAGATAAAGAAGAAGGATGATCCATCTCCGTGTAGCTTTATATAGCCAAGGGTAGCTATAACTATCTTATAAGAGATGAATAATTACAGGACAATTTTTCTTATCAGGTTGGGCAGGTTACAGCAATATCAATCGGCACTGAGTTTATTGTGTGTACGTTTTGTAAACTGAGAATTTATTGATATAAATCTAATTGATTAATTTCAAACCTCAAGAATTTTGATTTTACCAGGTTACTGGGAATAGTGACTCAGCAGAGTGTGCAGAAGTAGAACCACAAGATAGGCAGTCTTTGCATGGAGCTGGATTGGCAAAGACCCACCATGGTCTTTGAGAGTAGCAGGTGGTAGCACTGAGTGGGAGCCTGTTTCTGTTTTACTTTTTAACAAATACCACTACAGTTTACTTGATTTCTTTCTCAGTCCTTTTGGCATTTGTATACAGAAAGGCAATAATATTTTTGAGTTACTTTTGTAACTAGTTAATCTAAAGAAATTGTTTTTCAGCTGTAGAACTCTTTCATGGGACTTCTTGGGTTATTACTGGATAGTATTTACTATCATTTCATATGGAGGTAAAGATACTTTGGCTTCCTCTTTGCCTATTTGTATTACCTGATCCCCTTCAGCTGTGTTAAAACACTAGCTAAAATGCAGAGTAGTATATTGATTAGATATGGAAAGAGTGGAGAACCTTATCTTATTTGTGATTTTAGGGGAGTTCTTGTGAGTATTCCATTATTTAAGCTGATTTTGACTGTTCACTTTTTTTTAAGTATCCTATATACTTTGAGCCAGGTTCTTTGTATTTCTTATCTTTCTGAGACTTATGAAGGAGTTTTGAATTTTGTACAGAGTCATTTCTAAATCTAATGAAATGATCATTTGGATTCTGTCATTTATTTTATTTGTATTGTGGATTATGTTTTTTGATTTATGTATGTTGAAATATCCCTATTTTCTTGAGATGAAGCCTACCTCATGATGGAAGATCTTTATGATGTGTTCTTAGATTCAGTTTGCAAGTATTTTATTGAAAGTTTAAACATCTATATTTATAAAGATAATTTGTCTGTAATTTTCTTTAATTTTGGATATTTAAATACTATTGATATTGGAATAATTGTGAAATTATAAAATAAATTGGGTAAATTTATTTCTCTTTCTCTTTGTGAAATAATTTGAAGATTATTCACATTAGCTCTTCTTTAAATGTATCTTTTAAAAATATATAGGCTATTAGTTCTCTGAACTGCCTCTTCAACTGAATTATTTCCCATAAGTTTTATTGTTGTGTCTAAACTTTGACTAAATTCTAGAAAGACTTTCATTTCTGCCTTAACTCATTTTTTTATTTAGTAGGAAGTTGCTAATTTTCCACATGTTGGTAAGCTTTCTGTTGTTTTGTTGTTGTTGATATTTGGCTTTAGTCCATGGTGATCAGATAGTATTCAGGGTACTATTTACATTTTATGGTATATGTTGAGACTTGCTTTGTGTCCATGTAGAAGGACAACTTTAGAGAAAGTGCTATGAGGTGCTTAGAAGAATGTATATTATATTGTTCTTGGGAGAAGTGTTTCATAAACATACCTTAGGAACTTTTTGGTTTATAAAGTCACTTAGCTCCAGGATTACTCTCATAAATTTTTTTCCTGGATTACCAATTTATTAGTAAGAGTCAGGTATTAAAGTATTCAGCTATCAATGTGTGAAGGATAATAGGTGATTTAAAATGTTTAAAGTGTGTTCATTTATTTTTTCTATAGCTGTGGGCATTTATGTGCTTGGTTCATAGAAGTTAAGAAATGCAATGTTCTCTTGTTTTATTTTTTTTCTACAAGTGTATTGCATCCTCTTCAATACTTTCTGGTGAAAGTTTAGAGTTTATTTTTTCAGATATTAAATTGGCCACAAAATTCTTGATGTAAGGTGTGTTTCTAGAACAGAGCACAAGGATGGTTCTTGTCACGCGCCCATGCTTCCCGCCGCTAGGAATAGGCGTGCAACAAACAAACAGATTCTTCTGTGGATAACCTTTATTGTACAGCACTTTGAGCAAGGGGCTTCTTGAGCAGGAAACTTCTCTCTGAGCTGGGGACTTCCTACCGGGTTCTACTATCTAGGCGACCTCTCACGCACAGTCTCCCACGTGCGATCTCTCTGTCCAGTCTCTCTCCACGTGGGATCTCCAGCAATCTCTCCTATCGGGTCTCTCTCCACGTGGTATCTCTCCGCCATCCCTCCACGTGGGGTCTCCCGCAATCTCTCCACTATCTTCCTCTCCCCGTGGGGGAGAAATGCACTGCTATATATGCCTAGGAGACTCGTGTCGCTACCTGATTGGTCCGCCCTCCAGTAACTCAATAGTATGCCCCGAGAGCGGGCTATGACATATGTGGCCCATGCGCATTAAGTCTCTTGGCTGGGCAACAGCTCTGTTTGCTGAGTTCTAGGCGGGAAGCCGGAGCCATGTTTGGGTGCGGCACAAACGGCTCCCTACAGGTTCTCATTTTCTAATCTCTTCTCTTTGTGTCTTTTTAACTGTAGAATTGAAACCATAGATGATCAAAATTATTAATGAGCAATTTTGTTGATTTATCTTAGTTATAGTGTTTGTATGTATGTGTGTGTGTGTGTGTGTGTGTGTGTGTGTGTGTGTGTGTGTAGGTGTGTGTCTGTCTGTGTTTGTGTTTAACCTGTTTTTATTTACCTCTCTTGAATTATTTGTTTTTTATTTTTCCTAGTATATGATTGTCTCTTTATGTTGAAGGTTTTGTTCCTTTTCATTTTTGTAGATATTTATTTTGTTTGGTTTTATTCTGGTCTTTTCTGTCAGGCTGGATTTGTAGCTATATATTGCGTATATTTATTTCTATCACAGAATAGCTTATTTGATCCAACTTATGTGATTACAATGTTTCATAGTCTAGTACTTTGTACAGTCAGTCATCTGCAGTCTCATAAGTCTCCATTTATAATTCAGGCGTTATTCTAAAAAAATTATTTATATGTTACTTTGTCCCTGTAGTGTGTTTGGCCTAATGCTTCTTGTATTATAATTTGGGTCCCCAAAATTGTTTGCAGGACTGTTCACACTGAAAATACTGAAGGGATCTGTCTCCAGTTGGTTGTTATTGGCAAATAAAAATTCTGGTATCCAATGTCTGGGTAGGCCAGACAAAGCAGAATTTTAAGATTCTCAGGCTTTGGACTCAGAGGAGGAAAAGAAGGAAAGAGATCCACCATGCCTGGAGAGAATGGAGGAAAGGAAGATGTCAAGCCTTAGAACAGTGAAGGACTGACATGCATGGCTGCCTCATAAAGGAGAGAAGAAAACATGACCCAGAGCACAGTGCTCTGGGTCCAGAACAGCCAAGGTAGACTATAGAGCTTAGTAAGTAAGATCTTGGAATTTGATAGAAGGTGGATTAACCCAATGAAGTGGTCCAGCTATTGTGCTGCTTAATACATAATAAATTATAAAAGATGTGTGTGTGTGTGTGTGTGTGTGTGTGTGTGTGTGTGTGTGTGTGTGTGTGTGTGTCTTTCATTTAGGAACAAAAACAATTAGTGCAGGTAGCAAGCCCAATACCAGGCTTTATTTATTATTTAATTCAGCAGTTCTCTTTCCCAGGTAGCTCTTAATATTTTTGCTGTTGGTATTGTTCTATGTATTAAGTATGTTGACTAATTGTTTCACGACTTTTCTGATCCACTATATCTGGTGCTCTGTATGTTTCTTGTACCATGACAATCTTTCTCTTCTTCATGCTAGAGACCTTTTGTTTTTATTATTTTCTTGATAATGTATCTGTGCCTTTGGTCTGGTTTCTTCTATTTTTTCTATTCTTAGATATGAAATTTTTATAATGTCTCAGGTTTTGTGTATGACTGTTTTATATCTATATCTATATCTATATCTATATCTATATCTATATCTATATCTATATCTATATCTATATCTATATCTATATCTATATCTATATCTATATCTATATCTATATCTATATCTATATCTATATCTATATCTATATCATCTATATCTATATCTATATCTATATCTATCTATATCTATATCTATATCTATATCTATATCTATATCTATATCTATATCTATCTATATCTATATCTATATCTATCTATATCTATATCATCTATATCTATATCTATATCTATATCTATATCTATATCATCTATATCTATATCTATATCTATATCTATATCTATATCTAAATCTATATCATCATCTATATCTATATCTATATCTATATCTATATCTATATCTATATCTATATCTATATCTATATCTATATCTATATCTATATCTATCTATAACGATATCATCATCTATAGCATCATCTATATCTATATCTATATCATCCATATATATTTCTATCATGTCTTAAATGCCTGAACTTTTCTCAAAAATTTTGTACTGTATTCTTGAGTTTTTGTGTCAGGTTTTAAGTTGAATTTCTAAATTTCACTGTCAGATTTTCATCAGTTTGAACATTCTTTATTGATTCAATTTCTATTTCTAAGTCATGAACTGTTTTATTCATTTTCTGCCACTGTGTTTTTCAGAGATTTATTGAAGGAATTTATTCACTTCACTTAAAATAATTTTATCATATCCATAAAGGCTATTTTAAAGTCCTTGACTTATGCTTCAGCTATGTTAAAATTGTCAGATGGTAGTAGAATCTCTTTTTCTTTTCTTTTCTTTTTAACCAATGGAGGTGTATTGTCCTGAATGTTATTGTTTCAAACCAAAATCTTTTTGTAGGGGTTTTGAATGATTGGAATCATGTGTTGAGATCTGTTCTTGTCTTCCTTGTGTAACTGCTTATTTCCTTGCTTCTGTTGCCTCTTAGTTCCTTAAGAGGTTGTTTAGGTGTGCCTTTCATGTTGGGAAATTCTTCTAGGGTTCTTACCTGTGTGGGAAATGGGGATTCCTGGTAAAAGGAATGTATTCACATCTAACATTTAATTATTATGGCCTGGGAAAAAGCGAAAAAAAGGAATCAAAGAGGATTGGAAGCAGATTGTTTCACCAAGATTACTTAGTCCCTTTGGAAACTGGGTCAAAGGCTACACAGAATGTAAATTCTATAGCCTCTGGTGATAAAATTTGGGAATTAGATTTGGGAAATATGAGGGGGGGAGTGAAGCTTTGAAGCCTGTTTCTTTGGTTTCCCTGCCTAATTGTTTCTCTGGCAGACATGCCTGGTGTGATAGCAAATGATTACCAGACTTTAGGACTGTGATTATATAGATGAGTGGGAAGGAAGGTTGGAAAATGTGTGAGTGATCCACTGGGAATGAAAGCAGAGCGATAAGAAAAGCCCCAGTAAATTGCTCTGCTACAAATTTAGCTGTGAGATTTGGGGGTATAGATTTTGAGGAGGGATACCTGAATGCCTTTTGGAGGATTTTTGTTTTGTTGTTGTAAAGGTGTACAGTGTTCCTTGGAATATGGAATGTCTGCTGGAGTTGAGGAATGGGATAAAATGAGGAGCAGAAGAAAAGTTGAAGTGGAAGATCTTTGGAAATTTACTGGAGATGGGGTTAGGGAGGGTTCACAGGTGGTCTACAGAGCTGAGCATGAGAATGGAGAGGGAAATTTAGAAAAAAGGAGGAAGAAATAAAGGTCTGTAGTTGGCCTGTGTATGTCAGAGTTGTGTTTAGACATGTCTTACTTTCTAAAATTTTTGTTTATCAATATCAGGTGTAAAGTTGTGTCTAAAACTTGTAATCATCATGTTCATTGATTTTTCATTTATAAAAGAACTTAACTTCCATCTGCAAAACATATATTAAGGGATGGTTATATATTAACATATTAAACTAATGTTCATTCATTATAAATTTAGGAAGAAAGGAAGGGCTTTGTGAAGGGTAAACTGGTAAGTGGAATAACATTTAAAATCTAAATAAATAAAACAACAAATAAAAATATAAAAGAAAAAAGTATCACATCATCGATTAGATCTCAATTGATTAATGATATAGAGCTATAGTTTTGATATAATGCTGAACCTAATGACATATTGTAATAAAGTACACATACATTGATTTGCTCATGTCCTTATCATTTTTTAAGAAAATTCTTGTTTTTCTTCATTCCTCCCATTTATTCTATACCCTAAAGTTTATATGTGGATAATAGAATATCTGAAATCACTGGCTTATAGGAGTTTCTGGAATCTAGTTGGAAAAAAGTTGTCATTTCTTTTGTATTGGTATTTTCTTTTTTTAATGAAGAACCTTATTTTAAAAAACAAAGATAAATGTACAAATTTCAAGCATTTTTTCATAAAAGTATACAAATTCATGTTTTCATTGCTTGGCTTCTTTTTTTAGGTTTGATAGTATGCATTACTATTATACAAGTTACAATGAGCATAAATATATGTAAAACAAGATATAACCTGGAATTAGTCAAAATTTTCTTGCTGTGTAAGGAATAAACATAATGTTATTTTTTTCTTTACTTTCTTTCTTTCTTTTTTTTTTTTCTTGAACTTCACACAGTCTGTGAGTTGTTTCTGGGGGGAGTGCAAGCCTCTGGGGTTAGCATCCAAATATCAGTGACTGCATATTATGTCTGTTCTTTTGTGACTCAGGATGATATTCTCTAGATGCAGCCATTTTCTTAAGAATTTGGTTAAGTCATTGTTTCTGGTGGCTGAGTAGTATTCCATTGTGTAAATGTACCACAATTTTTGAATCCATTCATCTTCTGAAGGACATCTGGGTTCCTTCCAGCTTCTGGCTATTATAAATAGAGCTGCTATGAACATTGTTGTGCTTGTGTCTTTGTTGTATGTTGGAATGTCTCTAGGGTAAATGCCCAGAAGTGGAATAACTGTGTCGTCAGGTAGTACTACTTTCAATTTTCTGAGGAATTGTCAGACTGATTTCCAGAGTGGTTGTACCAATTTACAACCCCACTAAAACTGGAGAAGTGTTCCTTTTTTTCCACATCCTCACCAGCATCTGCTATCATCTGAGTTTTAGATCTTGGCCAATGTGACTGGTGTGAGTTGGAATCTCAGGGTTGTTTTGATTTGCATTTCCCTGATGGCTAATGATGTCGAACACTAACTTAGATGATTCTCAGGTATTCGATATTCCTCAATTGAGAACGTTTTGTTTAGCTCTGAACCCCGTTTTTAATAGGGTTGTTTGATTCTCTGGTGTATAGCTTCTTGAGTTCTTTGTATACCTTGGATATTAGGCCTCTATCTGATGTGGGGTTGGTAGAGATCTTTTCCAACTTTGTTGGCTGCCATTTTCTTTTCTTGACAGTGTCCTTAGCCTTCAATTGGTATTTTTATCATTAAATTTTGCTTGAAATTTTTGGCATCTATAAATATTTTAACCATTTTGTATTAGTAAATGCTTACTATTAAATAATACCATTAGTCAGTGGTATTTGTTTATTAAATCATGTTAAAATATGAGCTTAAATATTTATCTTCTAAGTGAATAAAACAACATTATTGCCTAGATTATGTGCCTAGGGAAGCACACTGATGTCTTTAAATTGTGTCTTTGTTAATTTCCAATATCTTCACTATAGAAACACACTGATGACATATAACAAATATTTTTATTTAAAGTCTCATTGATTTCAATTTTTAGTATCATGGTTAGGAGTAAAAACAGTAATATAAAAATTAAACAATGAGTTGTTAAAAGCTATGTAATACACAAAGATGGAAATTTAATAGAGGAAGAGCATGGAATATAATGAGAAAAATTAATATCAAACAAAATATTTTAACAGTATATTCAAGGGATGCTGATCATATACATAAATAATTAATGTAAAACAAACAGTATCTTTTTTTAGATTAAGAATTTTAAAGAATCTATCTCTATTGATTAATTTCAGTAGATAAGTGTTTAACTGTCCACTCCACTTTGTTCTTGTGAGTAGAATCTAGGATTAGGTCCTTTCATCTGAGTAAGGAATATTGAATTTGGCAAGGGAGACAGAATGGGTTACTACATAGTAAATTGCCTCTTCAAGAGTAATTATCTATTCATGACATGAATCCAATACAATTCTCTTTGGTTTCTTCTCTATAACATTTTTCTTTATTGTTTGGTTCACCAAATGGAATCTATTTTACTTATATATAAATTACCTTCTTTTCAATCTCTGTAGATGTTTGAATTGAATACTAAAAGACTTTTCTTCTTTAAATGTGGGAATGTTTAAAAAAAAAAAAAAACTTGTGTTTTTTATATTGCCACACACATAAATCTTTGTGGCAAACTAAAAGATATACTTTAGTGAATATGAATATATTTTAAGAATACTATTTGAATTTATATTATAATTTAGTTCATTAGTTTATTTAATCTTTTTCTATTCTTATTGCTGCTCCCTTCCTTTTCTTCCCATTACAGAGGTTCTCTGATATTTCCCTCTCCCCTTTTCCTCTCAGATATGTAAACCCTACTCCAGATATTCTCACCCCCTCCCAACGTGCAGCATAATTTTTCTTCAGGGTTAGGTGTACACATGAGTATCCACTGAGGCCCAGCAAGACAGATCAGTGGGAAAACGGATTTCAGAGACAGGCAATTGCTTTATGGACAGCTGTAGGTGTTGGGGACTCATGTGGAGACTGAACTTCTCATGTGTTGCATATATCCTGGGGTCATTGATCTAGGCCCTGTATGCTCCTTTTTTGGTAGCTCAGTTTCAGAATCCCCAACTGTTCAGTTAGTTGATTCTTTTGGTCTTTCTATGGGGGTTCCTTTCCCCTTTGGGACCTTCTATATTTCCCCCACCTCTTCCATGAAAGTCCATAGCCCATTCCAATGTTTTCTGCAGGTCTTTGCATATGTTTCAGTCAGCTGCTGGGTGAAGGCTTTCAGAGGACTGTTATGCTAGGCTTCTTTCATGCACATCACCTCACTCAGTTTGCCATTTTTTTTTTTTTAGTTCTATCCATTTGCTTGCAGAATTCATGATATTTTTGTTTTTAGCTTAACAGCACTTCATTGTTTAAATGAAGCACATTTTTTAGAAGCACTCTTTGGTTGAGGGACAACTGTGTTGTTTTCAGTTTTGTGTTGTTATTAATAAAGATGCTATGGAAATAGTAGAGCCTGATTTCAAGCTTTATTAAAAAGGTCAAAGACTGCATGGTACTGGTATAGAAACAGTTATGTTGATCATGGAATCAAATAGAAGACCCAGAGGTTAGTTGAAAAAGCCAAAACCCTACAATGAAAAAAGAAATGATCTTCAACAAATGATGTTGGTCTAATGGGATGTCTTCAAAAACGAAGAAAGGAAATGGATACATATTCATCACCCTTCACAAAACTCAGACCTCAACATAAAACAGATATACTAAATCTAATAGAAAGGAAAATGAGAAATAGTCTTGAATGTACTGTTACAGGAGACATTTTTTTTCTAAACACAACACCAGTGGCTTAGGCATCTCAAGAGTTAATAAATGAGACCTCATGAAACTGAAAAGCTACTATAATACAAAGGAGATTGTAATCTGAACCAAATAACAGTATAAACACTGAATGAAAAAAAAAAAAACTTCACTAATCCTACCTATATCTGACAGAGTGCTAATATGCAAAATACATAAAGAACTCAGGAAATTGGTCACCTACAACTCAAATAACACAATTTAAAATGGTATACAGAGCTAAACAGAGAATTATCAGTGGAGGAATTGCGAATGGCTCAAAATCCCTTAAGGAAATGTTCAAAATCCTTAGTCATATTCAACCCATCAGAATGGTCAAGGTTAAAAAAATTTAAAAAATAAAAATAAAACAAAAAAACCCCTCTAGTCCTTGCTCAAGATGGAAGGGATACAAAGAGAAGGGACCTCAGCTCCCTTTTTAGTGAGATTGCAAACTAGTACAACCATGCTGGAACTCTGGTGGGGTCTCTGAAAATTTGAAATAGTACTAACTGAAGACCAAGACTCAGCTATAACACTCCTGGCTTACTTTACAAAGATGCTCCACCAGGTTACAAGGGAATGTTCTCCTGTAGAATCTCTTCTTTTAATATATCCTTTAAAATAACCAGTTTTGTGGTAGATACATATAAACATTAGATTAAGGCAAAGATGCCATGAATTGAATTCTTGTCAGCACTTCCTTGACAAGTCTAAGCTATTCTTGACACTTTAATGAGACTGTGTTCCAAAATAAAGAGATGACTTGTGTCTGGAGGTGTAGCACATATGTCTACTGTTTACCTCTAACAAGCAAGAACCTCTGTTCTAAGTCAGGTAAATTTGTCTATATTTTATCTTCTTTCAGAATATGAAAAATATTATGTCTGTTAACCAAATTATAAACAATGAAATGCACTCACTCCCTTGCACAGGTGAGCTGAGTGAAGTCAGCAAAGTGTCCATAGAGAACTTGAGTCACACTCATAGTATAAGACATTCTGACTCCAAAAATAATATTCTGAGTAAATCTATGGTTCAAATATCAGTCTGTTATAGAAAACCAAAAAGACATAAGCATAATCCAAAATTGATATTCCTGGTTGTGTACTTGAATATCTCTAGAACTTACTAAAATGTAAGGAGATTGGTACACCTCTGTGGGCCTTTACTGAATTCAGTTAGTTGAAGTGGAAGCCCCCACCTTGAATCTAGAGTTTGCAAGATAAAATTTTAATCTGGCACATGCTTGATGGTGGCATCCAGTGTAAATGCCCTAGAAGAAGAAATTTTCCACCTTGAAATGCTATTATTCACTGGCATTGCATCCTACTTCTTTGGGATTTTAGTATATATAGAATACTAGCTGAGATTTCTAGTCTGTGGTCTGAAGAACCACTGGGTTCTTTAGTTTTCTATTTGTAAACAGTCATTGTACTAGCTGGACTCCAACCTGTAAGCCATGCTAATGAATCTCGTATAAATATAAAAATTTTACATTACAAATTATTTATATTAAAATTATGCATGCAACATATTTATGAAATTATATATTATATAATAAAATAAAATAATTGAAAATAGATCTACATGAAGACCAGCTATATACTCATCTTTACGATGTACCCAAAATAATGGTCTTTCTAGGCATTCATGCATTGTATAGCTATATTGAGTGTTAGATGTCATTTAGTAGTTCATAAAGTGTTTGCTTACTCACAATCACTAAAGACTTAAAGTTTCATGTTTCAAAGTTGTATTGTAATTATATCATACCACTCTTCATTAATTTTTGACCAAATCCTCTCATCTATAATATCCCATTCTCTTCTCTATTTCAAATTCATGAAATATTTTATTTAATTGATTATATACACATATATTACACATAATAAATAATGGAACCTTCTCAGTCTATATAATACTGTACATATATACACAAATCTATATTATATATACTCTTATACATATAACCTGTAGTATATATTAGATTGTAGTACATATGTAAATAACCATGTGGTGATCATTTGCATTAGACAACCATAAGACTGCTTTTTCCTGAAGCATATATAACTCGCCATTTCAATTTTTTCAGGTTATATATAAATACAATATTTTTTATTTCTTCTTCTAAACATTCTTATATAGCCTTGAATCTTTTTTATAGACTCTTTTCCCAACATATATATTTTTTTGTAAGTAAACCTTCAGAATGTATAATGTTACCATGCTACATTTATACATGTTGTCAGGGCTGAGCACTTGCAAACTCACAACCAATCAGTGTGATAGTCCCTCTGGGGTATCATCTCTCCTGATCCTTACTTTCTTCTTTTTAATATAAAAAGTAAATACCTTCACCTGATGTTCAAATGGTATTTGTAAAGCACATCCTAATATGTGTTTAATGTTCTGTTAAACTTGTGGTCTATTACAGGTTTCTTAAGCATGCTGTATAAAAATGTGTGCTATATTTGAAAACTTAGTATTATTTTCTTCTTTTTATTATCAACAACTATGAATAGTCATATATTTTAGTGGTTATTAAAATAAAAGTAGATAAATTCTTATTTTTCAAAAAAATGGGTACTAAGTTTAACTCTGGAACATTTAGATTGAATTAACATTACAGAAACACTTATTCACATGAATGTAAAAGTGTTTATTAACATTAACTTACAACTTATTATAAACACCAATGTGAGAATTCAGTGAAATATTATCTCAAGTATCTGCGTAGTCATTAAATATTTAAATTGAAAGAAAATGAAATCAATGACATAATGTGCTTGACTATAAATATGGTCTAGATATTCACTTATGATCAAATAGTGTAATTCATTAAAGATTAGGAATAGTTGACTTTTATATGTAAGTTTTGTCATCTATGTTCCATTACATATGAAATAAAATAAATTCATATTAAGTGATATTAATTTCTACTAATAGGTTAGATATGTAAAAATATTGTAGAATAGAAGCAATCTTCTTGATATAATAAAGCAATTTTTGAATTATTGCCAAAATACTGCAATTTGGATTTAGTAATGGAAAATAATGTTAAATGAAGAAAAGAAACAAAACCACACCTTTAAAAATATTATAAAATGACAAAGCAATATCTGGGCCTAAATATCACAAAAGTTTTGTATCAACTTATTGCTAACAAAATATGAATTTTTATGACTGGGTTAGTCTTCAGATTCAAGATTAGATGTAAGAACAAAATTAGATGCACAGAGCCATGAACTAGAGAATATCCTGAAGATATCATATCATTTCTCATTTGAGTCTGCACCTTATATTTTATGTTGTTCTTTAAAATCAATTATTGATAACATTATTCAAGGTAGAATACTTAAAAGTCAAAATGAGCTTTTTTCCAAAAAAGTACACTTTTCCTGGACTTGTAATGGAAGTTGAAGTCTTGTTGCAGGAAACATGCAGACCCTATCTTGTGAATACTACAATAAATTAATTAATTAATGAGTATTAGAAAATAGGCACCTTATGTTTTTCTGTATGTGCATTAAATGGAGGGATGGGATATGAGGATTCTAGCGTGTTCTGAGTGTCACTGGGTAGGGACACCGTGAGGTGCAAAGATTTTTATAATTTTTGGTGTAAATAATGTAACTAGAATCATGAAACCCAGCATGGAGGAGCAGAAGGAGAGTGCAACCCCATAGGAAGAACAACATCAGCTGGCTGGACCACCCAGTGCTCCAGGGACTAGACCACCAACCAAGAAGTATACAGGAAGGGATCCACGGCACTAAATACATATGCAGCACAGCATGGTCTTGTCTCGAATCAGTGGGAGGGGAGGCCCTTGGTCCCATGGAGATATAATGACCCATTTTAGGGGGATCCTGATGCGGTGGGGCAGGGCAGAATGGGTGGTTGGGAAGGAACCCTCATAGAGGTAGTGGCAAATGGCAATTTGGGGAAGACAGAAGCAGGATGACTCGTTTGTGGACAGGTAACCTAGAAAGGGAATATCACTTGAGATGTAAACAAATGGAATGATAAGAAAAAAAAAAGTCAGCAAACACAAAGCCACCTTTGTGGAAATCCATGCTTCCATGGAAAATAGAATTAATTGCATAAATCAAGGTGTTTCCAAGGTTAAGGATCTCTTTCTGAAATACACAAGTGTGGCAAAATAAAAGCCTTCCTAGAATGAGGCTCTCCAGTAAGCCTTGTTTTCTCATCTCAGTTAAATATTTAAGATGTGAACTATATTGCTACAAGAATTAAAAAAAAAAAGAGGCTGAACCTTATCAAATCAACATTTAATGCTGGCTCAGTTCATCCATAGAGTATGATAAGGATGTAACATCTAAGTCTACTTAAGAAAGCATTTTTATTTTTACAAAGTTGAGAAAATTAATGTGATTTTTTTACCCTCATTCTTTTTTTAATTGGATATATAGATATATTTTTTACATGTCAAATGCTATCCCCTTTCCGGGTTTCTCCTCCATAGAACCCCTAACCCCATGCTCACCACTTGCCTCCCCATCCTGACATTTCCCTACACTGGAGCATCTAGCTTTGGCAGGACCAAGGGCTTCTCCTACTGATGCCCTACAAGGCCATCCTCTACTACATATGGAGCTGGATCCATGGTTCTTTCCACGTGTACACTTTGGATCTTGGTTTATTCACTGGGAGTTCTGGTTGGTTGATATTGTTATTCTTCCTATGGACTTGCAAACTTCTTCAGGTCCTTCCATTTTCCTCTAACTCCTCCATTAGGGATCCAGTTCTCTGTTCAATGGTTGAAATTTGACTAATGTTCATGTTATGAAGTGAAAATTTCAGGAGTTTTAGAAAATAACAAAGCAATATTGCTATCTTAAACTGGTAATAAACGAATGTATATTTAATTCTAGGTTAATGACTATTATATGGCTTAGGTTAAATGAAAAAACATTAAAGGTCAAAGTTTATTAAATTTTGTGAGACCAAAATTTAGGAACCCAGCAGAGATGTATCTGCTATAGCAATTGAATTTTGTGTAAGCATGTTTCCATAAATCACATGCCAATCTCTTGTAACTTCTCTTGATTAATTTTATAATAGATTTAAAGAAAAATAAACAAAATTGTATTTGTATTATTAACATCAACGGGAAATGAGTATTTTTCTATTCATCCCATTAGCCACTATTTTCTGTTATCAGCATTATAAAGAAGGAAACGTATTAACATTCTTCATAAATTTAGGTATAAATATCCTTAGTATAAACTAAGTATGGCACATATAAATATTTATTAACTTCTTAGCAAATATTTAAAGTACAAAAATAAGTAAATAATTGCTTTTTGCTTTTTTAAATTTTTTTAAAAGATTTACTTATTATAAATGAGTACACTGTAGCTGTCTTCAGACACACCAGAAGAGGGCATCAGACACCATTACAGATGGTTATGAGCCACCATGGCTGCTCGGATTTGAACTTAGGACCTCTGGAAGAGCATTCAGTGCTCTAACCACTGAGCCATCTCTCCAGCCCTTGATTTTGCTTTTTTTAAACTTTATTTTAAAAAACAAAGATAAAATAAAAAATTAAACATTTTTGCATAAATGTATACAAATACAATTGTGTCAGTGCTTGGCTTTTTTTTTTTTTTTTCCTTTTTTTTAAGGTTTGATACTCTGCATTAAGGTCTTACTAGTTACAATGACCAAAAAGTACATGTAAAACAGGATGTAACCCGGAATTAGTCAACGTTTTCTTGGTGTGGAAGGATTGAGCATGACATTTTTTGTGTTGTTGTTTTGTTTTCTTTTCTTTATTTCTTGAACTTCATACAGTCTGTAAGTTGTTTCTGGGGCAGTCTGAGCCTCTGGGGTTAGCATCCCACTGTCAGTGACTGCATATTATGTCTGTTCTTTTGTGACTGGGTAGTAAATTATTGTAATGAAAGTAATTTCAAAAGTAGGAAATCCTGTTTCATAGATCCATGAAAAGAATATAACAGAATATGTCTGATCTCATGCTCAGTTATTTAATACTAAAAATATATTTTCATTAATATAAAGAATATGTGACTCTAGTTCACATTTTATTTTTATCCAGTTTACATAATACATGTCTAGCTTTCCTTTCTTGACTCATCTGTCTTCTCCTTCCTGGAGATCCTTCATGAACTGCTTGCTAATATATAATAGAAAATAATTCTGCAAGCAAACCATTACAATGTATGAGGAATAATCACATTGTCTGTTTCGGCTCATCATCTATCCTTAAATGTATGAAGGATTACTCCATCTAAAATGTTTATTGAAACAACCCTGAGATGGTCATTTTATACAATAGAGTTTGAATATCTTGTGAACAAACTCATTCAAATTTAGATTTCCGAAGCCATTATTGGACAGTTAATACATGCCAAGCATTTTAGGTATTCTCACACTGTATTGGGAAATGATGACTAATACTTTTCATTGTCAGATGAAGTACTTTTTTTTTCATTTAATTATTGCTTTATAAAAATTCCACCCTGCAAAACGAGTTCAGCATTGGAAATACATAGACTTTTTTGTTCTTAGTCATTTAAAACTGTAAAGAGTTAGTGTGCTTGACAGTCATATTACATAGAAAACATTACTTTCTCTGCCAAACAAACCACAACTCCTGCATAGAATGTGTTGATAATGAGCTCAAAATTCCAATATTAGGGTTGTTAAAATGAACAGACAGTCTAAAAACATTTTATATAAAATATGACTGTTTTTTGGGGAGTACTTTTTGACATGCTCATATAATTTATTTTATGTAACATTATATTTGTGGGACAAGAGTTGTCAGAGTAATGGCTAGATTAGAAAAATGTACAGATTTAAGCCTTTAGTGCTCTATGGAACTTGTTAAAGTACAGTGACTTTCACATTTATTAAAAAATGGAGAATGTGTCTTAGATCATAAGTAATTGTATCATATATTAATCAAGTAATGTTTTTATCTTTCACATCTTTGGCCATATATTCATTTATGAAGTATATAGTAAAGTTATTTTCTGTACTAGGATCAGAAAAGAAAGAAAAATCAAGACAGTTTGAAGCAATGGACTGGAGAGATGGCTCAGTGATTAAGAGTATTGACTGCTCTTCCAGAGGTCCTGAGTTCAATTCCCAGCAACCACATGGTGGTTCACAACCATCTATAATGTTATCTGATGCTTTATTCTGGTGTGTCTGAAGACAGTGACAGTGTACTCACACACATACATGAATTAATAAATCATTTAAAACTTTAAAAAAAAGAACGTTTGAAGCAAACACTGAACATGATGTCAGAGAAGTACATGCATCATAAGCTTCCACTTTTATTCTAGCGTTTATAAATATTGCTTTTGAGCAACATTTGTAACTTTACAAGCATATTTTCAAAGTCGTTAAATTTGGACACACATAGCAATGCAAACCTTGAAATTCTTTTAGTTTTCTTAAAGGAATTAACATGAATCATGAACTGAAATTATTTGTCTATATGTCATAGAGTATTTACAAGAAAACAAAATAGACAGTCGGATCATTTAAATTCATCTTTTACCTTCAATGTTTTATTTAGCCTTATGGCAAAAATCACATTCTACTTTTTTGTTTTTATTCTATGTCTCATGTGAAATTTACTATATTTTTCTAAATATTTAAGTATATTATGAAATCAGTTTAATTATATGTTTTATGAGGTCTTCTTTCCATGTATTCATACACACACATCAAATAATACACATCTATATTATACACATAGAATATATATAGCATTTTTTATAAAATGAACTTACTGATGAAGTCACTGCACTTTAGAATTCTGACGCTAGAAGAATTGCAGAATTAGTAAAAACACTAATGTTAAATCATGTTTAAGCCTCTGAGATCTGTACTGTATGCTATGAAATATATTCAGAGCCATTCCTTGCTCATCTATCAAAGTGACTCCAATTCCAAGTTATCGTCTTGAAAAAGGAACCAGAAGATTTACTACATTCTGCACTGCACTCACCTTCTACTGTCTTATTTTTATACAGTTTCACCCTCGAGACTCTGAGCATCAGAGGAGTTCAATACACAGTTAACAGTCTACTTACAGGCTACAGACCAATAAGTTGTGCCTTTTTCTACAAGATAGAGCAACAATACCCTTCACCGTGGCACAAAATATTGTCATTTGACCTCTATATGCATACATATCATGAGTATCTTTATTCAGCTCTTGTGTTTGTATGTGTTTCTGTGTATGGTTAGTGCTAGTGCTGGTGTGTATAGGTAGGTGTGTGTGTGTGTGTGTGTGTGTGTGTGTGTGTGTTTGTTTGTGTCTGTGTGTTACTAAGTAAAAAGGATTGAAATAATTTTAAAAGGATGCATTATAAAGACAAGTAAATACATACATTATAAAATAGGACTAATATGTTAGTTTGGGAAAGAAGTTTTAAAAATAAATTTTATACAGTGACATTTATAGACACCTAAAACCACAAATTCAATCTATGTGGAAAACCTCTATAACTGAATTATTGTTTTTTTTTTTTTTTTTTTTTTTTTTCTGAGATAAGTGAACACTAGACACTGCAAGTAGGATCCTGTGCACACCATGACCTAAGAATTGCTCTATTAAAAGGGTATAACAACTCCATGGCTAGTGCTGAGAGGTTTCTTTCATTACTAATCTGTGAGGACCTTCTGACAGGGTGGCTCAAGCATCTCATTGATCCTGTTGCAGGCTGATTATAGCAGTTCTGGGTCAGCTATGAAGTGGCTTCCTTCCCAGGCTTTCTAATAATCAAAACAGAATTCTGAGAAAGTTGTGGGTGTGATCAAATTCTGTTTATATGCTTTTTGGCTTTTTTGGCTAATGCATTGTTTTGTGATTTGTATACATGAGAAGAGATTACCAAGGCCCTGAAGATCTAGTATTTCTCTTTAAGTATTATCTGTGTGTGCATGTATAAACAAACTATTTTAATTGAATTATTGCCTATAGGCTTCTAAAACAAAATAAATGTTGTTTTAGGATATTGTAATTTAATACAGTTTGTTAAATTAATAACTGTTAGCCAAAACTGTACATTAATAGTGAAAAATGATAGTGATAGCTCAAGGTCTGGCTTGTCCAGATCTCAGCAAGTTCCTTTATTAATTTTATTACTTATTCATTAATTTAATATCCTAGTGATATACAATGCTCTGTTCACAGTTGCTGCTTATGACCAATCTGTATTCAGATAGAATATTTATATTACTGCAAGGATATAAAAATATGCCTTTGCTTAATATTGTATGTACTAACTCTGAAAGGAAACAAATACTTTAAAATAATGAGTTTTATCCACATGTGCTCCTCTGGGTACACTATTCCCACACCTTCAATTCTAATACATTTGTAAAAACTTGAATTTTATTTAACAAACAGAACTAGGCATTCAAGTGAGGGAAGAGACAATGAAAACAGCAATACTATATCTGAGTCATGGGCATATTTTTGTTTGCCATCCATTTAGCAAAGCAAGAGTGGCTTAATTGTGATATTATCCGAGTAGAATTCAAAAAGGTAGCACCACAGAAAAGACAAATTCACTCCCTTGATACAGTGTTATATTCATATATATGATATTCATGTGTTTAGAAATTCACATAAGTAGTGAACCACATAGGAAGGGCATGTAATCTAGTCAACTTGCTTTCAGAAATTAAATCATGAAACATTATCTAAGTAGTAGCAGGTTTTAAGCATACCCTTCTAATCATGATGTAGAAAAGTCTGTTATAACATGAGAGTTTGCATTTGCTAAATATCAGAATAGTACTCTATGATAATTGCAGTATTGAAATTGTCTTTATACTCAGATAAATATGCAAAATATCATATAATTTCACATGGTCCAAATTATAATTAAAGAATGAATTAAAACCAAACAAACATATATTAAAAAAACACAAATATCCTTTAGAAAATCATGTTAAGTAATGTCCCTGCCTGACAATAACAGAATATTCCCTACTCATTTCTAAGTTAGCAAAACTGACTAATGCATTTAACCTATACTAGCCAAATCACTGTATTTACAAATTATTTTTAAGGAAGGGTGTACCTAAGTGTAAAAGGAACTGTGTACCCAATAGAAGACTGAAGTGAACTCGGAGAGACTGAAAGCTATCTCCAAGTTTAGCTTCAGAACAACAGTGAGTCACCTGTCAGCTTGCATCTACTTTCTTGCCTAAGTTCGATTTCCTGTCTGTACAATCCTCCCATTCTGGAGAATGTGTACATTGATCTGGGTTTTAATACATTTCTACCTAAAGAAAGTGTGATTAATATTTCCTTGTGCATGCATTAGCATTTCTAGAATTTCTAACCTCTTTTATCTTGACTATATTTTTCCTACCACAGAGGATTTATAAATGACCTTTTTATGCCCACAAATTATTTGAATACAGAAAGTTCATTAAATTCTTCTATATGAAAAAAAAAAAAAAAAAAAAAAACTTGTTGAGAAAACCAGATGTGTGTGATTTTAAAATTCAGTTCTTTCTGCGTGCTCATTCCAATTTTTGGGATATTAGACATGTGCCACCATGCAGCTTAGAAATTTCTGGAGAGACTCCTCACAAGCTTGGCTAGTGTTCTATCAGCTCAACAGCATCTCTAACCTGGAGTTTTTACTAGACAGTGAAGAAAAGCTGACTGGTGCTTTTGAAGAAGCAAAAATCAGCTTTTCTGGAAAATAGAATGGGACCTTGAAGCACCCCCAAGATAACATAGATGCACTTTTTAAAGACTGAGGAAGGCATAAACCAGTTGAGCCATGGAGGTGGGCAGAATACCCAGTGGCACAAGAAGAATAAAAGGTTTGAGGAGATCACCTTTCCTTTACTTGGGAACTAACTTCTGAGCAAACCAGCAGCATTTTGCATTATAGAGGGGTTTCTTCCATCACAAGATGAACAATTCATGAGCATTCTGCTTTCTCATTTTCTTTTCTTAGTTTATTCTTATATAATCAACTTATAGTGGATTGAATGACCTAATGACTGTGTTCATTGTTGTTATTTTAAATATCTGTACCCTTAGACCCTTGGGTCTGTAGCATTAGACACTTAGGTCATAATAGAGGATCAAATGGCTGATATTTGAGACTAAGATCATTTATACCCACCTTGAAGGGCTCTGCCCTAGTCTGTAAACCTTGGCTGTAAGCACACTTCTTTGCATTCTTGGGAGTATCCCAGAATGTGCTCTATATGACCCTATATACAATAAAAATCTTTGGTCTCCTTAAAAAAATGTTTATAAAAACTGACATTGTATAATTTAATTTTATTATAGAATTCTATTCGTGTATACAAAAGAACATAAAGCCACAAACTACTCTTGAGGCTTAGAAAGGGTTTTCTGTATAAGATACTTTGATGACATTTAAAGGAAAAGATACATATCAAAAAAAGAAGAGAGTCTTTGTGGGGTTAAAAAAGAAATAAAAATCCTATAGAAATAATGCACATTCTAATGCATCATAGCACAACTGCTGCATGTTACATAGTTTAGAATGCCCGCAGCATTTTTCTTGATATCAGAATTAAAATAAACATTTACACAGGCATAGAATTCCAGAGAACTTATAGACACTTCATAGAAATTAATGACTGTAAAAGATGTCAAGAAAGTACTTACATCACAGCATCACATTTGTGTTTAGTAAAGTGATTGACAGAAACAAGTAGTGCCAGTCAGTGAAAAACGGGGGAGCTGAAGAACAAAAGCAGGTTGCTTTGCAATTTGCACTACACCTGGAAAAAGGGTGAAATATTCTCAGATGACATGAGGGGAGTATATTCGAATCATAAGATCTAACCAGTGTGATATTATGTCACAACAAATAATAAAGAAGAAATAATATTTTAACGTCTATGACAGTAGCATAATTTGACCTCTCTGTAATGTAATATTTCAATAGCTTCTGCCATCTTTAGATAACTAAAGTTATCCAGGATTACAACACAAATAGAACCTACTGTAATCAAGGTCAAGGGTGACCCAGGACACATTTTCTTTGTGACACCATTTTTACAATAGACTTTCTTTATACTTTTCAAACATAATGATGCCAATTTGGATTGTAAAATGATTTAGTAGACTCGTTTAAATTCTGTTATTTTAATATTTAAAATCACTTTACTTTGCTATCACATCCCACTCTCCTCTTTTCCCAGTCCCACGGTTTGCCCCCTGCCTCTTCTGCTCCCCTTGAGCGAAGGAGAGCCCCTGGGGTACCTCTAGACCCAGAAGGATAGGAACATCATCTTGCACTGAGACCCAACCAGGCAATCCAGGTATATGGAAGGCGTTTAACTACAAGGAACAGAGACAGAAACAGCCCTGCTCCACTTATTAGGGAGCAGGGAATTCACTTATTAGGGAATTACAGGAAGATAAAGCTGTATATTTCCTATAAATATGAAGGGGTTTAGGTCAAATTCCTGAATGTTAATTGATTGGTAGCACAGACTCTGTGAGTCCCCATGGTTCATGATTGTTCAGTCTTTGGGTCTTCTTGTGGTGTCCTGGACCACTCTGACTAAGTCAGTTCTAATCCCTATTCTTCTACATAGGATGAGTCTCCCATTTGGACAATCACAATAATATGTGGGACCAGAAAGAAATTAGAGAAACATATCCACAAATAATATAAAACATCTTGGAGTAAAAGTAACCAAGCAAGTGAAAGACCTATAAGACAATATCTTCAAATCTCTGAAAAATCTTTGAGGAAGAGATCAGAAGATAGAGAGATCTTTCATGCTCAAGGGTCAGTAGGACTAATAGTGAAAATGGCCATCTTACCAAAAGTAATCTACAGTTTCAATGCAATTTCCATCAAAATTCCAAGTCAATTCTTCACAGACTTTAAAAGAGCATTTCTCAACATCATGTGGAAAAGCAAACAAACAAACAAAAGCAAGATAGCTAAAATAATCCTGAACAATAAAAAAAAAAAAATGTCAGAAGTTATCAACATGCCTGATAGCAATCTGTACTACAGAGGAATGGTGATTAAAATAAAAACCTGCATGGTATTGGTATTGGAATAGAAAGGTGAATTATGGAATGAAATCAAAGACCCTGTAATCAACCTGCTCACCTGGGAACACTTGATTTTTGACATAGAGGCTAAAACCATACATTAGAAAAGGAAGATTATCTGGCATATCTGGATATTTCCATGTAGACAAAGGCAAATATACCCATATTTATCACCCTTTACAAAATCCAAGTCCAAATGAATCAAAGAACTCAATGTAAAACCAGATACACTAAATTTAATAGAACAGAAAGAATGGAATAGCCTTGAGCTCTTTGGTACAGGACTCAAATTCCTGAATCAATTCAGTGGCTCAGGCACTAAGATCAACAATTTTTTTTTTTGGTACTGGACTATTTTATTTGTTAAACTGTGATGTCTAGGGTGAACATTGTTGCTTTATTGGAGAGTAATGTCAATATTTAATAAATGGGACATTATGAAAGCTCAAATTTATGTAAGGCATGAAACACCTTCAATAAGACAAAGCAGCATCTACATACTGTGAGAGGATCTTCCTCAACCATATATATAACTGAGGCTAATAACCAATGCAAATAACCCAATCAAAATGAGTAGAGAGCTAAAAGGAAATTGTTAACAAAGGAATCTTGAATATCCGAGAAACAATTAAAACTATTCAGTGTCATTAGTCATCAGGAAAATGCAAATCAAAAAGACTCTGGAATCCCATGCTGTTTACATTCTTAAAACATTATTTAAATATAAAATTATCTATCTCTTATACACATACATTAACAAGCAAGTGAGTTTCTGTGTTTTCAAGATATGAAGCTTTACCACCTACTCCAAAATCTTAAGCTATTAATGAATGGATGTAAGAAAAAGAAAGACAAGGATCAGCTTCAGTATTGATTATTTTGAGGAAAAACATTGAATGCTTAACAAGAAAATCTCTGAAACAAAAAAGAAAGAATTGACTATGATAACTAGTAGCTATTTCATCTGTAACATCATATATTATATGACAAATGCATAATTTAAGTTTGTGTAATTACACAATTCAGTGTGTAATTAAAATTATGTATAATTACAAGTACATGTGCATAATTACAATTCTGCATAATTGCATAATTATAATAATGCTTCTATTTCTGAGATATGCCTCCATGAAACTACATCAAGTACTACTTAGTTTTGTAAAAGAGAAAAATAGATAAAAAAATCAACAAAATTAACTTCTTCAGCTGAATAAGTAATAAATAACTGCTGAGTAAGTAATGAAAGTTAAAATTGATTATTGGAATAGGTAGTTATTCTGATAGTTCAAACTCTCAAGTAAACTACATTTATTATAACTAAAAAGAAGTTAATAAGATAAATATATTAAAATCACATATTTTCTTTAATATTGCCTTATTTTTACAACAGTAGTTTTATTTAAAATGCATTGGTTTAAATATTTTCTTGTGCTAGTAAAGAGATATTAAAATATAAATATTCATTTTAAATGCTTTGTTGAAGTTTATCAATGGCACATTTGTTAGGACTGTATATTATATCCTACCTAATGCTCTAAATTTTAAATCTCATATAATTCAAAAATAATTTCAATTTGTCTACTAATAAAGCACATTTTTATGCAATTTTACAATAAATGTATATGTATTGACTAATGATTTTTACCTAAGCCTAAACTTATTCTCAACTGTGTATGTCTTTAGACCAGGGTTATGGTTATATGCTTTTAGAAGATAATCATGATAAAAGTTTTCTTTCTGTTTTCATTGTATTCTCTTCTTCATACCACTACCATGAAGAAGGTGTTTTCACATGTGTCAGGAAAAACTTTTCTGGGTCACATAACTTGAAGATATAAAACTTCATGATATAAAAATAAAGAGTGATTTTAAAAGAACAGAATTGTTTGAGAATGAGATTTTGTGTGTGTGTATGTGTGTGTGTGTGTCTTTGTGTGTTTGAATGTGTGTGTATGTGTTGGTAATGAAATCTCTATCCAGATAAAGCATATATGATAGTAGTGAAAAGTCACAACATTTTGTTGAAATTAGAAATTTTTTAAAAATGAATTATTCACTACCTAACTTATAAAAAATATTTAGACCAAAGAGAATTGAAGTATGATACATTGGAATATTTATGTCCAATTCAGAAAAATCAATGAGACTGTTTGTTTTCAATGATACTGGAAAATAGATACAAAAAAGAAAATGAGGATGGATCGTTAAACCCTTAATGGAGAAGTTATAAATTACCTGGATGTTTTTAGAATGTTGTAATAGAGATATTTTTTTCTTATAATGCCTGGACTGAACACTGAATATCTCACAGTCATATGTGGTGACCACTGAATTACTTAAAACTAGCTTGCAAAATATCTTATACTACAAAAAATGGTACCCAAGTTCTATTGAGAACACATGGGAATCTTATTCATGCTACCACACTGTAGTTATTTAAATTCTGTTAAAACACCATTGCCAAACAAAACAAAACCACAAACTCTCTCTCTCTCTCTCTCTCTCTCTCTCTCTCTCTCTCTCTCTCTCTCACACACACACACACACACACACACACATGTGCACACATGTACACACACACACTCATATACACACACACATAAAAGGGGGAGGGGGAGAAAGAGTGATAATATTGTAAATAGATCTTTAGTTGTCTTTGTTAATGGACTTACCACACAGAGTAATAATGATGGTTTTCAGGGCCTGCATGCACACTTCTTTTGTCCTCTCAATTTGTCACATATTTCAGTTTGAGTAGATGTTCAGAGGTAAATACAGCTTGAGATCAATTAGGTACTATGCCAGGTTCCAAAGTAATAATAATAAATTAATAATAAAAATTTTGATGGAGACACAGCCAGGCCACTACCATCAGGACTCAAGGCCTACCCATAGACTGTTGAGCACCCAGAAGAGCTTCAGAATAGATTTCCCACCTGAGTCCATGGATAAGTTCCCATATCCTCTCCACTGACAGTCCCTAGGGAGACCCCCAGGAACTCTCAGGGTACAGGCAACTCAGTGTTGACTGAGAACAGTCTGTTCAGGCCAAGGGACAGAACTGGGCCACTGCCATTGTGATTCACTGCCTGCCTGCAGAGAGCTGAACACCCTGTAACAATCTCCCTCTTGAACCTATAGGCTCACAGGCCCACAGACCAACAGGAGAGACAAGCTCCAGACAGAGACAAAAATATCACCTAACATCACAAATAACAAGATGGCAAGAGACAAGCACAAGAACCTAAGAAATGGAAACCAAGAAAACCTGGCAACAACAGAACCTAGTTCCACCACAGCAAGTAAAGGATATCCCAAACACCAGGAAAACAAGAAATAGACATAAAATAACACTTCATGATGATGATGGAGGTATTTGAGAAGTATATTCTTGAGAAGTGCATGAGTAAACTCCCTTAAAGAATTGCAGAAGAACCAGGAGGACACATGTAAACAAGTAGAAGCCCCTAAAGAGGACAAAAATCACTTAAAGAGCTATAGGAAAACACAACAAAACAGGTGAAGAAATTGAAAATAGAAAAAAAATTGAAGATCAGGTAAACCATCTAAACAGTTCCAAAACCCCAAAGAAATATAAGCATTAATCAAATCAAACACCTTCTAACCAAAAAAAAAAAAAAAAAAAAAAAAAAAAGTCAAACAAACAAACAAAAACAAAAGAAAACAAAACTCAGGACCAAATGGGTTCAGTTCAGAATTCTATCAGACCTTCATTGAAGACCTAATAAATAAAATGCCTTTTGGTGATTCTAACCAAAGAAGTGAACAATATGTATGACAAGAAATTTAATTCTCTGAAGGAGAAGATCTCAGAAGATGGAAAGATCTCTCATGCTCATGGATTGGAAAGATTAAAGTAGTAAAAATGGCCATCTTGCCTAAAGCAATATACAGATTCAAAGCCATCCCCATCAAATTTTCAACTCAATTTTTCATAAAGTTAGAAAGAACAATATGTAAATTCATTTGGAATAATAAAAACTCATATAGCAAAAACTGTTCTCAACAATAAAAATACTTCTGGAAATATTATTATCCCTAACCTTAAGATGTATTACAGATCCACTGTGATTATAAACTGCATGTTATTGGTACAGAGACAGTCAGGTAGATCAAGGAAACATAATTGAAGACCCAGAAATGAAACCACACACCTATGATCACTTGATCTTTGACAAAGGAGCTAAAAACATTCAATGGCAAAAGGACAACCTTTTCAACAAAGTGGCAGTCTGCATGCCGAAGAATATAAATCAATAAATTCTTATATCCTTGTGATGGATACAGAAAATGTGGTACATTTACACAATGAAGTACTTCTCAGTTATTAAAAATAGTGACTACTTGAAGTTCTTAGGTAAGTTGATAGAACTTAAAAATATTGGGTAAGGTAACCCAACCATAAAAGAACACATATTGTATGCACTCACTGATAAGTAGATACTATCTCTTAAAAGCTTTGAATACCCAAAAAACAATTCACAGATCAGATGGTATAAAGCTCAAAAAGAGGGAAAGCCAGAATGTGGATGCCTCAGTTCTTCTTAGAAGCTAGAACAAAACACTCATAAAAGGAAATACAAGGACAAATAGAGGAGCAGGATTTAAGAAAAGATCATCCAGAGACTGTCTTACTTGGGAATCTACCCCTATGAAGCCATCAAACCCAAGCACTATTGCTGATGCCAAGAAGTGCTTGCTAGCAGGAACCAGATATGGCTACCTTCTCAGAGGTTCTGCCAGAGTCATACAGATACAGTTAAAGATGTTTGTAGCTAACCATCTGAACATAAAGACCCCAAGTAAATAGATGGAAAAATGACTGAAGGAGCTGAAAGGGTTTGCAATGTCATGGGAAGAACAACATTACCCACCAGCCAAACCCTCCAGAACTCACAGGGACTAAACCACCAACCATTGAACACATATGGAGAGACATGGTTCCAGATGCATATGCAACAGAGGATAGCATTGTCTGGCATCAATGGGAGAAGAGGCCTTGGTCCAGTTAAGGGACGTTTTTCCAGTGTAGAGGAATGCCAAGACACTGAGGTGAAGAGGGTGTTTGGGAAAGGGAGCACCTTCATGAAAGTAAGTAAAGGGGTATGGGAAATTGGATGGGGGAAAGGGGAATGACATTTGAAATGTAACTACAAAGAGTACTTATTAAAAATTTTAAATTAAAAAATTAATTTGATAGTGATGACAGTGATGATAATAATGATTATTATTATTCTGATTATGCTGGTGATTAATGATTATAATAGTAATAGTAATAATAATAATAATTCTCTCAAATAGCTCATAAGGACCATGGTAGTTTGAAGAAAATATCCCTCATAAGTCTTGGGAACTTGAATACTTTAACAATTGGGCTCTAGCTTAGCCTGTTTGAACAGCATGGAAATATATGGCATTCTCTCAGAATGTACATCTATAGGAGCTGCCTCTTGTTTCAAAACACTTTCATTTTTAGAGTTCTTTTGATTTTTGTTTGTGGTTTGAGTTGTCTTCTCAGTTGCTACTCTCACTGCCTGCCTGATATCCGTTACCTCTTCTCCAAGTACTGTCTGGAACTGTAAGCCCTAAACAAACTCCTTCTCCTATAAGTTGCCTTTTTCATAAAAGTTAATGAAAGTAATAATAAAGTAGCAAATACATATGGAAAAACTGGACAACAAAATACTAGCATTGATAGCAAAGAGTAAAGAAACCTAAGGTTATACAGGACAAAAATGTTAATGTGGTCCATTAAGTGAAATCCTCATATTTAGAGTTTTGGTTCATGTTATTAAAACTCATATAGTTTGGTTGCCTAAAATATGAAATAAAAATGTATCATAAAGAAGACAACTTCAAGTTGCTGAACCCATCATGGCATAGTTCTTAGCAATAGAAATAAATAAAGTGAGGAAGAGAATGTTGAGATTTATTTTTTATTAGGTCAATTCACCTAAACACAAAGGGCAATGAAAGTATATCTTATACCAACATTAAGAGTGATGCATTTGTGAGAAGACCAACATGCATTCTTGAATCTCTCAATAATGATATAACAGACTGAGAATCTTTAGTTTGGTATGAGATAGCATGTCCTTCAATAAAAATTATTTTATTCCAGTACCCAGATACTGAAGATGAGTGTGGCTACAGTTAATGAATAAAGAATCAAACTGAAAATCTCAATCTGTGACCTATAGTGCTGTTAACTGTTCATTTAATTCATATGCATGAAAGAGTTAAATATTGCTGTTGCCAATAAGTGCTCACCGGCATGAACCATATATGGATGCCTCATCAGAGGTTCTGTCTGAGCCATTCAGATACAGTTGAGGATGCTTGGAACTAATGATCAGACTGAACGTGGGTACCCCAATGAAAGAGCTAGAGAAAGGACTGGATTAACTGAAAGGGTTTGCAACCTCATTGTAAGGACAAGATTATCAACCAACCAAATTCTCCAGAAGTTTCATGGACTAAGTCACCAACCACTGAGAACACACTGAGAGACCCATAGCTCCAGTTGCATATGTAGCAGAGGATAGCTTTGTCTGACATCAATCTTTGTGCTAGTGACAGTGAGTTTTCCCAGTGTAGGAGAATGCCAAGGCACTGAGATGGAGAGGGTGATTGGGAATAGGTGAACCTTCATGAAAAAAAATGGAGGGGAGGGGGATGGGAGCAGGGTAGGTAACAGGATAACTTTTGAAATGTAAATGCAGAGAATATCCAATAACATAATTTAAAAAAGATTAGACTATTAAACACTTATCATTAAAACCTAATTGTTAAACCCCTGCAACTACATTTTTTATAGTTCCACTGCAAATTAATAGGAATATTAGAAGGAGACTTATACTTGAACAAACATGAGCCTTATGTTAATATAAAACAGACTTGTTACACACCATGTGTAGAACGTAGTTTCTAAATACTAAAAATTTTGGTTACTGTAGTGCTAATACATGTTCAGTTACAACAGCAAAAATCTAAGACCAAAGAAATATTTCAAAAAACTATAAATGTAGATGGGATCCATATCAACAAGTATATTTTGCAAACTATTGCAAAAATCATAAAAATTAAAAGAATATATAATCACATCAACTGCTCATGCATTTTCCAATATTTTTTAAACTATTGGGAGTCCAACATCTAAAATACAGAGCTCATGGGAGCCATCTTGTGAAAAGAATTTTGGCTCAGATCTGTCCCACAGTGGGACCAATGGATATTTATGTGTGTCTTAATGATTGCTTCAGATCTAGGTTGAATGAATGAGAGAAGCACATTCAAGAATTTGCAATATCACCACTTAAGTCTCCTTGCACTGTGGCAGGTGTCTTATGTGGCAGAAAACAAAAGTCAATTAAACTTCAGGGATATAATGAAATAGAAAGTCTAAAGAAATGTCCACATTCCCAGAAGAATTAGTTGTTGTGATGAAATAGACCACTGATCACTTTTACTACATCCATGTTCAACTCGCCTATTTTCTCTAGACAGAAAGCAGATGACAGTTTTAGGCAGTGGAATATCACAGATTAGATATATGATTTTTTATTGGTTTATTTTTATATTGGCTTTATTGTTGAATCATATTAACATGATACATTTTTGTTTGTCTGTTCTGTCTTTGGGGGACAGTGTTTCTCTATGTAGCCTTGGCTATGCTGCAAATTAATGTACAGACCAAATTGGCCTCGAACTCAGAGAAATATATCTGCCTCTGCCTCCCAAGTTCTGGTATTAAAAATGTGCACCACCAACACCCAGCAACATGCAGCATCTTTTGTTGTTGTTTTTTGTTTTTCTTTCTTTTAAAAAGTGTTGTTGCTTATTTTATTTATTAGCATTTCAAATATTACTCCCTTACCAGTTAAACCCCCTATTTCCTCCCCTGCCCCCACTGAGTTTAAGAGTACTCCCTCACCCAGACAACCCCTCCTGATTCAGTCCCTAGCATTTTCTTAAACTGGAACATCAAGCCTTCACAGGACCAAGGGCTTCCTGTCCCATTAATACTAGATAATGTAATCCACTGCTACATGTGCAGCTGGAGCCATAGGTCCCTTAATGTGTCCTCTTTGTTTGGTAATTGAGTCCCTGGGAACTGAAGGGTTTCTGATTCCTTGGTATTGTTGTTCTCCCTATGGGGTTTCAAACACCTTCAACTCCTTCAGTCCTTACCTCACTCCTCCATCATAGTTTCTGCTCTTAGTTGGTTGTGTGCACCTGCATCTATATTGGTCACACTCTGGCATAGCCTATCAGATAACAGGTGTACCAGGCTGCTGTCAGCAAAAACTCCTTATTTTTTCTTTATTTATTGGATATTTTCTGTATTTACATTTCAAAGGTTATTCCCTTCTCCCAATTCCAGCTCCTCTCCCTCATATTGCCTCCATGAAAGTGCTCCCTCTCCCAACCACACTCTTCAAACTCAGCATCTTGGTGTTTCTCTACAATGGTAAAATGGGCCTTCTCTGGACCAAATGCCCCTTCTCCCATTGAATCCATATGTATATGCACCTGTGGTTACAGGTTTCTTCATGTGAACTCATTGGTTGTTGTTTTAGCCCCTGCGAGCTGTTGTACGTATGGTTAGTTGGTGATTTTGTTTATCCTATTGGGTTGCAGACCCTTTCAGCTCCTTCAGTTCTTTGTCCAACTCTTTCATTGTGATCCTTGTGTTCAGTCTGATGATTTGCAGCAAGTATCCTCCTCTATATCATTATGGCTCTGGCAGAGCCTTTGAGGAGCCATCCTTATCTGGTTCCTGCCAGTAAGCACTTTTTGTCATCAGCAATAGTGTTTGTGTTGATGGCTGCATATGGGGTGGATCCCCAGGTGAGGCGGTCTCTGAATGATCATTTTTTCAATCCCTGTCTCTCTATTTGTCCTTGTGTTTCCTCCCATGAGTGTTTTCTTCTTCCTTCTAAGAAGAACTGAGACATCCACATTCTGGCCTTCTTTCTGAGCTTCATCATATCTGTAAATTATTTTTCAGGTATTCAGAGTTTTGGGGCTAGTTTCTGATTTTTAGTGAATGTATCTATGGTGTTTTTTTTTTTTTTTTTTTTTTTTTGTACCTGGGTTAATTCACTCAGGATGAGAACTTCAAGTTCAATCCATTTGCCAAGGAATTTCATGAAGTCATTTTTTTTGTAATAGCTGAGTAGTATTAAATTGTGTAAATGTACTACAATTTCTCTATTCATTCCTGTGTTGAAGGAAATCTGGATTTTTGCCAGCTTCTGACTATTACAAATAAGGTTGCTATGAACATGGTGGAACATGTGCTTTTTTTTAGATGTTGGAGTAGCTTCTGGGTATATACCCAGAAGTGCTATAGCTGGGTCCCTAGGTATTACTATATCCATTTTTCTGAGGAAATGCAAGATGTTTTTCCAGAATGGTTGTTCCAGTTTACAATCCCACCAAAAGTGGAGGAGTGTTCCTCTTTCTTCCAATCCTTGCCAGCATTTGCTGTCACCTGAGTTTTTGATTTTAGCCATTCTGACTGCTGAGAGGTGGAATATCAGGGTTCTTCTGATGCTGATTATTCCTTTAGGTGCTTCTCAGACATTCTATATTCCTCAGTTGAGAATTCTTTGTTTATTTCTGTACCTCATTTTAACAGATTTATTTGATTATCTAGAGTCTATCTTCTTGAGTTCTTTGTTTATATTGGTTACTAGCCCTCTATCAGATGTAGGATTGGTAAAGATCTTTTCCCAAAACAATTGCCATTTTGTCCTTTTGACAATCCTTAGCCTTACAGAAGCTTTGCGATTTCATGAGGTCCCATTTGTCAACTGTTGTTCATAGAGTATAAGTCATTGGTGTTCTGTTCAAGAAATTTCCCTCTGTGCCTATGTATTCCAAGTTCTTCTCCACTTTCCGCTCTATTGGTTTCAACGGATAAAAAGGTTCAGAAAGAATTAAATAATTGACATCCTTCACAATAGTCATAAAGAACATAAAATACCTTCATGTGGCTCTAACTAAGCAAGTAAAAGATCCGTACGACAAGAACAGATCTACAGATGATTAAATCCAATTCCCGTGAATATTACAACTTAATTTTTCAAAGAGTTAGAAAGAACAATTTGCAAATTCATTTCTAATAATTTTTTAAAAAAATGGATAGATTAAAAACTGTTTTCAACAATAAAAAAAAAACCTTCCAGGGGCGTCACCATTCCTGACATCAAGCTATATTAAAAATGAATTGTGATAAAAAAATAAAACTGTATGGTATTGGTTCAAAGAAAGGTAAACAGATCAATAGAATAGATTTGAAAACCCAGAAAGAAAACCCACACACCTATGGTCACTTGTTCTTTGACAATGGAGCTAAAAACATTAAATGGAGAAAGGACAGCATCTTTAACTAATAGTGCTGGTTCACCTCGCAGTTAGTATGCAGAAAAATACAAATAGATTCTTTATCTCCTTGTACAAAGCTCAAAGTTCAAATGGATCAAAGCACTCTATATAAAGCAAGGACTCTTAATACAGAAAGTTTTTTGTTCTTCATTCTTCTTATGAATTTGTACCCAGGTTTTTGCTTTTATCTGGTAGGAACCAAAAAGGATGATGTTACAGTTTTAACCTTCTTTTTACTAATTCTCTCATGTTATGTCAGAATTTATTACCTAGGAAAATTGGGCACCTTTCATTTTTTTAAAGGCATAATACTATGTCATGATAAAGATATAATTTGTGTTTAAGTAGCAAGAAGGTATAAATAGTCTAGACTGCTGGCTAAAATATTTGACAAGGTTCTGAATCTATAAGATAAAATTTCAAGTGATTCTTAGAAAGAAAGGTTTTTGGTTATTTAAGAAAAAAACAAAGACAGAAAACCAAAACAAAACAACAACAAAAAACAGAAAAACATGTGTCCAACCTCACTGAAATACAGAGATTATCGAAATTGATGAAATCAGAACCAAAATTGGGGAACACAACTAATGATACCAAGGAGTTCCAAAAAAATCATAACTACACAGTTTAAAGACCTGTGCTGCAACAATTGGTAAATCTAAAAGGAAAGGTCATGGAGTAGGAAGGCTATGGTTGGGGAAGACAGTTCCAGAAGAGACACCTGGAATTTGTGTGGAAGCCTAGTGTAGTGGAAACTTCCAGGAGTCTATTAACACGACTCTAGTGAGAATTGCTAGTAATTGAGCACACAGAGTCTGAACTGTCCATCTTATGTAGCAAGACTAGGCTTCTGGTTGTAGACTTAAACCATTCAATTGAGTTATCTGCAGTGGCCCTGTGGAGAATTCTATACAAATCAGACTCCTTTAGGACTTAAACATATTCTCTGGAAACTGACAGCAGTGTCCCATGGCCTAGGTAAACATCTACAGCACATTGAATGTAGAGAGCCTAAGCTGGCACCTACCTGGAGCCTTCATCCTCAGATTCTAGTTTCTTTGGTAAAAGTCCTCACTCTTCAGGCCATAGAAAGAGAAACCTGTATCCCAACCAAGTTCTAAAACCCTCTAAATACAACCTGTCCAGACTGCAATATGGAATGGGTCAATGAAGGTATGAGTCTAACTTGAAGCCTTCTTCTAATAGGAAAGCCCAGGCCCTCTACTTCTTGAATGACTAAAAATTTAAGACTCTGTAGCTCAGAAACCCAGAGTAAAAGCAAATACACCTGTCAAAAAATGAAAGCACAATAAAACTGAATAAATGAAATAATTTTAATGGTATTCTGCTATACTGATGGATTGGTGCCTTGTAAAATCATTAGAGAGGCTTCCTCTGGTAGCACTGGAAGCAGGTGTAGAGGTCCAAAACCAGATGATATGCATAGAGACTAAATTGGAGATCTTCACAGAGTCCTTCACCTTTACACCTTCTCTGTAAAACCTCATGGAAGAAGGCAAGGAAATAAAGCAGGAGTCAGAGGAAATAGAGGACAGCAGGAGACCATGCTGTTTAGCAAAGCAGAGGTCACAAAATTTCACAAAGACTGAAGTGAGAAGCACAGGTCCCATGGGGGTCTGCACCAGTTCCTCTATATATGTTATTGTTGTTGGCATTGTGTTTTTATATGGGACTTCAAGTAGTGTGAGCAGGTCTATGTCTGACTCACTGTCTGCTATTGAGATACTTTTGCCTCTATTGGGTTACCTTGCTCAATGTAAGGACTTTTGCTTTATTGTATTAGATTTTGTAGTATATGGTAATTCCTTGTCTTTTGGAGGACTGTTCATGCCTGAAGAGGGCAGAGAAGAGAAGTAGAGTTGGTCTTCTAAAGGGAAAGTAGTGGGGTGCTAGGATGAATAAATTGTTACTAACTGGGGTCTGGATATGTTTAATAAAATAAGAATGGATATTATAATAACAGACAGACAGACAGGTGAAGACAGAGAGACAGAGAGAGAAACATAGAGAGTTAGTTATACAGACAAATACTCCTTGGACCAAGGAAGAGATACATTTAGAGCATGTGTTTGGATTTTGGAGACAATATATTCCTTGTTAATGTGTAATTCCATCCATTTTCTCGAGTTACCAAAATGCTACTACTGTTTTTCATTATTAATGATCAAATTATTTGTTTACATTTCAAATAATAACCCTTTTCCCATTACTGCTCTGCAAACCCTCCATCCTATCTCCCTTTCTTCTTTTCTAACCTATAGGAATCTGGAAATACTTCCTCTCTTTCCACCAGCCATTGGACTCTCCCATATTTGTGATCAGTCAAGAAGCAATTGGGTAGAAGGACCTTAGCATATGCACATGCAGATTCCCAATCAAAGCATCATAATGAAAATAAAGGTATCCATGTGAGATTGAATGTGGGACACAGGAAGTGATTGAAGGAAGACAAAGGGAGGAAATAGAAATATTAATCATTTAATTAAAATTAATTTATGCTTTTGACTGATCTGACATCATCATGTTCAACAGCTCTAGAAATAATTCCTTAAGTCTCTTGAGAGTCACAAATGTCTATTCCTCAGATGTTCCTTCTCACCTTATGCCTGTGGGCACAATGAAATTTCTTACATAAAGTTAGCAGAGCAAAAGGCATAGTTTTTAGAGTATGCTTTATTTAATAAGTACCCCTGACTGATTGTCCTGAAATACACTGATAGAAGGAGATATGATTACTGGGCATATATCCCAGTAAAAGTCCACCAGACTTCTAAATTTTATTTAAATCAGAAACAGTTAGATATAAAAGCATGCATGCAGTATTGATCTGAGGGTAATAGTTTTACTCAATGGTCAAGTACTTAGCTGTGACATCAGTAGGGGAATTTGGCAGGAATTTTAGAAAGATGTATGTGCATGAAATTTTCTTTTGACAAAGTTATCTATGTCCACTGTGAGATATGTGAAAATATTAGTCTTTCTTCTTATTGTTTACCAAAGCACATTATTTTTATAACAGAGTTTGAATAAGCAAATGCTTTTAATGGATGTGAGTAAAATTTTACCCAGATACTACAGTAGGCACATACATTGACACAACACCATGCGTTTCACTGTACCAAAAATGACTTGAATGATTGGCCACATTAAATACACACCAAGTAAATATTAACCCTGATTCTCTGTCATGCCTCCATTACCGGCATTGATTTGTAACCACCTGGGGGGTAGTTGGTGACATTTGTCTATTTTCCTCATGAAAGGTAGAGATTTGTTTCTCCCACAAAAGACAATGCTTCTGAATATAGAGTTCTTTTTCCTATATAAGATGTTTTGGCATTAAAAGTGAATTAACATTTAAACTTTGAAGCAGAATCTTACACTGGACTAGGGCTAATCCAGACACTAAAGTCATAAAACAGCATCACTACAATGGCACAGTCTCATGGAATCACTGACCCTTCCATGCCTCTCACCACATTGCCATAGCTGACTTACTTGTATGATGTGATGTCATCTGGTAAACTTAATTGCTGTGTGTGGTAATTAGCAGCACGTGTTAGAACTGAGGTATAGATTCTATGGAAAGTTGTACAGGCTCATAATCATTGTGAATTCACACAATAAGCAGCGCACAAACACATCCACATAAAACACTAAACATTCAAAGTCTTACTTTTATTACATTGCTCATAGATATAAACGATAGGAATATCTATAATTTGGTAGTTAAAGCGTTACACACTGGGTCTCAATTTTGTGTATCTTTCTGTCCAGTAAATCATGCTAAATTATTTGCTTTTGCATCTAAACTAAAGCAAAACAAAAACAGAAAAAAACAAAAATAAAAAAACTAACCTATATTTAAAAATGTCTCCCACTCAAATTTTAAGGGTGATTTCTAAGCATATTAATACTTCTATTTATACTTATGGAAAAGTGACTTTCATCTTCTTATGAAATATTGATATATTTTTCATACTGAGTGTCTTGAAGTAGAAAGGACATTGCAAAATGCACTAACGAATAACTTTATGGCTATGGCCTTTGTATGTTTTTCATATCAATTAGAGCTAAAACTGCTGTACAATTTACAGTGTTCTATTTGGTTGATTTTGTTTGTATGCTCATAACAGTTTCTGAATTTACTGTTTATGTAATCTTCTATTTAAAGAAGTCATTTCTCTGAGTTTTTTTTAATATCACTTGCTCTTTTTATAGTGCCATTTTCATGAGCCGGCTTAGTAAAATTAGACATTGCTATAAGTAGAGTTACCAAATTAATTTTAGAAAGCAATTAAAACTCGCATTACTAGTTTTATATTGATATTCTTAATTCTGGAAGAAAAACAATGATCTGAAAGGGTTCATTAGATTGTAAAAATATATGTATCAATTTTGAAATTCTGTAAATTTAATCAGGATTTGATTTTCAAAGTGAAAAGAATAAGCTAATTTACAATGAGTTTACTTTGCTTTAGCATATTTAAGATAATGTTGATGTGAGGGAACATTTTTTTGTAACCACCTTGGCCACTCCTGTATTTAGAACAACAAATACTACTGGAGATTACAAATATCTTCAAATTGATGTTTATTCTTTGAATTGTCAATTAACACAGTCTTACTGGCTATAAAACTGTGACTTTTATTTCCTCAATTTGTTTTTCTTTATTACTTCCAGAACAAACTTATTCTTCCAAAACAAATACCATCATCATTATATTTCTTCCTCTATTGTTTTTATAATAGCCTGCATTTATTTTCCCAATTTAAATATTTTTATTGAAAGACATTTGCAGAAGTTTATTTAGGCTTGATCTGAATTAATGTATTTAATACTAAAGACATATTCAGCCTTCAATGTAGTAAATAGCTTATGTTACTATAAAGAGTTAATTCCTATGACTCAGGTATATTTTTGTAATGTTAAAATTACTACTTATTATTTTAAAAACATAAATGGGTTATGCATTTTCATTCAAAATTAGAGCCACACAGTCATTTGATATTAAGTTGATCAGAAAACAAAATATAAATCCTTCTAGTCTATGTTCTTTGTTAAATTCAACATATTTGTTGCCATATAATCTAATTAAATAGACTCTTAACTGTCTACAACTGATTTGGTTGATTTGCATTACATGAAGATAAAACTCTAGGTTGATGAATTTAAAACACACACACACACACACAAACACACACACACAAACTCAAGGAGAAGATGGAGAATATGTGGACATAAGTTGTTATCTGCCAAGTAATCTTCATTTTGAAATCAGCTGTCAAATTTGATTAATTGTAAGTTCAGGGGACAGTCAGTACACAGTGGCTTTCATTATATCTAGAATTTTCTGTGTCCTTCACCAATAATCAGGATGGATCTGCTTCCACATTTGACTTGTCCTCCAGTGCATATAGATTAGGAGGCCCTGCACCAAGGCAAAATGGGTTTAATTAACTCCTTCATGTAAAAAAAAAAAAAAAGACCAGAAATATGTACTTTGAAAATAGTACAGAGTACAGTAATTCATATCCTGTGAAGTCAAAATCTATTTTCAGGCGAGGCAATTCTGAATTAAATTGAAATCTTAAAAGAATATGTGTTGTGAAAAACTTTTTCAGGACAATGATTATGATCAGAAAGGTACTATGAGAGGCATGTCAGAGAAAAGGAATTGAAAATATTGCTTTGGAATCAAATTTCTTGATTATAAAAATCTATCAAAAATTTATAACATATTTTTTCAATTTCATATTAATTTCAACAGCATTCAAGAATGTTCTTCAGATCTATTTTGTCCAATAACATCTATTTTACAGTCTAATAAACTTCCAAAATTTTTCATGTGTGTATGAATTAGAATTTATTTATTATTAAATATGTAACAGAACATACTTGTGGAAAAAAAGTGTTAAATGACTTACTCTATTAGGATCAATTACTATGTAAGAGCAATTTACATTCTGTAATTATATACACCTATTTTCTCTTAGCACAGTAGCACACTCTTGTAAACATCAAGGCAGCTGAGAAAAGACTGTGAATACATAGCCAATTCAACTTCATAGTCATTCTAAAGATAGTTTTAGTCTCTGCATCCAAAAATGTTTCAAAAACATGCATAAATGCAGTCAGACATAACAGATAGTGGGAGGGGCACAGGATGCAAAAGGAAGGGTGCTTGGGTTAAAAATGTGAATCATACTGCAAACAGCACAAAAGTGTATTGACTTTTCTTTATAAATTACTATAGACTAGGATAAATATCTGGTTTTGCCCCAAAATCTATGTGATAAAATCTTAATCTTTGGTATGATCTCACGTGTTTACGAGGCACCTAGTAGTATATTAAATTATATGGCTTACACTTTCAGAATAGAGTCAGTGTTTACATACAAATGCAAAACAACTCCCCCTAAAGGACAAGAATGAATTGACAAATAAGAATTCATTCAGCAGAAACTCAGCCATTTAGCTCATTGCTCTTTGCATGAGGGAAGAAGGCATTCAGAATATTACTGACTAATTACTCCTCCCTACCACTTACATTTTTATTACTTTGGACCTCAAAGGACAATGAAAACATTTGCTAGTCAATATAAATATTTATTATGAAGCTATTGTTTTAAAATTAAACATCAACTATTGTGAATAATAATCAGTTTGATCTACATATTGTAAGTAAGGGTCACTCTGTGGGAAGAAAAAATAAGTTTATTCATGATTAAACTGTCAGCTGCCCTGCCCCTGCAGGTCCAGGTTAGAAGGGGGTGATTAAACAGGGTAGGGAGCAGTGGGAGGAGAAGTGATTGAACCAGTACAGTTGGGATTTAGAGCAGCAGGAGGTGGGGTGCAGGCCAGAACAGCCTAGGACATATTGCAGGGACTTTAATCTGTTGCAGGCTTATTGAGGTTAATCAGAAACTAGATGGCCTTTGCTGGAAGTAGTGATTGTTGAAGTCTGATAAGGGAAATAATAGCTTTCGTTCCTGACAAAAAGAAACCTACTTTTTGAGAATTTAAAGGCCTCCCGAGTCTAGGTTTGAGCTATCCAGTGGCCATCCTTGTGTGCCTGGGAAGAGTTTTGCTTGAGCTAAACACACACTGTCACTTTTCAGTGACTCTGTCATTTTGGGGAACCACTTGGACCTAGCAGTATTTCCCAAAATATAACTGTAGTTTAGAAATATTTTCATGGTGACTTCACTGTTCAATAGAAACTGTAAAGACAAAGTTATAGTGTTTTAAGAAAGAACTCAGTCTGAAATTAATAATGCTCACATGCATATTATCATTTTTGTTAAAGATAAAGTGGACCTTAGTTCTGTGGATTAAAACCTAAAACCACCAATTTATTTTCTAATCTGTTATTCATATGGTCTTGAGATTTATATTCTACATGTTGAACAAATTATATATATGCAGTATTAATTTCACTATTCACAAAATATGTTCAAAAAGTCATTTAAGAAGGGATGGATGGCTAAATGCCAAATCTTATCTTTAGAAACATAAGAAAACTCCAACAGCAACACATAGAAAAAATGACTTGGAGCTACTTGATGTAAGTTACAATGACATAGCAATTGTTATGGGGTTATTTAATGGCTACTTAATTCAAGATACTTATTCATCCAAAATCTGTATTTTTTTCATGAGAGTATTTGCCATCAAACTCTCTAGAACATGTTTTGAATCACTATAAACATGCATAGAATTAACATTGTAAATGGATACACTGAAACTAATATATTGTAGGTTATAACCAGTTATGGCGAATATCTTCACAAACGCATATAAAGCTTTTTCCTGTATACATTACAACTCCACTTTATCCTGAAGTAGTCTCTAACTGGCAAAATTACATATATGAAGAGAAGAAAGGCTATAAAAATCAGTCTTAAAAAATATGCCTGCTTAACAAGAAGAGAATTTAAATCTCAGCAGCAGTGCTGTTCCTGGGATGTGAAGGGAATTCTAGCATTATTACAAAGGGTATTCAGGGAGACGTCTACAAAAGCACAACAACTTGACTGTAGTTTCTAATTAATTTAGCAGTTGCTATGACAAAGCCACAGGCATATAGGTAGCTAATAAAATATGTCACTCACATAGCCTTTATATAAAAAAGCAGGGGAGCAGTTATAGGAAACCTTAATGTGACTGCAATATTTAATCTTTTCTTCAGGACATAGCCTAGTATAATAGATGCTGCATTGTTTACTGGGAAAGAGAATGTCATTATAACTAACTACACAGCAATCATAATTTCAACATCTTGTTTTCCTTTTAATTTTATATGTGATGTTTTTAGTTTTTTAAATTAGCAAAGCAATAAAATCACTAGTTTTTTATATAGAGAAGGCATTAAATATGTGAAGATAGAGACAATTCATTAAATTATCTACAAAATTTATTTACCAGAATTTCCTTTGGGAGCAAAAAGACCATACATCATTGCACTGGATGGTTTTGTTTGTCGCCTTGATACAAGCTGAATTATCACAGAGAAAGGAGACTCAGTTGAGGAAATGCCTCCATGAGATCAAGCTGTAAGGAATTTTCTCAACTAGTGATCAACTAGGGAGGCCCTAGCCCATTGTGGGTGGTGCCATCCCTGATCTGGTAGACCTGGGTTCTATAAGAAAGCTAGCTGAGGAAGCCAGAGGAAGCAAGCCAGTAAGTAACATCCCTCCATGGTCTCTGCATCAGATCCTTCTTCCTGACCTGCTTGAGTTCCAGTCCTGATTTTCTTTTGTGATGAACAGTGATTTAGAAGTGTAAGCTGAATAAACCCTTTCCTCCCCAATTTGCTTCTCTTTCATTATGTTTTGTGCACAAATAGAGAACCTGACTAAGAAATTAGAAAATAATATTTTCTTTGCAATCCAAATATTCACAAATAGAAAAATCAATCACATTCATAGCATTTGATATAACAGTTTAAGATATCAAACATAAATATTTTTTTCTGTATCCAAATGACTAAAATTTATAAAATTTAAAACCAATGTATGCCATTATATTTGTTTTCCAGATATGTAAGATTTGCATTTCCTAAAAAATATTATAACACAGGTAAACTGTGAACCTAACTCCTTGCAAAGAACTATGTATTATAATAGAATCTCAGAAAAACTCAATATAATAGATTTATATATAATAAATATTCTACAACCATAAACAAAAATCAATCCATAAATAAACTCCCATATACAGGTTTAAGACACAAGCACCTATTTACTAGAAAATTCAGATCATGTTGGATGGATTAATTTTACCTAAAATATTTTAAGTTATTTAAATTATTTTATTGAATATAATCTGTATTTATGCTTCTATTTCCCCTCGTGGAGGCAAGCAGACTATACCAAGACATACACAGATAATTTCTTTTTCTTTAAGTTTTTTCTTTTTATTTGTTGATTTATTTGCTTGTTCATTCGATTACTTATGATGAGAAAAAACTTACTGCACAGAGGAAGAGTTTTGAAAAAAAAATATGTGTATAGTTTACACCAGTATAATAACGCCTATGGTTTCTTTCTTTCTTTTTTTTTACATTATTTTAAAAAACAAAGATAAATGTACAAATTTTCAATATTTTTGCATAAAAGTATATGAATACATTTTTAAGGTTGGAATTAAGTATTTGTGGGTACATATACATACACATATGTATATATGTAAAAATAATAAAGGAAAAGAGGCTATTAATTTGAGGTAATAGGAGAGAAACTAGGAGGGGATTAAGGAGGAAAAGGGGATGTGATATAGTTCTATTTTAATTAAAATATATTCTTTTTTGGTGAACTTCACACAGTCTGTGAGTTGTTTCTGGGGTGTTCGGAGCTTTCTGGGGTTAGTATCCAGTTATCAGTGACTGCATATTATGTCTGTTCTTTTGTAACTGGGTTATCTCACTCAGGATGATATTCTCTAGGTGCATCCATTTTCTTAAGAATTTCGTTAAGTCATTGTTTCTGATAGCTGAGTAGTACTCCATTGTGTAAATATACCACAATTTTTGTATCTATTCATCTACTGAAGGCCATCTGGTTTCTTTCCAGCTTCTGGCTATTATAAATAGAGCTACTATGAACATTAGGGTGCATATTACTTTGTTGTATGTTGGAGAGTCTCTGGGGTAAATGCCCAGAAGTAGAATAACTGGGACTTCAGATAGTATGATGTTCAGTTTTCTGACCAATCGCCAGACTGATTTTCAGAGTGGTTGTACCAGTTTACAAACCCACCAGGAGAGGAGAAGTGTTCCTCTTTCTCTAAATCCTCGTGAGCATCTGTTTTCATGTGAGTTTTGGATCTTGGCCAATCTGACTGGTGTGAGGTAGAATCTCAGGGTTGCTTTGATTTGCATTTCCCTGATGGCTGAGGATGTTGAGCACTTCCTCAATTGAGAACTTTTTCTTTAAGTCTGTACCCCATTTTTAATAGGGTTATTTGATTCTCTGGTGTCTAGCTTTTTGAGTTCTTTGTATACCTTGGATATTAGGCCTCTATCTGATGTGGGATTGGTAAAGATATTTTCCCACTCTGTTGGCTGCCATTTTGTTTTCTTGAGAGTGTCTTTAGCCTTACAGAAACTTTGCAATCTCATTAAGTCCCATTTGTGAATTTGACCATAGAGCTCAAGCCATTGGTGTTCTGTTCAGGAAATTTTCTCCTGTGCCTATGTGTTCTAAGGTTTTCCCTATTTTCTCATCTAATAGTTTCAGTGTACCTGATTAATTTGGAGATCTTTGATCCACTTACACTTGAGCTTTGTACAAGGAGATAAGAAAGGGTCTATTTTTATTCTTCTGCATGCTGAGTGCCAGTTGGACCAACACCATTTGTTGAATAGGCTGTCCTTTTTCCGTTGAAGGTTTACAGCTCTTTTATCAAAAATCAGGTGATGATATACTTGAGGGCTCATTTCTGGGTCTTCTATTCTGTTCCATTGATCCATGTGCCTATTTCTGTACCAGCACCATGCAGTATTCAGCACAAGCCTTGTAATATAGCTTGAGGTCAGGGATAGTGATTCCCACAGATGTTTTCTTGTTGTTGAGGATGGGTTTTGCTATTCTAGGTCTTTTTTTATTCCAGATGAAATTGCACATTGATCTTTGCAACTCAATGAAGAACTGGGTTGGAATTTTGATGGGGATTGCATTGAATCTGTAGATTGCTTTTGGTAAGATGGCCATTTTTAAAATGTTGTTCCTTCCAATCCATGAGCATGGGGGAATCTATCCATTTTCTGAGATCTTCCTCAATTTTCTTCTTTTGAGGTTTGAAGTTCTTGTCATGCAGGTCCTTCACTTGCTTAGTTAGAGTCACACCAAGGTTTTTCATAGATTTGTGACTATTGTGAAGGGTATCTTTTTCCTAATTTCTTTCTCCACATGTTTGTCCTTTGAGTATAGGAAGGCTACTGATTTGTTTGAGTTAATTTTATAACCAACCACTTTGCTGAACTTGTTTATTAGCTGTAGGAGTTCTCTGGTGGAATTTGTGGGTTTTTTTAAGTACACTATTATGTCATCTGCAAATTGTGATGTTTTACTTCTTCCTTTCCAATGTGTATTTATTTAATTTCATTTTGCTGTGTAATTGCTCTGGCCAGGACTTCCAGTACTATGTTCGGGTGGGGCGAGAGTGGGCAACCTTGTCAAGTCCCTGATTTTAGTGGGATTGCTTCAAGTTTTTCACTGTTTGATGTTGGCTGTTGGTTTGCTGTATATTGCTTTTATTATGTTTAGGTATGAAACTTGTATTCCTGTTCTTCCAAGACTTTTAACATGAAGTGTTGTTGGATTTAATGCAAGCTAAGATTTCATTGAGGTTGTTGTTTTCAATAACTGAGTGGTATGTTATGTTTAAAACTACAATAATTTCTGTATCCATTTCTCTGTTGAAGGACATTTGGTTTCTTGCCTGCTTTTGGCTATTATAAATAAGGCTTCTATTAGCATAGTGGAACATATGTCCTTGTAATATGTTGGAGCTTCTTTTAGGTATATGCACAGCAGTGGTATAGCTGGGTCCTCAATTAGTACTATGTCCAATTATCAAAAGAAACTCTTAACTGATTTCCAGAGTGGTTGTACCAACATAAAATCCCACCAACAGTGAAGCAATGTTCTTCCATCTCCACATCCTCATCAGCATTTGCTGTCACATGATTTTTTTTTTCTTAGCCATTCTGACTGGCATGTGGTGGAATCTCAGGGTTGTTTTTGTTTTCATTCCCCTTATTGATGCTGAGCATTTCTTTATGAAGAAATGAACATGGAATCTGAACAATGCTTTTCTCAATATTAGCTTGGCAAAGGAATAAATAAATAAAATAAAGATTTGTTAGAATTTAACAAAAATGGCACCACTACATACCCAAACCTATAGGATGCAATGAAAGCAGCACTGAGAGGAATCCTCATAGCTCTGAGTGTTTCCAAAAAGAACCTGGAGAGAGAATGCACTAGCAGTTGACAGCACAGTTGAAAGCTTTAGAACAAAAGCAGGTATACACAAGATGAAAAGATGGCAGAAAATAATCTAACTCAGAATAGAAATCAACCAAATAGAGACAAAATGAACCATACAAGGAATCAACAAAATCAAAAGCTATTTTTTTGTGAAAATCAACAAGATCAATAAGCCTTTACCCAGACTAACTAGAAGGCAAAAGGAGAGTATTCAAATTAACAAAATCAGAAATGAAAGGGAGACATTACAACAAAAACTGAGGAAATTCAAGAAATCATCAAGTCCTATTAAAAAAGCCTATACTCAACAAAACTGAAAAAGCTGGAGGAAATGGATAAATTTCTATACAGATACTAGATACTAAAATTTAATGAGGATCAGATAATCCATATAAACAGTCCCATAACACCTAAAGAAATAGAAGCAAACATTAAAAGCCTCCCAACTAAAAAAACTCACAACACCAGATGGGTTTAGTGGAGAATTCTATAGGACTTCTATAAAAGACCTAATATCTATAATCTCTAAACAATTCCACAAAAGAGAAACAGAAGGAATACTACCCAACTTGTTCTTTGAAGCCACAATTACACTCATACCTAAACCACACAAAGACACTACAGAGAAAGAGAACTTCAGACCAATTTCTCTCATGAATATCCATGCAAAAACATTCAACATCTTGCAAATCAAAGCCAAGAACACATCAAAACACCTCTTCATGATAAAAGTCTTGGAAAGATCAGGAATCCAAGGCCCATACCTAAACATAGTAAAAACAATGTACAGCAAGCCAGTAGTCAAAAATCAAACTAAATAGAGAAAAACTTGAAGCAATCCAATTAAAATCATGGACTAGACAAGGTTGTTTACTCTCCCCCTGCCTATTAAATATAATTCTAGAAGTCCTGACCAGAGAAATTAGACAACAAAAAGAAATCAAATGGATTCACAATGGAAAAGACGAGGTAAAAATATATCACTATTTGCAGATGATATGATACTATACTTAAATTACCCCCAAAATTTCACCAGAGATATTTAGAACCAATATACAACTTCTGCAAAGTGACTGGTTATAAAATTAAGTCAAACACATCAGTAGCCTTCCTCTACTTAAAGGATAAACAGGCTGAGAAAGAAATTAGAAAAAAGATACCCTTCACAGTAGTCACAAAGAGTATAAAATAACTTGGGCTGTCCCTAACCAAACAAGTGAATAATCTGTATGAAAAGAACTTCAAGCCTCTGAAGACGGAAATTAAGGAGATCTCAGAAGATGGAAGGAAAGTTCTCCCATGTTCATGGATTGGCAGGATTAACACTGTAAAAATGACATCTTTCCAAAATTAATAGAGTTGGAAAAAGCAATTTGCAAATTCATCTGGAATAAGAAAAAACCTAGAATCGTAAAATCTATTCTCTAGAATAAAAATACTTCTGGGAAAATCACCTTCCCTGATCTAAAGCTATATTACAAAGCAACTGTGGTAAAAAAAAAAAAAAAAGTAAATAATAAAATAAACCAAAAAACAAAACTGCATGATATTGGTACAGAGACAGGCAGATAGATCAAAGGAACAGAATTTAGGACCCAGAAATGAACCCACAAACTTATGGTCACTTGATCTTTGACAAAGGTGCTAAAAACATTCAAAGGAAAAAGCACAGCCTCTTCAACAAATGGTGTTGATTTAACTAGCTGTCAGCATGCAGAAGAATGCAAATCAATCCTTTCCTATCCCCTCATACAAAGCTTAAGTTCAAGTGGATCAAAGATGTCCACATCAAACCAAGTACATTGAAACTATTAGAAGAGAAAGTGGGGAAGAGTTTGGAACACAAAGGCACAGGAGAAAGTTTCCTGAACTGCGAAGAAGAATGACAAAGTCCTGTTTTGATTTGGAAACTTTGGAAATTCCTTGAAAAGCTGCTGTAGAAGTATGACACATTGGATAGTAAAGATTTTGCTATTTTACTCTTGACTTTTAGAAGCAGAATTCCCTCATCTTTCTTTTTATATAACCTATTTTAATTAACATACAAAGGTTTAAATTTCTGTATGATGTTTTTAGACAGCTGTAGGTTTAACTGACCCTGTGCTATTCTCATTTCTCATAACTCCTGATGTCTTCTCTACAATGAGGTGTGGAAAGTTGAACATATTATAATAACTTAATGAGACACAGCCTGAGAGTCACACTTGTATTGCATTGCACACCCATATACACAGAGAGACAGACAGACAGACACACACACAGAGAGAGAGAGAGAGAGAGAGAGAGAGAGAGAAGGCACACAGAATAATAATACTGATAACTGATGTAAAATCATAAAGAAATCACATTATGCTAATGCTAATATATGAAAATTGACATTCCAAATGCTGTCTGGCATATGAAAATATCTTTCTAAATATTAAATTTTATCCTATTCCATTCAACTCATATTGATATCGTACTTGGTGATTTTCAAAGCAGTATGTCAACTACAATCACCCCTGATATAGGCAAACAAGGATCACTTTCCTTGGTGAAAATATGCTCAGTCTTCTGGAAAGATGGAGAATAACTCTGCTATTCTTTTCTGAAGGGTATGAAGAACTTAGATCACTCAAACAAGGCAATGGCTGCATTGAGGATTGTACTTACATTTCATATCCATGGAAATAATAGCCTGTGCCAGACAGCCACAGACCACAATGAACCAAATATTTTCTTCAGGTCTCATGTCTCCATCTGCACCTCAAGTTAACCCTGTGGCATACTCTCCAGACCCAAATCCCACCCAGAGAGCTAGTCTCCCAGTAGTGCTGGCACATCTAACTCTACAGGCGAGAAGAATATTTTTTGCTCCAGTAAATGGCAAAATAGGGACCTGTGAGGAGAGCATAGGCCTCACTGACCTCAGAGCAACTGGGAAGAGGATTCTTCCCATCTTCATCTGTGCCCAGGAGTTAACCCTGTGGCAGATCTCTTCAGATCCAAACCCTGCCCAAAGAGAGCTGGCCTCCCAGGAGTGCTGGAACACCCAAGAGTACAGGCTCACAGGCTCACAGGAGGGACAGTCTCCAGTCAGAGACAGCAAGACCAACTAACCCCTGGGATAACCAGATGGTGAGATCCAAGCTCTAGAACCTATACAACAGAAACCAAGATTATTGGGCATCATCAGAAACCAGTTCTCCCACCACAGCAAGTCCTGGATACCCCAACACACCAGAAAAATCAAGGCTCAGATTTCAAATTACATTGTATGCTACTGATAGAAGACTTTAAGAAGGACATAAATAACTCCCTTAAATAAATACAGAAAAACACAGGTCACATAATTACCTATACTTACACATCAAAAAGTTATCCCTGTCAATTTCTGATCACCACATTTCTATACATCATTTATATATTATTATTATATATAATGTTATTATAATATGTACTATGCTATAATACTATTATACATTAATATATCTTATTTGAATTTTGTTTATTCCTTAATAGTGTAGGTGTTGCAACTCTGTTTGTATACTATGGTAACCTTATTTAACAAACTTTTATACCTAGTATGTCTGTGTGTACATATAAGTAATAAATACCTGTTTGATTGCAGAGCAAATGCCAGATCAGAATGTTGGTAACATCAGGATATGTCAGGATGCACCGAACTTTGACTTTTGCAGCCTAGTGAGAAACCTTATGAGCACCCAAAAAGAAATAAGCAGTGACAATCTATCTTCTTTATAATGAACAAATTACAAAAAGACAAAAGACTTAGGCATTGATAAATGATAATATAAAGTAACCTTTTTTTTTTTTTTTTTTTTTTTGGTCTGGAAAAGAAGATCTCCCAACAGATGAAGAGCATAAAAACAGATTCTCAGCTGGTTTGCTTGGTGGGACATATATTCAAAGCTAAGTTTAGTGTTGGAGGACTAGACTTGGAGGGGAGGTGACACTGTCAGTACATCCCACTGTACTGACTATAGCACTGTGGAAGATGTCTGAATTCTATTGAAAGGCAATGCAGAGCCACTGGAGGTTTGATGAAAGAGACCAGTGTAATCTGATTTGTGTGGTTGGATTTCACACTAACTGCTGTGTGGAGAATGGATTGTAAGAGTGGAAATGAGAACGCAAAAACAAGCATCAAAAACCCTTCCAGGTACTCAGATAGAAAGAAAGGATGAAGGGCCTGGGGGTCTCACAAATTTCCTGAGGATTTTCCCTCCAGAACAAAACAATAGCTTTAGTAATTTAATTATTGCTTTATACTAATGGATGAAGTGTTGCATGGTCCTGCTTCACAAAGTAGATGTGAGAAAGATAAGCAATGTGTAAGACAGCTTATGCTGTATTTCAGCCTCAGGCTACATGAGTGATTACTAGAACATACTATGCAAATTAATATCATAAAGAGAAGCACAAACATGCCCTATAGCACAGCAATAACTTGCTTTCAGAAGAATTTCATAGTTCAGACTTTTGAGCAGATAAACGATGTGTGTCAAGTCAAGGAAAGTGATATATCCTTTCTTGAAAAGGTGACTGACTGCACAATTAAAAAAACGACAGCATAGAAAACATAATGTAGAAATAGAAATTGTAAGTTTGGAATTGTCTCCTAGCATGGGATTGTAGGGATTGCTCTTGTGGAATGTTTTTGAAGAAGCATCATATGTTTCATGTCATTTCAAATAATCAGAGCCTTTAATAATTGATAAAAGACCAGGATTTTAAATTATAAGTTTATAAAATGTTTTGAATACACCTTTATATGTCATTTAAAATACATATTTAATGACCACAAGAATATATGTGTATATATAAACATAAAATTACATTTGTACTCATGAACATAAAACTGTTCCTAGATATTAATTGTTACCTAATTATCACCTATTATAAAAATGCATCAATACACACTGTAGCTGAGACTGTGTTTATGTTCTTCGCATATGACTGAGCTTATTCTAGCCTGATGTGATTGATTCCTAGTCAATTATAACAAGATTTAATATGTTGTATCTTTAAGACCAGGACATCTCCATCCCCCATCTAAGCATGTCTACAATTTTAGTCTACCAAACATTTTAATGTAGATAAATTGATGTGTGCAATTCTAGAGCTATTAGAACAAAGTCCCAAGCACTGTGTGGCTCTTCCAAAGAAAAATTGGACTGGACAGTTTAAACGGAAGAAGCAAAACTTCATTGAAGACAATTGGAGTAAGGGAGATTGGATTCAATTCTGAACAAACAACAGGAGAGAGAGATTGCAGACACAGAAGTAAGCTGTCAGAAAATCAGTAGAGGGCCTTAGAGGGCAAATTGGTAAAGATGATGAGATTTTCTGTATGTTTTAAACTGAAGCATAGATCAGTTAGCCTTCTTGTCTTCTTGAGCAGGAAGAAATGGTGGTAAGGGTTCTATCATGTTAAATATATAATGTTATTGCTAACTGTGTTCACATTTTAGAGAGGTGGAGAGGTATGTCCACTTGGGTGCACAAGCCAGAAGAAGCCAGTGTGTCAGTTTCCCCAGAGTCTGAGTAATAGGTAGTTTAGAGACACCTGATTTGAATACTAAGAATTAACATCAGGATGTCAGGTAAAGCATGTCATTATTAACCACTAAGTCATCACTCCAATCTCAAAGACTCTATTAACATTTTTGTGTGTGAGTCTGGATATGTATGTGTGTTGATGTGTCTGCATAAGTACACATGTGTGTCCATGCATGTGAAGGCCTTGATGTCTCCATACCTTAGTTTTGGAGATCAAAACTGTCACCAAATCTTTGTTTCTGTATTAAAAGGAGTGAATGGATAGTTCAGGCATCTTTCCTGCTTCTCTTTCTACCATACTAGTGCCATGGACATTGGTGTTAGCTCTTCTATCTTTGCTATGTGGCTTTTGGGGATGAATTTCACTTATCTATACAGATAATTTTCAAAGATAATAGTCCCCAAGAACAGGAGAGATATAGTGTATATAATTTTAAGGGAGTGGAAGGTGATTTAGATTTCATCTCAAAATATTAGAAAAAAAGTTTGAAATAGCAATGTTACAATAAAAAGTCTAAAAAATAGGACTTCGGATCCCACAGTCAAGGAGAAAATTATTGAAGAATGAGGTCAGTTTCTCTTTTAATAGTTTTACATTTACTTATTGTGTGTGGGGGGGCATGTCAGGTCATGTGTGTAGAAGTCAAAGACATCTTGTAGATGACAGTTCTTTCCTTCTTCATTGAGTTCCATGGTTCAGGTCAGGTTGTCAGTCTTGGAGGCAAAGCAAGCACCTTCACCTGCTGAGCCAAGTCTTTGTTTGTTTCTGTTTTGTTCTTTTTTTTCTGTTTTTTTAGTTTCTTTGTTTGCTTTTTGGCTACAGTTCACTTTTTAAAAGCTTTCATGTTGACAGGAAAAATTAAGGAAATTACAGGGATTACTCCCTGATCATATACAGACAACATCCTGTTATCCTCTCAATAGAGTTAGGGTTCATGATTCGTGTTGAACATAGTATGATGTTTGGCAGATGCCCCAGCATGTGCTTTATCCACTGTAGCCCAACTCAGACAATCTTATGTGATGTTCCTATCCTCTGTGCTCCACTAATTCTGCTATAGTGCACCCTTGGTCTCTTCACTATGTGTATAATAATGTGGACTGTTCTTCAGTGTTTTATTACTTGTCTTTTTTTGTTTTCAGATTTTTTATTATTTTTTATTTTTATTATTATTTGTCTTTCAAAATTATATCTTATTAGCTCTTTGGGAACTTTGTTGAGTGGATGTTCTTCATATCTGCCCTACTCTTTTATTCTTTTCTTTTTTTTAGATACTTTGTATTTGCATTGAAATGCTAACCCTTCCCCTGCCCCACTCCCATCTTGTTTAAATAACGCAGTGTGTAGCCTCAACATCCTGCTTATTTCCCCTAATGATATTAGCTTAATGCTTTTCCTCAGTTGTCATGGAACTGTTACTGACTTAGGACCTTTTAATGCTGGATGACTTTGTCATATATACCACAGTCATTCAATTAATTCCACTTGGGGAAGGCAAACATATTGATTGTTTTTCACATTTGTAAAGTATATAAAGGAGATTTGCACAAACGTTTTTTGTGCAGACATTTGTTCATTTGCTTGGTTTCAAGAGCTTGGGCTGAATAATAAGACAACTGTAGTCTACTGCAAGGCTATTTGGCTTTCTGAGAAGCTACCGATTTTTCTTTTATAGTATTCTTATCATTTGTAATGAAATAAAGCTTTTATATTTATGCTTTACCATGTGCTTTTGTGGTCTGCTGTTTGATCTTTCTTGTAGGTATGCAGAAATACCTCAGTCTTAACCTATAGTTTTCAGATAATATTTTTTAAAATATGCTAAATGCTTACTTAATATTCTTTATTTTATGAAATATCCTTGTAACTCTTTGGTTATATTGTATTAGAGTCACATACAGCTTGATATAAAGTAATTAATCTTATTTTCTGTATGTTTGTAAAATATACAAAGTAAGATGGGACATTTAATATTGCAATTATTTCTTCATCTATTGATCCTAAAGTTGCAAATGATTCTCACACAAAGGCGAACATGATACTACCTTCATTTCATGTATAATAAAATATAGTATGTATTAGAGTTACTTCATAACTATAATGCAGGTAAATCTAGAATCACGGTCTGTACATGTCAATACATTTTATATTAATGATTATATTAAAATTTCTATCAGTTATACCGCAAGTTATAGAGTAGATGTTTCTGTCATGCATTTATTACCATGTCTTTAAAATGCTGTTACATATCTATAAAACTCAACTACTTGGTTTATATATTAAAGTTAAATCATTGAATAGAATCATATTCTACTCATATGCAGGATGTTTCTTTTATAATTATTGTATTGGATATTCTGTATTTACATTTCAAATGTTATCCCCTTTTCCCCTTGTTTCTATCTCCCTCCCCCTCTACTTGTCTCCACAAAGGTGCACCCTCTCACAATCACCCTCTCTACCTCAGTGCCTTGGCATTTCCCTACATTGGAAAAATATGCCCTCACTGGACAAAAGGTCTCTTCTTACATTGATGCCAGACATTCTTATCCTTTGCTACATATTCAGCTGGAGTTATGTGTCTCTCTATATGTGTTCAATGGTTGGTGTTTCAGTTCATGGGAGTTATGAAGGGTTTGGTTGGTTGATTAAGTTGTTGTGAAGAGTGTTTCTAACTGATGAAATGACATCAAAAAGTAGAATTTATATACACGTATATACATTTTTGCTTTAATCTAAATATTATTAGTCAGTTGTGTCATAACTATTTCAGCTCATACAAAACAATTGCATCATTACCTAACTACTAAGATTTTCTGAGTTAATAGTTTTTTTTAATCAAAATAGAATTTTTTTGTGAGATTTAACTGATATCTAACAGTTATTAATCTTCTTTATTTCTCCCTTATCATTAAGGCATACGTATTCTTGCAACAAAAATAAGATGGAGCAATGAGCACTAGAAGAACATGTGATTCATTAAGTCAAACAGAAGTTCAGATCTAAGCAGGACGAAGACAGTGAAGACCTGAAAGATATTTCTACAGCAAAAGAGGGAAAACTGCTTTATAGTGGGGCAAACTCAGTGCGACAGCAGGAAATGTTTGTGGATACTTTGTTCTGTTTTGTTTAATGAAAGATTATAGTAAAATCTTCCTCACATGGAATTTCACCAAATGAAGAATTGGCAATATTTTTCTTTGGTTATTTTATGTATTGCAATTTAGAATGCTATTCCTTTTCCTGGTTTTACCTCTCAAATCAATCATCCCTCTTCTCCCCCTCCTACTTTTACATGGGTGCCCACTCACCCATCCACCTACTTCTACCTTACCACCCTGGCTTTCCCCTCTGAGGCATACAGATTTCACATTGCCAAGAGCCTCTCCTCCCACTGATTTCAGAAAAGGCCATCCTTTTGTACATATGTGGCTGGAGCCATGAGTTCCTCCATGTGTACTCTTTGGTTGGTGGTTTAGACACTGGGAGCTCTGGGGGCATCTGGTTGGATGATATTACTGTTCTTCTTTAGGGTTGTAAACCCTCTTCATCTCCTTCAGTCTTTCTCCTAATTCTTCCATTGACATTCCCATGCTGTCTGATGATTAGCTGTAAGCATCACTATCTGTACTGGTCAGATTTTGTCAGGAGTCAGCTATATCAGGCTCTTGTCAGCATGCACTTCTTAACATCAGCAATAGTTTCTGGGTTTGGTGTCTGCATATGGGGTGGATCCCATGTGAACAGTCTCTTGATATCCTTTCCTTCAGTATTTGCTTCAGTCTTTGGTCCTTTATTTTCATGTGTGTTCTTTTGTGATTATAAATGTATTAGTTAGTGTCAGTAGTAAAATGTAATTGAGAAATATCAATAATGAGAGCAACATAAAGTTACTGGGTTTTCAATGTCAATGTGCTTGATGCTATGAGCAGTTTACCACTTTGCTAAAGTCTACATGGATATGATCTCTCAAGAGTAAAATCTCCAGATTGAATGAAACATGTGGCTTTGAAAGTTGCAGCCCTTGATGGTTTGTGGCACCAGAAATGCTGAAATGTACCCAACAGACTTCTTGATCCTTTAGTTGAAGAGAGTCATGGTTGTTGCAGTAGGAAAACAATCCGGAGGGAATAACACCATGGGAAAAAAATGAAATGATGTTTTTCAGAAGAGGGTGTATCCAGAGATAATTTGTGTAAGCTGAGACAATGAGTAACCTTGTGAGTTTGTTATCATAGACATACTTGGGGACTGTGGTTAAAACAGTGCCAAAAAGAAAATAAAGAAATGTAAGAGGATATTTGGATCAATATATGTAAGTGTTGTGCTTAAGGTCAGGGGCCCCATTCTGCTCCTCCAGGGGAAGGTAGCTCCTCATACTGCAGGTCCCAGGGAAGGCTGCTTCTGGTGCCTCTGCCTGGCCAGCTTGAGATCAGCCTGGGAGGTATGGGAATGAATCCCAGCAGGGTGCTACCTGGCCTGTGGACTCTGGTGGGCCAATGCTCAACCAGGTGCTGAAATTATAACCCTGCTGGCCAAGGACATAACCCCTTCTCTGCCTGTTAGAAAAGTGCAGATCCAGTGATAAATCTCAGGGATAAAGTGTTCTCAGAGGACTAAGGAGTCAGGACACAAAAGGAGCCAGGACCGATTAGGAGAAGGTTTCAACATGTGTCTTTATTTTCCTGTCTCTCTCCTTTTTTCTGTCCTTTTTAAATAGCCCAGGATTCACCCACTGGATTCCCATTTGTTTGCCTCTAAGACTGGCCATAGTTTCTTTACTAACGCTATGTGTGTGTGCAGGGGAGGGACTTAGGGAATGGCTGATATGACTAGACTCTATGTCACTCTCTCCTGTAGAAGTGGGGTTTGGGGCTTGCCTAGAGTTTTATATATCTGCCCCTCTTCCAATAAGTTCATGTCTAATTCTTCCCAAGCACTTCTACCAAGTAGTGATCAGGAATTCAAACATAGGATACTGTGGAGGCCATTCTCATTCAAACTACCAGAGTATAGTTTACAGTGTCCTTTTCTGTTATCTTAGAGATCAGGATTTTTTTTTCCATATATTCTTTTGATCTTTGGGTTCACTTTGCCATATGGATTTCCAGGTATGATCCATTTATTGGTTGATTTCACTTTTTCCCTAGAACTATTAATTCTAAAACAGGCTTTCTTGATCTGTGTACACAGCACCAATTACAAGATTCTCATGAAAAAAAAAATGGAGCAGAACATATGAGAAGGGCCAACAATGACCCCAACTTGAGACCCATCCCATGTGAGAGATCCAATGCCAGACACTATTAATGAAGTTCTGCTATGATTGCAGACAGGGCCCCAGAATGACTGTACTCTGAGAGCATTCACTCAGCAGCAGATGATAATAGGTACAGAAACCTACAGCCAAACAACAGAAATGTCTGGAGTCTCATGAAAGTCTCATGAAGGGGAATTATCAACTAACCAAACCCACCATATCTCACAGTGACTAAAACACCAACCAATGAGTTTGCATGGAAAGACCCATGACTCCAGGTGCATATGCAGAGGAGGATAGCATTTTCTGACATCAATGGGAGGAGAGGCCTTCAGTCAAGTGAAGGCATGTTTTCTCAGTGTAGGGGAATGCCAAGGTGCTGAGGTAGGAGAGGGTGGTTGAGAGACTGAGCACCTTCATGGAGGCAATGGGAGGTGGGGAGGAGATTGTGGAAAAGGGATAATATCTGAAATGTTAATGCAGAGAATATCCAATAAAAATAATTTGGAGAAAATTTGTTTAAAAAGAAAAACCCAAGGGAACAAATTTATTAACTAATAAGGAACAATTTGAAGTTCCTCTTGAGGAAAGACTAAAGCAGGAGCCATCCCACAGCTAGATGTCTCATCTCATCTTGCATGGACACCATTTTGTCCTCTGCTCTGGGACTCACACTATCTACACATCGACTTAGTTCGTCGATTCTCTGCACTGTGAGCACTCTATGTACATTTTACTAGTTGATTATGCTTCTTGTGACTCCTCTAAAGCTCCACCCCTTCTTCACTGTCTCTAACTGCAATGTTCCTGACTAACCTTACTTAAGAGAGTATTTACAAGGCAGTTCTAGCTAGGCATTTAAGGACCCCACATGTGCTATTATTCACACCTCTCACATCTCCTTGGCTTGGGCAGCAAGGTTTTCATTAACTCTGAGTTGGAGAGAGGCAGGCAAATAGTTCCTAGGGTAGTAGAATGATAAAAGAATGGGACCCATGGTAAAGTAAGTACTGAGACCAGAGAACTCCATGTGCTCATCCTGCCAGTACGCCAAGGTCAGTGCCACACATCAGGACTAAGACAACTTTGAACAGCCACGGGTGGGGGGAAGATTGAAGGAACCAAAAGGGTCAAGGCCAATACAGTAATTAACCTGGGCCCATGGGGGCTCACAGAGAAGGGGCAAGGGCATTAGGGGGCAGGATTTGTAAGGGTAGAGTGTTCAAAAAATGAGAGTAGGTACATTCAGGATTTAAAGTGAACAAATTAATTAATAAAAAACCTACACTTCAAGCAGAAGAGGGCTATCAAAATGTATGATTCTTTTTGCATGTACATGGTGAAATTCTCTCACATTATTCAGAGTTGCTAATGTAATTTCATTATTTTCTTTGTATCATTCTTTTTAAACATTAATGTATGTGCTTTATATCCTGACTGCAGTGTTCTCTGCTTCCACTCCTCCCTGTCCCATCCTCCTGTCCTCTGCTGCTCCTCAGGAAGCAGGGAGCCCCCATGGATATCAACCTGCCTCCCCATAGCAAGTTGCAGTAGACTGGGCACATCTCCTGGTGTGGCTGTAAAGTCAGACTAGTTAGATAAAAGGGATTCAAAGGCATAGGCAGCCCTGTTCTGGCTGTTAGGAATCCCACATGAACACTTACCTGCACATCTGTTACATGTGTGCAGAAAGCAGATGTCTGTCATGTGCATACTTTCTGATTGGAAGTTCAGTTTCTATGAGCCCTTATGGGCCCGTTAGTTTTTCTCTAGTGTTCTCTTGTGGTGTCTTTGACCACACAGCCTCTAATCTTCCCCCCTGACTTCTGTAATTTTCTTTAAGCTTTTCTTGAATTTTGGCTATGGGTCTCTGCATCTATTTTCATCAGTTACTAGGTGAAGCCTCTCAGATGACAGTAATGCTGGCTGCCTGTGTGCAAGTATATCAGCATATCACAAAAAGTGTCTTTCATTGGGTGAGTTCTATGTTGGGGCCATCACTGGTTGGCTTTTCCCTCAATCCATACCCAATTTTTACTGCTGCACATCTTTTAGACATGAGAAACTAAGTCTAAGGTTTTCCCTACTTTCTCATCTAATAGTTTCAGTGTATCTGGTTTACTGTGGCGATCTTTGATCCACTTACACTTGAGCTTTGTACAAGGAGATAAGAAAGGGTCTATTTTAATTCGTTTGCATGCTAAGTGCCAGTTGGACCAGCACCATTTGCTGAATAGGCTGTCCTTTTTTCATTGAATGTTTACAGCTCCTTTGTCAAAAACTAGGTGACCATATACATGAGGGCTCATTTCTGGATCTTCTATTATATTGATCCACATGTCTATTTCTGTACCAGTACCATGCAGTTTTCAGCACAATTGCCTTGTAATATAGCTTGAGGTCAGGGATAGTGATTCCCACAGATGTTTTCTTGTTGTTGAGGATGGATTTCGCTGTTCTAGGTCTTTTGTTATTCCAGATGAAATTGCACATTGATCTTTGCAACTCAATGAAGAACTGGGTTGGAATTTTGATGGGGATTGCATTGAATCTGTAGATTGCTTTTGGTAGGATGGCCATTTTTAAAATGTTGATCCTTCCATTTCATGAGCATGGGAGATCTTTCCATTTTCTGAAGTCTTCCTGGATTTCCTTCTTTAGAGGTATGAAGTTCTTGTCATGCAGGCCCTTCACTTGCTTAGTTAGAGTCACACCAAGGTATTTCATAGTTTTTGTGACTATTGTGAAGGATATCTTTTCCCTAATTTCTTTCTTCACATGTTTGTCCTTTGAATATAGGAAGGCTACTGATTTGTTTGAGTTAATTTTATATCTAGCCACTTTGCTGAACTTGTTTATCAGCTGTAGGAGTTCTCTGGTGGAATTTTTGGGGTCACTTAAGTACACTATCATGTCATCTGCAAAGAGTGATGTTGTACCTCTTCTATTCTGATTTGTATCCCTTTGATCTCCTTTTGCTGTCTAATTGCTCCAGCCAGGACTTCCAGTACTATGTTGAATAGGTAGGGGGAGATTGGGCTGCCTTGTGGAGTCCCTGATTTTAGTGTGATTGCTTCAAGTCTCTGATTTCTATGCATAGAGATCAAGAGTATAGATCCAAAAGGAATAGGGTATGAGGAGGAATTGGAAGTAATATATAGAGTCAAAAGTGTAATCAGAATATATTGTACAAAAATTTGCTTTCAATAAAAGTCATAAAATTGATAACAAAAAGAAAGCCTTTTCAAGAATTTTAGAAACTGAAATTTAAAAGGTATATAATGTTAGTATCAACATTGGAAAACATGTGTTGTATAATAGCAATATGTAGTTTTTAATACCAAAAGGCGTCATTTGTTCATCATGTTCACAGCAGGAAAATGTTATATGTAAACAAATAAATATTTTCATTGTGAAAGATTGATTATAAACTTTGTTTACAGTCTCAACCAATTATATATATACATATATATGTACTAAGTCTATATAATATATATGTTAACTATAAATAAATTCTAGATCCTGTCAAAGCTAAAGCAGGAAGTGATTAAAAAAAGATCATATGAGGAAGGCATGCTGTTAAGCATGAAGACCAGAGAATTTTATTGCTCTTGTACTTATATATAAACTGAATATTTTAAGACTAATCACATATTAAAATGAATTAATGTTAAAGCCTCAAACGCTCATTATTGTACCTTGATACTTATCCTTCTTAGACTATGCTGTTTTATGCTTACTTTTTATTATCAAAGAAAATAAGTATGACATGAATATAATATGGAATGTATAAGAGAATTAGATTCCTTATTAACTTTTACAAAACTTATTTTACATTAATTAACATACAAATTTTAGTCCTATAATTTATTAATAATAAAAATTTAGTAAAAATCTATTCAACTACATTGAAATAGATATATTCCTACCTTTGTAAATCTTTTGGTTCACTGTAAATTTTGCTACAAATTTAAATCATTTGGATATAATTGGAAGCTACTAAAATATGTAAGTATATATATAACCAGAGACACAAAGGAAATTAAAGAAAACCACAGAAAATACCTGAAGCAATTATGAATAGCAGTGTAATAATTTTACACATAATGAGCTAGTTGAACTAATCAGTACAAAATGTTATAATCTAATTTAGTATAAATAAAAAATTGACTAACACTTGCCTGAGTGTGGTATTATAAAAGTTTTTGGTTTTCATGTTTTAATACTACAAAAGGAAATTAGAAACTATCTCAGCAAGCTGTATTTATATATTTCTTTGTTTTTGTAACTACCTATCTATAAATTCCCTTCTTTCTCACTGTATATACCTGCATGAACACAACCTTGCAAAAAAAAAAGTATAATTTTGACCTGGTGCAAGAGATTCATTGGATTGGGTTGTGTGTGTTATGATGATACCTCATTATTAAATTGACTAATAATTAAAGGTATAAAAATGAAAAAAAAAGAGAAAAAAAAAAAAACAGATGAGCCAAACTCCATTCAACTGTCTGATTGGGAAGTATCCATGTAGCTTTCAAATAGAAACTAAATACTCTCTAAAGTAGTGACATATTTAATTAAATTTACTAGGGAAAAGTAGCTAGCAGAATTGTATATAAGTCTTGTAGTAAACAAGAATTTGCTTGATTGTTTCATATCCTATGACCAGAATGAAAAATAAATACAAAGCAAATAATTTAGGTATAAACACAATTGTTTTAGCACATTTGTTTCTGATTACCGTTCAATTAAAGATTAAGTATTGGTCTAAATTTTGTTCTTGTGGTGTAAGATAATGAAGTAAATCAACTTATAAAAGATGTTTGTTTTGGTTTATGATTACCAGGAGATGAAATCCTTATTGGTAGGGAAGGCATTTCATACCAGCAAGAGCAGGGATAATCACACCCTTATACAAGAACCAAAGAATGTTATGAGAAACTGGGTAGACATTATAGTCACACAAATTCTGACTCGAATTAATTAATTTATCCCACAAAGTTGTACCTATAAAGTCTTCCCAATTTCCCAGAAACAACTCTGATGACTGGGGACCACTGTTCAAATACAGAAGTTTATGGGAGACAGTTTTTATTCAAACATTTACAAGAATTATGAAGCTTTTCTTTTTGAGGCACATAAAAAGTTTTGATTGCATTGAGTCACAATCTTACTTCTAATTGAGAAGCATGACCCTCTCAAAATGTTTAAATCTCCTGCATTTGGTTACCTCAGGTAATCCCAGTATTGAAAACATCTATATCAAACACAAGATTTACTCATTCTTCCTCAGCCAAAATTATTTGCTTGGACAAGAAAATATGGTACAAAAATCATCTATCCAGAAATTGGAGGACAGAGAAGCAGCCTACTTTCCTCTTAATGGTATTCTGAAGAATTCAAGGCTGAAGACTGATTACCTAAAATTATCACTGACAAGTATACTAGGAAGAATTGAAATAGCCTAAGCATAATTTACTATGAAAGACTGCTTGTCCCAGTCCTGATTTACAGATAGCTTTTAAGAAAGATTTTTTTCTCCAAGTAATCCAGTGTTTAAAAAAAAAAAAAAAAGTATTAACATTAAGAATACAAATTATTCCTAATTCAACTTCTCTTCCAACAACCTTGTATAAATACAGCTAGTTACCCTTTTAAAAGTATTTATTTTACAATTCAATGTGGATATTTTAATTAGATGTATTCTCTGACAATTTTCCTGAGGTATGAGATCCATCCTGATTACTCTCCTATTTTATGCTCCTCTCTCTCATTTTGCCCCCTCATTCAAATCCCTTTGACAGCTCCTGTCTTGTTCTTTGTATTCTGACAAACCGATTTTTAAAAAGGGCTGTTCAAGTAACCATTGTTTTAGAACACAATGGGCTCACCTGTGAAGGCATGGACCAACCACCCAGAAGTTAAGGACCACCTGCTTGCATCCATCAACAACCAAGAGCTCAGCAGGAAAAAAACAGGTCCTCAGAAACCAGGTCTCTATCTATGATTCACTGTTTATAGGCACAGTCAAGATTTTCTAAGTGATAGTTTCTTAATAACCCATTTTCTTTAAACATTTTAAAGGTAGTAATAGGAACAGTTAATGCTAGGATGCTGTCTATGACTCTGTAAGTACAAATTTAAATGCTCAGTATCTTAAACCAAAAAAAAAAAAAGCAGAGAAACAAAATATTATTTAGATGCTCAGTGTAAATATTTACTGTAGTGTGGTTTATGTAGATGGCTGGTCTTGAGGCTACAGAATCACTAGACTTATACTTGTGACACCAGGTTGCAAACTCCCTACCATAATCGGTTTGTGGTTTTATATGGAGGATTGTTTATCTAAAAATAGAGCTGAAAGCCTTTCACATCTCTCATAAAGTTGTCTTGAATAACAAATGGAGCAGGGAAGGAACTGTCCTTATCTTTGAGAACTGTTATTCACATATCCCTTAGAAAGGGAATTCTTCAAATTTTCTCAGAAATACTATGTAAACTGTAATGTATTTAGTAGAAATAATACAATTGCCTCAAATCGTCTCTGCATTAGTGTATGAAATTCCTAACTGTTGCACATACAGTTACATGTTACATACAAAGGTCTAATTATATCAGTGACACTAATCTATGAGTATAGGCTTTACAACTTGTTTCTAAATTTAATAGCTTGTAATTTATCAATTATTCTGCAAGATAAAACTTCAGATACCTTTTCTAAGATCATACCTTGTAGGGTGTTGCCTGTCTATGTTGTCTTCTAGCAGTTTCAGAGCTTCTGTTTTAAATTAAAAGCTTTTATTAATTAGTAGATACCTCTTATACAAGGCAATATATATGAGTCTAATTTCATTCTCTTCCATGTAAACATCCTGCTTTCCTAGTACCATTTGTTAGACATTGTCAATTTTCTTTATTGCATTTTTAAGGTCTTTGTCAAACATCTGATGGCTGTAGTTACCTGTACACAGATTCAAGTCTGCTACTTTATTTCATATCCACTCATGTGTTACTGGTTTTGCTGTTGCTTTTGTTGTGTCCACTCATATGTGTTTGCAAGTAACATATTGATTTTACAACTATGTTTTACTTTCCTTTTTGAAAATTTTGAGACAGGGTTTTATTCTTTGTATCTTTGGCTGTTTTGGAACTTGCTCTGTAGACCAGGCTTTTCTCAAACAGAGGAGATTTGCCTACCTCTGCCTCCTGAGTGTTGAGAATAAATGTCTGTACTACCGCTGCCTAGCTACCATGGTTCTGTCATGTATCTTGAAATCTAGAATGTCAAACTCTCCAGAATTTTGCCCTTTCAACAGGTATGCTTTGTCTATTCTGGATACTTTTTTGGATCTAAATGAATTTTAAATTTTCCTTTTATTTCTATGAAGAATGTTGTATTTTGATTGGGATTGCATAGAATCTTTAAACAATTTTTAAGATGATAATAATTTTCACAATCTTAACTTTCCAAAAAAAAAAAAAAAGAAGAAGAAGAAAGAAAAAAAAAAAAAAACTCACAAGAGCACCAGATATCTTATTTTTCTAGTGTTATACTTAAACTTTCTTTAGTGATTTGAAACTTTCCTTATACAGATTTTCACATCCTCAATTAGGTTGATTCTAGATATTTAATTGTGTTTGATTTTGTAATAAAGAATGTGTCTATTCTAGGTTTGTATGTTTGTAGGTGGTATGTACAAAAGCATCTGACTTTTATAAATTTTCTGATTTAGTATTCTAACATTTGGCTGACATTGTTTTTAAAGGGTTTTGCCTCAAACTTTTGGATTCCCTTATGTAGAGTCACATATTATCTGAGAATAGTGATAATATGATGTCTTCTTATTATCTTATTATCTTCATATGATGATCTATTCTTAAAAGAAGATCCTACTTTCCAACCAAACATTTGCATTGCTTCTTTGAGAGTTTCATACTCTGCATGCTCATTACACCCACTTCCATTTCTCCAAGGCCCATCTACCCACAAACTATGTGCCCTTCTAAAGAAGAAAAGAGTTCACAATATCCTGTAGGGTACTGGGAATCTTGTTACCAGATTGACATAAGAAATTGCAAGGTTAAGAAAGGCTGTGCTCCTGGACAAGACAACCAGGCACTCTGCCACCTAGACCAGCACATAACCTGGGGCACAGACCTAGTGAGGTTCTGCACTGAGTACCCAGAACACAGAGATTCCTTGGTGGTGGTGCTTGTAGCAAATATTCCTTTCAGGCTCACAGTAAGGGAGTACCCAGATCTGTTGGGAAAAGCTGTGCTCCTGGACCAGAAGCCCAGGCACCTTGCCACTTGAACCAGAAGGTAACCTGGGGCACAGGCCTGGGGAGATGGTGGCATGAGCACCCAGAACACAGGCAGTGCATGGAGGCAGGGCTTGTGGCAAAAGTTCCTTTCCAGTCCACAGTAAAGTAGTATCCAGATCCACCCACCCAGAAAGGCTTTGCTGGCAGACATGATGCCAAGGAGCTGTTCCATTTACACCAGCAGGTAACCTGGGGTACAGACCTAGTGAGGTTGTGCATTGAGTACCCAGAGCACAGAGAGTGCTTGGAGGCGGTACCCAGGACTGTGTCAGAGAGAATCATGATCTGCCTGGGGAAAGCAGTTCTGAAATATCAGTTCCATGGGCACTTTTACAACTGAAACAGAGATGAACCTGACACAAAGGCCCAGGGAGGGCACACCATGAGTTCTCAGTGAGCAGAGAGTGCTGTACTCACTGGAAAAGTGAACATTTTGGCCAAAGAAAGAGCCAGGTCCCCACCACTAGGATTCAGGACCAGTGGGCAAAGGGCCAAGCTACCAGAGCAACCTCACTAGAGCTCCCCAACATGAGCCCACAAAGACAACTGAGCACCTGCCAACAGAATTCACTTGTCACCCACAAAATGCCTAACAGTCAGAAGCAATTTTTTTTCCTGAGGCCACAGGCCCACAGATCCACAGGAGAGACAGGTGGCAGTCACTGACAACAAGACCACATATAACCACAAACAACAAGATGGCAAGAGGAAAAAAATAGAACTTAAGCAATGAAAACCAGAACAACTTGACAACATCAGAATACAGCTTTCCCACCACAGCAAGCAGTAGATTGACAAACATTCCAGAAAAAGAAGACTCAGACCTGAAATTATACCTCAAGATGATAATGGAGATTTTTGAGAAGAGCATGAATAACTCCCTTAAACAAGTATGGGAGGACAACCATAAGCAATTAGAAGCATTTAAAGTGCAAAAACAAAAAAATCACTCAAAGAATTGAAACAGGAAAACAGAAACAAAAACATAAATAAATTAAAAATAAAAAGAGAAACAATAAAGGAAACACAAAACGAGTCAACCCTGAACATGGAAAACCTAAAAAGGAATCAGGAGTCAAAGATGCAAACATCTCCGACAGACTACACGAGATAGAAGAGAGAATCTCAGGGGCTAAAGAAAACTTTGAAAACAGAAAAAAAAAATTCAAAGAAGATGCAAAAACCAAAAAGCTCCTAAGCCAAAATGTCCAAGAGATCCAGGACACAATGAGAAGACCAAACCTAAGGATAATAGGAATAGAAGAGAGAGAAGAATATCAACTAAGAGGCACAGTAAATATCTTCAATAAAATCATAGAAGAAAATTTTCCTACCCTTAAGAATGAGCTAACCTTGACATCCTTAGCCATCAGGGAAATGAAAATCAAAACAACCATGAGATTCCACCTCACACCAGTCAGATTGGCCAGGATCCAAAACTGAGATGACAGCAGATGCTGGTGAGGATGTGGAGAAAGAGGAAAACTTCTCCACTGTTGGTGGAGTTGTAAACTGATACAAACACTCTGGAAATCAGTCTGGCGATTCCTCAGAAAATTGGACATAGTACTACCTGAAGATCCAGCTATTCCACTTCTGGGCATATACCCCAGAGACACTCTAATATACAACAAAAATACATGTACCACAATGTTCATAGCAGCTCTATTTATAATAGCCGGAAGCTGCAAAGAACCCAGATGTCCTTCAGTAGATGAATGGATACAAAAGTTGTGGTAAATTTACACAATGGAGTACTACTCAGCTATCAGAAACAATGACTTAACCAAATTCTTAAGAAAATGGTTGCATCTAGAGAATATCATACTAAGTGAGATAACCCAGTCACAAAAGAACAGACATAATATGCAGTCACTGATAGTGGGATACTAACCCTAGAGGCTCAGACTGCCCCAGAAACAACTCACAGACTGTGTGAAGTTCAAGAAAAAAAGAAAACAAAACAAATCAAAACAAAAAAACAAAATGTTATTCTCAATCTTTACACACCAAGAAAAGTTTGACTAATTCCGGGTTACATCCTTATTTACATGTAATTTTGCTCATTGTAACTAGTAAGACCTTAATGCAGAGTATCAAACCTTTAAAAAAAAGAAAAAAAATGTCAAGAACTGACACAATTGTATTTGTATACATTTATGCAAAATCTTTAAATTTTTTTTCTTTTATCTTTGTTTTTTAAAATAAAGTTTAAAATAATTATGTACCTAAGAAAATATACCTGTACTATTCTTAATTAAAACTTTTTTCTTTCAGAAAAATAAAACATTTTGAAATTAAAAAAAAAAAAAGAATGGGCTAATCATGAGCATAAAAGAAACCTACATAATTTCAAACAGATTGGACCAGAAAAGAAATTCTTACTGATGCTTAATAGTCAAAACACCAAGTGTTCAAAACAAAGAAAGAATACTAAAAGCAGCATGGGGTAAAGGTCATGTAACATAAAAAAGGCCAACCAATTATATTTCACCTGACTTCTCAACAGTGACTATGAAAGCTAGAAGATCCTGAACAGACATCATACAGACCTTAAGAGAACACAAATGTCAGCTCAGGTTACTATACCCAGCAAAACTCTCAACTACCATAGATGAAGAGACAAAGATGTTTCTGGAAAAAACTAAATTTAAAAAATACCTGACCACAAATCCAGCCCTACAGAGAATTATAGGTGGAAAACCCAATACAAGGAGGGAAAATACATCTTAGAAAAAGAAAGAAAGCTGCCACCCGGAACAGCGGTGCATAGAGGCTGAGCAACTGGTGGGTGGGAGACCTGGGCTGCAGGGGAGATGAGAGATCTCTGTGGAGTGCACACGGAAAGTGCACACCCTAACTTGCCCAGCCCTGCCTTGCCAGATCCAGCGATTGGGAACAGAAAATTAGAACTTCTGTTTCCACCCTGAGGCGACTTGAGGAAGCAGAGCAGAGCCTGGCCCATCTACCACCCAGAACGGAAACTCATAGAGACTGAGCAACTGGTAAGTAGGAGACCTAGGCTGCAGGGGAGCAGAGAGATCTCTGCGGAGTGCACAAAGAAAGTGCACACCCTAACTTGCCCAGCCCTGCCTTGCCAGATCCAGCGATTGGGAACAGAAAATTAGAACTTCTGTTTCCACCTGGAGGCGACTTCAGGACGCAGAGCAGAGCCTGGCCCATCTGCCACCTGGAACGGAGGCACATAGAGGCTGAGCAACTGGTGGGAGAGAGACTTGGGCTGCAGGGGAGTAGAGAGATCTCTGCAGAGTGCACACGGAAAGTGCACACCCTAACTTGCCCAGCCCTGCCATGCCTGATCCAGCAAACAGAAACAGAACGTTGGAACTTCTGCTCACACCCAATGACACTGAGGCATAAAACAGGGCTCGACCTATCTGACGCCTCAACCAGTGGAGAACCAGGGACACAGACCAGATACAAGGGAAAGACAAGAACATATCACTGACAACAAAATGGCAAGAGGAAAGAGAAAGAGTATATCCCAAGGGAACCAAGACAATCTAGCAACACCAGAGCCCAGCTCTCGCATAACAGCAAACATCGGTATTCCAAACACTCCAGAAAAAGAAGACACAGACCTGAAATCATGCCTCAAGACACTGATAGAGTTATTTAAACAAGAAAGGGAGGAAAAGCAAAAAGATTCAGAAGCTTTTAAAGAAGAAACAAGAAAAAACACTCAAAGAACTCAAAGAACTAGAGTAAAACAGAACCAAAGAAATAAAGGAATGGAAGAGGGAAATTAAAACAGAGATTGACACAATAAAGAAAACACTAAAAGAGATAACCCTAGAGTCAGAACACCAAAAAAAGAAATCAGGAGTCACAGAAGCAAGCATTTCCAATAGATTACAAGAGATCGAAGAGAGAATCTCGGGGGCAGAAGACAATATTGCAAACATAGACAAAACAGCCAGAGAAGATGCAAAAAACAAAAAGCTCCTAACCCAAAATGTCCAGGAAATCCAAGACACAATGAGAAGAACTAACCTAAGGATAATAGGAATATAAGAGGGAGAAGAGTATCAACTAAGAGGCACAGTAAATATCTTCAACAAAATCATAGAAGAAAACTTTCCTACCCTCAAGAATGAGATGACCACGAGCATAAAAGAAGCCTTCAGAACTCCATATAGGTTGGACCAGAAAAGAAATACCTCCTGACACATAATAGTAAAAACATAAAGCGCCCAAAGTAAAGAAAGAATACTAAAAGCAGTAAGGGAAAAAGGTCAGGTAACATATAGAGGCAGACCAATCAGACTCACACCCGATTTTTCAACAGAGACTATGAAAGTTAGAAGAGTCTGGACAGACATCATGCACTCCTTAAGAGAGCACAAGTGCCAGCCTAAGCTGCTATACCCAGCAAATCTATCAATCACCATCGATGGAGAGACGAAGATATTTCAAGACAAATCAAAATTCACACAATATCTGAACACAAACCCAGCACTACAACGAATTATAGGTGGAAAACCCAATACAATGAGGGAAAATACAGCCTAGTAAGAACAAGAAAACTCCTAAACAAGAAAACTAAAAGAAGAAAAAAACACAGACACAACTCAACCCAAAAAAGCAATAATGGCAGGAAACAGAAACAACTATTCCTTGATATCTATTAACATAAATGGTCTCAACTCTCCAATAAAGAGACATAGACTATCAGACTGGATACATAAACAAAATCCAGCCTTTTGCTGCATACAGGAAACTCATCTCAGAGACAGAGACAGACAGTATCTCAGAGTAAAAGGGTGGGAAAAAACTTCCAAGCAAACAGCTCCAAGAAGCAAGCTGGAGTGGCTATTCTAATATCGAATAAAGTAAACTTCCAACCAAAAGTTATCAAAAAAGATAAAGAAGGACACTTTTTACTCATTACCGGGGAAATCTGTCAGGAGGAACTCTCAATCCTTAACATATATGCTCCAAATAAAAAAATTACCCACATTCATAAAAGAAACCCTACAAAAGCTCAAAAAATACATTTCACCCCACACAATAATAGTGGGAGACTTTAATACCCCACTCTCACCAAAGGACAGATCAGGGAAACAGAAACTGAACAAGGACACAGCAAGACTAGCAGAGACTTTGAACCAACTAGAATTAATAGATATATACAGAACATACTATCCCAAAGTAAAAGAATACACCTTCTTCTCACCACCCCATGGCACCTTCTCGAAAATTGACCACATAATTGGACACAGAACGAGCCTCCATCGATATAAGAAGATTGAAATACTCCCATGCATCCTCTCAGATCACCATGGTCTACGGCTGGTCTTTAACAACAACAAAGACAACAAAGAGCCCACATACACATGGAAACTAAACAATGCTCTGTTAAAGCATAGCAGGGTCAAGAAGAAATATAGAAAGAAATTAAGGATTTTCTAGAATTCAACGAAAACAAAAACACAACATACCCAAACCTATGGGATGCAATGAAAGCAGTATTGAGAGGAGAACTCATAGCCCTAAGTGCTTTCAAAAAGAAACTGGAGAGAGCTCACATCAGCAACCTGACAGCACAGCTAAAAGCCCTAGAACAAAAGGAAGCAGATATACCCAGAAAGAGTAGATGGCAAGAAATAATCAAAATTAGGGCAGAAATAGACCAAATAGAAACAAAAAGAACCATTGAAAAAATCAACAAAACAAAGAGTTGGTTCTTTGAGAAAATCAACAAGATTGATAAACTTCTAGCCAGACTAACTAGAGGGCAAAGAGAGAGTATCCAAATTAACAAAATCAGAAAGGAAAGTGGTGACATAACGACTGAAACTGAGGAAATTCAAGAAATCATTAGATCCTACTACAAAAACTTATACTCCACAAAATTGGAAAATCTGGAGGAAATGGACGAATTCCTAGACAGATACAAGGTCCCAAAGTTAAACCAGGAAAAGTAAACCATCTAAATAACCCTATAACACCTAAAGAAATAGAAGAAGTCATCAAAATCCTCCCAACCAAAAAAAGCCCAGGTCTAGACGGGTTCAGTGCAGAATTTTATCAGAACTTTATTGGGGATATAACACCAATACTCGCCAAACTATTCCAAAAGATAGAATCAGATGGAATATCACCCACCTCATCTTTTGAAGCTACAATTACCCTTGTACCTAAACCACACAAAGACCCTACAAGGAAAGAGAACTTCAGAACAATCTCACTTATGAACATTGATGCAAAAATACTCAACAAAATCCTTGCAAACCAAATCCAAAAACACATCAAAACGATCATTCATCATGACCAAGTAGGCTTCATCCCTGGGATGCAGGGATGATTTAACATAAGGAAATCCATCAACGTAATCCACCATATAAACAAACTCAAAGACCAAAACCACATGGTCATCTCACTAGACGCTGAGAAAGCATTCGACAAAATCCAACACCCCTTCATGTTAAAAGTCCTGGAAAGAACAGGAATCCAAGCCTGTTCAACAGGTTCGGGCACCTGGTTCAGAATGTCCTCAGCCACATCTTCTACTAACTGCAGGGCCAAAGAAACATGAAGGATAATGCTGGCTACTCTTAGCCAAGGCAAGATTCTAGTTGCGTTGTACTCCCAGGTTCAGGCAGGACAGGGCAGCCTGGCTTTGCACAGGCCTCGGCCCTTTTCTACTACCCACCTCCTCTCGGCTCTGGCCGCCCTTGGAGGACGATTTGGCCTGCAACTGGAGAATGGCACCAAATAAGGCAAATGTCTCATTCTGGGCATAGGTGATGTTGGCGTTGTCATGCAGACCGAAGATCTCAGGCATGTCATTGAGTGGAAGGCTCTTGATGTAGGTGAGGTAGCCCTAGGAAGCAAGATGGCTGAAACTGAAGCCTGCTCTATCCCAGCCTTCAGACTCACTGCTACTCTTCCTATTTCATTTTACGGTTGCTTCTATAACTAAAATGGTCTCTCTGTAATGCTGTATATCATGGCTCTTGCCTCCCTCTCAGCCCTTTACTGCCCTCCCACCTGTAGCTGCTCAAATCTAACATTCTCCCTCTTGTCACCCTATGTGGTACTCTACCAACCTAGCCACAGTTCAGGATGCTTCCTCCACTACCCTAGAAGTATGTCCTTAGTGAGTGCTACCCCATAGTCCGCATTACCACCACACTGAGTGATACTTAGAATTGGTGAGGCTGGATTCATCTCTCCCCACAGAACCTGCTCTCTGGATTAACTAGGTTTCTTACTGTGGGATGGGTTTTTCATTTGTCACCTTGGAAGACCCAGCTGTTTGTATTGCCTTCTGTATTAATGTTCCATGGGACCCCAGGAACTCCTGTCAGGCCCCTTCCTGTGGACTCACATTGAGGTCATAGGTGGGTGGGATCTGGTGGTAGATACCAGAGTTGCTGTAGCTGTGCTCGGGAGAGAGCACAGCGGGGTTGTAGAAATCTTCTAGTATGTTCATGACACAGCGGCGGTCCCAGTCATCAGTGACACGACCACCATAGTTGATCTCTCCAGCTGTATACTTGAGAACCTTTGGGGTGGGTGAACAATGGTCCCTCTTATAGGTGTCCAAGTCAGTGGTACCGAGCCTGCCCCTTGCCTACCTTATAGGGAATATCATCATATTCATCTAGGAACATCCTGAGCTGGCTGATGCAGATGCGCAGGTCTCCATCTGTGAACTCATAGGGGATGTTGAAACCCAGGGGCCCAAATTTACGGCGTTCGAGTGCATTTCCATGGAAAAAACACAGAGATAGCAGCAGGGACTTGAACTCCACTACGTGCAGGACAAAGGGATAGAGTTGTAAGAGAAAGCGTAGGGACAAGGTCATAAGAGGAAGGGCTGGGACAGGAACGTGGGTGCTTAGAATGGGTCTCACCTTTAAAATCATTTTTAATCATATGTATGAGTTATATGGTTATGTGAATGAGTGATGTTGCTCACAGAGGCCAGAGGTGTCAGATCCCTATGGAGCTGGTCTTTCAGGCTACTTTGAGCTGCCTGATGTGGATGCTGGGAACTGAACTCAGGTTCATCTGGAAGAACCACCAGTGCTCTCAACCACTGAACCATCATCTCTCTGGCTGATGCCTTACCTTTTGACAGGAGTGGAGGAAGTCATCACTTAGGTTGTTGTAGGACTTCAACAGATTGGCTTTGATGCCATGTGGTGGTTCGATAGTCATTTTGGAGCCATTTTGTAGGATGGACACTGGGAACTTATTGCTGGGAAGGCTGGTGAGCCGTAAGCACAAGTCCCGATGTACCTGGTCACCACAGCACCGCATGAGCACAAAGACTTAGGCTTCTGGTTCTTCCACCCAGGAACTCAAGCTCATCCTCTGACTTACTCCTTCTTTGATTTGGTTAGGATATAAGGCTATGCAGACAACTGGCTAAGAACAGGCCTTAACAAGTCCTGGGGCCACCAGTCTATACTGGGTAACCCTGGGAAGTCACCAACCCCCTGAGACTCAGCAACTCAGAGGGCCAATAATAATCTAGTTAATACTCCAGAATAATCTAGTGGCATCATGGAATACATGCTTTGTGGACAGGCATCATGGCACACCTTATCAGGATTAATGTGCTCGATGAGACGCTCCAGGGCTGGCATCCAGCTTGGTGCTAACTGGCAGTTCTGAAAGAAGACCCATTTGCCCCTCTCTATGGAGCTGCACATCACAGCGTCTGCTCGAGGGCCCTGTGGGGACAGGAACATTGAGTAGGAGACTGCTGTTCACCTTCTCTAGCCTACCCCTTTGTGATGGTTTGCATATGCTTGGCCCAGGGAGTGGCACTATTAGAAGGTGTGGCCTTGTTGGAGGCAGTGTGTCACTCTGGGGGTGGGCTTGGAGACACTCCTCCTAGCTATCTAAAGATGCTCAGTCTGTTCCTGGCTTCCTTTGGATGAAAATGTAGAACTCTTATCTCCTCCTTCATCAAGCCTGCCTGGATACTGCCATGTTCTCACCTTGATGATAATGAATCTCTGAACCTGTAAACCAGCCTCAATTAAAGGTGTCCTTATAAGAAAAAAAAAAAAAAAAAGCAATATACAGCAAACCAACAGCCAACATAAAACTTAATGTCGAGAAACTTGAAGCAATCCCACTAAAATTAGGGACTCGACAAGGCTGTGCACTCTCCCCCTACCTATTCAACATAGTACTGGGAGTCGTGGCTTGTGCAATTAGACAGCAAAAGGAGATCAAGGGGATAGGAACCGGAAAGGAAGAGATAAAAACATTACTCTTTGCCAATGACATGATAGTGTACTTGAGTGACCCCAAAAATTACACCAGAGAACTCCAACAAATGATAAACAGGTTCAGCAATGTGGCTGGAACAAAATTAACTCAAACAAATCAGTAGCCTTCCTATACTCAAAGGACAAACATGTGGAGAAAGAAATTAGGGAAAAGGTTCCCTTCACAATCATCACAAAAACTATGACATACCTTGGTGTGACTCTAACTAAGCAAGTGAAGGACCTGTATGACAAGAACTTCAAACCTCTAAAGAAAGAAATTGAGGAGGATCTCAGAAAATGGAAAGAACTCCCATGCTCATATATTAGAAAAATCAACATTTTAAAAGTGGCCATCCTACCAAAAGTAATCTACAAATTCAATGCAATCCCCATCAAAACTCCAACCCAGTTCTTCATGGAATTGGAAAGATCAATGTGCAATTTCTTATGGAATAACAAAAGAACTAGAATAGCGAAATCCATCCTCAACAACAAAAAAACATCTGCGGGAATCACTATCCCTAACCTCAAGCTATATTACAAGGCAATTGTTCTGAAAACTGCATGGTACTTGTACAGAAATAGGCATGTGGATCAATGGAATAGAATAGAAGATCCAGAAATGAGCCCTCATGTATATGGTCACCTGATTTTTGACAAAGGAGCAGTAAACATTCAATGGAATAAGGACAGCCTATTCAACAAATGGTGCTGGTCCAACTGGCACTTAACATGCAAAAGAATGAAAATAGACCCGTTCTTATCTCCTTATACAAAGCTCAAGTGTAAGTGGATTAAAGATCTCCACATTAAACCAGATACACTGAAACTATTAAATGAGAAAGTAGGAAGAACCTTAGAACACATAGGCACAGGAGAAAATTTCCTGAACAAAACACCAATGGCTCAAGCTCTAAGGTCAAAGATTAACAAATGGGACTTAATGAGACTGCAAAGTTTCTGTAAGGCTAAAGACATCGTCAAGAAAACAAAACAGCAACCAACAGAATGGGAAAAGATCTTTACCAACACCACATCAGATAGAGGCCTAATATCCAAGGTGTACAAGGAACTCAAAAAGCTAGACACCAGAGGATCAAATAACCCTATTAAAAAATGGGGTACAGAGCTAAACAAATCATTTTCAGTTGAGGAACACCGAATGGCCGAGAAACATCTGAGGAAGTGCTCGACATCCTTAGCCATCAGGGAAATGCAAATCAAAACAACACTAAGATTCCACCTCACACCAGTCAGATTGGCCAAGATCCAAAACTCAGATGACGGCAGATGCTGGCAAGGCTGCGGAGAAAGAGGAATACTTCTCCACTGTTGGTGGGGTTGCAAGCTAATACAACCACTCTGGAAATCTGTCTGGAGATACCTCAGAAAATTGGATATAGTACTACCTGAAGACCCAGCTATTCCACTTCTGTGCATATACCCCAGAGACACTTTAATACACAACAAAGATATATGCACCACAATGTTCATAGCGGCTCTATTTATAATAGCCAGAAGCTGGAAGGAACCCAGATGTCCTTCAGAAGACGAATGGATACAAAAATTGTGGTACATATACACAATGGAATACTATGCAGCCACCAGAAACAATGACTTAACCAAATTCTTAAGAAAATGGCTGCATCTAGAGAAGATCATCCTGAGTGAGATAACCCAGTCACAAAAGAACAGACATAATATGCAGTCACTGATAGTGGGATGCTAACCCCAGAGGCTTGCACTCCCCCAGAAACAACTCACAGACTGTATGAAGTCCAAGAAATAAAGAAAACAAAACAAACCAAAAAAAATATTTACGAAACAAGAAAACTTTAACTATTTCCATGTTACATTTTGTTTTACATGTACTTTAGCTCATTGTAACTATTAAGTTTTCAAGGCATACAATCAAACCTTGAAAAAAATCAAGTACTGACTAAAAAATATATTCATATAGTTTTATGTAAAAATTATGTTAAAATCTGAAAAAAAGTACTGACAAAAATGTATAATTTTAAGCAAAAAATGTTTAAAATCTGTACATCTATCTTTGTTTTGTAAAATAAAGTTGTTTTATAAAAAAAAAGAAAAAGAAAAAGAAAGAAAATACCTAAGCAGGAAAACCAAAAGAAGGAAGACACGCAGACATATTTCTACTTCTAAAAGCAAAAATAACAGGAAAGAGCAACCACTGTTCTTTAATATCTGTTAACATAAATGGACTTATTTTCCCAATCAAGAGACATAAGCTATCAAAATGGATACTTAAACAGATCTAGCATTTTGTTGCATTCAGGAAATTCATCTCAGAGACAAAGACAGATACAATCTCAGAGTCAAAGGCTGGGAAAAATCTTCCAAGCAAACATCCACAAGAAACAAGCTGGAATAGCCATTCTAATATTGAATAAAATAGATTTTCAACCAAGAGTTATCAAAAATATGAAGAAGGACACTTTTTATGAATTACAGGAAACATTTATCAGGATGAAATCACAATCTTTAACATATATGCTCCAAATTCAAGAACATCTATATTCATAAAAGAAACCCTACTAAAGGTCAAAACATACATTGTACCACACACAATAGTGGGAGACTTAAACACCCCACTCTCATCAATGGACAGGTCATGGAAGTAGAAACTGAACAAGGTTGCAGTGGAACTAGCAGAAGGTATGAACCAATTAGAATTAATAGACATCTACAGAACATTCACCCTAAAAAAAAAAAAAATACAACTTCTTCTTAGCACTTCCCGGCACCTTCTCCAAAACTGACCATATAGTGGGTCCCAAAACAAACCTCAATAGATATAAGAAGAATGAAATTCTCCCATGCATCCAAACTATCATAGTCCATGCACCATGGATTAAGACTGTTCTTTAATAACAATAAACACAACAAAAAGGCCAAATACACATGGTAGCTGAACAATGCTCTGCCCAGCAATAGCATGGTCAAAGAAGAAATAAAGAAAGAAATTAAGAATTTTCTAGGAGAATTTAATGAAAATGAAAGCACAACATACCCAAACCTATGGACCACAATTAAAGTAGTGCTAAGAGGAAAATTCAAACTCAGAGTGCATCCAAAAAGAAACTGGAGAGAGCATATACTAGCAACTTGAGAGCATTATTGAAAGCTCTAGAACAAAAAGAAACAGATACTCTTGTGGAGTAGAAGGCAAGAAATAATCAAACTCAGAGTATAAATTGACCAAATTGACAAAAAGAACCATTCAAAGAATCAAGAAAACCAAGAGCTGTTTCTTTGAGAAAACTAACAAGATTGATAAACCTTTAGCCAGACTAACTAGAGGGAAAAAAGAGAGTACCCAAATTTAAAAAATCAGAAATGGAAATGGAGACATAACAACTGAAACTGAAAAAAATTCAAGAAATCATCAGATCTTACTATAAAAGTCTAAACTCAATAAAACTGGAAATGAATGAATTCCTACACAGATACCAAATGGCAATTTTAAACCAGTATCAGGTAGACTATCTAAATAATCACATAACAACTAAAGAAATAGAAGTAGTCATCAAAACTCTTTCCACCAAAAAAAGTCTAGGATAAGATGGGTTCAGTGCAGAATACTATCCGGCATTTATTGAAAACCTAATACCAATACTCTCCAAACTATTCCACAAAAGAGAGTCAGATGAAACAGAACATAACTGATTCTTCAAAGCCACAGTAACCTTCATTCCTAAACTACACAAAGACCTTACAGGAAAAAGAACTTCTGAACAATCTCCAATATGAATTTTGATGAAAAACTCGTCAACAAAATTCTTGCATAAAACATATCAAAACAATCATTCACCATGATCAAGTAGTCTTCATCTCTGCAATGCAGGGATAATTTAATATATGGAAATCCATCAACATAATTCACCACATAAACAAACTAAAAATAAACCAAAACAAACAAAAAACAAAAAACAAATAAACCAACAAACAAACAAACAAACAAAAAGAAAACTCCACATGTTCTTCTTGCTAGATGCTGAGAAAGCATATGAAAAAATTCGGTACCATTTCATGTTAAAAGTCTTGGAAGAAGCACGAATCCAAGGCCCAAAGCCAAACATAATCAAAGCAAAAATACAGCAAACCAATAGCCAATATCAAACTTAATGGTGAGAAACTAAAAGAAAATCCACTAAAATCAGATACGAGACAAGGATGCCCACTCTCCCCCTTCCTATTCGAAATATTACAGGAAGTACTAGCCAGAGGAATTAGAAAGCAAAAGGAAATCAAAGGGATACAAATTAGAAAGGAAGAAGTAAAAATATCACTACTTGCAGGTGACATGATAGTATACTTAAGTGACCCCAAAAATTTCACCAGAAAACTTTTACAGCTAATAAACAACTTCATCAAAGTGGTTGGATATAGAATTAATTCAAACAAATCAGTAGCCTTCCTCTACTCAAAGGACAACCATGCTGAAAAAGAAATTAGGGAAAAGGTACCCTTCACAATAGTCACAAACAATATGAAATACCTTGGTGTGACTATAAGCAAGCAAAGGACTTGCATTACAAGAGCTTCATATCTCTGAAGAAGTAAATTGAAGATTTCAGAAGATTGAAAGATATCCCATGCTCATGTATTGGAAGCATCAACATTGTAAAAATGTCCACCTTACCAAAAGCAATCTACAGATTCAATGCAATCTCCATCAAAAGTCCAACTAAATTCTTCATAGCATCAGAAAGAGTAATTTGTAAATTAATCTGGATTAACAAAAAACCTAGAATATCAAAATCCTTCCTCAACAACAAGAAAATGTGTGCTAAAATCACCATCCCTGACTTCCACTATATTACAAGTCCATTGTTTTAAAAACTGCTTGGTACTGGTACAGAGATAGGCATGTTGATCAGTGGAAGAGAAGATCCAGAAATGAACCCTCACCCATATGGTCACTTGAGATTTGTTAAAGGAGCTGAAAACATTCAATGGAAAAAGGGCAGCCTCTTCAACAAATAGTGTTGGCTAAACTGCCACTCAGCATGCAGAAGAACTAAAACAGACCCTTTCTTATCTCCTTGTACAGAGCTCAAGTGCAAGTGGATCATAGTTCTCCACATTAAACCAGATACACTGAAACTATTAGAAGAGAAAGAAGGAAAAACCTTAGAACATATAGTCACAGGGATAAATTTCCTGAATAGAACAATAATGGCTTGTGCTCTAAGATCAAGGATCAAGTAATGGAACTTAATGAGATTGCAAAGTTTCTGTAAGGCTTAGGACACTGACAAGAAAAAAAAAAAGCCAACAGATTGGGAAAAGATCTCTATCAATCCCACATCTGATAGAGGTCTAATATCCAATATATACAAAGAACTCAAGAGGTTAGATACCAGATAATCAAACAATTCTATTAAAAATGGGGTTTTAGAGCTAAACAAAAAATTGTCAATTGAGGAATATCGAATGGCTAAGAAGCATCTTAGGAAGTGCCCAACATCCCAAGTCATCAAGGAAATGAAAATCAAAACAACCCTGAGATTCCACCAATCAGTATGGCTAAGATTAAAAAATCAAATGACAGCAGATACTGGCAAGGATGCAGAGAAAGAAAAATACTCTTCTAATGTTGGTCAGGTTGTAACCTGGTACAACCATGCTGGTAATCAGTCTGGCAGCTCCTCAGAAAACTGTATATAGTACTATCTGAAGACCCAGTTATTACACTTCTGGGAATATACCCCAGAGATGCTCCAACATACAATACGAACTCATGCACCACAATGTTCATAGCAGCCCTATCTATAATAGCCAGAAGCTGGAAAAAACCCAGATGTTCTTCAATAGATGAATTAATACAAAACTTGTGGTATATTTACACAATGCAGTACTACTCAGCTATTAGAAACAAAGACTTTATGAAATTCCAAGTAAAATGGATACATCTAGAGAATATCATCCTCAGTGAGGTAACCCAGTTATAGCAGAACAGACATAATATGTAGTCACTGATAATTGGATACTAGCCCCAGATAGCTCTGAATTCCTCAGAAACTACTCACAGCCCATATGAAGCTCAAGAAAAACAAAGGCCAAATAGTGAAAGCCTCAGTTCTTTATAGGTAAAAAAAAAAAAAAAAATAAGTGTATAGCACCCTCTCAGAGTATGATACACCTGGACCTTAAATCATTAATAATCTAAGTGCTAAGAATATAAACTTGTGGTAATTTTTGGTATTCAAAAACCATTATGTTTAATCTATACACTCCAAAAAAAAACGCTTACTGTTTCCATGTTACATTCTGTTCTACATGTACTTTATGCTTATAATAACAAGTAAGATTTCAATGCATACTATCAAACTTCTAAAAGAAATAAGTACTGACAAAAATATGTTCACATTGTGTTATTCCAAAATGCTTTTAAAATTCTGTTCATGTACCTCTTTTATTTTTTAAATAAAGTTGTAAAAGGGAAAAAAATTTTTAAGGTTGATCTAAATCAAATTTTGGGAATCTCAGAATTAAGAGCATCAATTATAATGGCATTTTCTACTAGCTTCTACCTGCCATGGAACACATAATCACACCACACTGAAGACCATTGACTCTGGCTCTCAAAGTATAAACACTAGTGTGCTCTCTGCTAATGACGTATTTGATAGCTCCCTGAGCATTCAGCCAATTAGCTTCCCTTCTTGGGTAATCCTTCCAGCAAAAGATATCATGCCTAAAACTCTCTAGGTACCCGAGTGTCCTTCACATAGCACTGAGAGAAGGGTAAGGAACTGGGGGTCCACAGATCTTTCTTTCCCTTCAAATTTCTGCATGCCAGGCAGAGAGGGGAAATGTTAAACCCAAGATGGGCAGAACCTGGTTTGATTATGAATGAGTACAGAGAATACAGAACATCTGGAGGTAAAAAGCTTTCTTTTGTTATAAAATAATAAAGATACATATATATGTTCACAATGACTTTTATCTTTTATAACACGATTTTAAGTTTTTCTTGTTCCTATGTAGCTCAAAACTTATTCTAATTATACAATGAAAAAAAATTATACCTCTGTGTATGTGTGTATATGTGTGTATAACATAACCTTTTATTCCATATTATTTGTTTCTATGATGACTTGCATTGTTTAAATAACATAGTTGTTTGTATCTGATTATATTTTTGTTTCAGTGTAAATTTAGGCTCAATAATTTAAATATTTTACTTTTCTTACTCTTGAGAATTTTACATGTATGTTTAATGAAGCATAAACACACATATGTGCATGTGTGCATACATTTATGTGTATGTAATTATTATCTTTAATGTACAAAAATATTTTCATTATAACTGAAGCATTAACTAGACTTTAAAAAAACTCACTAAATAATGTCAAAGCAAAGGAGTGCATTAAATATATGCTAATGTTTCTTATTAGATAATTTTATAAATGTCTTTAATATAAAATTATTAAATGTAGAGCCATCGGTTATTTGAAAAGTTGCTCATTGTTTAATTAGCTGCATTCAAACAGTATTACCATACTCATAAACTTAAAATAAAATAAAATACAATTATTTTATATCTAAAAATATCTTTTTCCTATATAAAGAAAGCATCAGAGAAATACTCTGATAAAAATGTTTCTATTTTGGTAGGAGTTATTATTCAGTAACAGTCTTTCTCCAATTGGACATGCCTATATTCTTTTTCTTTCAAATGAATTTTTTTGTGGTCACTTGCTTTTGTGCCTGACCATTTTTGTGTAAACTTTGCATTATTCATTTAAATATTTTTATATATTTTATTCTTATGAATTTTAAAATATATGTAAAGAAATATAATCATAAACATTTTCATATTTCAGAAATGCCTCTTATGCTGTCTTCAGCACAAAATCTTCCAAGTTCATATACTTATTTTTTTGAAGAATTTACTAAGTTCAGTTACGTGCATGGATGTGCAAACCATCTTCTAGATCTTGGGAATCCTATCAGTGGCTACAGTATCTTGTAAAAATATAGCTAATAAATAAATACATGAATAAAATTTAAAACTTCAAGACTTGTACATTTTGGTCCCTTGAATCCTAGCTATGAAAATAGATGCTGAGCAGAACTAACTGTCACACATCAGGACTCTATGTTGATGCTCATATCAGGCTGGATTCTCTAATGCTACTACTGTGGTCTGGACATGAAGCTTCAGCTTCTTTACTGAGTATAACACAGGGTGCAGATTAGCTACTTTCTGGTTGGAGTTCTCTGCACTGCAGTAGTCTCTGGCTATGGTATACACAACCAGGTATAATCCATTTGTGATGACTTGCATTTATTAATCTTTAATAAAAACTCCTAATTGAACTTTGTGGCAAAGCTCTGGCATTTCTCTTGAGCCTGGCCCATTGGAATAACCAACTTTGCCATTTCTGATGTGTTGATTTATAGTAGAGTCTTCAAAAGGTTAAAACTACTTCAAAGTTCACATTCAATTAGGCTTTCAGGCCTTTCTCTGCTTCCTATTAAAAGAGAGTATGAAATAACTTAAAAATACAACAGTTAAATTATAGAGTCTCTGATAATTTTTTATTGCATAGAGAGAAAGATAAAAGTTCAGACTACCCTCAATAGATTCTCAAAATACCTTGCTAATTGCAAAAATGCTGTATCCCTTCTATTTATGAAAATAATTGCATACATTCAAAATTTTCAAATACACAATAGAAAATAGCTATCAAAGCAATGTAAACCTTTTATTTACATGTAAACTGTAATGCAAGCATCATTCATTTTTACTCATCATACAGTAATGCCATATTAGCATATGATACCATCATCAGTTTTGTTTGTATGAGATTTATTCTCCTGCCAATATTCAAACTACCTAAGTCCTCAAAATAATTAAAATAACTATCTCCCAGCTTTATGATTTAGTCGCCTATATATCAGAAGATAGCATACACTTGTGGAATTTTATAGTGATTGACTTTGTTAGATCCAGGCTTATCTTACAAAGTAACAGGTATCAAAGCTTTTAGATAAATCATTTCTTTAGTTAGTTTTGCATTTTTATAAGATACCATGATGAAAGCAACAAGGAAAGGAACAGTTTATTTCATCTAGTACTTTATCAAATTCAGGAAAGGAAATCCAAGCAGGTTTCTGGAGGCAAAAACTGAAGCAAAGACCATAGAAATATAATACAAGTATACAGCTCTGTTCCCTGCGGTTTGCTCAACCTGCCTTTTGGAAGAATACAGAACCAACTATTCTAAAATGATACTAACAAAAATGGGCTGGAGCATCTTACATCAATTGTAAAATAAAAATTAAAAACATATATTGAAAAACCCAGAGATGTTCCAATAGACCTTTCTGGTTAAGGTATTTTTTAATTGAGGTTTCATGTTTTAAAAATACTAGCTTGTTTCATGTTGATGGAAAAATAACTACCTAAACATTTCCTCTCCAACCCTACAGCTACCCATATCAACCCCTTATTAAATTTCTTGTCTCTGCTGTTCCCCATTTTTATTTCCACATCACTTATCCTTTTCTATATTCTTCTTAACTTAATTCACTCTTTATCCCAATATCCTTTTTTTTATAAATTCTGCTTTTCTGTAAATATTATGAATGAAACACATAAATCAACAGTAGGTGAGTCAATAGTGTAACTGTAACTTGTATTTTACAGATGAGATTGTAGTTTCTCAGGCCCAATGCTGAATAAGATTACACTTTCTCTTTCTTTCTGAACCTTATTTGGTTGGTTGAACTCAGCTGTTTTGACTCATGTTTCGCTCCAAGGTAACTGATTCAAAATGTTTTCTCTCAGCTTATCACTCCCTTGCACTGCGTGGCTTCAAACTAACTTTAAGGATTTGTTCTAATCTCCTGGCCCCTTATCCTCTGACTTCAATTGTCTCTTCTGTCCTGCACTGCAGGAGTTTCACAAACTGAACAGAACTCACCAAGGAACCAAACTGAACACAACTGCACTACATGAACTGTGCTGATTGAACTAATTTAACCACTGACATTCTCTCTTAAGTAGACTCTCTTTTCTGTCTGCTATTGTGAGAGATGGGTGTCATCCCACTCTCTGACTCATTCTGTCAAATCTTCCTCTGATTTGTCACTTTGTCCGCTCTGCAATTAGACATACATTTCCAACATGGCTGCTTCTTTTTACAAACAACCTTACCTTCAATGTTTGGGATTAAAATCCCATGCTAAATAGATGTCTGTATTCCAGCAAGAGCGATTAAAGATTTGTCAATCTGACCCAATCAGATCACATAGATGTAAAAGATAAACGTCTCTGGATGTGATCCCTTGCCAGAACTACCATGTTGCTGAGATAAAAGCCTTCTGCACAATGCTAGCTATATTTCTGGAATTCTGGGCCACCTTCAGATTGTCAGGAGCCATCTTTGATGGGCTAAGGCTAGAAGGTGGCTTTCCTGGCGTTGGCTCAAAGTTTTTGCATGGTTAAGATGCATGAGCTCCATGGCAAGGTTCTATAGAGACTTCACCTCAGGATTGCTTCTTGTGGCTGATATGATACATTAATATAACAATCCCAAGGCATTACTCTACCCTATTGATCAGATTTCCGGCAGATCAACATAAAGACAGTCTTTCTTGAGTTAATGCTGTTTAGATACATTAGTTATTTTTTAAAAATTCCAGATTTAATTTAAATAATTTTAGAAAGGAAATTTTAAAAGATGGCCTTCGTAGTTTTGCTAGAAAGATGTAATAAAATCAGAATCAAAGATAGAATATGCCCACTCTTCATCTAGTAAGTAAAAATAACATAATAAGAAATACAATGAACTTTATAGTTACACTAAAAACAGAAGTAGGCATGGGACAATTTGTGTTCAAAAAAAAAATCATTTTGGTCCAAGGATAAAGCTACAGGTGAGCACTATGATAAGGCAAGGTCATTTTGAACCTATAATGAATCCTCATAGAATAAAAGACTTCTTTGAACTTAATGTCAACATCCTTCTGTAACTCCCATTTTATTTCTGAGGTAATTTTCTATGAAACATTTTGTTTAAGAAGATATAAAAATGGCCAGAGATAAATAAAATTGTTTATTGAATGGTTTTCCTTGAGGAACTCTGCCCCATTCATCCATTCAAATACTTATGCTTATTTGTCTGTACGCATGTATGTAGGCATTGCCTGTGCACTGGACAGCTCTGTACCTGACCTTCTCTGCTCTTGGAGACTGGGGTTGATGCAGAGTCACCAAAACAGACTCCTGGCACAAGTGAGAAATGCTGCAGTAAGCTCATGTGAGCACTGCTTTGAGATCCTTAAATACCCTTCATCCACTTCCCCATTGGTTTGAAGAAAATATCTATTCTAAATAGTAGTTCCTGGTTGGCTGGCATTATTTGCACCAGCAATTCTTGGCCTCTTATACAGTCCTCAATTAGGTCCTCTTGTAGGAATGCTGGAATCAGAGTCAGTTTTCAATTAGATCCTCCTGCAGGAGATGATTTTGCACCTATACAGCCCCCAGCATTTACATAGAGATAACCCTGCCGTTTCTGCTACAGGTAGGTATATATGTATGTATGTAAACATACATGAATATTTGTAGAGTATATGAGACAGGTAGTAGGGTTCAACAAAAATATAATCGTATAAATAAGAATGCAAATGAAAAATATATATGCATGTGTATGTACATGGTTCTGCATATTTTTCTGTATAAAGCATTTTGGGTTATTTTCCATTGTTTACTCTTTGTTCCTCAATGAGTGAATCAGCCTATTCAAAGAGGCTACTGAATGTGTGGTCATAAATACTCTACCTGATCACCAGCTCTTAGCAACAAGTATCAACCTAGCCAGAGGCCTGCAGCTTCTGGCCTCAGAGTGATGTAAAGTCAAGATAAAAATAAGTTATTATAAAAAGCAACCCTACTCATTTGCAAGAACAAGACTTGCCCCTGCCTAAGGTCTTCTCACTCAGCTGCTTCAAAGAGGACTAAGATCAGGGCTGGCCTCAGACATCTTATTCATATGTACTGCCACTTTCCACTTCTACAAATACAAATATGTTTTCCTTTCTAGGAATTTCTTTCTTTATTAATTATTTACATCCCAAATGCTGCTCCTGTCTCCTCTTGTAAATTTTCATCTCCACCTCCCTGCCATTTGCCTCTGAGAGGGCAGCTTTCCATATCCCCCATATCTGTCATAGATGGTCTTTATAGGATTAGGGAAGGGTGCAACCCCTCCCACTAAAGCCAGACAAGGCAGTCCTCTGCTACAGATGTGCTTGGATTCACTGACCAGCTCATGTATGCTCTATGGCCGGTTTCTCAGTCTCTGGGAGATCCCATGTATCCCAGATAGTTGCCAGTGTTGGTCTTCCTGTGGGGACTCCATCCCCTTAAGGGCCTGCACTTCATACCCCAAGTATTCCATAGGGGTGCCTGACCTCTAATTAGTGTTTGTCTGTAGGTATTTGCAACTGTGTCAGTCAGCTATTATGTAGATCTTAGAGGGCTGCTAAAGTACACTGTAAGAACAACATGACATCATCAGTACTGTGAGGGATTAGTGCCTGCCCATGATATAGGTCTCTAAATGGGCTGGTGACTGGTCAGCCATCTTCTATTGCTGCTTCATCACTGTCCCTATTTTTTTTAGAATTTTGGGTCAAAAGATTTGTAGGTGGGTTGTTGTCCTTATCCCTCATCTGGGGGTGTCCTATCTGGTTACTTAAGGTGGTCTCTTCAGGTTCCACATCATCAGTGTCTGGCATTTATGTTAAGGTCGCCTGTGTTAATTCGTGGGAGCGCACCTCATCCTGAGTCTCTGGGACTTCATGGAGAATCTCCCCACCTCACATTTGCTGCACATTTGCATTCGTTCTTCTGTCCCTTTTCTACTCACTCCTGTCTCACTCTGTGTATGATCCTGACCCCTTCCTCCATTCCCTTTGCACTTCCTTCTCTCACCCAGAATCTTCTGTTCCTTTGCCTCTGACAACTATGTTCTTCCCCCTTCTAAGTGGGATTTGAGCATCCTCACTTTGGCTTTAAATCTGGTTTAAATTCTTTGGATCTGTAAGTTAATCATGGGCATTCTGAACTTTCTGCCTAATATTTACTTATCAGAGAGTACAGGCCATACATGTCTTTTGAAGTCTGAGTTGCTCAATTCAGGGTGATATTTTCTAGTTCCATTCATTTTCCTGTGAGATTTATCTTATTTTTATTTTCAATGGCTGAATAGTATTCCATTTTTTAAAAATATGCCACATTTTTTTTTAACCCATCCTTCAGTTTAGGGACATCTTGGAGCTTCCAGTTTCTGTATATTGGAGTACAGGTCATTGGGGTGTGGTGGAGAGCCTTTGGGTATAGCCCAGGTGCAGAATGGCTGGGACTTCAGGTAGAACTATTTCCAATTTTCTGAGAAACTGCCAGCTTCATTGCAGAATGGTTTTAAAGTTTGCAAAGCCACCATCAATGTAGGAGTGTTCCTCTTTCTCCACATCCTCACCAACATGTGCTGTCACCAGAGTTCTTGACCTTAGCCATTATTAGGATTGGTGTAAGGTGGGATCTCAAGGTCATTTTGATTTGCATTTCCCTGATGACTTAGGATGCTGGCTATGTCTTTAAGTGCTTCTTAGCCAATCAATATTTCTCTGTGGAGAATTCTTTTTAGTTTTGTACTATATTTTTGACTGAGTTATTTATTCTTTTTGGTTTGTTTGGTTTTCAGTCTAACTTACTTTTTAAGAGATTGAATATTTTTTATTTTTATTTTTATTAATAATTCTATTTGTTTACATCTAAAATTATATGCCACTCCCTGCTTACCCCCTCCACCATCCTCCTATACCAGATATCCAACTTTCAGATTGCACTTTCCCCAACCCCTCATCCCACATCTCCCCTACCTCTCCCCTTTTCCTGTATTAGAATGTGCACAGAAAGGGGAAAGAGAGCCTGTTCAGACCACATCCAGTAGTTAGGTATGGCCCCTGGTCAAGGGAGTAGGGGGGTACCTACACATCTTAAAGTTTTTTTAACCCAGAAATGTTCCTTCCAACAGAAGAACCAGGACAAAAAAATTGACCGGAGACTGAAAGAAGGGCCAACCACCTGGAAATCCATCATGTCTGCAGACATGAAACCAAATACTGTTACCATATTCCACAGGCTCTTGCTGCCAGGAACCTAGCATGATGGCCCCTGAGGAGGTCTGGCCAGCAACTGATCAATGCAAATATTGATGCTTGGAGCAAACCATCAGAATGGTCTCCAGGAACCTGGTGGGGGAGCTGGCATATAGACTGGTGGAACGAGTGGGGATTGCAACACCATTGGAAGAACACCATCTGATTTCCTAACCAGCCAGTTCACCCAGTGTCTAGTCCACCAACCAATAAGTGTATTTGGACAGAAACCATGGCTTCATATACATATGTAGCAGAGGATGGCCTTGATTGACAGCAAAGGGAGGGGTCTCCTTGATCCTGGGGAGGTTTGAGGACACAGTGTAGGGGGATGCTGAAGCAGGAGAATGTGGGTAGGTGGGGAGCACACTCATAGTACCTCATTTCTTGAGTTATTTTTATTAGATACTTTATGTTTTTACCATTCAAGCGATATCCCCTTTCCCAGTTTCCTTGCTTCTATGAAAATTCTCTCTCCCACCCACCCACTCCCAAGTCAACACCCTGGCATTCCTCTATACTGGGGAAATATGCCTTCACAGGACCAAGGACTTCTCCTTCTATTGATGCCATACAATGCCATCCTCTGTTACATGTGCATCTGGACCTATGTGTCCTTCCATGTGTACTATTTGGTTGGTGGTTTAGTCCCTGAAATCTCTGAGGTATTTGGTTGGTTGATGATGTTGTTCTTCCTATGAAGCTGCAAATCCCTTCCACTCCTTCAGTCCTTTCTCTCATTCCTCCATTGTGGTTCCTTTCTCAGTCTAATGGTAAGTTGCAGGTACCTTAATCTGTATCAGTAAGACTCCAGCAGAGCCTCTCAGAATACATCCATATCAGGTTCCTATCAGCAAGCATGTCTTGGCATCAATGATAGTGACTAAGTTTGGTGGATGGATATGGGATGTATTCCCAGTGTGGCGGTCTCTGGAGGACCTTTCCATTAGTCTCTGTTGCTCTCTGTTCATCTTTTTCCCTGTATTTCCTCCCATATTTTTTTTTCCCCTTCTAAGAAGGGCTGAAGCATTCACATTTTGGACTTCTTTCTACTGAACCTTCATATGGTCTGTGAAAAAATGTTGGATATTATACCTCTATCAGGTCAAGGGTAAGTGAAAATCATTTCCTATCTTTATGCTGACTTTTGTTTTTCTGACAGTGTCCTTTGCCTTACAAAAAATCTTTTAAGTTTCATGAGTTCTCCATTAATTCTTGACCTTAGTACCTGAGCCATTGGTGTTCTGTTCAGAAAATTTTCTCCTGTGCCAGTGTATGAGATTCAGTGTACCTCATCTTACTTTGACATTTTTTAATCCATTTGGACTGGAGGTTTTTTGTGGGGTGATAAGTATTAATCTATTTGCATTCTACATTCAGACATCCAGTTAGAACAGTACCACTTGTTGAAGATGCTTTCCTTCTCCCACTGTGTAGTTTTGTCTACTTTCCCACAAAAAGTGAGTTTTAGCAGATATATATGAGTATAATGCAGTGCCGATTTTCTATTGCACAATAGCACAGCTTTAGGTCAGGCATGGTGATTCGTTCAGAAGTTCTTTACTGTTCAGAAAAATTTTGGCAATACAGGGTTTTGTATTGTTTCAAATAAAGTTGAGAATTTTCCTTTCAAGATCTGTGAAGAATTGTGTTAAAGTTTGTTGGAGATTGCTTTGAATATGTTGATTCTTTTTTTATAGATAGGCATTTTCTCTATGTTAATCCTATGATCCTGTGTTTCTTTCTTCATGGATTTAAAGTTCTTGTCATACAGGTCTTTTTCTTGATTGATTAGAGGCACAATTAGGAATTTTATGTTATTTGTGCGCACTGTGAATGATGTCATTTTTGTAACTATTTTTCTTAATGAGATTATTGCTTGTGTAGACTTCTTTCAGTTTTTTTGTTTGTTTTTGTTTTGTTTTTTGTATGCAGCTATTTTGTTAAAGCTGTTTAGGAGTTCTCTGGTAGAATTTTTGAGGTCATCTATTTAAACAATTTCATCACCTGAAAAGTGCTCTACTTTGTCTTCTTCCTTTTCAGTCTGTATCTCCTCAATCTTCTTTAGTTGCCCTATTGCTCTGATGAGTCTTTTGCAGTTTAGGTATTAGAGTGACTCTGGCCTCACACAATGAGTTTTGCAGTGTCTCTTGTCTCTATTCTGTAGACTAGTTGGAAGTGTATTACAGTTGTCCTTCTTTGTACTAAAACCATCTGGTCCAAAGCTTATTTTGGTTGAGATACTTTTAACAACTTTATACTACTTTTATTACTTTGGAGGTTATAGGAGTACTCAGGTGATTTACTTGATATTGATTCAGCTTTTGGTAATTGGTTTCTGTCCAGAAAATCATCCATTTCATTCGGATTTCATTAGATTTTTAGGACTTTACTCTGCAAGTTGTATCCTAGTCATATGCAACTGGGTCATTGGCATATACAATAAAAATGGTGGTTTCCATGAGGAAGCAGAACACCATGGGATCTGACAAGAAACATTTAGGCTGGGAGCAAGGCCAAACCTAAATACTCTAATAAGATATATAAACATATGTATATATTGTTTAGCATTTTATTGTCTATTGATTCATTGATGATTATCATTTTGAATGGGGGAAGTGAATAAAGTCTCAATGTAGCTGTTTTTAGTTTTAGATGCTTTGAGATCTCTTTATTTTCATTTGTGTTTTAGAAATGTTTAATATCCCCAATATCTATATTTTTATATTCAATGCTCCTACTTTTATCTCAGCTAGTGTATGCAACCACCAAAAATACTCACCTATGAATGCATAAAGAAAAAACAATGAGATGTGTCTACAATAAGACATTGTCAATCTTCATTATCGTGATGAATTAGAAGTGGATTATTTTCTGTTAACTCAGCCAACAACAGATGGACAAATACTCCTACCCCTCATCTTTTTTCAATTTAGAAAATATTTTAATTATGTTCCAAATGTTGCCTCATTTCAGGTTCCCCCTGGTAGAGTTCTTTACCCCCTCACCCTTCCTTTTTGGCTTCTAATAGGTATTTTTGCCATTAATGACCCTCTACCCTTCACACTGCCCCACCCCCACCACACTTCTTACCACATCACACCTCCAACCACACTCCATACCACTCCACCCTCAGGCATTACCTTTCGCTGAGGCATCAAGTTTCGATAGCATTAGGTACATCATCTCCGACTAAAAACAGACAAGAAGTCTCTTCTACATGTGTGCCAGGACCCATGGGCTAACCTATATATGTTCTGTGGTTGGTGGCTTAGTCTTTGGGAATTCCCATGGTACTGGGATAGTTAATACTGTTGGTCTTTCTTTAGGGTTACACTCCCTTTCAACTTCTTCAATCCTTTCCCTAACTCTTCTATAGGGGCTCTTGACCTCTCTCCAGTGGTTGGCTGTAAGTATCTGCATCTGTTTAGTCAGCTACTGACAGAGCTTGTCAGAGGACAGATGCATGCACAACAGATCAGTAATAGTGACAGAGTTTTGTTGCTGCCCAGGAAATGGATTCCAAATTGGGCTGGTCACTGGATGACCTTTCCATTAAACTCTGCTCCATTTTTATCTTTTACATAGGGACAACTCTGGGTCCAATTTTTGAAAGTAGATTGTTGACTCCATCCATCCCATGGAGGACCTGCCTATCTACTAGAGGTGGTATCTTTATGATCCATCTGCCCATTGCTGGGCATTTCACTTCAGATAATCTCCATTGAATCTTGAGAGCCTCTCATATTCCAACTCTCTGTGAATGTAGAGAGGTCCCTCTCCACAACACACACACACACACACACACACACACACACACACACACACACACAGAGCTGTATATTTGATTCTTTCTGGCCCTTTGAGCTTTTCTCCTCTTCACCCAGCTCTTTGTGATCTCTTGAAAATCAGCTGGTTAATTTTCATTGTTCTTTTCCTTTTAAAGATAATTTCATAAAAGTATATATGGTTAATTCCCCTAAACTATTTTTTTTTTATTTATGTCTGGTTCCTATTAACTTTTCTCTCTATCTACCTGTTCCTTTTCAAGTTTGATGACTTTTGGTTCTGTTCACTGACCAATTCGGTTTAATCAGGGCCATCTCTGTGACCACTGAATTACACCTATATCTTGAGCACTAAAGATTAACCTTTTTTCATGAAGCTGAAGATACAAAATTTCCCTATACACACATTTTGTATAAGCAATTCAACAGTAAATATTGATGTAGAATGTGTCACTCTACTATCTTTGCCTCATTGCTGATGTTCCAGTTCTGGTGAACATAAACTCTAAGACACCCATTGAAGTTGAGAGATCAAGACTGCAAAGAATGTGTATTTGGACAATTTTTCTTCCTTCTAACTCAAACAATCATTTCTTTCCCTTTGCAGAATACCTGAAAGATTTCAGGGGTTAAAGCATTATTTATATGTCAATATTAGCTTAAAGATGTAATGGATAGAATTTTAAAGTTTTTCTTTCAAGGTTAGAACTTCTATTATTGGGGAAACATTAACCATTAATTCCATAATTAACATGAATCAAGAAAGCAAATCATTTATTTTACATTTTCTAATTTCTTTGCATGTAGATTTTTAAACCAGAATTTTAAGCCTTCCAGAACTTGTTTCTAAGACATTTAGAAATTGTTAGACATTTTCCATTTTCATATCTGCTACTCCTTTTTTGTAGGGTGGGTAACTGAAGGGCTAAAATCATTTTATTAACTTTATTTAAAAAACAGAGATACATATACAGATGATTAAAAGCATTTCAGTGTAAATAATTATAAATATACTTTTCACAATACTTGATTTTTTAGGGTTTAATAATATGAATGGAAACCTTTCTATTCACAAAGATCATAGAGTATATATAAAACAAAACATAACATGTAAATAGTCAAAGTTTTTGGTATGAAAAGATTAAATGTAGTGATTTTTAACTACCAAAAATTTCCACAAGGCTATCTTCTTAGCTCCTGAGATATTAATGGTTTAAGGTCTAGGTGTACCCCACTCTGAGAGTGTGCAATACACTTATTATTATTATTTTCTAAAAAGGACCAAGGCTTCCACTTTTTGGCCTTTTTTTGAGCTTAATAAAGTCTATGAGTTGTTTTATTGTGTATTCAGAGCTTTCTGAGGCTAATATCTAATTATCACAATAATCAGTGACTGCATATTATGTCTGTTGTTTTGTGAGTGGGTTACCTCACTCAGGATATTATTCTCTAGATACATCCATTCTCATAGGAACTTAAAAGAGTCATTATTTCTAATAGCTGAGTAGTAATCCATTGTGTAAATATACCACAGTTTTTGCATCCATTCATCTACTGAAGGACATCTGCGTTATTTCCAACTTCTGGCTATTATAAATAGGGCTGCTGTTATGAACATGGTGGTACATGTGTCCTTATTGTATGTTGGAGCATATCTGGGGTATATGCCCAGAAATGGAAAAATTGGGTCTTCAGGTAGGACTATGTCCAATTTTCTGAGTAACTGCCATACTGATTTCCAGAAAGCTGTACCAGCTTACCCATTCTGACTGGAATGAGGTGGAATCTTAGAGTTGTTTTGATTTGCATTTCCCTGATGACTAGGGATGTCAAGCATTTGCTTAGGTGCTTCCCAGCCATTCAATATTCCTCAATTGAGAATTTTTTGTTTAGCTCTGTACCCCATTTTAATAGGATTGTTTGAGCCTCTGTTGTGTAACTTCTTGAGTTCTTTGTATATATTGGATATTAGACCTCTATCAGATGTGGGATTGGTAAAGATCTTTTCCCAATCTGTTGGTTGTCATTTTATTTTCTTAACAGTGTCCTTAGCCTACTCTTAAGTCTTTTTTCCCCATTTTGGTTAATTTACCTAAGGGTTTTTATTTACAATTTTAAAAGAACAATGCATCATTTCATCATTTCCATTTATAGATTATTATTTCATTAATCCTTGTCATGTTTGTTTCAGTGTGTTGAAATATATTGTGATGCTATTATTTTGAGATCTCTCTAATGTTATAATGTAGGAAATTAAAGCTATAAATTTCCATTTTTAGACACGTTTTATTGAATCCTCTAGGTTTTGAAATTCTGTGTTTTAATGGTTGCTTAACATGACTGCCAAATAATTATATTACTTAATTCTTGACCTTTCAGACAATAGTTTATATTTCAGATATTAGTTATGGATAGTCAGTTTTTGCCCATCCCCTTTTTTGTGGGGAAGTCATATTTTATCCATCCTTTCACTCTGAGGTAATATGCATCCTGGAAGAAGCGGTATGTTTTATGCAGACAAGAAAAAGATGCATCCTGTGATTATTATATTCAACTAGAATGAGTAATTATAAAATAGAACCTGTCACTAATTAAAGTTTACATCATCTAATTCTTGACTGAACTCAATTCTTGTTAAACTTGGTTAGATAAACAAAATATACGTTAACTTTATTGCTAACTGTAGAAAATGAATGAGATTTACTCATGTGAGAAATTAACCAATTATTATATTTGTCCATTATGGTAAGCACATGCTTGATAAACTTCCAATTTTCAGAGAATTTTAAAATATGTTTTAATAATTTATCTATATTTTCTTCAATTGGTTTTAAAATTATAGCTTTTTAAAAAATACTTTACTACTTTATAACTTCAAATTAATAAAATCATGTTACTTTTAACCATATTCAAAGTACACAGAAAAAGTGAACTTCTAAATATTTAGAGAAGCAATTTGGATAGGAATACATGACATATCACATTTATTTAATGATTTTCTTGTATAATGTATTTTATGCACAAAACAAAAATGATAAAATTATAATTAGTCATTATCTTATACTTCACATATTTATGCTTACCTGTATTAAATAGTTCCTCATTTTCTTAAAGTTATCACTTTTGTTTTTTTCTATATGCTCAGAACTCATATTTAATCATATATAAGAATAATATACATATATATATGTATATATATTGCTAGACTCCACATATCAGAGTAAACATTCATGTTTTTCTTTCTGAGGTGGTGTGGCCACCTTAATATTATATAAGTCCGCTGGTTTTCTTCCAATTTTTTAAGATCATCTTATCTTTAGAGTTGAATATGAAAAAAATAATATTGTATGAGACCCTCGTTCTGTTAAACACAATCTATTCTTAATGTGATGGTAGCAACAGCTTACTAAGCACCCTACAAAGTCTTTCATAATTATTCTATTGGCTGTTAGTTTATTAAATCATTATAAATATATATTTTTTAATTTTGGCAAATTGTTATGTTCATAAAATAACATCAGATAATATTTAGCCTGACCAGGAAAATAGAAGTACTTGAGAATACTCTTTTGGAGGAAACAATCTTTTCTAATGCAACAATGCCAGAATAAATTATGCAACCTGAAGACTGTGTTCTTGGGATGTAAGTAGCACTTTCAGCCTCAGCCTCACATTCAATTCCATCAAAAGCCTAAGGGATATCTCCCAAGTATGGCTGAACAAAATGTTCATATCTTGTCTAAACTTGATTTGCGTGATCATAAACTGGGATGCTGATGTAGCATAAGATAAGAGCGAAGAAGTTGTGGCTCTTTTAAATTTTTAATATATTGAGCTCATAATTATTGAAACCATGTAAAAAGTTAACTACAGAATTCTCCATCTGATTTGGCTTCAAAACAATATTTCTACCTGCCTCGTACATAGGATTTTTTGCCATATCACCCTGCTATCATCACATTATTAAATCTTATGAGATTAATTCTTTATGAAATAATCATCAATAAGCAGAGATTTTAAATATTCACTTAAGTGTCATGCATACACTCACTAGATGAAAATAGTTTCTATACGTTGCTGGTTGTCACATCAAAGTATAATGGAGATGTTTTAAAGCATCTTCAGGTCGTCACCCCTCCCAGATGGTGGGTGATTTTATTTTCCTCAAACTATCTTAAAATCTGAATTCTTAAATGAGAAAAAAGTAGGAAGTTGTAGTGACTGAATTAAGGCAGAAAGCAACTAAAGGAAGCATATGGCTTTACCAGTGTTAACAGAAGTACACAAAGGCTTGAACTAAACCTTTGTTTTGGTGGATAGCTTATTTATTTATTTATTTATTTATCTATTTATCTATTTATCTATTTATCTATTTATCTATTTATCTATTTATCTATTTATCTATCTATCTATTTATTTATTTATTTATTTATTATCATGTCTGCCTTAACAGTTCTTTCTTTTTCATCTATAACATGAGTCCTTGATCCTCCTGTGAGTATGGATTGAGGGGATGGAATAACTTCCTGAAGTGCTATCCTAACACTTTCTTGAACCTCTCTTGTGTGTCTTAAATATAGAGCTGATCACAGTCCTAAGTGTCATTTGGAAGGTGGTAAGGCTGCAACTGGGACCACTATATCTGACAATTCCATTAGAAGAGCCAAACCTGTCTTCACATCCTGACTCTCTTTCTTTGATCAATTCTATTTGATCTGGGAATACACTGGACTCATTCTTAACTGGACCATATTGCACACTTCAGTCTTTTTCCTCTTTGTATTCTTCACATAATACCAGAGGTTTTCTGTTGTTGAATAATGACAATTACAAAGTTCTGACTTTTTTGTTCAAAAATTTTTGTTATAATTCATACTATAACAGATGAATCGGTGTATTTTAGGTCTAATTCATCCTCATACTATGTAAGCCATATATTCTTACTTTAATTACATTTATTATCACATTTAGTGCCTAAACTGTCAGCTACAACACCAGATATCAATCATTGACTCATCATTTTATTTCTGCCTTCCATTTAACACTTATCTTTATTTTTTATGTTTGTGAGGAAGTATTTGTTTCCAAAAATATTATTTGAAAAGTTATACTGAGAAATTCAGACAAGTGTACTCCAGACCAACATTCTTTTTACAGATACATCAGAGAAATAACTAACCAAAACTTGTGTTTTTCTGAACAGTTTTTAAAATGAAAGTAAACACATCTCAAAAGATTAACCAAATTAGCATTTTCATAATTTTTGATTTTACAGATTAACAATAAAGTATTTGATGTGTAAGCAGGAGTGCTGAAGTGATAAATGAGAAGTTGATAACATTATTTTGTGGTTATTTGCAATAAGAAAACAAATAAGCCTTAAAATGCAATTACTGTTGGGGCAAATTTAATTGTGTGTGTCTCCTGCACAACACTGCCTTCACTGATGTTATCTCCAATGATATGACAAACCTGTGCTCTGTATCTGGATCTAATTACATTTAAGACAATTTATACTGAAACCTTAGACTCTCATGCCTTCAGCACTGCTTTTGTTTGTCAAGAATTCTGTTGCTTATGATAAAATTTTCCTAAAAGAAGTTTCAAATTCTTCTAGAAAAATTAAATAAAATATATATTTTAAAAATGTTTTGCTGTTAAATTCTATTGGCAGTTTCCATTAGTATTACTCTATTGTCAAATTTCTTATGACTTATGAATGTGTACCTTTCTTTAATAACACATATAAAATATTTTATGTTGGATTTAAAGAGGTGCATTTTTTGAGGTCTGGAAACAAAAATGTTATGTTTTTGCCAAGTTTCATCTTATTATGTTTGCAGTTAAAACACTATTAAAATAATTTGGCTGATCAGTTTTATTGGAATCAGTCTAAGTCTTAATTGCTTAATCCTGTTCTGCTGTATCTATAATTACAATTTTTCTGTGATTATGACATGTGTAACACAAGCAATGTGGTTTTCTTCCTGAGCTTGGCAATCACCATATGTATTTTCCCCACAGTTCCTGTTCATTTACCTAATTTTACTACAAGAATATTTACTGCTCAGTAGCTGCCATTTCTTCTTTTGTGGTTCAGACAGAAATGGCTCAGGTTTTGACTTAGAACGAGCATTCAGTATATCCAAGTAATACTGAGGTGAAAGTGCTGAGCTAAATGTCAGTGTCAATCAAATTTGATTGACATATATGCCAGAACATATATATCATGTGCAAAACAGTGCACAAAAGTGGAGGCAATGAGATATATTACAAATGATTTCGTACAGGTTAAAATAAAACAGGAAGGTAAAATGTCCCAAAAAAATCAACCCAGTATGAACCACCAAGGTAATAGGATATTAAATCATTCATATTCTTGACATATGTGTAAAATAATCCACAAAAGTTGATGAAATAAAAAGAATAGATTTCAAGTTAAGAAACCAGGGACTAGAATTTGAATTTCCTTTCCTATCAACAAACTTTAATTATCCATAATCAATTTCATATCTGTAAGATATTGAGAGTTAAAGCATACTTATACCTCAGAGGATGATTCAACAAAATGTTTATTCAACAAAAAAGTATTGGTTTTCCTAGATTCCAGGAAAATGAGTAAATGCAACAATGAGTAATTAAGTTTACATTTTGTGTAAAAATAAATTCATTTCAAACTAAAGTGTAACACACACAACATAATAGGTACAAATTTTAACCAATATATTGTGAGAATAGGTTAAATAAAATGTATATATACTCAAGTCTCCCAGCAGCTACAATGGAAGGAATGTTTCTCTTGTTCCACATCATTAACAACAGGTGCTGTCATTCAGTTGTTTGAACTTAGCCATTCTGATGCTTCTAAGATAGAATCGCAGAGTGATTTTTTTTTTTTTTTTTTTTTTTTTTGCCTTTTCCTGATGACTAAAGATTGGACATTTAAGTGTTTCCAGGCATTATAAATTCTAGTAAGATTTTAATGCATAATATCAAACTTTTAAAAGAATCAAGTAATGACAAAAATATATTCATATAATTTTATGCCAAAATGCTCTTAAAAATCTGTACATGTATCTCTCTTTTTAAAATGAAGTTGTAAGATATATATATATATATATATATATATATATGAAATTCATTTGTTCAGTGTTCTCTGTTTAGCTCTGTACCCCATTTTTTAATTTGGGTTATTTTGTTGCTTTGTGTTTAATTTCTTGAGTTCTTTATATATTTTTCATATTAACCATCTACTGGATGTAGCATTGGTGAAGATTTATTTTCATTCTGTAGGCTGTTATTTTGTCCTCTTTAGTATTTTTTTTCCTCACAGAATCTTTTCACTTTTAAGAGGTCCCATTCATTAATTGTTGATCTTATTGCCTGATCTATTGGTGTTCTATTCAGTTGTATCTGGTAACAATACATTTGAGGCTATTCTCCACTATTCAATTTAGCTGATCTGGCCTTACGTTGAAGACTTCAGTCTATTTAACCTGAGTTTTGTGCAGGGTAATAAATATGAATCTATTTGCCTAGCACCAAGAAAGAAGATGCTTTTTTTTCTTTTGAATGGTCAAAAATAAGTGACTAGTTTTCTGAGTATATTTCTGAGTCTTTTATGAGCTTCCATTGACTACCTCTATGTTTGTATATCAATATCATGCAGGTCTTATTACTACTACTCTGTAGTACAGCTTGAAATCAGTGTTGGTGATACGTCAAGAATTTCTTTTATTGTACAGAATTGTTTTACCTATCATGGGTATTTGACTTCTTTCAAATAAAGTTGAAAATTGTTCTTTTCAGGGCTGTAAATAATTGTGTTGGGATTTTGATGGTACTTGCATGGAAAATGTAGATTGCTTTTAGTAAAGTTGCCATGTTAACTATACTAAACCTACCGATCCATGATATTTGATATTTTCCTCAATTTGCTTCTTCAGAGGCTGGAAGTTTTGTCATATGTCTTTCACTTGCTTAAATAGACTTACACCAACATATTTTTTATTATTTGTGGCTCTTTTGAAGGCTGTTATTTCCCTCTTCTATGTTCTTAACCAATTTTTCATTTGCATAAAGGAAGGCTATTGTTATTTTTAGTTAATTTTGTATCTAGATACTTTGCTGAAGGTTATTTTCTGTAGATATTAACTGGTAGAATATATATTTTAGTTACATTTAATATCATATCATTTGTGAATCACAATTTGATTTTTAATTCTGTTGATCTCATTTATTTGTATTATTGCTCTGATTAAATCTTCAAGTACTAGATTGAATAGTCACTTATTTCTATATTTGAAGTGAGCATAAATGTAAGATAGTGATAGTAAGTGCTATAATTATCAGCCTTATGAATATTTCTAAGATATATCAATGTATATCATTTAGGAAAATGAAAATAATTTGTGCTGTAAAACAAGAGATAACTGTACAGAACACAGAAGAAATATAAAAAAATTATGTTGAAATTTATAACAAAATAGAACAATACAAGAAAGGCACTTTGTACCTAGTCTAATTGCAACTTGGTAGGCCATGTTTGGTTGTTATCTCTGGATGGGCTGCTCTTTTCCTGAGGTAAATGGATGAAGAGTATACCTGGAGGAGAGTGAAGAAGTAAGAGTTCTCAGAAGAGAGGAGGGAATACAAAGCTTGCTTAGTATGCAATGTATGAGAGAAGAATATGTAAAAATATTAAAAATTAAATTTTGGATAATAGTAACTGATGTGCATTAATAAGAAAGCAAAATGTGACACAATAAATGATGGAAAATGGCATAATTTTAAAGACTTCAGTCTGTACAATAATATGTATCAGTGTAATTCTGGAAAATTTTATAAAGTCTGAACAAATACAACCACTGTACTAATACAATGGACTAAAAAATGAAGCCAACTTATAAATTACAGAAGATATAAAACTCACAATGTCTTTGTAGTTATTCACTTCTGTATCAATAGCGTGCGCGCGCGCGCGCGCACACACACACACACACACACACACACACACATACACACACATACCATGTAAAAGAAAATTATCTGGATATATATCCAAGGAAATCATGGAGCACAAATAGAGAACTTCTCAAAGTAAGGTTATGTTACTCTTTTAAAAATGTCACAGAAATTGCAAAGATTATATAGATTGTGTACATAATAATATGTGTGTCTGTTTGGATTCCCTGGTATAGAGTTTGTACTTTAAGGTGTTCAGTGAAGCAAACTGAGTGCTGCATGACATTATAGTTAACAGCCAACCCATACCAGTAAAAACAATAATCTTATTCATTCCAATTTTTATCTTAAAATAGCATTGGTACAACTTAAGTATTACTTCAAATCATTAACACTGTACTGCTTTCATGGTATCTAAATAGGTCCTGGCTTTTACCATGAGTTTAATATGGACTGAGAAAGAAACCTAGCCCTATGTTTTTCTTTTAATATTTGTTAATTTATTTGTTTATTTACACTTTAAATGTTATGCCTTCTCCCTGTTTCTCCTAGACAAGCCCCATATCCTCTTCACCTGCTTGTGCCTTTATCAGGGTACTACCCCATTTGCCCATCTCCCCACTCAAGCCTCACCACCCTATTATTTTTCTACCTTACAGAACCAAGGGGCTCCCCTCACAGTGATGCAAGATAAGGCCATCCTCTGCAATATATTCATCTAGAGCCAGGAGTCCCCTGCCATGTACTCTTGGTTGGTGGTTTAGTCCCTGGGAACATTAGGTTCATTGACATTGTTCTTCTTCTGGAGTTGCAAAACCTTTCAGCTCCTTCAGTCCTTTCTCTAAGTCCTCCATAGGAATTCCTGCTCCCAGTCTTATGGTTGGCTGTATGGATCTGCATTTGTATTGGTCCAGCACCAGCAGAGCCTATCAAGGGAAAGTTGTATCAGGCTCCTGTCTGCAGGTACTTCTTGGCATCAGCAATACTGTCTGGGTTTTGTGTCTGCAGATGGAATGGTTCCCTAGATGTGTCAGTTTCTGGTGAACTTTCCTTCTGTTTCTGCTCCACACTTTATCCCTGCATTTCCTTGTGAAAGGAGAAATTATGAATTAATATTTTTGAGGTTGGTGGGTATCTCCATGCCTCAGCTTAGGGCTATGTGTATCCACTGGATACGATCTCTACAGGTTCTCTCTCTCCTTTGTTGAACATTTCAGATAGTGTCCTTCCTGTTGGAAAGCTGGAAAACTCTTGGGTCCCTGGCATCTGAGACTTCTTAGTTAATACCCCCAAATTCTGTTCCCCTACTGATACACACCTACTTTCAAATTCATGGTCTTTTGTAATTCTCTGCCATCTTCTATCATATCTGAATTTCTGGACCTTTTATCTCCCCCTCTTTTCCCTCCAAGATCCCCCCTCTTCCTTTACTTCTAGGAGATTATATTCTTTCCCCCTCTGAGTATGACTGTAGCATCCACATTTTGGTATGATCTTTCTTCTTGGGTTTTATATGCTCTGTAATATATATTTTGAGTATTCCAAGCTTCTTTTTGGCTAATATCCACTTATCAGTGAGTACATACCATGAGTATTCTTTTGTGACTGGGTTACATCACTCAGGAAAAAAAATTTCAAGTCCCATCCATTTGCCTAAGAATTTCATGAAGTCATTGTTTATTTTTCTTTCTTTTAAAATTATTTTATGGATGCCTCCTCAGAGACTCTGCCAGAGTCATACAGATACAGCTGAGGATGCTTGCAGCTAACCATCAGACTTAACAAGGGGACCACAATTAATGAGCTAGAGAAAGGACAGAAGGAGCTGAATGGGTTTGTAACCTCATGGAAAGAACAACATTATCAACCCACCAAACGATCCAGAAATTCCATGGACTAAAACACCAACCACTGAGCACACATGCAGAGACACATGGTTGCAATTGCCTATGTATCAGAAAATGTCTAGCATCAATGGGAGAAGAGGCTTTTGATTCAGTGAAGGTAAGTTTCCCCAGTGTAGGAAAATCCCAATGCACTGATGTGGAGAGGGTAATTGGAGAGAGTGCACCTTCATGGAGATAAGTGGGCAGGGAGAGGGATGGGAAAAGTGGGAAGAAGGGGATAGTTGAAGTGTAAATACAGACAATATCCAATAAAATACTAATAAAAAGATCTGTAGGCTTTATTCTAGATATTCTGTACATTTAGGCTAATATGCACTCACTAGTGAGTATATAATATGTATGTCCTTTTGGGTCTGGTTATCTCATCCAGCATAATATTTTTGAGTTTCATTCATTTGCGTGCAAAAGTCATGATGTCCTATTTAATAGCTGAATAAATATTCTATTGTGTAAATAAAGCAAATTTTCTGTATCTATTCTTCAGTTGACAGACATTTGGTTTGTTTCCAGCTCTGGCTATTACAAATAAGGTTACTATAAACATAATGGAGAAGGTCTTGTCCTTGCTGTATAATTATTACAACTTATGATTATCTAGCTCTTATGTAGACCCTTATATTTTCATAATTAACCGATTTGTAATTAAATTTTCTTTCTGCCATGTACTTTTAATGTCAGAAAGTGAAGAAACAAAATTGTATGGTAAACATCCATTTATCTATTCAAGAAATTCAAAAGAAAATATGCCAAATCCACATAAAGTTATTAATTTGGAAGCTGAGTGTTACCGTAATTAAGAACAATGTAATTTTGTTTGCTACCACAGAGATGTTTTATAAGAGGTAGATTTTTAAATTTATTTTTTAATTCATTAATCCCCTTTACAATCCAGACTTCACTCCCTTCCTGGTCTGCTGCCTCTAACTGCTCCCCATCCTGTATCTTTTTACCAGTATTCTCCTGTTTCCAAAAGGATGTCTTTGACTCCCCCAAACCCAACCAGGCTTCCACACATCCTGGGGCCTGAAGTCTCTTGAAGTGTAGGTGCATCTTCTCTCTCTGAGGATAGACCAGGCATCCCTCTGCTGTCTATGTGTCGAGACCTCATATCTGCTGGTGTATGCTATCTAGTTTGTGGCTCAGTATCTGAGCGATCTCAGGGGTTCTGATCAGTTGAGACTGCAGGTTTTCCAATGGGGCCATCCTCCTCAAGAGGTGGAATTTTAAATACATAAATCCTGAACCCAATGTGCCCTTGGTGGGAACAGAGTGTTGAGTCACATGGTTCCTGCCCCAGAACAGAGTCTCAGTGTTGGTTTCCATAAGTGTCAGTGGCTGCCACGGATTTAAGAGTTATTGGTATAATAATGTACATATTGCCACATTCCTCCAAAGAATTCCCTCCCTATTAAGATTACTGACTCCATGTTAATCATAGAAAGAGTCCAGAAGGCAAAGGTATAGCTATTGTTTCAGCAAATAAAAAAGCTAGGACCTTTAGGGTAGCCCTTAAGGCTATGGGAAAGGACTGTAAATTCAAAATTTAGAAAATATATAATTTCTCAAATGTGAAAATATAAGGATGTAATATGCATCATATGAGGGGCTTTTTGAACCTATAGGAACCAAAGCAGTTGTGCTTTGAACCACCTTGTTAGAAAATTACTAAGGAAGGAGATAAAGATAATTAAGTAGTGGTGATTGCAGGAGATCCCACCCAGCTATGTTTTTTGGTTTATGATTGCAAAGAGGATGGATTTCTGAGTTCAGGATCAGCATAGAACAGAACAAGGTTAGACTTAGGGAAGGTGGAAATGGTAATTTTAAAACAGGGTCCCAACAAACTAGCTTATTGCCTGTATTTAACAAGGGCTGACAAATCTCTAAATTCTTATTGGAATGTTAAGTAGACAAATAAAGTTATTAATAAATAAGATAAAGTAATTCACGATGGTAATTCAGAGTAGAAAATAAGAGAAAAAAATATTCTTGTTGTCTCTGAACAATAAAAAGGCTGGGGTCATGGGATGGAATAAATGACTTGATTGATATGTAAAATAAAAGAGTGTGGATGTGTGCTTTTCAGGAGCTGAGCTAGTCAGAGCATTTCTTTCTTTCTTTCTTTCTTTCTATGTTTGTTTTTTTTTTTTTGTTTTTTTTTTTTTTTTTTGATAAATGAGAGAACTGCTCGTTGAAGTAGCACAAGCAAGCAGGCCATGGACAGAGACATCCCTTAGAACAACAAGCAAACAGAATATAAGCAGAGACTCTCCAGAGAGACAACAGAACCTAGAGACAAGCAGACTGTTACAGTTGTATCAAGCAAAACACAGCTTATCAGCTTGAACCCTGGATTTGACTTCAACTCATTGTGTTCACTGTTCCCAAACATACCTTTATCAGAAGCCCTCTTTAATCTGAGGCTGTTCTTGACACATAAATAAAAAAAAGTGAATTAGAATCAGTGTATAAAATTGAAAGATAAGTTATCCTTATGACATGTTTAGCAATGTTTTTATGAGAAAGAAACTTGACAGCTGGGTATATTAGATGGTCAGTTGGTAGAGTGTGGCTGCTTCAGTAAAAGGATTTGCACTCAAATCACCAGCACATGAGTAAAATGTTGGGTTTGGACCAGTACCTTTAGTTTCAACATGGGTGGAGAGTCAGAGACAGAATGATCACCTGGGCTGCCTGTCCACCTTTCTCAATCTATGTTAGCAAAAGATTCTCTCAAGTGGGACACATGAAGAGATTAAGATATCCAGCAACAGCTATAAATCTGGTATCTAAATATAAGCAGAAGTATATTCACTATACACATGATAAACCATCCATGATCACACACACAAGCACAAGTATAGGCATGTACACATGCACATGCACACTTGTACAAAATAAAAGAAGCTCAGTTTTATGTAATAGTAAATAAAAAGTTTTGTTACTGTGTGGGAATTTACAAATGGGAAAGGTTGTTGTCTCCCTATAAGTAGACATAAATATAATGCTCTATGTCTGATTCATTTAAAATAAGTATTAATTACCTCTCAATTGTGGGAAGATTGTGTGCCATTTAAAATTATTTTAAAAAAATACTAGTCAGAAAGAAACGAATTCTTAGTGTGCTTTGTTTAATAATTTTATTACAGTAAAATAGAAGATATATCTACTAGAATAGAAAGAGCTTCCCAGTTATTTAAACAAATTCATAGAAGAAATATCCTGTGTGGCATAATCCAGACCCCAAAGTACATGCATGGTATGTATTCACTGATAAGTAGATATTAGCTCCAAAGTACAGAATACATGATATACAAGCCACTGACCTTAAGAAGTTTTACAAAAAGGTACATGTGAGGATGCTTTAGTCCCACGTAGAAAGGGCAAAATATAATCATGGGAGACATAGGGAAAGAAGGAACAGGGTGAAAGAGGGGAAGGGGAAGAAAGGGTAACAGGATCAGGTATCAGACGAGACATAAGAGAAAACCTGAAGGTCAAGATAGTAAATAGAAATATGCAGCTTCGGGGTTATGAAAGCATGAGGAACCTCTAGAAAGTCTTGAAACCTGGGATATGAGAAACCCCCAGAACTCATTGGAGATAATTTTAGCCAAAAGGCCCAACAGTGGGGAGGTGGAACATGAAGAGACTGCTTTCAGTAGTTAGACCAAGACGCCAGTGGAGGGTTAGGGTCACCAACTAACTTCAAAGTTTTACCCAGAATAGTTTCTGTCTAAATGAAATATAGGCACAAAAATGAAGCAGAGACTGAAGAAAAGGCGCTCTAGGGACTTAGATCCATCCCTTGAGCATGCACCAAACCCCAACACTGTAACTGATAACATGTTGAGCTTATAGACAAGAGCCTGGCATTGCTGACCTCTGAGAAGCTCTGCCAGCAGCTGACTGAGACAGATACCTACAGCCAACCATTGAATTGAGGTTGGGATCCCATACGGAAGAATTAGGGGAAAAACTGAAGAAGTTGAAGGGGGTGGCAATCGCATAGAAAGACCAAGAGTGTCAACTAATGTGGACACATGCATGATCCCAGAAACTAAGCTACCAACCAAGGAGTAACCAAAAAGCTGGACTGTCTTGTCTGTCCTCAGTGGAAGACCATGTTCCTAATCCTGTAGAGATTTGAGGCATGAGAGAAGTAGAATGTTGGGGTGATGTTGAGGCATGGCTGTGTGGGTGGGTAAGGGAGTTGGGGTGAAGTTGGTAGCACCCTCTCAGAGGCAAAGGGGATGGGGATTGTGGTGAAAAACTTCTGCAAGGGGCACCAGGAAAGGAAGGCAATATTTGGAATGTAAATAAATTAAAAGAAATCAAAAACTACAGAGTAGCCCTTAAAAAGTTGAGAGAATTTTCATTTAGTCACTAATGTTCTCAGTGAAGTATTTTAAATAAACAGGTGTTTTATAAGAATAAAGAAATGATTTTAGTCATGAAAATAAATTATGGTACTTTCCCCAGACCAGTCTATTTTTTGCAATATAATCCTTTCCGTTCCATAATCCCTCTAAATTTTGGATACGAAAATTCCTCAAACAAAATGAACTAAAGTTTATTTTAAACAGTCCCTTCATATTTTGTCCATTTGCTAGTGATAATTTAATTTTATTAACTCTATGATAGAGAATTTGAGTGTGTGTGTATGTGTGTGTGTGTGTGTGTGTGTGTGTGTGTGCATGCATGCGAGTTTGTGCATGTGTATTTGAGTACACTCTCACAAAGACAGGTTAATGTGCTTGTAGAGGACAGATGATCTAATTATATCCTTTGCAGATGTTCCTTCCACCCTGTTTTGGAGATAGGGTCTTTCACAGCTAATAAAGCTTGGCCGATGAGTATAAGCGAGACCCCGAAGCTGGCTGCCATTACCTTCCATTTGCTGTGGTTGAAGATGCATGTTTACTTCTGTGTTTACTACTTTGTATGGATACTGAGAACTCAAAACTTTAGTCCTCATATTTGCTGAGGCACTTTCAAAATTAGCCATCTCACCAGACACAAAATATGTATTTGTGCAAGCAATACTATTTCTTCTTTTGTCAAATTGTTGAGATCATTCCTTGAGCATTCAAAAAAACTAATGTAATCATTGGGCAAATGAAAAGTATAACAGAAACATACAAATTGCAAAGGTTTCACAATGAGTTCCTGGCCTGTTTATCTTGGCTGTGATTTGAACAGTATAGCTCTTCTCCCAGGAACCCTCTCATTTCATAGCATGCGATCATACCTGGAGAGAAGCCATGCCAATTTTCTGGACTCCATAAGCTAAGCTTCAATCTTTTCTAATGTTAAACTGTAGCTACTTAAAGAGAGTACAGTGTTGAGACACTTGTGAGTCCGGATCCCTAAAGTGGCTGCAGAGTGGGGAGTGGTATATTCCTTCTTTTTGAACAAGATAAATAAGTAGTCAATATTTTTAAAAAGGCACTGGTAATTAGAAATAATGAAAGCATTACGACAGTTATTGAAAGTCATTTTCCTGTGACAAACGGGTGCATTGTTTCTCACCTCTCTGTGCTGACAACTACTGATACTTAACTTTCTGAAAGTATCCTTTGAGAACCACACTGTGTAGGCATAGAGGTTTCAAAACCTACTTTAATAAGTGTTCTCCTCTTTCCTTCTTCTAATCCATCATGCAAAGGTAGGAGAGAAAAAAAAGGTAAACGGGACAATGGAGATGTAGACCTATTTAGAATTAGTTTTTTGGGACTATTCTAATCTCCATTGACTGGATACCAGCAGTCCAATTTAAAAGGTGTCACTAAACACAAGTCAGCAGAGGCAACCTGATGCTGCAGAGAAAAACAGGCAAAGCACGATCTGTGGGAAGTATCAGAAGCAGCTGAAAAGCCAGAAATTGTCTGCTGTGCCTCTCTCAACACTGTGAAGAGCAGTGAAGACTGAAGGTCAACAAAGCATCTCATGGCTAGCTCTGAAAGCCCCATCACTACCTGTCGGGTCTTACGTACACTCTCTCCAATCATCACTTGACCTCTTACCAGTCTGCTTCAACAAAACATCATATGACATAACCAGAAGTTTCAACTTCAAAACTGCTTCATGAAGTCCATACTTACTAAATGGAAAAGTAGCAAACGGGAGGAAAAATATCATCTTAAAGTAATATGAGTTAAGACAACATATGAGAAACATTACTTCTCCAACAACTTATCCTTTTATAAAATTCTACATTTTTTTTCAGTTTCAATTCAAAAGTCATTTTTGCAAAGGCGTATATACCTACTCTAATCTTTACATTGACTAAAATTATGCTCCTTTATTAATGGATCAAGAAAACTCAAATTTTAACTAAAGGAAAGAGAGGGACTGGGCTTAGAAACTAATTGACTCATCCTTACTATGGTAACTAATACATAGGCCAGGTGTGTGATAATTTATTTGCAAAGATTCACAGCAAAGTTACAGACATGTTTACATCTTTTAGTATGAGATGAGCAATTCTTTATTTTGATTAAGTGTGTAATATAGATATAAACAGACATTATTCTTATGCTTTATAATGAAAAAATTCTTGATGTTTTTAAAAACTTATTAAAATTATTTTATTTTTCCATGTATTTATTACTTTACATTCTTATCACAGTGCCCTGCTCTTCCAAGGCTCCACCTCACATCACCTCTCCCCTATTTTCTTCTCCCATTTACATCTGAGAAGGGGAAGGACTCCACTAGGTACCAACCTACCCTGGCACCTCAAGTCACTGTAGGACTCAGCACACACTCTCCCACTGAGACCAGTGAAGCCAGCCCAGTTAGGGAGATGAGATCTACAGGCAGGAAACAGTCAGAGTCAGCTAAACTCCACTGTTGCTGGTTCAGCATGAGGAACAAGCTGCACATCTGCTATGTATGGGGGGAGGGACTAGGTAAAGTCCATGCTCTATGATTGCCAGTTCAGTCACTGGGAGCAAAAAATAAGTTTGGTATTTTTTATGCATTTATGTATAAACAAACATAGGAGACTTAATAATGCCTATGGGATGCTTTTTTCCTGCTAATAATATTTCCATAAATATATGTACACACAAACACACACATATGTATGCATGTATGTATGTATGTATGTGTGTATGTATGTATGTATGTATGTATGTGTAATTAAAAATTAATCAAATTGAAATCACTTTGTTTACCCTAGCTTGAGTATTTCTAAAATTCTCCCAAGATACATAAATTTGCCCCTGAATATTAACTATACATAGTGTGTGGGTGGTTAAGTAGGCACAAAGAGGCTGGCTCAGGATGAGCACCAATTGTCTTTCATGAAAACTTGTGATATAGTTTTAGAATACATAGAAGAATAATTGCTTAGAAGGGAATGACAGGGTAAGAAGATTTTAAAAGACTACTAATTTAAGATGTGTGTATTTTTACTTCATTGACATATTTTATATTTGGCATTTTACATAATAACTAATACATTTTGTAACAAAATAAATTTGTACCTAAATTTTCATTTTTCTCTTTAAAAAGTTAATTACATTAATTTTCTCTATTTTTGTTTTATTACAATTTTTTTCTTCAAATTTTCTGATTTAATTTTTCCAGACCAAATATCTGAAAATTGTTTCCATGGGTATTTTATTTATTTAAATTTCGAATGCTATCCCTTCTCTCAGTTTTTTTTCTGAAAACCCCATATCCCCTCCTTCTCTCCCTGCTTCTATGAGGGTGCTCCTCTACCCACCCACCCAATCTCAGCTCCCAGCCCTTGCATTATTCTGTACTGGACCATTAAGCCTTCACTTGACCAAGTACCTCCCCTTCAATGATGGCAGACAATGTCATCCTCTGCAGCTGGAACCATGGGTTCCTCCATGTGTACTCTCTCATTGGTAGTTTAGTCCCTGGGAACACTGGGGTGTCTGTTGGAATTTTAATGAAACTCTTTTTTCTTAATTCTAATGTTAATTGCTTATCCATGTAAAATACATTCACCCTTTTAAAAGAGAGCAGATTATTCAGTGAAATTCTGAAGACATCCCTCTCAGTTTTGATATCTTACTTGAAAATTCCATTGGGGACCTCAACGTAAGCGATGCTCATCTTCCTTTCACTCGGAATGATTGCTGGTGACCTCATCCCTATTATAGGCTTTCAGTAGCTAGCTGAAGACACCAGTCATTCATTCTTTCTATTTTTAATATCAAAGTTGCTTTACTTCCTCTGCTGCCCCCTTGACAATGGGTTGCTGGACAGAACATCACTCTCAGTTGATGTCATTTAACTGTGCACTGGAGAAATTAAATGGAGAAAGTGAATGTCCTCTTTGAACATCTCATCAATTTGAAAGGGAAAGGACATTATTGATAGTTATCCTGTCTCTGAAGCATCTCAAAAAACCCCTCTACAGTGCTTCAGTAGCCTCTGGCCTTAAATTCTTTTTTTAATGATGTTGTGGCAAATGAAAGGATTCTATTACTTGCAGGTAAATGGTATTCTCATATTATATGCTATATTTTATCTTGTTGTTTTTATAATTTTCATTATTTAAAACAATTTTTCAATTTATTTCTTCATGTTTTCTTAAATTTATTTACATTTCAAATGTTATTCCCCTTTCAGATCTCCCACCCTAAAACCCCCATTCCATCCTGCTCCACTTTTCCTCTAAAAGGGTCCTCCTCCACCCAACCACCCTCTGTGCTTCCACCTTCTAGCATCCTCCTATGATCGAGCTTCCACAGGGCAGAAGCTCCCATTTCCATTGATGTCAGATAAGGCAGTCCTCTGCTACACATGCAGCTGAAGCCATGGGGTTGGTAGTTTAGTCCCAATCTGGTGTGTCTGGGTACTTGATTCTGTTGTTCTTCCTATGGGTGTGCAATCTCCTTCAGCTACTTTAGGCCTTCCCCTAAGTCTTCCATCAGGTTCCCTGACTCATTCTGATGGGTAGCTGTGAGTATCTGCATCTGGGTTAGTCTGATGCTTGTGGAGGCTCTTAGAGAGCAGCCATTTTAGGATCCTGTCTGGGAGCATGTCTTGGTATCAACAGTAGTTGTCTGGGTATGGTTTCTACAGAAGATATGGATTCCAAGGTAGGATTTTTTTTTCTTTTGCAATCAAGACCTGATTTTTTAAAAATAGTCATATTAAGTAAGTTAGAAAAGAGAAATTTTAATGAATAAAATAGATTTGTAAAACTTTACTATATTAATATTGAGTAACTTGTGAGTATAATCAGAAAGGATTCAGATAACTTCAAGAGCTTCATATGATTTATAAAATATATAAGCAGGGCACAATACTAGTACTTGACATCAGTCCTGAAACTCCGGGAAGGTATAAGGTTTATTAAAGCCTTAATTCTCATATATACCACAGAGAAAACTGCACTGTTTTCTGGAAAGAAGGAAGATTTCCTCTAACAATTATAGGTCACATTGAAAGACTTTACATCAGGGTTAATGTTTGATTGTAATGAAAAGCAAACACTTACATTAAAGGAAGTTTTATTAAAGATATGGTAGAATCCCATGGAAATGTGAGAGATCTGAGATTTGGAGGACACAATTTACCATGAACATGAACACCAGAAATTAATGGAAAGGAAGCCAAGCCTGAAATTAGATTAGCAAGAAAATAGAACATCTCAACCTTGTGTAGCACAAAGAGATCTGTGACAAGAATACAGATGTAATCTCTGAGATTACTGCTGAGATCTATGGAGTCTAATAAGACCTTGTTTCCTCTTCACACAAAAAGAATAATGGCACTAAAATGGGCCCTGACATGTTATCCTATGAGATGGCCAAGGTAGGTTTTGGCAGTACACTTTATTTAAAATCATTGCTCTCGTCAGTCTATAAACCAGAAAGACCAGGCATATTGCATATGGATCTTGATTAAAATACAACATTTATTTCCGTCATATACACTTAAGTTATCTGAATTGTAATAAGACTGATTATCAGTAAAGCCTCTGTGAGTGATGGTTACTTTAAAAACTATAAAAATTTCCAAAATTACTCATGTAAAAAGATTTGAACCTCTTATATTGTTTCTGCTTTGTTTCTTCTTTTTATTTTATTTTTTACTGCTTTATTGCATTTTGGGGGCTTCTGGCATGATTAACTACTCACAAGTGATTTATCTAAGAGCTAAACTCTAATGTTTGTGTATATATATATATTATATAGTTATATAAATATCATAAAATATATACAGGTGAATATATGCAATTTTATTATATCTTTGTTAAAAGAAATTCTCTGTGAAGTAAATAATCAGATTAAAAATATAATATTTACAATCTGAGTCAATATTTATATTTGTCTAAAATGACTTTCAACTTTTATGACAATCAGAGGGTTCTCATGCCAAGTTCTTTGAGTTTGTTGTTATTTGGTATGTATATATATATTTGTGTATGAATAAAATCCATATGTGCTGAATGGACTCGATTGTACATGAAGATGGGAAGATCAGTTGAGGCCTACACATGTCTTCCTGTAGTATGCTATATATAACTCACAACTTCTTAAACATCACCTCTCACATAACCTAGGCACTGTGTCCCATTTAATTCTAAGAGGTAACAGGGCCCTGAGCATTTTCCTGCCCACATAGCATTGAATTGATGTTACCAGTTTAATCCACAGTTCATTCAAGACTATCAATTACTTTGTCCAGTGAGCCACTGCCCTACTTCTCATATTTCTTAAAATATTATACTGATTTATTAATATTACCATAACCACACTAGTCTCAATTATAAATATACATGCTTATACAAGTATGATGTCACTAACTAGGTATTCTTTGTAGCAATTTTAAGATGAACACAATGTTTCAAATGCTGGTGAACATGGTCATATTGAGTTTGCCTTTCTTGGCTCAACAACTTGTTATGTTTCATTTTACAAAAGAGGTTTTATAATACATGCATATATATATATATATATATATATATATATATATATATATATATATATATAAAATTATTTTGTTAATACTGGTGCTGTGCTTTTATCTATTTTAGTGTGTCCTTTTTGGGCACCCAGTGCCTGTAGAAGCTTGAGGAGGAATATGAGTACTGAGGGTTCTGAATCATAGCGGGACTGATGAGAACTGAGTCTGCGTGATCTTAACCACCGAGCAATTTCCCTGCTCCCCTTGCTTGATCCATTAGGCGTTATTCATTGTTCTTCACTGTCAAGTTTTTGTTTGTTTGTTTGTTTTCCATTTAGACCTTCTTCAAATTAAGCCTGTATTCTTGAGTCATGCCTTATGATTAGTTATCTACATTTCTGACAGTAAATAAATTTCATGAAGAAATGTTTGTTTTTGTAGCATAGGTTACCTTTAATCTAATCAATCTATAAAAGCTCACTTTTAATTTTGCTTTCTACTTCTCCTGGAAACACTCTCATCAGGTATAGACACCAAAAACTGACTTCTTATGTTCTGAAACTCAGAGATAAACTAAACTAAATTTATAAAGAAGACAAGTGCCTTAAGCTCATCTACCTGTTAAAAGCACCAGATATCCAACCAAACCTTTTCTGATAGACATCTGGACATAAAATGTGAGTAAAAAAGGAGGGAGAATTCCCAAAGCACCTTTTCTAGCAAACAAATAGGCTGAGAGCACATAATCACAAACTAATCAAGTCCCCATGACATATTTACTACATCAAGACTGTACCTTCTTTTGGAAACAAGTAATGTCACACATTGGTGGAGCTAAGTGTTCAATTATCTCAGCATATGGCATGTTTCTTGTTCAAACTTTAGGTCTTCATTGAACATAGGAAGTGATGTAAAATGAGTTTGTTAGAGGCATGTATCTCTTATGGTTCTTTTGTTCTATACTATTTTGAAATATTCAGCTGATTGCTGGCTGGATCTACTGTCCTCGGGCATTGTCCTGCTTTATACTAAAAGCTCTACTTTTACTCAGAGAGTTTTAAAAGCGAAATTACAGAATTCCTGCTTATGAGTTGCTTTATTTCTCTCCTAGGAGACAACTCTCATGAGGTAGAGAACAATGAGAACTGCTATTACAAGAAGTGTAAAAAAGAGCAAGAAAAATGGAAATTAAATCAAAGATGCTATCTAATCACAACACTACAGGGATAGTCAGCAAAGAAGATATTAAATCTTATAACTGATAAATATCTCTTCCCTCAAATAAATGGTTGAATCAGATGAAAAAGTGCCTATTTGAGAATGATAGTTAGAGAAATATTTTGTTTTTTGCTTTTTAATTTTTTTTTGTATCCTAGTGTTTTAAAATATGAGAAAGCTTAAATGAGAAAGTTGATAAAAGTGAGAGATAAAAGAAAACAAGACAGGGAAGATACAAAGGCTATCACTGCTATCAGATCTTATTATGAATAGTTTGTTTTAAGTGAAATTGGTAGAAAGCAAGGAAACAGACCCTCTGCAATTTAAAAGCCTCTTCTGCCTGCATGGTACATGAGAAATCTTTGTACTCCTTATTTGTACATGTTTACATTTACCTACAATTTTCATCATGCTTGTAGTATGTTCTTACTTACAAACAGTGCTATTTATACATTATTAATGAATTTTACTACTTATTACCAACTGGAACAAAATTTTGAATTTCAAACCCAATACATATGTTATTAAAGATGAGTAATATGTATTACATGCCAAGAATATACAATAAATAGTAACACTTGTATAAAAACATGTTTATGTAACATAAAATCATACTTATAAATGGAATAAATATTGGGACTTGAACATATGGCTTAATTGTAAAAGCACAGACTAACCTTCCGAGGACTTGGATTGCATAGCAGGTTTACATGGCAGCACACTGGTGTTCAGAGATCTACTTCCTGGGCACTCAACACATTCTGATCTCTGCATTAAACAGTTTTGCAAGTGTCACACACATATATGAAAGTAAAAGTCCATAAACAAAGAGAGAAATGAAAATGAATAAGATATTTTCAATGGAGTGAATTTTAACAAACCAACATTATAAAAGGAAACAATTAAATGAAAACCCTAATGTTTGAGATATTATTATATTGCCTAAAGACTCTCCAAAGTTCTACATGCCCTACATGCCCTACATCTTCAGTACCCAGATCTTCTATTTTTTTAATTAATTATTCCATTCATTTAAATCTCAAATGATATCTCCCCTCACAGTTACCCCTCCACAAGACCTCCAATACTTATCCTCCCCCTCCCCTTTGCCTTTACAAGGGTGCTCCTCCACCTGCCCACTCTCTCCTGCCCCGCTGCTTCAGCATCCCCTTATGACAAAGTATCACACCTATACAACCAAGGGCCTCCTATCCCATATTGTGAGGCAAGGGAGAACAGAATATAAAGGGAGGAAATCCCATATGAAGCCACCAAACTCAGTCACTGGGCTTGGATACTACATAACTTTCTGGAAACATGGATCTCAATGGGTACACTCCTTAGTTAATGTTCTCCCTTCAGAGCACTGGGTGGACCAACCAGCCAACAATGTTCTTCCTATGTGGTTACAATCCTCCTGAGCTTCTCTAAGCCTTCTGCCAGCTCCCCCACTGTGGTCCCTGAGTTCAGTGTGATGGTTGGTTCTAAGCATTCACATCAGCATTAGTCAGTTTCTGACCAGACCACCCAAAGAGGAGCCACAGCAAGTGCCTCTTGGCAATGAAGGAAGTGTTGGGTTTGATGTCTGCAGACAGGTTCGATCCTCCGGTGGGGCAGTTTGATTTTTATTCAACATAATTTTTTACTTATGTATGAGGTGCAAAGCAATGTTTCAAAACATATGTATTAATTACACTAATTATCACCTCAAATACATGTTATTTGAAATAAATATTTAAATATAACCCATTATTATTTTAAACATTGCAACTGTAAGAATGTGACTAGAGACCTTTCTCAATTGGGGTCCAGAAACCTTACTGCCTTGGGGTCAACAAGCCCAGTCCGATGGTTAGCAGCAAACATCCTCATCTATATCAGTATGGCACTGACAGAACCAAAGGGAAGATATCAATATTAGGCTCCTTTCAGCAAGCGATTTTGGTACCAGCAACAGTGACATGTAAAGAAAGAAATTAGGGAAAACCCTTCACAATAGTCACAAAAACTATGAAATAACTTGGTGTGACTCTAACTAAGCAAGTGAATGACCTGTATGGCAAGAACTTGAAACCTCTAAAAAAGGAAATTGAGTAAGATCTCAGAAAATAGAAAGATCTCCCATGCTCATGGATTGGAAAGATCAACATTTTAAAAATGGCCATCTTACCAAAAGCAAACTACAGATTCAATGCAATCCCAATCAAAATTCCAACCCAGGTCTTCATTGAAATGGAAAGATCAATGTGCAATTTCATCTGGAAAAACAAAAGACCTAGAATAGTGAAATCCATCCTCAAAAACAAGAAAACATCTGCGGGAATCACTATCCCTGACCTCAAGCTATATTACTAAGCAGTTGTCCTGAAAACTGCATGGTACTTGTACAGAAATAGGCACGTGGATCAATGGAATAGAATAGAAGATCCAGAAATGAGCCCTCACATATATGGTCACCTGCTTTTTGATAAAGGAGCTGTAAACATTCAATGAAAAAAGGACAGTCTATTCAACAAATGGTGCTGGTCCAACTGGCCCTCAGCATGCAGAAGAATGAAAATAGACACTTTCTTATCTCCTTGTACAAAGCTCAAGTGTAAGTGGATCAAAGATCTCCACATTAAACCAGATACACAGAAACTATTAGATGAGAAAGTAGGGAAAACCTTAGAACATATAGGCACAGAAGAAAATTTTCTGAACAAAACACCAATGGCTCAAGTTCTATGGTCAAAGATTAACAAATGGGACTTAATGAGATTGCAAAGTTTCTGTAAGGCTAAGGACATTGTCAAGAAAACAAAACGACAGCCACTAGAATGGGAAAAGATCTTTACCAACTCCACATCAGATAGAGGCCTAATATCCAAAGTATACAAAGAACTCAAAAAGCTAGACACCAGAGAATCAAACAACCCTATTAAAATATGGGGTACAGAGTTAAATAAAACGTTCTTAATTGAGGAATATTGAATGACTGAGAAACATCTAAGGAAGTGCTCCATATCCTTAGCCATCAGGGAAATACAAATCAAAACAACCCTGAGATTCCACCTCACACCAGTCAGATTGACCAAAACCCAAAACTCAGATGACAGCAGATGCTGGCGAGGTTGTGGAGAAAGAGAATCACTTCTCCACTGTTGGTAGGGTTGTACAATGATACAACCACTCTGGAAATCAGTCTGGTGATTCCTCAGAAAATTGGACATAGTACTATCTGAAGATTCAGCTATTCCACTTCTGGGCATATACCCAACAGACACTCCAATATACAACAAAGACGCATGCACCACAATGTTTATAGCAGCTTTATTTATAATAGCTGGAAGCTGGAAAGAATCTAGATGTCCTTTACTGGATATTCATAATTGTGGTACATTTACACAATGGAGTACTACTCAGCTTTCAGAAACAATGACTTAACGAAATTCTTAATAAAATGGATGCATCTAGACAATATCATCTTGAGTGAGATTACCCAGTCACAAAAGAACAGACATAATATGCAGTCACTGATAATGGGCTACTAACCCTAGAAAGTTCTGAACACCCCAGAAACAACTCACTGACTGCGTGAAATTCAGGAAAAAAAAAAGAAAAAAAAAGAAAAAAGAATGAAAAACCATTATGGTGAATCTTTATATATACCAAGAAAACTTTGACTATATCCAGGTTATGTCTTGTTTTACATGTACTTTATGCTCATTGTAACTAGTAAGATTTTTAATGCATAATATCAAACCTTTAAAAAAAAATCTCAAGTACTGACAAAAATTTATTTATATATTTTTATGCAAAAATGCCTAAAGTATTTACATTTATTTTTTAATAAAGTTGTTCAGTTTATAAAATAAAATAAAATTTAAATAAAAGCATTGTAATTTTTTTAAATATTGTCTATATATATATAAACAGTGACTGAGTTTGGTGGCTTCATATGCAATGGATCTCCAAGTGAGGCAGTCTCTGGATGACCTTTTCCTCAGTCACTGCTCTACTTTTTACCCTGTACTTCCTCCCTTTAGTATTCTGTTCTCCCTTCTAAAAAGAATGAGGCATCCACATATTTTGTGCTAACCTTCTTTTTGTCCTTCATAAGGTCTGTGAATTTTTTATTGGGTATCCCCAGCTTTTGGGCGAGTATCCACATATAAGTGAGTACATTTCATGTGTGTTCTTATGTGACTTGGTTACCTCACTCAGGATAACAGCTTCAAGTTCCATCCATTTTCTTAAGAATTTTATGATGTAAATGTTTTTAATAACTGAGTAGTACCCCATTGTGTAAATGCACCACATTTTCTGTATCCATTCCTCTATTAATATAAGGCTATGTAATTTTCTTAGTACAGTCTTGGATATTTTTACTTATCCATTGAGTTTTAGTATGTTTTTGCTTGAAGGATAGCTAACTTTTACTTTGAGTTGTATATAGCCCTTGAATATTTCACTAGACAATAAATATATTGTCTTTTTTATTTTTATTAGATATTTTCTGTATTTACATTTCAGCTGTTATGCCCTTTACCCCCAATCTCATCTCACCTCCCTGTCCAATTTCCTCAATGCTTGAGTTCCCTCTCCCAACCACCCTCTTCCACCTCAGCACCTCTGCATTCCCCTAAACTGAGAAAATGAGTCTTCGCTGGACCAAAGGACCATTCTCCTCCCATTGATGCCATAGAATGCTATCTTCTGCTACATATGTACCTGGAGCCATGGGTCTATCCATGTAAACTCTTTGGTTGGTGTTTTAGTCCAATATATAGTGGGTTTGGTTAGTTGATCATTTTGCTCTTCCCATGGGTTTGCAGACCCTTTCATCTCTTCAGTCCTTTCTCTAGCTCCTTCACTGGGGTCACTGTGTTCAGTCTAATGGTTAACTTCAAGCAATTTTCTCTGTATCATTAAGGTTTTAGCAGAGCCTCTGAAGAGGCAACCATATCAGGTTACTGCCAGTAAATAATACTTGGCATCAGCAATAGTGCGTGGATTTAGTGCCTGCATATGGGGTATATCCCCTGGTGAGGCAGTCTCTAGATGATCATTTCTACAATCCCTGTTTCTATATTTGTCTTTTTATTTCCTCCCATGAGTGTTTTGTTCTTCCTTCTACGAAGGACTGAGGCATCTACCTTCTGGTCTTTCTTCTCTTTGAGCTTCATAAGGTCTGTGAGTTGTTTCTTGGGTATTCTGAGCTTTTTTGGCTAGTATCTATTTATCAGGGAGGATATACAATGAGTGGGTTTGTGTATGTGTGTGTGTGTGTGTGTGTGTGTGTGTGTGTGTGTGTGTGTGTTTGTGACTGGGTTACCTCACTCAAGATGATAGCTTCAAGTTCTATCCACTGGCCTAGGAATTTCATGAAGTTGTTGTTTTTAATAGCTAAGTAGCATTTCATTTTGTTAGTGTATCACAATTTCTGTATCCATTCATCTGTTGAAGGACATCTGGGTTCTTTCCAGCTTCTGGCTGTTATAATTAAGGCAGTTATGAACCTGGTCGACTCTGTGTCCTTGTGAAATGTTGGATCTTCTTTTGGGTATATGCCCAGGAGTGGTATAGCTGGTTCCTCAGTTTGTATTATGTCCAATTTTCTGAGAAACCACAAGACTGATATTTACTTTATAAAATAGTCAAAATAGTACCAGTTTTTATAATCTTCGTTAAAATTGCCATCCCAGTTTGCATTATAATATGTAAAATTATTTTATTTTTTTATTTCATATAAATATTATTTTTTTATTTTGTAAGTAAGTAGTTGTTCTTTGTATTCTATGATAGCATATGGTTTATTTTGTTTAGGGTGAATTAAAAAATTATTTTAAATTTATATTATGATTAGATCCCTTCTGTCATGTTCCTCAGATATTCTTTATCTGTGTGTGTTTGTATACAGATGTGTAGCTCCACATCACATATGTATTATCAGAACACAACTTTATTAAATCAGGGGGATGTCATTGCACTTATTTACAGTCAGTGGTTTTTCTTATGGTTTTTACTTTTCACATACTGTCCTGAATTCCCTTTTCTGGTTTTTAGAGAGCTAATGGCAGATGTTATTTTTACATGTTCAGCACTTTTACCAACTAAGCCATTTCAATATCAGGGCTTTTAAAGAATGTAGCCCATTTTCATCTTTGTTTCTTTAACTATTGTCCCTCAAAATGCTTCTTTCATGTCTGTTCATGCAGTGAGATTTTAACATGAACTCATAATATGTTGTCTCATATCTGGTGGAGGATCCTAAATTAGAACATTAGCAATCTTCCATTCAATTTTGTCGATTATTGTATGTATGTTTAATGTGTATGTGTATCCTTTTTTGGGTGCATGTGAAAGTTGATACCTGTGTATATAACAGAAGAAAATTTTAGGGAAAACATTTTCTTATTTCCTTTTATCATGTAGTTTCTGGGAATAGAACTCAGGTTGTCAGGCTTTGCTGAAAGTAGCGTTACCTGATGAGTTATCTTCTGAGCTCCACCAGTATTATTAATGGCTTTTGCATGTGATTACTTTGGAAACACAAAATTCAGATCATTATCTTTTTAAATTTAAAAGCACAATGCTATTCTTCCATTGCTCTTATTTTCTCTGTAATCTCTTCCCTGGGAATGATTAAAAATGCCAGCTTTACACTTCTGCAGCTCACCTGATGGTCTGCTGTAAAGTGATCAAATCCTCTCTAGGTCTTTAAAATCACAACTAGACAATTGATGCTTTAAATTTCAAGACATAAACATACTTAACATTTCCTGAGCAAAGTGAAAATCTATGTTGGTGATGTTTGTAGCATTTCCATTTTCCAGTCAGATGGAATCAATAAAACAGCAGTTAACCAATATTATTTCATAACAGGTAAGAGTGCATCTGAGGAGATGGCAAATTTAAAGTAATTTTTAGAATTTGCAAAATGGATCAGAGTACTTATTGATGAAGCAAAGCAGAGAATATAACAACCTAAGTGGGCTTGTAGATTGGTATAAGAGCAAGCTTTTGTAAACAAAGGGCTGCTTGATTTGAATGTACAAAGCTTATTGGAGGATAGGGTTGAGGGACAGAGAAGTAAATCAGAATTACTAACTGTAAACTTGAATGTCATTTATGTAACTATGAATTATGCATTCACACTTCCCACCCTTTCTTAATTTAGGGATTGCAGGGTAAAAGAGTTTGCCTACCATAAGAAAAAATACTAGTTCCTGATGAAAGATTATGTAATTCCTCTGGAGAGATAGATAATAAGCAGTTAGTATTTGTGTTATTAATTTAGATCACACTTTATTCTTCTGATTTGGGGTAACCCTACTGTAAGTGGCAGATTACCTGCGGGCATTACAAAGAATGACTACTAGATATCAATGTCTTCTTACAACAATTTGATCTAAGAGAAAACACCAATTTAAATAATTGAAAACTATTTTCTCTTAATATATGCTGACATTAGTAATAATAAAAGAAAGGAGGTCAGCAGTCTGAGAAAAATTCATGAGTTTTTGAAAGAGAAGACATGTTAGCAGGGAGAGAGGGGCAAAACAATGTAATTATATTTTAAGAAATAAATAGAAAAGAAATAAACCTATTTAAATGATACTTTATTATTTTCAAACTGTCTTTCCAATTCAATGTTTTCCATTTCAATATATGTTCCTATTAAAAGTATCATCATATCACAAACATACCAACAGATATTTACATATAGACATAAATTGTGCACACCCAGATAGAAACATACATCACACACAACACATCTCATATATATATATATATATGTATATATATATATATATATATATATATATATATATATATATATATACATACATACATACACTATACTCATACAATAACTCATTAGACCATACATATACACATGCACATAGATGCACACATGCCACACAGTCATGACACACACAGGAGCATACATGCACAGAGAGAGTCTCACATCCACCATGCACACAAATACACAAAGATAAACAATGACAACAGTTATACACATGCATCGTGAACATACATAAACACAGAAACACACACATAATTCACACACATGTGCACACACACACACACACACACACACACACACGCACACACACACAATTTTCTGTCAACTGTGTTGTTGCTTTTCTTTGTAGGTCTTTTTTCTTTGTGGTCAAAAATATCTGGAAGAGACATTGCACCTTATAATGATTTCCAAGATGGGCAGAGAAAATACTTTGCTGCAATATGAAGTTATAAGGAAAAGAACAACAGTTTGTACCTCCATAAACATGCAACAGCTTAAGTAATAATCTCCATTTCGGTTGTTGGGGGACTCACTTGAAGACTGCCCTGCACATCTGCTACATTTGATTCAAAAGCCTAAGTCCAGTCTATGAATGCTCTTTGTTTGTTCAGATTCTAAGAATCCATAAGGGACCATGTTAGTTAGCCTGATGCTCTTACTGTCAGGTTCCTATTCCTTTTGCAACCCTCTGTCCTTTCTTCAGTTCTTTCATAAGAGTCCTGAAACTCCATCTAATATTTGGCTGTGTGTTCTCTACATCTGTTTTGTTTGCTGCTGGACAGGGATTTGTAGAGGACATTTATGTTCTGCTCTTGCCTGCAAGCATAACAGAAAAGAGGACTATTACCAGGAATTGGTTCTTGATTGTGGATGGTTCTCAAGTTTGGTTGGTTATTGGTTGGCCATTCTCTCAGTCTCTGCTCCACATTTTTCCCTTAAGTTTTTGTAGAAAGAACATATTTTGGGTTGAAAAATTTGTAGGTGGGTAGGTACGCTTTTCCTTCCATTGGTGGTATTGCTTGGTAACAGGAGATGGCCTCTTCAGTTTTCATATACCACTGCTCGGGCTCTCAGCCTAGTCATCCCCATTGAATCCTGGGAGCCTCCCCTATCCCAGGACTTTGGCACTTCCTAGGGAGGATCCCCAACTCATCACAATCCTTCCGGCTGCACTTTTACATTCATTTCCTGGTCATCTGGCCATCTCTTCTGTCTCTCCCCACACCTAATCCTGACTTCCCCTAATTCCATATCCTGTTCTTTTGCTCCACTGGTGTGTGACTATTTTATTCCCCACTGTCAGTGAGATTCTAGCATCCTCCCTTGTGCCTTCTTTGTTTTTTAGCTCTTTTTGGGTCTATGGGGTATATTGTACGTATCCTGTACTTAAGGTTATTACCCACTTAAGGTCAGTACATACTATTCATGTTATTTTGGGTCTGAATTACCTCACTCGGAATGTAATCTTCTTGTTCCACCTATTCGGTTGGAATATTCATGGTGTCCTTGTTTTTAATAGCTGGATAGTATTCCATTGTGTAAATGAGCCACATTTTCTGTATCCATTCTTCAGTTAAAGAACATCTTGGTTGTTTCTAGTTTCAAGCTACTATGAATGAATGTAATTTTTACCTATTATCAAATGTATGTGGTTTGTGTATAAGTTTATTATTTTAATATATATATATGTATATATTATACATATATATATATATATATAATATTTCAATTACCTATTCACCTCTAAAGTGTGAACATAATAGATACTGTTTCATTTTTTTTGTAGAAATTAAGTAACATGATACATGTAAATCATGTTGCACAGAGTGTGACACTGAATTGGTTATATTTTTTCTCATAACTTGCTGATACATGCTTCAGTAAAGATGAATGCTCTGTGCACTCCTCACGAACAAAGTTATTCATTATTCAGGGAATGAATTATAAGTGTTCTAGAAGATATATTTTGAATTGTAACATTTGTGTTGAACCAAGTTTCCCCTTGCATGTGCATTGTGATGACCAGTGTGCTTTTAAACTTGTATTTCCCCATATTTAAATGTTCATTCTCTTTCTAGAACACTTTCTTTATAACAAGGACCAAGATTAATTTCTGTTTTAATTGAATTCAATAATTCAATTGCAGACAGATTCTACCAATGAGTTGCCAGAGTTCACAGTTCTTGATATGGCCTGCTGACAGTGGCAATTTTTTTCCTTAAAGAGTTTGTAGTCATTTAAAGCAGAAGATAGAGAGAGTATAGAAACCTGGCACCCAACATGGATTATAGATTTCTCTGTCTTCACTTTAATGCAAGTGTGTGTCTTATGAAAAATAGACTGATTTTTTAATTTAATTTATTTTTTTAAAAAATGAGATAAATGTACAGATTTTAAAAGTATTTTTGCATAAAACTATATGAATATATTTTGTCAGTTTTGGTTTTCTAAAAGGTTTGATCATATGCGTTGAAAAGTTGCTAGTTACAATGAACATTAAGTATATGTAAAACAAAACATAAAATGAAAATATCCAAAGTTTTCCTGGTGTCTAAAGATTTTTAAATAGAAGATGACATACAATCATATATCAAAAAAAGATATTAACATATTAGGTAACAAAGAGAAAGACATTCTTAACGATAGCACATTCAAAAAAAAAAAAAAAAAAAAAAAAAAAACCTTTATTTTAAAAGCAAAAACACAATCTAACTTTGAAATAGACTTAGCATTATTATTGCCTATCTTTTGAAACAGATTGATCTTAACCTTTTTAATTTATTTCCTCCATCTCAAATTCTCAAGTGAGAATTCTAGATGTAGCTTCCCTGAGAAAAATTATGCTATCCCCTATCTGCATTGAATAGGATTTTATTTAAGAACACTCTGGAAATCAGTCTGGTGCTTCCTCAGAAATTTGGACATAGTACTGCCTGAGGACCCAGCTAACTGTCTCTTGGGAATAAACCCAAAAGTTGCTCCAACATATAAAAAGGGCACATATTTCATCATGTTGGTATCATGCTTATTTATAATATCCAGAAGCTGGAAAGAAACCAGATGTCTTTCGACAAATGAATGGATACAGAAAATGTGTTACAACTACTCAGCTATTAGAAACAATGACTTTATGAAATTCCTAGGCAAATGGATTAAGATAGAGATTATCTTTCTGAGTGAGGTAACTCAGTCACAAAAAAACACACATGGTATGCACTCACTGATAAGTGGATACTAGCCCCATAAAGCTCTGAATACAAAAGAAACAATTCACAGACCTTAAGAAGCTCAAAAAAAGGAAGGTCAGAAAGTGCATACCTCAGTCCTTCTTAGAAGCAAGAAAAAAAAGACTCATGTGAGGAAATAAAGGACAAATATAGGAGCAGGGATTGGCAAAAAGTACATCCAGGAACTGCCTCACCTGGGGATCTACCCCATATACAACCACCAAAACCTAGCACTATTGCTGATGTCAAAAAGTGCTTATTGGCCGAAACATGATATGGATGCCTCCTCAGTAGTCTGCTAAAGTGATACAGATACAGCTGAGGATGCCTGAATCTAACCATGGGCTGAACACTGGGTCCCCAATGAAGGAGCTAGAAAAGGAATGTAGGAGCTGAAAGGGTTTGAAACCTTATGGTAAGAACAACATTATCAACCAACCAAACCCTCCACATCTCCAATGGTCTAAAATACTAACCGTTGATCACACATGGAGAGATCCATGACTCCAGTTGCCTATGTAGCAGAGGATAGCATTGTCTGGCATCAATGGGAAAAAAGAGGCCTTTGATCCAGTGAAGGCACGTTTTCCCAATATATGGGAATGCCAAGTCTATGAGCTGACAGTAGATGGTTGGGAATATGAGCTTCTTATTGGAGCAAGGGGAGGAGTTGGAGGATGGGAGAGGTAAAAAGAGATAACATTTGAAATGTAAATACTTAGAATTTTCAATAAAATAATAATAATAATATAATAATAATAACAATAATAATAGTAAAAGAACACAAAGGTTTTGTATCTTCTTTGAAAGTCTTAAGACTTCTTTGACTGAAGCTTCACAGACACAACAACCCCTTACCCATAAGCAAACTAACAAACAAACATCTTTAAAAAATAAGTATATTTTTGAGCTAAAATGAACCAAACAAAACTGACATGTGTTTCCGTCTTTTGAATAATCTTTATAGATTTAAGAAATATTTTCATTGTCATTATTTTTTTTGTTAGTAGTGTGCAAGATACATAAGTCTGCCAGCATCAGACCCAGTGTCACATTTATTTTGTATATTATGGCTTCAATCTTCACCAAATAAAAGGACGTTCTGAGTTCATTCACTCTTGTAAAATTTCTCCTAAGTAAACATAGTAGTCACACCAGGAATGTGTGTCACTTTAGTTAACCACAAAATGTTGCTCTAGTGACTTTAGAAAAGTAGAAGTAAAATCCTGGAATGTTGTTCTTAGGGGTCATTGATAGGATCAGAGTGAAACCCTGTTATCTTAGCACAAATCCTCTCCTGACTACTGTAATATGGCTCTCCTGGGACATAGAGGGCAGTCAGAGATATGTGGGCAATTACACAAGAGGCAGAAGCAAGAAGGATTCAGAAAATAGTGGCAGAGAAATGTAAGTTTGTGTTTAGCTGTCAATATAAAAGAAAATGCATATTTAACTACACAGCCCAGCATATTTCTCATACAGCCATATTACAACTGACATCAATGTAGATGCTACAGAAAGTCATTCTGTGATCTTACCATCTCTCATGTCAGTGTATTTCATTATTAAAATTTATCTCATCGAAGCCAAATTTATCTCATGTGAACCCCAAGTTCTGACCATGTTAAGTTTTCTTGATTAGGAAAACATAGAAGCCAGGCAAAGGTGCTGAGTTTGCTGGAACTGGAGTTACAGGTAGTTGTTTGGAGAAGGCTGTAATAAGAGAACTTAACTGGGGTGTTATGCAAGAGTAACAAGAGCCCTTAACCACTCTGTTACTTTTTCAACTCCTGTCAATCTGTCCAAAGTGAGAACCTATGTGCTCCCAAATGACTAAAGGTTTACCTCAGTAGGTATGGTGATGGCCATGACATAGTTCTACCCTTGCAGTTGTCTTGGAAGAAGCTGGAGTGGAGATTCAAGAAATAAATAATATATTGATATTACATTAAAATTTATAAGATTACCTGGTGGGAGTATGCAGGCCAGTAATGAAAAATATGTATCTTTGTTTCTACATTTCCCTTCTTCATTATTAATTGGTAATTTAATTAAGAACATAGTTTGATTCAACGAGTCTAGTACAGTACTTAGTTTTGGTGTAATTAAAGCTAACCTGGCTGTCATTATATTCTATACATTTTCATAGGATAAAGTGATGATTATGACCATGCCTCAATCTTTACAATTTAGCATGGTTCCAGGTGCCAAAGCACTGATTAAATAGTTGGGGACTTGACATCCATTCCATCATTACCTTAATGTTTCAGTTATGTTTTATTGAGTTCAGGACAGGACTCAATTTTCCTTTTTTTTCTTTATGTAATTAATTTTTTATTCAGAGTATACCACAGTAGTAGCCTATTTCCTCATCTAGTATCAGACATGCTATTACAACCACACCCCCATTTCCTTCTTCGACAGAGAAAGAAAAGCTCCTTTGGGTGCTATACCTAAGGACATCTAGTCCCAGCAGGTCTAGGCCCATCCTTTACCCCTAAGGAACAATGGCAGTCAGAGAAAGTTGTCCAATGGCAAGAAACCTAGACTGATACATCTCCTTTCTATTTGTTAGAAAACCCAAATGTAGACTGAGCTTTATATCTCCTACAGATATGTAGGAGACCTAGGTCTAGCTCCTGCATAATATTTAGTTGGTGGTTCAGTCTCTGTAAGAACCTATGGGACCCCAGGTTAGCTGAGTCTGTAGATGCTGTGCTGTCCTTGAACCACCCAGCTTACTCAGTTCTATCCCCAGTCTTCCACAAGACTTACTGAGCTCCTTCTGATCTTTGGCCATGGAATTCTGCATTTGTTTCTATTCTCTGCTAGATGAATATTCTTAGAGAGAGTTATGTTGCAGACTCCATTTTTTCCCTCTGGTATTCATAGTGGAACTTTTGTTAAAATGGTTCTTGGCTGAATATCAACAATGGACTATCTAATTGTCCAAGATGCAATTGGGTTCAGCACTTTTAGTGAATTAACAGTTTCTGTGAGAATTGCAGAAAATGTTCATGCTATATCCTTTTTTTTTGTCAAACACAATCTTCTGCTGTCTCACAGAGAGCATTTTAAATGGAATACTTAAATAGAAGCCAGGAAATGTTGCCTATGATATAATTCAAATAATGTAATCTGAGTATAGAGTATGGTTTTTGTATCATATTTTTATGTCTCTATTTTCATTTTTTTAACTGAAAAATACTACTGGTTCAACGTATTAAAATACAGTGCTGATCAGATCTAGACTGGCATTCTTTCACTCATGTCTGGACATGTTTGATTGGATATCATCTTGTATTCGAACCTTCTATAGCTTCTTAATTATGTTCATAGACTTTTTTCTCTCTTTTTGAGTTAGTTGACATATGTGGACCAGTTGCATCAGAACAGATTGACAAGAACTTTAATGGAAGATAATGACTTCAGGCAGGTATAGATCTAGGCAATTAGTAACACAGACCACTAACATGAAAATTTTAGTATTACTGTGTTGTCAACTACTGATAGAATATTCTTCAAAGAGTTTTGATTTGAAAAATAATGCATTACTGTTGTAAATCATTAAGACACTAATATTACTAGTTAAACATTATTCCTTTCTAATTCACTTTATTCTGCAACATCTTAGATAAATTCTAAATATAAAGAATTTAAAGAACCTCAGGATTAGGTTAACAGATTTCACAATTTAACAATATATGTTTAATATCATATCTCTTATGTTTTCAGCAATTTTTCAGCCCCTGAAATGTTCAGTAAAAATGGAAACATACCAAGAAAATGTGAATTTTATGTAGTAATAGTATAAAGCATTATTAAAGTACTTTAATAATTAATGTTTTATTTCTTTATTATTATATAAATTTGATGTTCAATTAAGTGTAAAGTTTATCTTAAATAAAACCAGAAAAACATATATATATATATATATATATATATATATATATATACACATACATACATACATACATACACATACATATGCACACACACAAGACAAAGGAAAAAGAAACCAATGAAAAAGCCAAAGTCATATTTTTTACAGGAATAGTCTGAACTGTAACCAGCTTGTCTATTTCTTCCATTTATTTTTTCTGTGACAAAATTCTTAACAAATTCAATTTACAGAAAGAAGGATTTATTTGGGTTTATTATTCCATCATGGCAAGAAGGCATCATATCAGGAAAGCATGGTGGCCCACTGAGGGAATAAATTCATCCTTAACTGGAAGGAAATGCAGCAACAAAGATGTTTTCAAGTTTTCAAGCCTGGTGCTTAAAACTGAAATACTGTCTCATTGACTAAATCCTCCAACAAGACCTATAATTTAAGTTTTCCCAAACAAGACTACCCACTGGGAAAGAGGGGCTGCAATATTTGAGTCTCAGGAGAACAGTTAATCTGGTAACCATATATTTTGTCTTTTTTCCTTGTAGTAACTGAGTTTTGGTTTCATAAATTTAGGGTAAAGGAATTGATTTGTTTTAGAATCAGCTTTAAATGTAACAAAGTTCAACATAACTTATATTTAAATACAGTATAGGTACTTCTAATATATAAATCATTTTCTTTTTTAAAAAAAATTCTCGATTGATTAGACTGCCTTACCTGGAGAACCACCCCATATACAGCCACCAATCTCATGCACTATTGCTGATGTCAAGAAGTGCTTACTGGCAGGAACCAGACATGGATGTCTTTTCAGAGGCTCTTCTAGAGTCATATAGATACAGATGAGGGCACTTGCAGCTAAACATTAGAATGGACACAGGAACCCCGATGAAAAAGCTAGAGAAGGGACTCAATGAGCTGAAGGGTTTGCACAATCATGGGAAGAACAACATCATCAACAGCCAAGGCACTGAGGTGGAGAGAGTGATTGAGAGAGGAAGCACTTTCTTGGAAACAAGTTGAGGAGGAGGAGGGATGGGAGTGGGGGAGAAGGGGTATAACATTTGAAATATAAGTACAGAGAATATCTAATAAAATTGGAAAATAGAAAAGAAAATTGGAAGTAACTTCAGTATTTGAAAAACCTTAAGAACATCTTCACAAGTTTTAAGAATGGTTGCTTATGATTGATTTTCGACAGTGTACTTAAAAATGAGTTTTAGACCTGCCCCCTCCACCTCCTTTACCTTTTCCTCCTCCTCAGTTTCCTCCTCCTCCTCATTTTCTCCTCCTCCTCCTCCTCATTTTCTTCCTCCTCTGCTTCTGCTTCTCCTGCCACTGCCACTGCTGTTTCTTTCTTCATTTTAATCTAAAAGTTTAGCACATTTGGCTGATTTCCCTGAGAGTAACTTTTCACATTATTATTTCCAGATATGTTTTTCATTAATAAAGAGTTTTTATTGTTGTTGTGGTTTTGCTGTTCACAAGAAATATTTTAAATGATATAGGTTATACAAATCCATACACAAATAGAAAGTGATGTAACTTAACTCTAAAACAAAGATTACCTTTGATGGATATTCTTAGTAGGGTTTCAAATGATGAAAGATTATGCTTCCAAGTCACATCAACAGCATATGTAACAAAGGAGTCCAGTTACTATTCCTCATCTGCATAGTTAATATTCTATCTTCATTGATTGTAGAATGACATGGGTGCACTTAGATAGACAATTCTGTTTTCCTAAGAGCTCGTTTGCTTTGGGTTTGATTGTTTGTTTGTTTTTTTAGATGTATATGAAAAAAATCTAATCACTCTAAAAAGGACACCAGTGATAGGTGAAAGAAATAATTCCACTCAAGGCTATTTTAGTGAATTGGTGAATTTATCTGCTTTAGAAGTATTGGTGACTCATAGACAATTTACATAATATAAAATTCCTCTTTGTTTTGCATGTACTTTACACTCATTGTAACTATTAGGTTTTCAGTGCATACTGTCAAGCCTTTGAAAAAATCAAGTACTGACTGAAAAATATATTCACAGAGTTTTATGTAAAACTTATTTTAATATTTGAAAAAACAGTACTGACAATAATGTATAATTTTAAGCAAAAAATGTTTAAAATCTGTACATTTATCTTTATTTTATAAAATAAAGTCATTTAAAAAATAATTATATGATCAATTTAACTTTGATGTCAAGGAAGTTTGCTTGTACTCTGTTGTTCTGAACTTTAGTTTTCTAATGTCATGGTTAGGCTCATTGTTTACAGCAGAGAAAAAAGTTATTTGTTGTTTCTCTATCTTAGTGCTCTAACTCCCTGGAGAAATGACTTTAACAGTTAAGAGCACTGGCTCCTCTTCCAGAACACACATGATGTCTGGAAATCTAATGTCCTCCTCTGTTGCATAGATACATGCTGTCAAAACATTCATAGAGAAAAATGAATTAATAAAATAAAATAAAAACACTGGATGTAAAAAGAAAAAAAATAAATTTCTTGGAATTTCTCTAGTAAAATTCTCCATCTTCCAACTGTTGTGTTTTATAACAAAGAAGGAAAGATCCAGGGTATGTTTGGAAGAAGCAGGGTATAGTGAGGTGGAATGGTACCCCTTTGACCCTATGCTGAAGCATCAGTTTCCTTTGACGTAACAGACATAGGATGGACATAACATGGGATATGGGAGGAGGCAGAGAGAAAGAAGGGGGAGAGAAAGACAGACAGAGAGAGAGAGAGAGAGAGAGAGAGAGAGAGAGAGAGAGAGAGATAAGCAGATAGATAAGATTGAGAAAAAGAAAAAAAATGAAGTAGGAGGACAAAAGCAATGAGAAACAGAGTGCAAGAGTTTTCACTATTCTATGAAGAGACAATATTTACTTGTGTACATTTTTGCCTCTCTCTCTCTCTCTCTCTCTATATATATATATATATATATATATATATATATATATATATAGCCAGATACGAATGTATAAATGGAGAAAAACCATTAACCATTTCTATATATTGTTTGTGTTAAAAGAATTGTAACTTATATTTTTATTTCATGTTATGTGTGTAAGCAAAAATTCTCACACACTTGCACAGGTTAATCTTTAAAGCAATGTTTTGCCATGTGTACATTCTAAGCACAAGAAAGATGAAACTAGAAAGCATATTAAGTAATTCAGCAAAAGTGAGGGTGTGTAACAAACTGTGAGTGTAAAAAAATGCTGTGTATCATTAGTGCTAAATTTTTATTAGAACGGGACCTGATTGCTGATTTGGAACATTTTCAATTTACCCATTTCCAAAGGGAAAAACAAAAGACAAACAAACAAAAAAAAAACCCCTCAGTTTCTATATATGCCTCAACTATTACAAGTTTTGAGATGTGCCAATGATCAATACATTCTTTTTATATATTTTTTAAAAACTATTTAATTTTATTCTTTAAAAATTTCTTACAGTTCAGATTTCACACCACTCCCAGTCTGCTCCCTTAAGGCTCTCCATCTAAATTCCCCTACACCCATCTCCAAGATGAAGTCCCCACCCCACCCCACAGGTCTTCCCACACCCTGGGGCCTCAAGTCTCTGGAGGGTTAGGTGCATCTTCCCTCACTGAAGCCAGACCAGGCACACCTTTGCTGTGTATGTGTCTGGAATCTCATATCAGCTGGTGCCTGCTGTATGGTTGGTGGCTCGGTGTCAGAGAGATCTCAGGGCTCCAGGTAAGTTGAGACTTCACGTCTTCCCATAGGGCTGCTTTCTTCTGCCTCTTCCAGCTTTTCCCAACTTAATCACATACATTATTAATTAAAAACAGAAACACCCCAGAAACAACTCACAGACTGTGTAAAGTTCAACAAAAAAAAGAATATATTTTAATTAAAATAGAACTTTTATGCAAAAATGTTGAAATTTTGTACATTTATCTTTGTTTTTTTTAAATAAAGTTAAAAAAAAAAAAAAACAGAAACAACTGCAAACACAAATTGTGGGGCCAAAGGAAATATCAAAATGTTACATTTCTTAAATGACTGTTTACCCCAATGAAACTCAATTGTTTTGTTGAATATTCCCAGCCAATTTACACAGCTACATTTATTCTGTGGGTTCAGGGTCAGTAACACCAGCTCATAAGGCATCAGTGATAATGAACCATTAATAAACAAAGCAAAGTAGATGTGTGTGTGTGTGTGTGTGTGTGTGTGTGTGTGTGTGTGTGTGTGTGTGTGTGTGAATGTCTGCATATGATGGTGTAAAATATAAATAATAAACAGAATAATAATTAATTACTAGGCCAGTAAGATACCTCTGCAGTTAAAAGTACTTTCTTTTCAGTCTGACAACCAAAGTTCCATTGTCAGAACCCACAAGTTAGAAAGAGAAAACAGACCCATGTGTCATATGGGCTATGATATCTCACATGTGCAGACATGTATATGTGTAGACACACACACACACACACACACACACTCACACACACACATACACACACATGCACAAACACACTAAAAGTACAAAAGTAATGCCTTTCATTACTTTTGCTTTCCTGTGACAAAAACATCATGACCAATGAGACTTATAAAAGAAAAGTACTTAATTGGATTATCGTTTTAGGAAATTAGGTTTATCGTAGTGGAGCATAGGAACAGCAGTAGGATCAGCTGAAAGCTCATATATTAGTCTCTGAGTAGAAGGAAGATAAAAAACCTAGGAACGGAAAAAACCTTTGAGCCCTCAAAGTTCACCCCTCTGGCTCAACACCTACAAAGCCATAATTTGTATTCTTTCTCAATCAGACACACCAATTTAGGACTAAGTATCCAAACCAATAAGCCAGTGCTGGCCCTTGTTCTTCAGATTCCCACAGTGACTAGCATAGTTTAGCTACTTCGTTATTTATGTATCCTGATGACAGTACATTAACATCCTGATTTTACAAAAATATTTGACAAAAGTATCTGAAAATTCTCGGTAGAGAATTTAATGAGGTACATCTAAATGTGCATGCATTTCATCTGTAATGGAGTTCCTGGATAAAAACAATATTCTTGCACATATTTCAAAACTCAGAACTTATCTAAATTATAATGTATTCTAAAACCAGTTTGCATAAGCAGCCATTGAATAATAGCTGACATTATTTATTGAATAATGTTTATATGTGTGTGTGTGTGTGTGTGTGTGTGTGTGTGTGTGTGTGTGTGTATGATAGAACTCTGGCCATACTTATACTGTCTTCTGCTATACACAAGACATGGAAAAGCTACTTTTCATTCTGCTAATTATCAAGGTCAGAAGATAAGTTTTAGAGTATTGAAGGAAATTCAGTTTTTTTTTTTTGTTGATAGAAGTAAGAAATATGCTAATAAATGCAATGCCAGTGTGCCTTTACAGCACATTCACATCATTCAGGGTGTCTTATTTAACATCCTAACAGTTTTAAGTGGATACAGTATCTCTCTATCCCCTGAAATTAAACTTTATTTTAGTGATCAATCTTGTACTATACCATACTTCCATGAATAGATAAAGAATAAAAATCATATAACTGTATATAAAATTTTAATATACTCTGTTCTTTAAATTAGCAAGAATGTTAAGAAATAATTGATAAGAAGTATTTCCCCATTCTTTATATAGAAATGTGTATATATTTCTGAAATATTACTTAAGCACCTAAAACAATGTTTTATGAAACTCTAAATCATATATTTCCACAAAATAATTGAAAGAGATACTAAGTAGGATATTACATAGGAAGATACCATTACAATAAGAAAAATGATGGTTAATGCACACATTGTCAAAATGGATACATTTGCACACAAATATGTTGCACACAATTTTAGGGACCCTAATTCTTTACCTGTTTTATGACATATATCATGTTTTGTAGAATTGCAGTTTGTCAATCACATGGAGAAATAATATAACTATTACTTGATATTTCCTCATGTCTCATATGGCCAATGAATGAGAGATTGGACCTACACACACACACTGATAATGCATTCTTTTATTTCCTCCTTACCATGATAGAATTCCTCAAAGAAGCCCAGAGGAAGAGAGACATAGGGTCTGAGTCTTGCATCACTGCTGTATTCCATATCAGGTCACAACAACCTTTGTATAAACAAATGTTTTTTGAAGTCTGTGGGAAGAACCCACAGAGCTTCTGAGCAACATGGCAGTTAGAAGGATGCAAAAGCTTCTAGGACCAGGGTCATGTGAGATCCTCTGATTAAACCAGAGAAGCAAGTTCTAGGTCAATCTTTTCAGTCCAGTGTGTCTTGTCATGAAGAATTACTGTTACAACAAAAAACAGTATGGGATATAAAATAAGCTATGTAAAATAAAAGTATTAGGTGGCTATTTTTTTTCATGGGTCTATCTGAAATAAAAGCTATGTAAAATAAGTTTTTAAATGTAAAGGAAACAATGTAGAATATTACATAAATAAAAACTTTACCAATAATTTGGCTATAACTATTAATATTGCATATATTTAATGAAGTATTATGTTAAATGCTAAAAATTCCTAGTTTTTGGTATTAAATGCAGAATGACAACTTTAGATGTTAGGAAAATGAGAAATAGCAAATTAATTCAGCAGATTGTAGTTGTAAGTTATTACATATTAAAAATAGTAGGTAATGAGTGCACAAGGAAGTGCATGATCGGTGAAAAGCTGAGGGAAGTGGAAAGGATGCAATAGAGTGCCCATACATGAAAGTCTTGAAAATATTTTAAAAGTAGGCTTTGTAAATTCTTAACTATACCTCTTTTAATATAAGAAAGACAAATTGGAGAAAGCATCATGGCTAGTATTATACAGATTATAATACTATTGAAAATATGATATGCTTAGTTTTGGTGCTGAAATTGTGTTAATGAAGTATATGCACTGTTGCTTTAGAATTCACATGCTGTATCCAGACTACCCAGTGAACTTGCAAGTCAAGTACAACAGTAATTAAGAACAACTGAGTTCATATGACATATGCCTTCCTTGTATGAAATTCATATCCTTTTAAGAGTCTTCATTTATAAGGATTGCTCTCTGTTTCCACATAGCTGAGTCAGATAAGGCTATGTGCTGATACAGTGAGAGAATATTTTCTGGCAACAGGACAAGAATTCTTTCCACTCATATTTTATTCCAGCTTTTCAGTCATCTTAAACTATAAAAGTAAGTCTTTCTGTTTTCAAAACTACAGGTTTCTGATATTTAGTTGTGCATACCCAACTTGAATATAACAATATAATAAATCTTCCTGATTAAATGGCACTTTTTACTGAAAAGCACATGCAACAAATAACATAGAAGAGCAATTTAAAGTATTTCTTGTCTACATCAAAATTTAAGTTTAACTAACACAGACACTAAATGAGATTTCCACTTCTATATGTCATATTAATTCAGGGGTCAAATTATGAAGTACATTGTATTTTATATATTGTTAACATTTTGTTAACAATTCTTGTGATAGCCAACCTGAGATATTAATTTAACATATTGTACAAGAGAACCTCAGTTAACAAACTATTGTCATCAGATTGGCCTATGGAAACAAGTCTGTGGGACATATTTTTGGTTTCTGTTTTAGTAGTGCGATAAAACATTGTGAATAGGGAAGCTTGCTATAGTTAAGGATTCTTTGAGCCTTTGCTTTGAGGTGTTTAGAATCCCATGATATCTTATCAGAGGTATGGAGGTTGACTTAGTATGTTATTGGATCATATCTCTAGGAGCAAGCAGGAAGCAGTGAAATGAAGGTTACTTAAGTCTTATAGCCCTGCCCAGTGATAAAGATTCTCTAGTAAGGTCACACATCCTAATTCTCCCAAACAGCAAAATCAAGTGGGGATCAAGTACTAAATATTTGAAAATAGGGAGAACTTCTTTATTCAAACCTCAACTGCTAATTGAAGATGGAAAGTCTAATGCACTGTGGGTGATGCCACCAATTATGTGGGGAGAATAGAAAAGCTAACAGAGAAGCCAGGAAGCCGAATTCCTCTATGGCTCTTCTGTCCTTCTGGAATTTTTTTACTGATTTTTTCAAGATAGAACTTACCTAAAAGATGAAATAAACCTTGTATTCCTCAAGCTAGCTTGGGTAATATTTTTATATCAACAAGAAGAAAACTAGAACATTATTTATTTTTAAATGGATAAATTTCCAAAATAGCAAATGTAAAGTTTATATTACCTAAATATTGTTATAAAAGGAAATATTTTTCATAAATCAAATTTGAAAACTATTTAGAACCATCTTTCCCAATATCTTCAATATTTATATGAAATTAGTTCTCCTTACCCCGATAAATTATAAATTCTAGATGGATGCTAAGCCAAGTACATTTGTTAGAATGGAAAAAATATCTGTCCCTGTTAATCATTTAATAATTTTGGTGGAATGTTTTTGCTGTAGACAGGTTTCAATACATACATAATTCTAAGCAAATGTCTTTCCACAGTGTATCAGTTACCAGGTCCCTTCCAAAAAATAAATGAGAGACAGATGTCCCTCCCGGTGCATATGTAACATCTGTACTCTGTGATCCCCATTTAAATTTTAATTTTAAATAAATTTTATTGAGTGTGCATGCATGTGTGTTTGCATGTATGCTTGTATGTGTAAATGCATGTGTCTGTTTGTGTGCTGTTGTGTACACCAACACATGTGTGCATATTAAAGTCATAAGGCAATTTGCAATAACAGAATATTCTGTATACTGTGGAGATCTCAGAGTTTTGACTTAGGTCTTCAGGCTTGGGACAAAGCTACTTTCATTTCTGAGATATATGGATGAACCATTCTCTTGTTGTTTGATGCTGGCTACCCTGTTTTTCTGCATCCATAGATGCTAAGAGAGTATAAAATAGAACTTCTATTTTCTAGTAGACATTTTCTTAGACACTGTCTTCTGTTTTTCCAATATGCTTTGCAGTCCACAATCACTCCTCTGTGTGCAGAAGTCATTCACCTTGGAACAAGTCAGGTAAAAGGGATTGAGTTTATCATTCATTAATCTGGCACATTCTATTTCCCACCAAGATATTAAACCAGTTTTCTCCTGGTGTTTGCACTCTCATTTTGTTTGGCTAGGCATAGATAATATTTACTTTTATTTCAGCCTACTGGTTTTGATATTGAGGAAATCCTTACTACATTTTTTTTAAAATATTTTATCACCCAAAATATCAGTAATAAATTCTTTTGTAATTCATCATTCTGCCCATTCACCATGGTTTGGGAATAGAAAAGAAACAAGTTTACTGAATGCTGAACAGGAAATGAAAGGATGTTCAAAAGCAAATAATCAGTTAATATAGAAAATATTATCCCACTGAAAATCAGAACCTGCTATCATCCAGTGAACTAATCTGAAGAGAACAGAGATTAATTTTGCGCCGCAGAATTGTGCTTCCTGAGAAATAGACTGTGATACCAAGTAAATGATTTTATTTAAATTGTCTCAGGGATTAATTTCAAATATAAGGTAACTCAAACTCAATCTTGATAGAAAAAACATTTTAAATAAAAATGAAAACCACATATTTAAAATCTGATAGGCCTTCTTCTATTTATTCTCTGTTAATTTGAATCTTGAACTTTAAATGTTGCTAAGAGTCTGACACTAGCCATTTTAACCCTTTACATCCTTGCTGTTATAATAAATTAGTAATCTTAGATTACTATCTATAAGAATTATGAAGAAAGGTGAAAAATGTGATAAAAGATACAGATAGATATTAACTCATACTTGAGATAAGTGTCACAAGTTCCCAACAAGGAAAGGACTTATCACTTGTGACCTCCTAATAGACAGCCTTTTCTTATTTGAAGATATTTTTAAAAGGTGAGGGATAGAAGCATCAAATGAGTAGGGCAGCCCCACATGAAGACCAGCAGTCGCAACTCACCCAAGCATCTGATAGCTTTGGTACTTAGCCACCAACCAGGAAGTACACACAAGAAGGTCTGTAGCCCCCAACACATATACAGCAGAGGGCGGCCTGGTCATCCCTCAGTGGGAGAAGATGCTCCCAGTCCTCAAGAGACCTGAGGACCCAAGGAGTAGGAAGACCTGTTGGTGGGGAAGCATCCTCTCTAGGACAAAGAGGAGGAGGAATGGGGTAAGGAATTGTTGAAGGTGTACCACGGCAGCAATGGCGGGAATGTTAATTGATTGATTAATTAATTAATTAATTAATTAATTAATTAAAATGATGTGAAAGAGCTAACCCCACTATCCCTGCCTTGAGAACAAGTATGTCTCTGGGTTGAGAATAAAAACCTCAGACCACTTGGCCTTGATAAGATCTGACTCTACAGTCTTTAGAAAAAGAAGTATAAAGGTCAGTGTGCCCCAAAATAGAGTAGCCTAAAGTTGTACCATGTCCAAAATAGGCAGTGTGTCAATTTGTATGAACCAATGATATGGCTATGAGCCTGTTGCTAACTGCTTATATGATTTTTCCTATAAATACTTCTCCCCATTTGAGTTTGGGGTCGACTCCTCTATCTCTTGCATGACATATGTGTCTTCCTCAGAGCTTTGCACCCCCACCAAAATAAACCTTTTGTCTGATTGCAGCAAGATAGACACTTTGTGAGTTCTTGGGTTTGCATTCTCCCAGTACTTGAGTGAGGGGCTCCCACAATTCAGGAGTCTTTTAGGTGAATTTACACAATTTGAGACAGTTTTTCTCATCTATCATAAGATTCAATACAAATATTTATATTGTGGTAAATACCAAAACATAAAATCATTTCCATTGCTACTATATAACTGCAATTTTGTTACTTTAATTAATTATAATGTAAATACTGTAAATACATGAGGTTTTTGATAGTCTTAGGCAGCCCTTGTGAATAGGTCATGCAACTACCATTGAGGTCATGATCCACAGGTTAATAACCACTTTTGGAAAATAATTTTATGTTTTAGACTTTAGTCATTAAAGTGCCAGGTTTTCATTAAAAATATGCTTGTATTTTATATGATTCAGGATGTATTTAACTTTTCTAAACTTGTTCACATACAATGAAGATGATAATGTATATAAAAATTTTACAAAGTATTTATTTGGTGATTTGCATTGTTTTCGTTTGAATCTCCTTAACAGTTACTAAAGTTGAGTTCATTCTCATGTGTAGAGAGCTATCAGATTGCATGTGATGAACACGTGAGGTTTTCTTTCTTCTTCAATTTTTTTACATTTCATAATCATCAGTGTTATTATTATAATGAAATATATAAAGCATCATTTTAATGAATAAAGAGGTTTTACAAGTCTAAGACCAAAGAGCTCTCATAGCTGTATATAAATGAGAATTTGCTAGGAAATGTCACTGTTTGGGTGTATGGTAGCAATAGAAGTTTACACAGGAAAGGAGAACACTTGATTGAGCAAGACATAGAATGAGTCAGCAATCAGAAAAGTTTCTAGTGCAACAGTTTGTAGATCTATATTCCAGGTCTCCTTGTACCATTGGGTGCTGGGATTCACAGAAGCTTGGAGACACTGAAAGACCCCTGAATTGTGGAAGCCCCTCACTCTAGTACCAGAATACAAACCCAAGAACTCACAGAAAGCCAGTCTTTCTCCAATCAGGCAAGAGGTTTATTAGGTGGGGAAGATGCTCTGGGGACATATCTCGAGCAGCAGATAGAGTCAACCCTGAACTCAATTAGGGGGAGATACTTATAGGGAAAATTACATAGGAATTTAGCAACAGGCACATAGCAGTTTCAGTGGTTTATTCAAATTGGCATTCTCTGTCTGCTTTGGATATGATTCAACTCCAGATCACCCTGTTTTGGGGCACACTGACCTTCATATGTGTTTTTTTCAGGACTGCAGAGCCAGACCTTATCTAGACCAGGTGGTCTGGGGATTTTGTTTTCAGCCTTGAGACATACTTGTCCCCAAAGCAGGGTTAGTGGGGCTAGTGTAAAATTTTAATTCTTTCAACACCACTTAGGGGGTGTGAGAGAACAGAGTCTGAAATAGAGGAGGCTAAAGTTGGAGTTTCCTGAATTCCAGGCCTCCAGTCTCCTCTGGAGAACCACACATAGAAGTAGGGGACAAAGGGTCAGGGGTAGACTGGCCTGTAACAAGGCTGAGACCCAGAGCTCTCAAACTTCAGGATATCCAGGCCTCCCTGAGTCATAAGAAGGTATGAGCAGAGTCAAGGGTGCTGAAAAACCCACAAGGAATCCAGGACAGTTGGGGGACCTGAGGATGAGAACAGTGTCTGGCCTGGGTTTGTGAGAAATGGGATCTCTGGCTAAGCTCATTGGTTATTGTCCTTAAATTGGTAGTGGTTTTATGTCTAGCCTGTGTCTGTGAGAAATGTTATCTGTGTCTAGCCTGTGTCTGTGAGAAATGTGATCTCTGGCTAAGTTCATTGGTTATTGTCCTTAACTTGGTAGTGGTTTTATGTCAGCTTAGGCAGTGAGGCATTTGGAAAATAGAATGATGGTAACTGAAAAGGGGGTGAGGGTTAGGTCATATTCCAATACTGGCAGCTCTGGCCCTGTGGCTCTGGCTTTAGAGTGAAAACTAGAAGAATCTACTGTGACAATCAACTCTGGTTAGCTAAAGCTAAGAAATTAGTGATGATTAGGAAGAGACCAGCATCACTGAGGTGAATTCTTCTGAGAAGTATTTTCTGAGAGCAAAGGAAGCTATGTTCCATAGATAGCCAAGGTTGTACTTTTTGTTGCAGCTGGACTTGGTACTGTGTAAGAGTCACTCAGCTGGTACTGGTTTTGATGGTATGAAGGGTCATAAAGACCAGCTAAGGCTTGGCTCAGTGAGAAGCCATTGAAGGCCATTGGTGAAAGTGTATCCCTAATTGCTGTTAATAGCCCAGGACTGAATGTGTTCTTCAAAGACTTGGCACCATAAAGAGAGACAATGAACTGGTATTGGTGAAGCCTATTTGCAGCAGAAGACCCAATCGTATTGGAAATGACATCACCACGGGATGATCACCAAGAACAGCACTGGCAATGAATCAACCTGAGCTTACAGCGCTACAGAGGGCAGGGTTGGAGAAGTAACAGTAGCTCTTTTAGGGGAACCCAGAGATCATGTGTGAATCCCAGACATTAAAAGAAGAAGTGATAACCTGGAAGTTGCTTTTGAGACCCTAATTTTTAGAGATGCCAGAGCCTTGGGCTATCTACTGAGGAAAGCTGCTAACTGAGAGTGGGACTGGCCCTGGTGAAAAACGGTTTGGTGCAGTCAACAAAGATGAAAAATAAACAAAAAATTAAAAAGAAATGGAGTTGGAAATCTGAAGACAGCTTTGCTTTTACATTATACATAGAGATGCCAAATTTGGAGTTTGCTCAGCTGGTTTCCTGTTAAGTGATTGGAATAATTTCTGAAGAGACCTTGAAGTTTAGACTTTTCCCACTGTTGAGAGTGCTACAGACTACTTCAGAGTCTTTTGAAGTTGGACTAAATGTATTTTTTGTTATGCTGTGTTTAGATATAGCCCCCATGGACTCAGGTTTGAACAAGCCTATGGGGTTCAGGGAGTTGAATATGATAGTGTACATATGCTTGGTCCAGGAAATTAAACTATTATAAGGTATAGCCCCCATTGGAGTTCGTGTGGCCTTGTTGGAGTAAGTGTGACACTGTGGGTGTGGGATATCAGACCCATTTGCTAGCTGTCTGAAAGTCAGTCTTCTCTTAGAGGCTGCAGATGAACAGGTAGACCTCTCAGTGCCTGCCTGGATGTTGCCATGTACCTACCTTGATGATACCTGAGTGAACCTCTGAGCCAGGAAGCCAGCCCCAGTTAAATGTTGTTGTTATAAGGATTGCGTGGCTCATGGTGTCTCTTAACAGCAGGAAATCACTAAGATATAAGGTATATTCAATTTGACAAGAAACTAAGCAAAGAAAAAATGTTCTCATGTATAAGTGTTAACATCTTTTTTCATCCCGTCAGAGCTGTAATTGAATAAAATTATGTAGAATAAAGACATATATAAATACATCCTCTTTCACTCCTTCCTGCACTGTAACATTTGATCAAGTGGTCCTAGAACCTTCAAACTCAAACTGAATTATAAATCTGTTTACCCTTTTCCCCAATTCCTGGGTGTAGTAGCACCTTTGAATCCCTTCAAATGTTTCTTAGAGTAGATAATATATATCACATATATTGCATAAACTGTAGATTGTGACATTTTATAAAAAGGAAAATATAACTATGCCACTCTTGCTTTGAAATAAATGTTTTATCTAATATACTTACCTGTACTAATTGGAATATCAAAATGTATATCAGTGAAGCTAGACAGACAATTATGCATACATATATATCCACCAATAAATACATGTACATAATTTTGTAGCTACTTTGGTTAATAATTGCTTTGGGATACTAAATATTTTGACAGTAATTTTACTTATATACTTTCAGTGATTTCAGCTTAGGCATAATTAAACAAAAGACAAGAATACTTAAATGTGTACTGGTTTATATGATTTATTTTTCATAAAGGTAGACTATTTTTATTTTTTACAAATAAATCAGAATACCATGTGCTTACTGAATTTACCAAATATTTGTACACCATTAAAGTCTATAATTTGATGAAGTTCAGTGTGATTAGAATGGCTTGGTTACAAGTTTCTGCTTTCACTATTTAGTATTTTTTTTCAAAAATATTTTTCCATGGTTATTTCCACTTTAATAAATAGGCAAATTTATTCATTTTATATACCACAAATAAAATACTATAATTCTGCTAAACCTATAGAATAAGGTGGCATTATATCATCTTCCATGACTTGTGAAAACTTAATAAAATGGATTTAACCATAAAATAGCTGCCTATTCAAGATTGTCCAATGAATTACATATTTTTTATAAGTTTTAAAAAATGCACAGAGAGAGAACTTAATAATTTTCTAGGCATCAGTGTGTTCATTTTTTGTAGGCATTTAAGAAGCTCTATGTTTTTATTCCCTCTCAAAAGTATTGGCCTGCATTGGTGATGATTTTGACAGTTGTCTGCATGGCTCTTTATGTTTCAGTTCTTGCCTCCAGCAAATTCTTTACTGTCTAAGACATCAGAGATCTGGAAAAAGACAATCACACTCTCTGCTATGCAGAGCTTCAGCAAGGTGGACAATGACAAAAAACTACCTATGTTTTTCCTAACAAACCATGTAAGTTTGCCAAAACTTTTTCATCAGCCTTATTTAATTCTGTAGTTACTAACACAGATGAATAAAAGTATTATGTGCTTTATTATATGAATCCCCCTAATCTTGTTTGTATTGCATCTCTAATTCATTGAGAAACTCATATATATTCTGCACTACATGTTTCATTTCCTCCTGAGAAAAACAGAATAAATAACATTCAGTTTAACCGTCACCATACCCATTACTTTTCTAAGAAGTAATTTTTCCACTATTACATCATTTATTGTCTTTGATGATTAGATGGTTGACATTTCTTCTGATTGCACTACTTATTTCTAGTAATTTAGTTTCTCTTCCACTCTCTGAAAACATGAGGAATGTTGAATATATGTATCATTTGCAAGCCAGGACGATATAAATGCCTCCTTCACCTTTCATCCTATATTGACAAATTATACTTTTGTGAGGAACTTATCTCTTTTCCATTTTAGTGGGTAATCACTCACTGATTCTAAGTATATCTGTAACATTTTAGATCAAATAAAATAATTGATATGTCCCCAAAGAAGATAAGATAGAGAAATGATAAATGTCCCAGGCTTTATGGTTTTGCAGTAACATATAATTACGATTGACCCAAAGTAAAATAATTAGATCAGAGAAGATTGTTTTGATCTATGATGTTCTCTTCATTACTACCAGAGACAACCTGAAGGCTTGAAGGCTTTTGTTCCTTTCACTGACAACAAAATTGTCTGGGATATTTACTTCACTCTTCAGAGCATACTAATAAACTGACTCTTGTTAATGACTAGAGTGAAAGTCATAAAAATATACATTATAGTGCACATATCTTCCCTTTTATTTCCTCATTCCAGCCCCTTGTTTCTGTCTAGTTAAATAATCTTAAATTAATGGTTTCTTTTCTTTGATTATCATTGCTGCATATGGTATGCCCAGAAGTTTATAAATGCAAGCTGAGTCTGCTTAAAATTGTTTATTTGTATATGATTTTAGAATTGATCAATTGTTGGGTAATTTATTAGGTGGTTCATTTCTCTCTCTCTTTTTCTCCTTGTCTGTCTGTCTGTCTCTGTCTCTGTCTCTGTCTCTGTCTCTGTCTCTCTCTCTCTCTCTCTCTCTCTCTCTCTCTCTCTCTCTCTCTCTCTCTCTCTTCTCTCTCTCTCTCTCTCTCTCTGCACTTGCTTCTAGTTTGTTTTCCCAGAAGTGTTCCCTGAAGATTGCCGATTTTCATGCCACCATGCCTATTGATGTTGTCAATACTTGGGTCTTGTTAAGTCAGCAATACTTTTGAGCAATACTGTTAGATATCACAGGAGTAGGAACACTTTCATTTCCAGGGGACAGAGACTCACAATGGTTTCCTAGTTCTCTTGTTGTTTGCATATACTGAAGGTTATCAACAAGTCTCTATTGAGACCTATTGAGACTATTAGACTTGTGGTCACTCAACAAGTAGATAATTGCACCCGGTACCAGGAAAGTAACCAATAACGAAAGGGTAGTGATGTCATGGATCTTTGAGGGGACCCTCCAGTCACCACTTTACTAAATCATCATAATTACTGTGAATTCTAAATATATTTTTCTCATAGGTAAATGTAGTCCTAAGCTTTCATCAAGGAAACCTCCTTTTTCCACATAGACTATTACAGAAAAGAATGATTAAAATGAAGGATTGTAGAATCAAGTTCTAACCAAGGCATCTACAACTCATCTTCCACACCCAATGATTAGAGATCATCTTCCATGAATGTGTGGAAAGTTGGAAGTGCTAGAGAAATAAGTTTGTTATGAGAATGGGTCTGCTGGCAATATCTGAAGCATTCCAAGGAAGCCTTGTCAAAGCTCTGCCAATGAAATCTCATTGTAAATATTCCCCCAATATGTTCTGAGCAAGGCCAATAATAATACACATGCCAACCAGGATGAAATAAAGACTCCAAGGCCTAAACCCTACACTAAAACTACAGATAAATAATGAATCCTGAAATCAGGACATGTGTATGTACATGTACTCTCTGTGTAGCAAGATTTAAAATAAAACAGGAATGAATCTTAAATTAAAATATGGGTTGGCATCCAATAGATGTTTGGAAAGAATAAAAGTAGGAGAAATGATATACTTACAGTCTCAAAAAATAAATGAAATATTAAAAATATTAACATATATGCCAAAGTCGGGGTGCCATTGTATATACTATTACTACGGTTCAGATAATACTTGCATGGGGTTTTATTATATGGAGAATGGTGAATAATATTATTATTGGGTATTAATTATTTATCTATTGTACCAATTTGGAAATGGACAAAGATGATATTAAACCAGAACATGCTATTAAATAAAACTGAAGACACAAGAAAAGTAACAACAGAAATATTGCTTGTGCACAAGAACTAAAACATACATTATTTTTAGTAAAATAACTTTCATTTATCACATAAAATGAAAGTACTGACAGCAGTAACAGGAAGCAAAATACTGATTCTGCAGGCAATTGTTTGATTTTCTCAGTTAACTCTTGCTGCACATGTGTAAGTTCCTGATCCAATCATGTCAGCATTGTTTGTTCCACAGTCAGGTTACTACCTCTGATGAATGTTGTAAATCCCAGACCTAATGCTGCTTCGGTATCTCCCTGTGGCTTCTATTGGTTATTTGATATATCATTATACTTTCTCCTGCCACACAGTTAGCAAACTCATTCATTTAAAACTGAAAATATTAGTATCATAGATCATTCTGCAGGCCACACAGAATATTATTTACCAACCACTCAATACATCCTATGAAAAATTAATTCTCACTATTAGAAACTGTCATTATCATTACTACAGAATCAAAATAAGAAAGCTGACTTATATTACATAAATGACTGCATTGCAAAATAAGTCTATGAAAACTCCATATACAAATAATTTTTACCATAATTTGCTTCACTTGAGCACATAAACTTAACTGGTTGAATGATTGATTGAGGTCTCAATAAATGGTACACTGATATATTCAAAAAATTCTGATCATTTTTATTATAAAATTCTATGTCTGTGATAGATTGTAGAATGTATAATAAAAATGCTCAGAAAGAAAGAAAAATATCAGGACATTTTAAGGTATCTAGTGCCTTAGTTCAAGTGAAAATAAATCCAGGTGATAGTCTATTAAATAAGGTACCTAATGCTTTTATGATATTATTTTATGCTTAGCATACTTAATATTTCAAGTAGTGTAAATTAAAATTAAGACAATAAAAAGCCCACATACACATGGAAACTAAACAACACTCTGTTAAATGATAGCAGGGTAAAAGAAGAAATAAAGAAAGAAATTAAGGATTTTCTAGAATTCAATGAAAACGAAAACACAACATACCCAAACCTATCGGATGCAATGAAAGCACTATTGAGAAAAAAAATCATAGCCCTAAGTGCTTCCAAAAAGAAACTGGAGAGAGCTTACATCAGCAACCTGACAGCACAGCTAAAAGCCCTAGAATAAAAGGAAGCAGATATACCTAAAAAGAGTAGACGGAAAGAAATAATCAAAATTAGGGCAGAAATAGACCAAATAGAAACAAAAAGAACCATTGAAAAAATCAAGACCAAGAGTTGGTTCTTTGAGAAAATCAACAAGATTGATAAATCTCTAGCCAGACTAACTAGAGGGCAAAGAGAGAGTATCCAAATTAACAAAATCAGAAAGGAAAGTGGTGACATAACATCTGAAACTGAGGAAATTCAAGAAATCATCAGATTCTACTACAAAAACTTATACTCCACAAAATTGGAAAATCTGGAGAAATGGACGAATTTCTAGACTGATACAAGATCCCAAAGTTAAACCAAGACCAAGTAAACCATCTAAATAACCCTATAACACCCAAAGAAATAGAATAAGTCATCAAAAGCCTCCCAACCAAAAAAAGCCCAGGTCCAGACGGGTTCAATGCAGAATTTTATCAGACATTTATTGGGGATATAACACCAATACTCTCCAAACTATTGCAAAAGAGAGAATCAGATGGAATATTACCCAACTCATTTTTTTAGGCTACAATAACCCTCATACCTAAACCACACAAAGGCCCTACAAGGAAAGAGAACTTTAGACCAATCTCACTTATGAACATTGATGCAAAAATACTCAACAAAAGCCTTGCAAACCGAATCCAAGAACACATCAAAACGATCATTCATCATGATCAAGTAGGCTTCATCCCTGGGATGCAGGGATGGTTTAACATAAGGAAATCCATCAACGTAATCCCCCATATAAAAAAACTCAAAGATCAAAATCACATGGTCATCTCACTAGACACTGAGAAAGCATTTGACAAAATCCAACACCCCATCATGTTAAAAGTCCTGGAAAGAACAGAAATCCAAGGTTCATACATAAAAATAATAATAGCAATATACAGCAAACCAACAGCCAACATCAAACTTAATGGTGGGAAACTTGAAGCAATCCCACTAAAGTCAGGGACTCAACAAGGCTGCCCACTCTCCTCCTACCTATTCAACATAGTACTGGAAGTCCTGGCTGGAGCAATTAGACAGCAAAAGGAGATCAAGGGGATACAAATCAGAAAGGAAGAGATAAAAACATCACTCTTTGCCGATGACATGATAGTGTACTTGAGTGACCCCAAAAATTCCACCAGAGAACTCCTACAGCTGATAAACAAGATCAGCAAAGTGGCTGGATACAAAATTATCTCAAACAAATCAGTAGCCTTCCTATACTCAAAGGAAAAACACGTGGAGAAAGAAATTAAGGAAAAGGTACCCTTCACAATCGTCACAAAAACTATGAAATACCTTGGTGTAACTCTAACTAAGCAAGTGAAGAACCTGTATGACAAGTACTTGAAACCTCTAAAGAAAGAAATTGAGGAGGATCTCAGAAAATGGAAAGATCTCCCATGCTCATGGATTGGAAAAATCAACATCTTAAAAATGGCCATCCTATCAAAAGCAATCTACAGATTCAGTGCAATCCCCATCAAAATTCCAACCCAGTTCTTCATGGAATTGGAAAGATCAATGTGCAATTTCATATGGAATAACAAAAGACCTAGAATAGCGAAATCCATCCTCAAAAAAAAAAAAAAAAAAAAAAAAAACACATCTGAAGAAATCACTATCCCTGACCTCAAGCTATATTACAAGGCAATTGTGCTGAAAACTGCATGGTACTGGTCAAGAAATAGGCACGTGGATCAATGGAATAGAATAGAAGATCCAGAAATGAGCCCTCATGTATATGGTCACCTGATTTTTGACAAAGGAGCAGCAAACATTCAATGGAAAAAAGATAGCTTATTCAACAAATGGTGCTGGTCCAACTGGCACTCAGCATGCAAAAGAATGAAAATAGACCCTTTCTTATCTCCTTTTACAAAGCTCAAGTGTAAGCATATCAAAGATCTCCACATTAAACCAGATACACTGAAACTATTAGATGACAAAGTAGGGAAAACCTTAGAACACATAGGCACAGGAGAAATTTTCCTGAACAAAACACCAATGGCTCAAGCTCTAAGGTCAAAGATTAACAAATGGGACTTAATGAGATTGCAAAGTTTCTGTAAGGCTAAGGACATCGTCAAGAAAACAAATGGCAGCCACCAGAATGGGAAAAGATCTTTACCAACACCACATCAGATAGAGGTCTAATATCCAAGGTGTACAAGGAACTCAAAAAGCTAGACAGCAGAGAATCAAATAACCCTATTAAAAAATGGGGTACAGAGCTAAACAAAACGTTTTCAGTTGAGGAACACCGAATGGCAGAGAAACATCTGAGGATGTACTGGACATTCTTAGCCATCAGGGAAATGCAAAGCAAAACAACCCTGAGATTCTACCTCACTCCAGTCAGATTGGCCAAGATACAAAACTCAGATGACAGCAGATCCTGGCAAGGCTGCAGAGAAAGAAGAACACTTCTCCACTGTTGGTGGGGTTGCAAATTAATACAACCACTCTGGAAATCAGTCTGGCGATAACTCAGAAAAATGGATATAGTACTACCTTAAGACCCAGCTATTCCACTTCTGGGCATATACCCCACAGACACTTTAATACACAACAAAGATATATGCACCACAATGTTCATAGCGGCTCTATTTATAATAGCCAGAAGCTGGAAGGAACCCAGATGTCCTTCAGAAGATGAATGAATACAAAATTGTGGTACATATACACAATGGAATACTACTCCACCACCAGAAACAATGACTTAACCAAATTCTTAAGAAAATGGCTGCATCTAGAGAATATCATCCTGAGTGAGATAACCCAGTCACAAAAGAACAGACATAATATGCAGTCACTGATAGTGGGATGCTAACCCCAGAGGCTTGCACTTCCCCAGAAACAACTTACAGACTGTATGAAGTCCAAGAAATAAAGAGAACAAAACCAAACAAAAAAATATTTACGAAACAAGAAAACTTTAACTATTTCCATGTTACATTTTGTTTTACATGTACTTTATCCTCATTGCAACTATTAAGTTTTCAAGGCATACTATCAAACCTTGAAAAAAATCAAGTACTGACTAAAAAATTTATTCATATAGTTTTATGTAAAAATTATGTTAAAATCTGAAAAAAAGTACTGACAAAAATGTATAATTTTAATCAAAAAATATTTAAATCTGTACATTTATCTTTGTTTTGTAAAATAATTTTTTTTTAAAAAAAGAATGGACAAAAAAACAAAAAAAAATGGGAAGACATTCATATTATTAAGACATAATAAAAAGATATACAGTTATCTACTTGTTTAATATGGTCAACTAAGGTAAATATAAATTCAGATGCTTTAAAACAGAAAACAAGAAAACAACAACATAAAAGCAGAGAGGTTTGTCCCACAGCTAAAATCTGACAAAACTCTGAATCGTTAATTAAAATATTGCCTGGAATTTTTAGGAATATACCATAGAATAAGGAGTGGCACAGTTATTTCTTCCTCCCATGTCAATCTTAGTCTCAGATGGATTATGTGATAAAGTAAAGCACATACAAAACAAAGACATATAATTGTTAAAGCATCCTTTCTATGGGGACTGATTAGGAATGTAGATGGTGTTAAGATAAAAGAGGTAAGGGTTGCAGGGAATAGACTCCAGCACATGGATGTATTAAAAGATAAAAAGAACATAGTTAATCAAATGAAAGAAAATTATATATTATATTTATCAATAGAGTAAAATCAAGAATTTAACCCTACAGGCATGAATTTTAATACCTTTTTTCTTTCTTTTTTATCAGTTCATTGGATATTCTATGCATCTACATTTCCATTGTTATCCCCTTTCCCAGAACTCTTATCACCACTTCACTATCCTTGATTCCATGAAGATGTACCCACTTCCAAACCCCCACTGTCACCTTATCGCCTTTGCATTTCTGTCCACTGGAATAGTGAGACTTCCCTGGACCAAAGACCTACTAGTATTATTTTGCTAAGTTTACACACCATCACACTGCCTTTTGAATATGTACCTCTGTATCTGTATATTAGTACAGTTTTCAGTACTCATCTGATATTCCTTTAATACATGAAACAATATATAGACTCCCAATTAGAGAGTAGGGGCTGGGTAGTACTGAGCTTTAAAGGGTCATTTATATGATTCATCTTCATATATAAGGCTAAGAGAATGACATAACAGAGGTATTGAAAAGTTTATAAGAGCCATGAGAATGAAGGTCTTCAATAATTCAATATCTTCTGGATATTGCAGGACCAGTGTACTCATAAATGCACAGCAGTTGATTTTGCTTGTTTGTAGTTGTACTTATGCCCATGTCCTTGCTGATAAACTATTTGCAGGTGATAGATCCTAAATCACTTTTCTTTAGGAATATGTGTCCTGATAGGCTGTGCATGGTTTAACAGGCTTACAAATTTCCACATGCCTATGGGCATTGCTAATTGGACTCAGTGGTGTTGGTAAAAAACAAGTTGGAAAAAAGTTTGCAAGAGAAGTTAGAAGTAGTTATAGCATATATTTAAAAATTCTCAAATAGATTTCAGGTTGGGTATAGATTAAGCATAATGATCTGTGAATACTGAGAAAAAAGGTTCTAAAATAACAAATGAAAACCCCTAAAAAAATATAAATTGCTCCATAAACTGGGATTATTCTAGAGAAATTCTAGAAAATTACATTATAATAATGTCCCCTAATTCCAGTGTTGTATGTGTGCTGTTTACCAGTTGAACATGCTTCAATACTGCTTCCTTAGGGACTGTATTCTATTGCCTTTAAAATTCTCTAGAGCTATGAAATTTATTTAATAACCTTATATCCCAAAACATCTGCCCATGCTTCTATGAAGATGCCCCCAACCCCCAAACTCACCCCCTCCTCTCCTCCCCAGCATTCCTCTACACTGGGGCATCAAACCTTCACAGGACCAAGGCTCTTCCCTTGCACTGATGCCAGATAAGGCAATTCTTTGCTACATTTGCAGCCAGAGCCATGTGTCCTTCCATGTGTATTCTTTGGTTGGTGGTTTAGTATCTAGGATCTCTGATAGTAGAGTGTTGGGTGGTTGATATTATGGTTCTTTCTATGAGGTTGAAAACTCCTTCAGCTTCTTCAGTCCTTTCCCTAATGCCTCTATTGTGGTCTCCATCCTCACTCTAATGGTTAGCTGCAAACATATTCATCTGTATCTGTAAAATATTGACAGATCCTCTCAGAATACATTCATATCAAGCTCTTGTCATCAAGCATTTATTGGCATCAGCAGTACTGACTTGGTTTGGTGGCTGCATATGGAAACCTAGATGGAGTAGTCTCTGGATGGCCTTTTCTTCTGTCTCTCATACACTTTTTTTCTACATTTCTTACTCTGAGTGTTTTGTTCTCCCTTCTGAGAAGGACTGAAGCATCCATAGTCTGGTCTTCCTAAATTTTGAGATTCATATTGCCTGTGAATTGTATCTTAGATATTTTGAGCTTCTGGGCTAATATCTACTTATCTAATATATACAAAAAAACCTCAAGAAGTTAGACTACAGGGAACAAAATAACCCTTCTAGAAATGATGTACAGATAGTGAAACATCCTACATACCTGTGATAGAGTCTACTAGATCATGATTAATGAGAATTTTGATGTGTTCTTAGATTGGGCTTGTGAGATTTTATTGAGTGTTTTGCATTAATGTTCATGAATAAGATTGATCTGAAGTTCCCTTTCTATGTTGGTTATGTGTTTCATTTAGCTATAAGAGTAATTCTGGCTATATGAAATGAATTGGGTAGTATTTCTTCTGTTTCTATTTTGTGGAATGGTTTGAAGAGTATTAGTAATATGTCTTTTTTGAAGGTCTGAGTGAATTCTACACTAAAGCTATCTAGCCACAGAGTTTTTTCTTTTCTTTTCTTTTCTTTTCTTTTCTTTTCTTTTCTTTTCTTTTCTCTTCTTTTCTTTTCTTTTCTTTTCTTTTCTTTCTTTTTTCATGATTGGAAGAATTATAATGACTGCTTATATCCATAAATGCATGGAGATCCCAGTAGACAAGTTAGAGAAAGCTGTTTGCAAACTCATACAACCATATATATATATATCAAACAACCAGACCCATCAGTGCTCCCAGGGACTAAACCACCAACCAAAGACTACACATGGGAAGACCCATGGCTACATATGTGGCAGAGGATGGTATTGATGGGGATCAATGGAGAATTCCTAGGTCATGTGAAAGCTAGTTTCCTAAGTGTAGGGGAAATCCAAGGTGTTGAGGTTAGAGTGGGTGGGTAAGAAGATGAGCATCATCATAGAAAATGGAGAGGAGAATAGAAGAAAGGGGAACCTTGAAAGAGGATAACATCTGAAATATAAATACATAAACTATCAAACATAAATATTAATAACAAAATATTAATCAGGGGTAAAAAACAAAAACACAACAAACAAACAAACAAACAAAACACGTGATATGTTTGATTAAACAAATGAAAACATTTCTCAAACTCAGAGTTTACATCAGCATATTAGAGACTTCAGAATAGGATCATACAGTGTTTTAGTTTATTAATTTGTTTTATATTGTCTTAATTTTTGAAATGGGTGTGATCTTGAGTATTTGTAATTATATATTTTCTCTGGTAGAGGATACAAGATACAAGCTTTTCTCATTGCCTATGAAAGGACACACTATTTTAGGAGAAAGATTTTTGTCTTTTGTTTTTAAAGGGGTTTATTAGGATCTGGGCACCTTCCATAGCTCTATGGGTCAGATTTGATAGAGGGATACCACATAAAAAACTAGATTCAAAAGAATCTTAATGCTAAAATGGTGTTTTGAAATTTATATATATCAGAATATACTGAGATGGTAAAGCTTGTCACCAGAATGCTGAACTGGCCCACTTAGATTTCTAATTTCACGTAATTTTAGGAAGATCCAGTTAAGACAGTCATCAGAGGTCACAACAATCTTTGTGTAGCCATGGAGCAGCTGGCTCCCAACTGATTATTGTTGAAATTCCAGGGCATTCAGTGCCCTTAGCTGTTATCCTAAAGAACCATACATACATATGTTATTTCTACATGCACTGAGGTGAAAAGTATACACAGAATAAAAATAAATAAATCACACAAACTGGTGAAATAACTCAGTATGTAAAGGCACTTATAGTATTGAATGACTTGTTTTTGATCTCTTGAATTCATTTAATGGCAACAATGGAAAATATATTTAACGATGCTGTCCTCTGATTCCCACATACGGACTGCAACATACATACCAACACATAGATACCACAAGGTGCCTTATGTGCACATGGACCAAGAAGTAATAATTTACTTTACAAATAACATGTATACATACATAAATACACATACATATAAATTTTTATATAATGGATTTAAATTGCACATAAAACACTGTACACTATTCTGCCTATAATAAAACAAAACAGAGAGCATTCCAAAGAACTATATTTAGCCCAAATTGAAATCCTTGTAAACCATAGCAAGCTTGCAGATGCAGCAGTCTTGTAAGGACCTACTATCAGGCTCAATTATACTTGTGTCATAGAGTGGTCACATGGTAGAAACATCATACACTTGTCTGTAAAGTAACAAATACATCTGTTTTGTCCTCTAATGTCAGGCTACTATAGTTTTGATGTGGAGCCTAACCAATAGAACTATTTTAAATAAAAATAGAAAAAACAATGTCTACCTGAAAGAAAAATATGAACATTCAGAAACTGATTTCATAAAAATTTAAACAATGGGAGCCTAAAATATTCAGGGTTTTGACTGGGAATGGTTAAGGACAGACTACAAAGGTGTGAACAGGAAGTATCTATAAATATAGTAAATACTTGTGAAAGAAAAGCAATAAAATGTAGAAATGTAAATCTTCTTAAAGTGTAACATAAGATAACTTAAAATATAATATATATATATTTATGTGTATAATCATGCATATATATATATATACATATAGTTTGCATATAGTATGTGAGTGACTTTTTTGTTTTAAATAAGAATAACTCATGAAATGATGGTGGTCCTCCCAAGTACTATTTACTGTATAACAATATCTCCTTTGCCTGGCATTGGATTTTGCCCTGACATTGGTGAGATTATGAGTCTTTAAACACAGTCTTGCTATTAATATTGTCTTTGCTAGACTTCCTGATATAGAATAAATGAAAAAAAATGGGTTTCCTGTTTCTGAAGCCAGCACTAGCCTTGGTCACAGTACTTAGAAGAATCAAGCTGGAACCAATCTGGTAAATGAAGGAAAATATTGCATAGCCCTAACCAGATGAAGGACTAAAGATGATATGTGGCTACTAAGACAGAGAGAATTGGAGACAATTTTATTAACATCTGTATTTACTTTGCATCCCAATCACATTTTCCCCTCTCCTCCCAACTTCCCCACTTTTCCCCATCCACCACCACCCAACCCTTCTCTGCTTCTTAAAAAACAGGAAGCCTCCCATAGATATCACCAAGTCTTGGTATATCAAGTTCCAGTAAGACTAGGAGCATGTTCTCTTATTGAAGCTAGACAAGGTAGACCAGTTAGAGGAAAGGTATTTGAAGACAAGGAATGTAATCAGTGGCATCCCCTGCACTAGCTTCAGGAGTCCCACTGAAGATCCTGCTGTACAACTGTTATTTTTGTGTAGAGGGCTTAGGTCTGTCTAAAGAATGTTCTTTGATTGGCAGTTCAGTCTCTATGAGCTCATACGGTTTCAAGTAAGTCGACTCTGCAAATTTTCTTTTGGTGTCATTGATTCCTCTGTCTCTTTCAATCCATCCTCCTCCTTATTCTCCCAGTCCTAAGTTCCATTTAATGGTTGGATGTGCGCAGGTCTTTGTATTAGTTTTCATCAGTTGTTGGATGGCTGAATCCCCTCTGATGAGTTATGTTAGGCTCCGGCCTGCAGGTAAAGTAGAATAACATTAATGGTGTTAGAAGTAGCCTCCTACTCTTGTCATGAATCTCAAGCTGAGACAGTCGTTGTTTGATCTTTCCCTCAAATTTTGCTCCATCATTTACCCCTGCATATCTTTTAGGTAAAACAAAGTGTAGGACTAAGATTTTATGGCTGGCTTGAAACTAAGTAACAAAGAGAGGAGTCCTTAAATCTCAATGAAAATGGGAAATAGATGACCATTATGAGTAGAAGGATGGCGGAAACTGGGTGGAGAGGAAGTTAACATGGGACCAAAAGGACAAAGTGGAGAAAAAATAGAGGGGAAGTGCACTGGGAGAAACAACTAGATGAGGCAGGGCATCTCTGGGGTGAACTACAAACGTAGTATAATGGAGACTTCTAGGAATCAACCAGGGTAACCATAGCTAAAACTCCTCCAGGTAATGGGAGATATGGAGCCTGAAATAGAATCTCCTATAGCTAGACAAGACTACCAAAGGAGGGAATTTCAGTAAATTATAGAAGGGATCATGAATATAAGAAAAAAAGTGGGAAAAGAAAGTTTTGAAAGAAATACTAATAAAAATAGAAGAAGGAAAACTGTCAGAATAAGGAGATCTAGATTCACATAAGAAACAAGTCTCTGGAAGCCTGAGTGACAATATTATTCAGGTTCCCTGAATTAGGTACACACATCTTAAATATGCATGGCAAATATCCAGGCACTTAAATTCTTCAAGGAATAAAAAGTAACAAGTTAGCTGGCAACCACCAATATCTATTTCTTTGTATGTATATAATGTAACAAGCCACCTTAAGATATTGCTAACAGGCTCTCATATCATTTTAGATACATTTTCAAACTGTGAAGGAAAATAAATTTGTTCCTGTACTTGTCTCCTTCATGATAATTTGTCCTAGCAACAAGACAAATTAAGTAATATACTCCTCAAATTAAAAAAAAAAATACACTGATATTCCATCTCATCACAAGAAGAAGGACTCTTACCAATAAATTATATCAACAAATGCAGTCAACAACCAATACTCATATCGATATAAGGAGGTATGCATAAGTATATGAGTTCTAAAACTCAGCCTCATGTTCTTGATTTTTATATCTTTATATATCTTCATTTAATTAATTGAATAGGTATAGGAATTTTCAATGTATTTCTCTATAGAACATTCCTAGATTTGAATCAGAAAAGAATAAAAATTATATTTATAACTAAATATATATGCACCTAAAGTGAAAGGAAATAAATACCTTTGTAAATATTTTACATTTACTTTAAAGCAGGGTTAATATCATCAATTAAAACTCTAATTTTTTGTGCTCTAGATATCTTTCTTGCTTCAGTGCGGTGTTCATTTTTCCATGAATGTCAAACTTGAAACTTTCATTGATCTGATCTTTCTGGCATTCCTTGAAAGTGGTTCTCTTATCAGCCATACAGAATGCCTGTTTTTGTCTAGCACCCTAAAAACATGAAAGAAGAAAACAGGCTTAAAGACTGAACTGACAGTTTTCCTTACTATCTAAATGTTAAGAATTATGTAAAGGAATAATTGAAGACACTTTACAAAAGTCATCTCAATCAATGAGGCAGGAAAACAATGACACTGTGCTTCTGATGCTTATTCTTACTAATTGAACTATCAAAACTAGTTCCCCATTAAATTATTGAAAATATGCTATTGTCAATCGAGGGGATGTACAGGTGATATATTAAAGCAGGTATTTGCTGCTAAAGAAAATTCAGTGTTTAATTAATGAGACTTCTTTACATTTGTATTGCTTACATACAGGTTTCCATGTGTACCTCATCAATCATATTCCCTTGCAGTTTTATCAATATTCACCTCTGAATTAATCTTCTAAAACCCCTTGTGTCACAAAAGAAAAATTTATTTTTTATGTAAATGTAGTAATTTTACATGACTATCTTTTCTATTTTGTTAATATGCAAACATATTTATTCCGGCTCATGAGGAACCAGATGTCCTTCAGTAGATGAATGGATACAAAAATGGTGATATATTTACACAATGGAGTACTACTCAGCTATCAGAAACAATGACTTTATGAAATTCTTAAGAAAATGGATTCATTTAGAGAATATCATCCTGAGTGAGGTAAATCAGTTACAAAAGAACAAGGAAAATATGCAGACACTGATAATTGTATACTGACACCAGAAAGCTCCGAACACCCCAGAAACAACTCACAGGCCATGTAAAAGCTCAAGAAAAAAAAAGAAAATAAAAAAAAAACATTATGCTTAATCTTTACACACCAAGAAAGCTTTGACTAATTCAAGGTTACATCTTGTTTTACATGTAATTTATGCTCATTGTAACTAGTAAGATTTTAATGCATACTATCAAAACTTTGAAAAAACCAAGTACTGACAAAAATGAATTTCTATACTTTTATGCAAAAATGCTTAAAATCTGTACATTTATCATTGTTTTTTAAAATAAAGTTGTTGAATTACAAAAAACTTAGGATACAGTTTTGGATTATGTTGGTTTAATAAAATGGTTTTTAGTTTAAAAATAATAAGCATCCTCAAATAAACTCATGTAAATATGGTTCCATTTAGAAAATCTTTCATTGCTAGTGTGTCCAAAAGTACCCAAACCAACCTCTTTATGTTTTCAGTTACTAGCTAACAAATTCTTTACCTGGAATTATAATACTCTTTTGTTCATATGGAAACATAGCATTCAAATTATTTTATTCACATATTAGAACATACTAATTTTTATTCCCTTGAACATTAACCATTGACCTCAATTTGACTGTTGCTTTTCAAGATTCTGATAATTTTGAGGCTTTTGAAATGACTCTTTGATGGTATCATCGTTCTTTGTTTGGATTTTATTTTATTCAATCTGTTTGAAACTGTAGGAGTTCTTTAAGCAATCAGTGTTTTACATTTCTTTAATTCTTTGTAATTTTTCTTATTAATACTAGCTTTTGTGCTTCTTATATACCTGGTAACTTTTACCATACATCCTTTATGTCTACTGGCCTCCACTGTACTTCTTATATCCTTTGAGTTCTATCCACTTTTCTAAAATTTTCATCACTGTATTTTCACTTTTGATTATAAGATTAAATCACAGTTATTCTATCTCCTCATATCTCATAATATTTCCACTTAGTTTTTATTGTAACTTGAGTGTTTTAGAATATAATTAGGATTATCTTTGACTTAGTTTCCCTAATTGGCTAATTTTATGTGTTGTAGATTTTGAAAGTTATGTCTTTATTAGTATACATTTGGTGACAAATATCTATAAATTTAATAAACTTTTGTAATTTTTGTGTGCTATATGGATAGAGATACATAGATAGATACCTAGATCGATTGGTAGATAGATAGATATACAGACATACAGACATACAGACAGACAGACAGACAGAGAGATAGATAGACTGGTTTAGGCTATCCCTGGAAATTTTTGTTTTTAATGTGCAATAATACATGATTAAGTAAGCATACTGAAACCCTGAATTCTTTCTTCAGATCTACATAAAACTACCTTCCTCTCATCCATGCTGTGTCCACCCTATTCTCCTAAGTAAAATATAGAAGGGGATTGAGGTTCTACTCACCTCTTTATATGACAAAATTTCTTACATTACCTAACTAGTACTGACATAGTTTTGTCAAAAAATTAATAGAAGAAAAAAAACCAAGAAACTTAAAGTTTCCTCCTGCCTATATAAATATATAACAATATCTCATAGTAATAATTTATTATTGCTACAGTAACACTCAATGATGCTTTATAATATATTAATTATGATTTTATTAGTTTCCCATGTCACCAATATTTAATATTTTGATATATTTACTTCCACATAATGATATATCTACATGATTTAAAAATAATTTGAGAATATTTACCACTCCTGAATATTTTTGACTCTTACAATTCTATAAATGTCATAATATCCTCTTTGTTTGTTTGTCTCTGTAAGTTGCTTTTAAATTTTCTTTGTAAATCTCCCTTCATGTTGATTATCATAACTTTAGAAATACAATTCTAATGACGGTGACTATGATTAATTTTAATGGTTATTATATTTTATAATGTATAAAAATCAGAATGTTGTTCCATGCTAGGATGCAACTCATTTGTCTGTTAACATGGATTGATCCCATAATATCAGTGTAATGACAAAAAAAGAATTTTGAAATTTTCAGTTTAGGGATTCAAGACATATCTAAGAACACTTATATTTAGACTGATCAAAAATTATGCAACTTATAGATGTGTTGAAAACCACAGAAAATTATTCATTCTATGTATAATTGATATCTCAATCTGCTGTGTACAAGCTAACAATGAAATTATCTTTAAGTATAGCAATGTGACATGGAATATGCAGAACTCACACAGAAGAATATAAGGTTTTCTGTACCATAATAAAATTACTGGAGCTTCTGTCCCCAGAGCAACTCTCAGATTCTCAGCCTACTAAAGGAGAGAAAATTGTTACTATTTAAACACAAATTGCTTGAAAAGTCTTTTACTAATATATTTTCATTCATTGTCTCAGTTTGTCTCTAGAAGACTTTGACTGGCATAAGATTCTTAATCTATTAACAGTTGTGTGTTTAATCAAAAATTATACATTGAGTTTTCTAATTCAAGATTATAGAATTTGTATGTCTTCCTGAAATTTGTCCTAATGCAATTTTTAATATTCTGATTCATCCTGATACCTGCAATTTAATGTCATTTAACTATACCTAATTTAACAATTTAAATATAAAAAGTATGTGTGGAATTGCTGTCTTCATTACATGTGTCAAGTGATTTTGTTTCACTGTATACTTGGCATTGTTGATTATGTGCTGAATATTTTCTCACAAAATAGAGACACAAGTGAAACTCAAATTCCTTCACTAAAGCTCTGAGATCAGCACAGGGAGTATATATTCAATACAGAAATTTGTATCACAAAAGACAGGGACTACAGCTTTGCAGAAATCCATCTTTTCCATTTGTCTTCTTAGTATTTCCTAATCAGTATACAGTCAACTTTCCTGTGTTTTCACAAAGTATCTTGTTCCAGCTTTGCTGTGATCCATAAAGTGTACACACATTTGGAATATCTGCATATTATGAGCAGAGGCTCTCTATACAGGGAGATTGCATGGCTTTGACATCTCTGCCCTCCAAGGGAAAACAATTTTGTAGTACATTTATTTGAAAATCAAAGTAGAGTAAGACATGCAAACTATTGTTTTAGCTCTATTTCGCAAGCATTGTTTCCTTTTTAATGGATTATCCTCATTAGTACAAGAACATGATTTCCAGTAAATTATTTTTGTACTGCTGATAGACTGTTTCTTTAGTATATCTTTCATGAAGCTTACCAAAGCTTTGTCTCACAAACTTCAGTCCTTATTGCTCTCATAGCATTTTAACATTGAGATTGATTCAAAATTAATCTGTAATAGATACTTTATTAATAGGTAAAAGTAACTGTACACATTAATATTTATGTAGAGTATCTTGAGCTGATTTCGTTCCCAGAACTCACTATATTTTTCTTGCTTCTGGGCCAAGCCATTAATTTTGTGAACTTTTTTCTCACATCATTATTATTTTTTTTTGGTTGATGTCTTAGTCATTTTTACAAATACCTGTTATTCTAACAAATGTATACACCATAATAATTAAGCTTAATTTTAAATTAATAAAGCACTTAAATACCCAAAATTTTAATTTTGGTATATGCTAATTTAAATTTTATATTTAATCTGTTTTATGGTAAAAATTTTAAAAACTAGATGAGATTTCATATATTATTTATAACTAATCGCTGATATACTGACAAGATAGAGTCATTGTAAAATATATGCCTTTTAGATTATGAAAGTTAATAAATTAGCACTTTTATTTTAGTCAACAACTTTCCTCACACATTTAGTCACTATATCTGATACAAATAAAAATGTTGTTGAAGCACTATGATAAAGTAATACACAATGTAATTAATATTTATTATATTTCTAAAGAAAATTATAGATACAAAATAAATTTCTAATAACAGTCTTATTCCTCAGTAAAATAAATCTGACACCAATCAAAAATATGATGCCAAACTTAAGATTATACATTTGAATGAACTAGCAAAAAATACATAGTATACTGGCTGGTTTTCTGTCAACTTGGCACAAGCTGGAGCTATCAGAGAGAGAGAAGCCTCAGTTAAGAAAATGGCTCTATGAGATCCAGCTCTAAGACATTTTCTCAAATAGTGATTAAGATGGCAGGGCCCACCCTATTTTTTGTGGTGCCATCCATGACCTAATAGTTCTATAAGTAAGCAATTCAAGCAAGCCAGGGGAAGCAAGCCAGTGACATCCATTCATGGCTCCTGCATCAGCTCCTGTTTCCTGACCTGATTGAGTTCCCGTCCTGACTTCCTCTGGTGATGAACAGTAATGTGGAAGTGTAAGCTGAATAAAGCCTTTCCTTCCCAACTTGCTTCTTTGTCCTGATGTTTTGTGCAGGAATAAAAACCATGACTAAGACAGATACATATATATGTTTTCCTACACATGAACACAGAAATAGATCATGAACATAAAATCATTATATTGAATGCTTCTAATGTTATCTTTGGGAGATTCCAGGTTATTTGGTAAGTGAGGCAGCATCATTGATGGACCTAGTGCCATTATTATGACTATGAGGACAATGACTTAAAGCTGTGCCTTATCAATATTTAGCTACACTTTAATGAAAGACACTGAGAAATGTCTGGTCAAAACAATATCAAAACTGTATATATTAACATGAAACTAATCTGTCTAAATTTTGCATGTAACTTAAATCACCTTTACCTAAATTCTCATTCCCCACAGTCATCATTTCACAAATATAGTTAACAAAAGCAGTTAATTGTATTTCCCTGTAACAAATAAAAAATTATTAAGATAGTTTAATAACAGTAAAAATGTACATTGTCCACATTTCTACTGTGCTATATTGAATTATATTTAACTGATATATGCCACCAGTAAGTTTATGGAAACATTTGATGTACTCAAATATAACTTTAATTATTAAGCAGCACAGAAATTAAATCACTGAATTTCAATATAATGAATTATAACAGGTTGTCATATTAATGAAAGTAACTCTATTATATTGTTTACTACACAAGTTACTTGTAAATAGAAAACTTGCTCAGTTATATACAATCTATTTGGGAAAGAGTTGAGAATCAGAACTAGATAAATATGTACAGTAAAATTTTTACCTGAAAATAGAAACAAAGGAACTAAATTCAACATTGTCATTTATGGAACAAGACAAATGAAGAAGAATGTATGAAATGTTTAGGTACAACATTTACGAATGGAAGATGATGTTGAGAATGTCAGTACATAAAGTTGAAAAGTTATTTTAGAAATTGAATGTGAAAAATAAATCTGAGAAGAACATTATTATTTTCTTTGGAGATATATATATATCATGTTTCAGCTCTAGGTATGACATGAATAGGGACATATTTTGTAATATTGGTGGAATGATTGATCTTGGTTGACTATAAGCAACAAGATTGGTACTGAGATTATAGACTTTGCCTTTGTGCTGCTAATATGGCACCTTCTTGCTTAGTGACTCTTTCAGTATCAGTTTCAAAACTGAATTGTTCTAGCATGCTTTAGGACAGTATTGAGTAAAGACAAACACATATTTCCCAGCCACAGTGTAAGGAGACATTCTTTCAAATAAACAGACTGAATTGAATTTCTTCAGTTTTTACATGAATTAGATTCAGAGTATTCCACAGAATTGGCTGCTAGTATGAACGCTAACACGGCAGCACTGGCAGCGGAACAACCCTATACCTTCCACATCTATAAACCTACAGGGCACTGGCACCGTCAGTAAAACACAGAGTTACCTTAAGGAAGAGTGGTATGGCTACTCCAGAATAATGTTATGACATTTCGGCTGGCTTCCATTTTTATTTCATTTTCCTTTTCTTTTTCTTGTATTGAATTTTTTTGTACTTATATTTCAAATGTTGTCTACATTCCAGTTTCTGCCCTACAGGATGCCTTAAGCATCCCAAATGACAGTAATCACGGGAGGTGCCCACTGCAATCACAAATAAGATCACTACAATATTTTATTCTCATTGTAACTGGTAGGATTTCAATGCATACTTTCAAACCTTTAAAAAATCAAGTACTCACAAAAATATATTCATATAGTTTTATGCAAAAATGCTTTTAAAAATCTGTACATTTATCACTATGTTTTAAAATAAAGCTGTTTAAATAGAAATATTTTATGTACTGAAAGAGAGAATATAATGAAATCACTGAAAGTATTGCAGTGAGTTTCAGAATAGATATAAATTACAACACTTTACAAATGCAGATTTACTGCCACATCTGGAACTAAAGATTTGACCAACTCAGGATAACCTAAATAATTCATAGAGAAATAGCAAATGATCAACATTTAACTCTACTGAGGAAATGATGCTTGTATTTTCTTGTCATTGCTTTCTAAAAGATATAGTCTGAAAACTAGATAGAATTGCAACTTTTGGATGAATATGTATTGTAGAGCTAATAAGCTTCAAATTATATGGAAGACTGTATACAGGCTAAAGGTAGATAGATAAATATTCTGCTATTAAGCTCAACTGATATAAGAAGGAGCCAATCTCCAAGGGAAGTGTGGCTATAATAGAAATAATTACAAAATATTCATGAAATTTCCAGTTAGTCATATGTATGTTTTAAAGAGGTGTGATTAATTTATTTCTGGTTTAGAATAATTATGCTTTTAAAAATACTTATCACACAAAACCATACCAATGCTTGTATTTGAAGGGGAATTTATTTAATTAACCCCCTTACAAGTTCAGTTTCACAATGTTTGGAGTATAATTTCAGTACCAAATTCTCTCCAAATATTTTTCAAGTGCATACAGAAACTTATACAATAAAGTCACATACAGAAAACAGGAAGCACAGGCTATTGTTAATCAGAAATACTGTACTCAGAAAGAAGGTTTAAATTGAAAGCCAGAAGAATTACAAATGACAGGTCTAAAGGGGAAATGAAAGGACGCCAGGAGGGCAAGAATCAATGAGACCATTAAAATCTTTGAAAATGTAGCTTTCTTATGATTTCTTATGTGAAGCCTAGCTAAACTTACTGTAATCTCAATGACTGATATTTTAATTTTGAATGGCTGGGTATAAGTAAACAAGAACTGCTTTTATACTATAAAATACTACAGTAAGATAAATGTTTGAAATTGACATCCAAAAACACATTAATATATGTTCTAAGGTTGAAAAAATTTTCTTCTTTGTCATAATGTGTTACCAGGTTTCTATCTCTCTGTTATTCTCTGCATCCCATAAAATCACTACTGCAACTTTTGTTTATAATTGTGGTAATTTGTGATTTTCAATTTTTTTCTGTTTATACTAAGTTAATTTTACTTTCATGTTTTCTATGGGTCTTTTTGTTTTTCTATGCCATGAAGAGATGAGTCCATCTGCTGAGATAATAGAAAAAAGGTTCATCCTTCTTCTAGACAAATTCAATTTTTCTCATTCCATGTGAAATGACTCTGAAAAGCTTTAATTTGTCAACAATGGTGAATATAATTAATTTCCATAGATTTTGTTGTTACATAGATTCAGGATGGTTTATATAAATCATTCATGACATATACATTTTTCAGTAAATTGAACACTCAGTATGTTTGACTAATTCAAATGGAAGTACAGGGCAGAACAGGATGGAAAAGAAAAGAAAAAATGTAAATAATTGGAAATCAGAGAAAGAATACAAAGCAGAAAGAAAGTAAGGAATAAAAGGCAGGAGAAGGAAGGAAAGGAAAAATGTGGGGAAAGGAAATATATAAAAACAGAGAGGAACAGAAATGAAGAACTATGTATTTTGTCCTGAGGAACAAAGGAAACTAACATTTGCATACCTTTTGTTATACTCTTTCGAAAGTCAGAAAGCACTGTTTTCCAGAGGAAGTCTTTCAGAAGAGAGATTAGATGTTCTGCCCCCTTAATCACAAGGCTGTTTTTATCTAGATTTGTGTATTTCTATTACTCTGTTTGTTTTTCTCTGCTATGTGCTTTTCCCTCATCTTCATCTTAATTAACATGATATTTACCATCTTGCTTTATTTTATAGGTAGAGGCAGAAATTTGAAGATATGTTCTTATTCATGTCCATGACTTATAAGTTCCTTTCTACATATCTGTCCCTTAGTGTTTACTGAATTCTTATAAGAGGTACAACATCAAATTCTCAAAGTCACATATTATGTTAAAGATCCTAAAAATGTTGCTATACTTTGGGTCTCACAGTAAAATTATTTTTACATTTCTAGTTGAAATTTATGAAAAGTGAGTGGTTTCAAAGGATTTAAAGTTGTAAGCCAGCAATTTTAATGAGAAATATAGTCACAGAATGAACTTAGTGAAACACATTCACTTCTCCAACCTAGCCTCATTCTCCTCACTGAAAAAGGCAGCAAATATCTGTTAGTCCTGTTTCTCAAGAGTTAACATTTTTTATTGTTATTTATGTTCTATACAGTTGTTCTACCTGCAAAGTTTCAATTCTTTATTATCCTCATGACTAAAAGACAAAGGAAAATGGATTTAGAACACTATTTACTTGCTCTCTAGATTGCTTAACTTTATCCTAACACATACAATCCTCACTCTGATCCTTACCCATAGCATTTTATTCTATTTCTATGTTCTTGTGCCTTTGTCTTTGGGAAAATATATGGCTTGGCTTACAGGTAGTTCTATATCATTATCTGCTATTACTCACAATCTGTGTAGATGATTTTACTCAATTCTATTTACTTTTCTTCCTTTTCTTGCTGGGGGTATATTACACACATATGAAAGTGGTAGTTATACATTAGTACATACCCAGGGGCACAGGTGCTGGTATATGTGCATGTAGATATTTGAGGTTGTTAGTGACCTACAAATTTATACTTTATTCATTGACACAGGCTCTCTAAACAAAACTCAGATCTCTCAGGTATATGTAGACTCATAGCCATCTTTTTCTTAGGGTCCCCTCTCACTGCCTTCCTAGGCTGCCAGAAAAATAATCAAAGGAAGAAATTTTCTAAGCTCAGTCTAGATGTGACTTTATGCACTTTCATTTTCAATGTATCCAGTGAGTCATTAAGTATTTTATAATTACACTGTATGTCCACCGAAACAACATTTCCAGGGCTTATATGTCCATTGTTATTTTTGTAGTATAAAAGTGTCACTGATTTTACTTTTAATGTTCCTATTCTATTTTATTCTCTCTGTCTCTCCTATATTTTCAGACTAAATATAGTTCACTATAGGTCTTTCTGCTTATTTTACTTAATGTGAATTTTTTTATCCATTAAATATTATAAATTAAGTTGAAGTTGAGGAAAGATGAACTTCTAAGCCAATTATAGCTGTATGGTAAAGTATAATACATCCTATAGAACTTAGTTATTTCATTGCTCATATCACAATGATAAATAAAACACTAATCATTTAACAAAATAAATACAGCACAAATGAATTACCAACTATGCAAATATAGGATTTTCTCATCCCATTGGTTGATTATCATATACAAGTGAAGGAAATTATTATTTATTTCATTTTGGGTTACAGTTGATGATCCTTGATTATCCTAATAAATGTGAAGATGAAAAATGCAGTACCTTTGTAGAAATTTGAAGCATGTGTTATTCTAGGAATCTGTATTTTTGTTGTCAGTATTAAAGGTTGTAGGAAAGAACACTGAAAACATGAGATCAAAATTTATGTAATTTCTAATATGTGCAACATTTAAGGATGCAAAATGAATTAACTTAGGTGTTTCACATATCTAGGAAAACAGTGGCAACTGCACTAGAAGACAATTTCTCAAAAGAATACAGGGGGAGGCAGAGAGAAAGGCAGGCAGATTGCTTAGTTCAGGATTAACATAGGACAGAGGAAGCTTAGGTTTAGGTTCAGGTATAGTACACTAGGAATAGTTATTCCAGAGTGAGGTCCCAGCCACATATCTTATTGTTTGTGATTGTAAAGAATCTGGGGAACACTTCTCCACTGCTGGTGAGGTTGTAAACTGGTACAACCACTCTGGAAATCAGTCTGGTGGTTCCTCAGAAAAATGGACATAGTACTACCTGAAGATCCAGTTATTATATTCTGATATGCTTTGTATGTTCAATATCATTTTAGGAGAAATGAATGCCTAAGACCCAGAACCTGAAATGAAGTGTGTCACAGAAAGCATATGGTAGGTTCTTTGAAGAATATTAGTATTAATTTCACAGAAAAGATATACATATGTAATGAATTGTATTGACTCTTTCTTTTGTAACTGAATATATGCAGTTTTCCCATCTACTGACGCCTGGAGTAACTATCACAGAAGATATCTTTATGTATTTCCTTGGTTCCTTTATTCTTACTATTGTGACAAATGAATCTAAATGTTACCGAATATTTTACCTCACAGTTCATTGTAGTCCATAACTTTAGGAGGAGTTTCAAAGGCAGGAGTTTAAAGCATCAGTCATAGAGCATCTGCAGAAAAGTGGCAGAGAACAGTGAATAAATGAACATATAACATATAACATATAACTTGCTCAGTTTCTCTGTCTCAAACAGTGCGTAATCTCTCCTGCTACTACCAAAGAATACTGTGATCCCAGTAGGCTCGTTATTCTATAACAATTAATTCAATCTCTATAATTTCTCATGGCCATGCCCAGAATTTCAATTCCAGATAATTCAGTGGATAATTAACACTAACCATCATACAGCCAGTGACAATTGCTCCTTTTAAAGACTATAGCACACTTGGCCCTAGTAATATAATGGAAAGTTAATTATTTGTTTCCACAATCCTAGATAATTCTTTTTTATCTCTCTTAAGACTTTATTTTTAAAAAAAGAAAGATACATATACAGACTTTAAAGGCATTTTGACATGATACTATATGAATATTTTTGTCAGTACTTAATTCTTTTAGAGGTTTGATAGTATACATTGAAATCCCACTAATTACCATAAGGTGATTCTCTACCTTTTTGTTTTTGTTTGTTTGTTTGTTTTTGCTTTTTAAATTTTGTCAAATTATTTATGTAGAAAGATAATCTTGTTGTGTATTTCTGAAACTTGCTATTTAGATTAGGCTGTTCTTAAACTCACAGTGACCTTTATACCTCTGTCTTCTGCAGTGATGGGATTAAAGGCAGGTCCCATTATGAAATTATAACAATGATTAATCTTTATTTATTCTAGCACCTTAGAATATTTTTTTGTTAGACTTTCTAACATCTGGTATATAATAGCTACTTTTCGATGTAGTAGAGGATTGCTTTGTTTGGTATCAATGGAAAGGGAGGCCATTCTTCCTGTAGAGGCTCAATTCTGCAGCATAGGGAAATACTAGGATATTGAGGCAGGAGTTGTTGGGTAGCTTGGTGGGGGAGTACTCACATAGAAGCAAAGGGAAGGGGTTAGGATAAGAGTATGTTTTGAGGGGAAAACAGTAAGAGAGATATTATTTGAAATGTAAATAAATATAGAGAATGAAATCCAAGCCAAAATTTTAATAATATTCACAAATTTAACTTTAAGAGTAAATATTCCATGGAGTCAAACTATCATCTATAATGTCTTACTCACAAGTTCAACCCAGAAGTTTAGTAGCAGAAAGAACGATAGAACAAGAATGGGACTGATAACCCAAAATGTACTAACTTCTGAACTACTTATACCTTGGAGAAGATCAACATACATTCTACCTGACATGATATACAAATGCCATGATAAGAGTCTCCTGTGCATGTCTGTGCAGGATGTTCCTAGATAGCTTGTGAAGTGAGAAGACAAAACTTAAGTGCAGTCGGGAGTATTCCATGTATTGGGTATTGAGTCTGCTGAAAGACAAGGAGAAAACCAGCAGGACAGCAGTCCTTAGTGCCCTCTTCTTTCTGAATCAGAATGTCATTTTCAGGGCTGTGTCAAGCTGCTACACTATATCCTTGAACTGTGAGTCAAAGTCAAAGCCATTTTGCTTCTGTTGCTTTTGTAGGGCATTTTTTCCTAAAGGAAAAAGAATGAATGCTGTGTGTAAGTAATCACAAACATACACTTCCCTGCAATGGCACACCCACAGCTTTCCAATGTCAAAAGCTCTCAAGCGAGGCATATTTGTTGCCTCTGTGTTGTTGCCATGGGGCTTTACAACTTTTCTCTTTTTCTTTGAGACTCTGCCAAGAGACAAATGATAGTAGCCGCATCTTTGGGTATAGCAGTCTTTGAATAAATTGTTCTTGATTGTTTTTGTTTGGATAGCATTGATATATTTCCAGAGTTTCGCAGAAATTCCATTGCTTTACATTCTATACTGCTGTCAGCTTCTCGAGCATCATGATCTACAGTTTATTGATGATAGTCTGGTGCCCTCACTAGGTCTGAAATATCACATTGGGCTCACTCCTCTCAATGTGTGTTTTTATTTCAGGGAAAGCAGTTTTTGCAATAAGTTTCATGGATTTAACTTTGCTGCTGTATTCCAAATATACATTTGTCACATAGTTTTGATGTAATTTGCGTATTTTAAAACATTTTACTGACTAAAACTGTTGCTTAATAAAGAAAGGAAAGATAAAATACAATATAGTTGTAATTCTTTTGTTCCCTGCTAAACTTGCAGACTGCTGAGCTTGTAATTCTTACTGAATCAGCATCTGCTTGTACAAATTTGACAAGAACATCAAATCTCTAAAAAGGAAATCAAGGAAGATCTCAGAAAATGGAAAGATCTCCCATGCTCATGGATTGAAAGGATCAACATTGTAAAAATGGCCATCTTACCAAATGTAATCTACAGATTCAATGAAATCCCCATTGAAATTCCAACCCAGTTCTTCATAGAGTTGGAAAGAGTATTGTGCAATTTCATCTTTAATAACAAAATACCTAGAGGAGCAAAATACATCTTCAAGAACAAGAAAACATCTGTGGGAATCACCATCCCTGACCTCAAGCTAAATTACAACATAACTGTGCTAAAAACTGCATGTTACTGGTACAGAAATAGGCACATGGATCAATGGAATAGAATAGAAGATCCATAAATGTGCTCTCACGTGTATGATCACTTGATTTTTGACAAAGGAGCTGTAAACATTGAATGGAAAAGGACAGCATATTCAACAAATGGTGTTGGTCTAACTGGCACTCAGCAAGCAGAAGAATGAAAATAGACTCATTCTTATCACCTTATATAAAGCTCAAAAGCAAGTAGATCAAAGACCTCCACATTAAACCAGATACACTGAAATTATTAGAAGAGAAAGTAGGGAAAACCTTAGAACACATAGGCACAGGAGAAAATTTCCTGAACAGAGCACCAATGGCTCATGCTCTAAGGTTTTCTCAACAAATGGGACTTAATGAGATTGAAAAGTTTCTGTAAGACTAAGGACACTGTAAAGAAAACAAAATGGCAGCCAACAGATTGGGAAAAGATCTTTACCAACCCCACATCTGATAGAGGCCTAATATGCAAGCTATACAAAGAACTCAAGAAGATAGACACCAGAGAATCAAACAACCCTAATGAAAATGGGGTATTTAGCTAAACAAAAAGTTTTCAGTTGAGGAATATGGAATGACTGAGAAGCATCTAACGATGTTCTAGACATCTGTAGGCATCAGAGAAATACAAATCAAAACAACTCTGAGATTTCACCTCACACCAGTCAGAATGGCTAAGATCAAAAATTCAGATGACTGCAGATACTGGTGAGGATGTAGACAAAGAGGAACACTTCTCCACTGTTGGTGGGGTTGTAAACTGATACAACCACTCTGGAAATCAGTCTGGTGATTCCTCAGAATATTGGACATAGTATTACCTGAAGACCCAGTTATTCCACTTTTGGGCATATACCCCAGAGAAGCTACAACATACAACAAAGACACATGCACCACAATGATCATAGCAGCCCTATTTATAATAGCCTGAAGCTGGAAAGAACCCAGATGTCCTTCAGTAGATGAATGGATACAAAAATTGTGGTACATTTACACCATGGAGTACTACTTAGCTATTAGAAAAAATGACTTAAGAAATTCTTAAGAAAATGAATGCAACTACAGAATATTATCCTGAGTTAGGTAACCCAGTCACATAAGAACAGACATAATATGCAGTCACTGATAATTTGATACTAACCCCAGAAAGCTCTGAACTCCCCATAAAACAACTTATAGACTATATGAAGTTCAAGAAAAATAAAGACCCCCTCAAAAAAATTAAAAATCATTACACTTAATCTTTACACACCACAAAAACTTTGATTATTTCCATGTTATGTCTTGTTTTACAGTAATTTATGCTAATTATTACTAGTATAGTTTTAAGGCATACTATCAAACCTTTAATAAAACCAAGTGCTTACAAAAATGTATTTATATACTCTTATACAAAATTGCTTTTAATGTCTGTATATTTATCTTTGTTTTTTTAAATAAATTTTTTCAATTAAAAAAGCCACTGCACAGGAAAATAAAACAAAACAAAAAAATACGTGTCTAGAACTAGATCCCTAACTAAATTCCCAGTGCAGCAGAGAACTTAAAAGAAAACCTACTACTAAAACTCGCCTAAACCATTATAATCCCTAACAGCATTTTCAATAGTAATATCTATACCAAAAATATAACAGTCACCCCTCAATATATAAACTGTTTTTCCTAAGTGATTGAATGCTACAGAGACCATGCCTGATAAAAATGGGTAGCTCAGCAGACAGTGAGACAGTTCCAGTTATAAATACAAAACACAAGATCTCTACATGAGGCTTGGGAAAAATGATAGAACAGTAGGGAGAAGATTAAATAAGTTAGAGTACTAGAACTTTCGGTGGAAGATCTACTTTCAAATCGGACAGGGAAGCTATATTCTTGAAATCTCAAAATTTACCTAAGCTATATCTGAACAATGACCATAACCAGAAGACATGCAACATGGATAGGGGAAAATTTCACAAGCCTCTATCCCTGATTGAAGAAATACAGATAATAAATGACTTCTAAAAGAGCAATAATTAGTTTTCACATTGACTACCCACCTAATTGATTATCTGTTACCACATGATTACTTTTTAAAACATGTACATGCAAGTAACAAAGCAGCCCACTGTACTTACAAAGTAACCTTAATTCTGTGTGTATTGGAAGAAAGAACATGGAATTGGCTGGTAAAAGAAAAGGGGTAAATGATGTAAACACTGGAGATACATAAATTTTTAAAATAAATTTTAATACAATATTAGATGATTACCAATAAAGAAAGACAAAGGGAACTTCTAAGAATAAAATATAATATGGGTTTGATAATAGTTGAGTAAAATAATGTGATAATATTCTTGATAGTTCTAATTTATTTGTTAATATATGTAACCTAGAATAGGTGATCCAGTAAAAACTAATGAATGTTTAAAAAGAAGGAATCAGGGATGCAGGATCTAGGAGCACATAAAACTTTTATGGATAAAAATCCCTCAAAAACATTCTACTTGAAACATAGCTCTTATGGTAATGGTATTTAAATTTTCTTTATAAATGATAATAATACATACAAATGATAATAAAAATATAAACAATAAGTAGAGGTATAAAAGACATGATCCTTCTCCTCAAAAACTTCCCAACAATCTCCCACCCCTGTAACTTTTCTCAGTTACATATAGTGACTCCCAGTAACTGATCTTTAAAGCTAAAGATTTTAATGAACATTAGAGAGCTAGGCTATGGCAATAATCTTCAAGATTTTCTGATACATTTGGGAAATGCTTTTGATATAATAAATCCCACCATCTACATTCAATATTGCTCATGGTGTCAACATATCATTCAACTTGTAACTTCAAATAACACACACATTTTGCTTCAAGCCCTTAATCATAATTGTGTTCTTAACTGAAAAAAAATATTCCTTCCAGCTTTGAGGCATACTGCTCAAATTTATTGGAGAGATTTATTTTGTGAATGAATAACAGTAACTGTACACCAGAGGAATCTGTTTTGAAGTATAAGATGGCTCTGGGGAATGAAGAAGTTAGATTTGATTTCTTTGATGTATAACAAACATGGACCTTCACACTGATAATTCTCAGTCCAAAGGTTCTATTGATGTATGCAAAGTAACTATAGAAGGCCCTTTAAAATGTAAGTATACAAAACTTCCATAATATCCTTTAAACAATATTTGAGGAATGATTTTAATTTGTATTTGAAAGACTACATGTAAAGGTTGTGGCCCAAGCCATTTAAACTCCTGCTCTTCCATTAGACCAGCCAGCGCAGAATAGGTGATGGAAAGATTGTGAAAGCCAGATCTGTAAGGTTTCTGTGAAATTGCTTATTCTTGTAATACCCGAAGCTATACCAGGAAGTTTTAAAATGTGATGGCCCAAACATGAGCTCAACAAGAACAGTAGATATGCCAAGAGTAAACAAAGAAAGGTCCACAAGGTATCCATAAGAACAACACACACACACACACACACACACACACACACACACACACACACACACACACAAAATCACACACACAATCAAGCACACACACTCAAACACATACACAGAAGAAAAACTCATAACATGTATGTAAGGTACACTGACAACAGAAAAAAATGTTTTCTTCAGTAAAAAAGAACACCAATTGGTTATACAACACCAAGTGTTCATTACTGAAAACATACAATTAATATTACACAGAGTAAGAAAATTATATTTAGCAGAATATAGATAGATATGGACATAAATAATAAATAAATAAATTTAAATATAGATTTAGATTGATATATGGTAATCACATGATCATGAGGAAAAAAAAAAAAAAGAAAACAGGTCAGTTAGAGTGTCCATAGCAGAACTTAAGCAATAAAAATTTTATTAAGATCAATAATAATGTTTATACATTTATCAGAAAACAAAATATAATGGCAATTCCAGAATGAATATAGTTATAGTTACCAGGATACCATAAAGCTTTCAATCTATACAAAGCACATAGGAGATCAGCGTAGAAGACCAGCTGTCCTATAAAGCTTTCATGCTTCCTTGACTATTAAGGTATATTCAGAAAAAACCAAAGAGGCCCGAATGCTTTATTTTCTGATCGAGTGCATAGGTCTCTCATAAACTGAAAAGCAGAGTGTCCCAGAATCCATGGATTTCAACCTGGAGAACCCATGATACATAATCCTCAAGGCAACTAGGCAAGGCCAAGTCTATTGTTGAAGGCACAAAAGAAGGGAGAGATATTGTAATTATACTTACAATATCAAAAAAAAGGAATGCTATCTGCGAGAATACCAATCAAGATGAAAAGATGAAAAGAGACATCAAGTTCAACAAAACATACCTCTTTACTTTCCTAGTAGTACCTGAATCCAATAGCATTACATCATTATATCTCCTTGTCTCTGTCTGTATCTCTCTCTCTCTCTCTCTCTCTCTCTCTCTGTGTGTGTGTGTGTGTGTGTGTGTGTGTGTGTGTGTGTGTGAGAGAGAGAGAGAGAGAGAGAGAGAGAGAGAGAGAGTGTGTGTGTTATTATAAAACCCTTCTCTGCCTTCCACTGGAACCTGTGAGTCCCATTTTTGGCCTTCAGTTGTGCTTATGCAGGAAAAGAAACCTAAATCAAAGTACCTAAATAATTATTCCCACAGCTTTAGTCAAATTTTCTATACTGCTCTGCAGAAATACTTTAAAAATATTGGTTTCTTTTATGCTTTATTATCATGATTTATTTATTACATAACTGTGGATTTTATATTTCATCAAAATGTGAAAGGGATTCAATTACTAGTTGATTTGATTACATACATAAAAGATTTTTAAAACAAACCCAGATAACATTTACACTTAATAAATACTTTCATCTAAGTAATAAGGTAAAAGTCATAACATAGAAGTCAGTCATTGTTTCATATAAGAAATGATAAATATACTGAGATAGAAATTACAGAAACAAAACCTTTCACAATAGCCTCAAAACTTGTATTAGAATAATTACCTCAAAGCAAGTACAAGAATTGTGTGATAAAAACGTTAAGACAATAAATAATTAAATTGAAAAAGGGACCAGAAGGTAGAGGTCTTCTAATTTCTGTGGATGACTAGTGATCACATTGCTGGAATGTATGATACACATTATCAGAGGAGAAAAGGAATTGTCGGTCTCAACCAGCTGCAAATCCTGTGACCTACAACGAAGATCAGTTGGCAAAATATACTACTACAATAATTACACAAATCGTGCGGAAGAAACTATCCACTTTTGATTATTTTAATTATTTATTCATTCGTTAATTTATTTACTTATTTTTATACTCGAGATTTTATTCCCCTCCTGGTCCACGCTCCGAGATTTTATTCTCCTCCTGGTCCACCCTCCAACTTTTCCACATCCCTTACCTCCTCTCATCCCTCCCCAACACCGTCTCCATTAGAATAGTGCCACCATACCCATCCCTCCAGACCTCTAAAGTCCCTGGAACTACAGTAATTGAGGGCTAGGTGCATGTCTGACTGAACCCAAATCTCTGCTGTATACGTGTCGGGGCCTCATATCAGCTGGTATATGCTGCCTGATTGGGGATTCAGTGTCTGAGAGACCTCAGGGATCCAGGTTATTTGAGACTTCTGGCCTTTCTACAGGGTCATTCTCTTCCTCAGCTTCTTCCAACATTTCCCTAATTCAACCACAAGGGTCAGCAGCTTCCATTAATTAGTTGGGTGCAAATATCTGTATCTGACTCTTTCAGTTGCTTGTATGGTCTTTCAGAGGGCAGGCATGATAGGTCCGGTTTTGTGACCACACCATAGCCTCAATAATAGTGTCAGACCTTGCGGCCTCCCCTTGATCAGGATCAGATTATGAGTATGTAACTGGACTCTTTTTCTCAGGTTTTTCTCCATTTCCATCCCTGCAGTTCTTTTGGACAGGAACAATTATAGGTCAGAATTTTGACTGTGGGATAGCGACCCATTCCTCACTTAATTGATCTCTCTTTCTGATGGAGGTGGGCTCTACCAGTTCTCTCTCTCCACCATAGGGTATTTCATCTCCGCACCTTGAGTCCTGATTATGTCTTACCTCTTAGGTCTCTGGTGCATTCTAAAGGGTCGTCCCAACTTCATACCTCTCAAAGTCTCCAGTTTCTATTCTTTCTGCTTGTGCTCAGGGCTTCAGTCCTTTTTCCCCACCCAATAATAGATCATGTTCCTCTCTTCTCCACTTCTTCCTCTTTCTCACTCGGTTACCTCGCTCCCGAATCTCTTGTCCTTGATTTTTTTTTTTTTCTCCCTCTTAAGTGGGTCTGAGGCATCTTCACTTGGGCCTTTAGCTTGTTGACCTTTTCGAGTACTGTGAACTGTGTCTTAGGTATTTTTACTTTTTGTGGCTAATTTTCATTTATTAGGGAGTACATACCATGCATGTCCTTTTAAGTCTAAGTTATGTCACTCAGGATGATATTTTCTAGTTCCATCCTTTTGACTACAAAACTGAGGATGCTGAGTCATATTCCATTTTGTAAATGAACCACAATATCTGTATCTTTTCTTCTGTTGTGTGACATCTGGGTTATTTCTGTCTTTTGGCTATTACAAATAAGGCCACTATGAACATGTGCCGCTGTGGCATGATGGAATATCTTTTGGTTAAATTCCCAAGAGTGGTAGTGCAGGTTATCAGGTAGACCTATATTTGATTTACCAAAGAACCTCCAAATTGATTTTCAGAGTGGTTGTACCAGTTCCTAATCTTACCAGCAATTGAGGAGTGTTGCTCATTCCCTACATGTTTGCCAATAGGTGTTTTCACCTGAGGTTTTAGTCTCAGCAATGCTGACTGGTATAAAGTGGAATCTTAGGGTCATTCTGATTTGCATTTCTCTGATCACTAAAGACTTTGAACATTTTTTTTAGTAAAGAAAGCATCTTCAATAAGTGGTGCTGGTCTAACTGTATGTATGTATGTAAAAATGAAAATAGACCCACATTTTTGTCATTGCACAAAGCTCAAGTTCAAGTGGATCAAGGACTTCAACATTAAACCAGATAGATAAATTGAATCTATCAGAAGAGAAATTGGGAAAGAGCCTTGAAATTGTTGGCATGGGGAATGTTATGTTTTCTAAGGTTTATTCATTTTATTTATATGAGTACATTGTAGATGTCTTCAAATACACCAGAAGAGGGCATTATATTTCATTATAGATGGTTGTCAGCCACCATTTGGTTGCTGGGAACTGAATTCAGGACCCCTGGAAGAGCAGTCAGTGTGTGATCTTAACTACTATGTAACCTAAACAGAACTCCAGTGGTTCATGCTCTAAGATGAAGAAATGATAAATAAGATATCATGACACTGGAAAGCTTCTGTAAGGCAAAGGACACTAACCCCACATCCAATAAAGGGCCGATAACCAAAACATATAAAGAACTCAAGAAGCTAACCACCAGAAAAAAAAAAAAAAAAGAAACCAAATAACCCAATCAAAAAAATGGGGTATAGAACCAAACCAAGAATTCACAACACAGGAATCTCGAATGGCTGAGAAGCACCTTTTTAATTATTTTAAATTCTACCATGTAAGCTAAAACCCGTATTTGACATTAAAAATCTAGACAAATCCCAAACCCTATATAAGCCATGAGCCCACGTGTATGTAAACTCTGCTAATATTCTGCTGAATGAAGGTAGCAATAAAACAACTATTGATCACTTGCTATCTTATATGTTAACACATCACTCTAAACTCATCAGAAACGCTTCTAAAATCAGTAGATGATAATTAATACAGAAATCCACAAGTGTTTTGCAAACAGTATTAGAGATCACAGAGTAATCAATCTTGAATGTATATATTCAGTGCTACCCTGAAAGCTCATGAATGTATGGAGAAGAGAAGGTAGAAAGTTTGTAAGAACAGAGATCATGGAAACATTGTATTCCAAACCCAATATGGCTGACTCACCAATTAACTTACAAACAAAATCTCACTGTGGAAAAGAAAGTAAATTCAAAGTTACATTTATATCCCAGAAGCTAATTTTATTTTATAACTGATAGAAGAAGAAAATAAAGTGTTTTCTCATTAAGTTTACAGAGTACAACACCATGTTCCAGGGCAGACACCAACTTCAGAATAAATTAACCAATACATAACAGAGTGAATTATGTGTGTGTGTGTGTATGTGTGTGGGGGGGGGAGGTAAACTTTTCTGTCTTTGTTTTAAATTGTTGTTTTTGCTGTTTTGTTTTAGGGTTTTGTTTTCTGAGACATAAACATGTAAAACAAGATGTGTATAATAAAGGTGTAGAAGAATGTAAAACAAGATGTGTATAATAAAGGTGTAGAAGAGTTGAGAGGAGTTGGGTACATGAAAACTATGGCCAAATTATTTTATATGACAATTTTAAAATGTAATGATAAATACAACATTAAAAGGAATTCATTGTCTTACAATTGGCATTGTGTGAAAAGGTAAGATTTCAATATTTTAATCATGGAAGTTGGCAGTTAATTATTTAAGTGATGAACTAGCTAATGTGAAAATGTTTCTTTTATTAAAGATTAACAGTATCCACACTTATCAAAAATAGCAAGTGAAAATAAGTTAAATCAATGTCTAATGAGACATTGCAGTCAACAGGGACCATGAGTTTCTGAAATTACAACATCTCTTTAGAACTGATTAATTAATTTTCATGTGAAGACTACACTGGATGCACAAACATGAACCTCTGTAGTCTAAAACAACATTAAACCCCTTCTTCCCTTTATATCTATAGCTACATAAACCATTTTATTGTACATAGGTCAGAACTGTCATGTGTTCATTGCATACTTATATGCGTTATTGGGTAACGATGGCAGGTAGAATTTGTCTTGAGTAATAAAACAAAGCTAGATTCTTCTTTTAAACTAATCTGGGATCCTTATTTCACCACATGCTTCTTCAAGAACATTGCTGTTTATAAACAAAATTCTCATCATACCAACTATCATTCTCTTATACAATGAAATTGCTCTCACTTATTACTTCCCAGACACTCTGCCTTGTGCCTTTGCCCTTAACAAGGTCAACTGATCAAGATGTTTTAGCCTAGATAGAGCATATCCTACCATCCTCCTGCTTATTAAACACTTCTGTGAAGGTGGACTCTGGGCTCAGGTTCCTCATTGAGGAACCATTCCCTATATTTAAACCTGTAAGTATTGAGTGAGAACATACTATTATTAAAGATTCCTTCTACAACGCAGGCCTCTATCATATGTAAAAACCAGCCCAGTTAACAATATGCTATATAATTCATACTACGATTCCTTTTCCAACTATCAGAAAGCAAATATTTGCAGATACAACATGGATGCTTTCAGGGTATTAGTGTACAGATTTGATGTGTTGGCAATCATAGGGCTCTTTTCTCCTAAACCTGAAATCCCATCAAAATTACCAATAATAACATATAATGCAGTCTCCTATAAAACATACTTAAAATGATTGTTATGAAACTCCTAATAACGTTTTAGTACATACAAATGTACATGAGTATTTATGCGTCTGCCTGTCAATCCGTGTCTGCAAATTAATACTTCAGATATTTACTTTTAATTTTTTACTCTTATCAACCTGATTTTTTTTTTTTGCTTGTCATATCAGACCTGTCATATACTGCGGATGTCACTTTTGATTATCGTCTCCCCGTACCCACTAGTTCTTCGAGATTTTTCTTCTGCTCTCTTGTGTACCGCGTTATGTGAAATCTCCTTCTCAGTAAACTTAATATAAAACATGAAGTAATGTGGGTATTTTCACAAGTGAGACACACAGAAAGAATTCTCTTAGAAACATAGCAAAAGGACACTTGGCATCCTGGTTCACTCAGTAATTTGTCAGCCCTACAGTGAGGAAACTTAGTTTGGATCCCAACATCCATAGAGAAGCTGTATTATGCAGCATCTTGCTTGTTTGTGCCTGCAGCCTAGGAGAAGTGACAGAGATATTTCCATCAATTCTAGACAGTTAGTCAGCTCTAATCTCAGTGGAAAACACTGTGTCTGCCAGTAGTGGTGTGACCACACAGTGAGGCTACCTATTTCAGCCTCTGAATACATGTTTGTATGTTCAAACAACATGCAACATAAACATGCCCACAAACATAAACGATGTTTCTGTGCACTGTAATGCTTGTTTCAAATATATTCTGTTTCAAGTATAGACCATACGTGCCATTTACTCTCTGCCTTGTCAATAAAGTCTGCTCAGCCACTGACTGAGCAGAAGTGAGAATAAGTTAGAACTTCTGCCATGGGAGCGGGAAAGAGTGAAGAGCAAGTGGTATTCAGCCACAAAAGGGGTCTAAAGAGACATCATAGAAGAAAACATACAAATCCCAGACAGAAAGACAAATTCAGAATGGAAGTATATTGGAGATTTTGACTGGGAGATGCCCAAGTTAGTATAGAGAATTTAAATAGATCTTAGAATACCCAGGTATTGTGCAGTAAATATAATTAAATTTGAGTTTCTGTCTCATTCATTTGGGAGCTAGATCGGTGCAAAGAAAAATTGTATACCATTTGAAATTACCATTGTACACAAGTACACCTGTATGTGCACACACAGGCACATGACACATGAGGGGGGGAATCAGGAAGACATTGAGGAAAAGAAAGAATATTTTTCACAATTAAATGAAGGTACTGGTCTCTCCTGTGTTCATGGATTCAGGCAGTGCTTGTGCTGTCACATAAGCACTGGACAGGCATCTGTATACTTGCCTGCCAAGTGCTGCTGATTCCTGGGGCAAATTTCCTTTCTATCTCTTCTACTTGTGTTGGTCTATTTCAATCAGAGAAGAACCTTTGTGATACTAAACTTCTCATATAGATCATTTTGTTGTTTGCCACTAGAGGCTGAATTTTAGTTGCCAAGAGCTAGCAAGGATGGTTTCCCCATAGTTTTGTCCTTGGCTATAATTTATGTGTCTTCTGAGGAACTGAAAAATACAACTTTCTTCTATTGTTCAGAATAGATGTGCACAGTATAGAATTCGATATGATTTTGAATCAGAGATTTTCGCTCTAGCAAAAGTCATTTTGGTATTTCAAGAATCAAAGAATTTTCTTCAGACACTTTCTTTTGGTTGTCAGAAGAACATATGAGAATTTTTCCTGTACTTTCACCTAAGAGAAAACTTGTAAAGGATCTAGTCAATGTGCATTTCATATGTCAAAACAATTTTCTAGCATTCATGTCATACACATATTCCAAGATTTCTGTTGAATGATAAACCTAGTGAATTATGACCCATAGATTGCTGTTCTCTTTAAAGTTTCACTGTTTGAATTTGAGTTGATATTTAATTTTCTCTTCCTTATCTCTTCATATACCCCCATTCTCTCTACCACACCATTTCAAATATGTTAGTTTTGACTCTGAATTGTTTATACATTTTCTGAAAGTAGCTGTCTTGGGCCAGAATTCTAACTATAGGTAGTTATTCTCAGTATTTTCTAAATATAGTATTGCCTAGTTTAGACCCAAGCACTGTAGTGACAAATTTGTTTCTTTAAAAACACAAAAAAAAAAAAAAAAAAAAAAATTGAAGGGGTTGCAACCCCATTGGAGGAATAACAATATCAAATAACCACACCCTCCAAAGTTACCAGGGACTAAACTACCAACCAAAAATTACACACGGAGGAATCTATTCTCCAACTGCATATGTAGCAGAGGATTGCATTAGCAAGCATCGCTGGGAGGGGAGCACCCTGGCCCTATAGAGGTTAGTTGACCCAGGGTGGAAAAATGATAGGCAGCTGAAATAAGGAGTGCATGAACAGGTGGGAGAGCACCCTCATACAGGCAGAGGAGGAGGAAGGGATTGGAGGCTTGTGGAAGGGAAACTGGAAAAGGGGATAGTATTTGAAATGTAAATAAATAAAATAAGCAATAAAAATTTTAAAAAAATCCAGAAAATGATTTGTGAATACTTTTGTTTTAATTCTAGGTGTGGAATATGGGGTTGCTTTGGTTTATTTACAGCAGCTAATTGTAATTTGTCTAATGCTCTGGCAGGGGCATGATTTTAAAAAGTGAAGATTACCTTTGGAAATCGTTAGCCTCTTCAGAGGGCATATACTTCAAGAATAGAGGCTGTGGCTACTCCCCTGCTGTTGCTGGCTGCTACTGCTTCTCCTACAGCTGTGGTATTTGGTTGCTGGGTGCTGGTTTGAAATTTCTGGACAAAAATGATCCAGCTTTCTCCAAGTAACTCTCTGCACTGCTCTCTTAAGTAGCCTCTCTTTTCTGTGTGTTCTAGTCAAGGTTCAGCATATGCTATCCCTGACTCAATCTGTCAAATTTTTCTATGATTTGTCACTTTGTCTGCAAATGAGTGACTGACCCAAATTCAGGCTCACTCCAAAGGAGCATGACAATACATGACACTGTTACTGATATCAACTATGCTTCCAGATAGAAGCCAAGCATAATTATTTTCTCAGGGGCTTCATCCAACAGCTTATGGAAACAGATACAGAAACCCATACCCCCACCAAAAAAAAAAAAAAAAATAGGCAAAAACTCAAGGAGTATTGTAGAATAGGAAAGAGAAATATTGAGGCAGTCAGCAGGTCAAGAATACCACAAGAAACCCTACAAAGCAAATCAACTTGGGGGAAGCAGAGTCAACACGAAAGTATATAAAAAGAATGCAATAGGCATCCCATACATATGCAGCAGATATGAGGTTTGGTCTCTATGTGAGTCCCTGGACAATTAGACCAACTGGAGTTCCCTGCCCTTAAATCTCCTTTACCTGGCTAGATTGTCTTGTCTGACCTCAGTAGGAGAGGATGTGCTTTGGTATTGATGTGACATAATGTACCATGGTGGGGGTCGTACCTAGCAGGGGCATGTTACTTTCTCTGAAGAGAAGGGTTGGGAGAAGGTGGGTGGGAAGTTGGTAATAGAAGGAAAAGAATAAGGAGGGTTGTGATTCAGATGCATATTGAATAAATGAATCAATGAATGAAAAAATATTTAATACAACTAAACTACATTGTAGAAGGAATAAGTAGCATTTAAAAATAATTAAAAATTTAAATATAAATAGTCATTTGTGTATCTCTATTAACAAGATGTGAAAGAAGTTTTACATTTTGTGTTGAAAAAGTAAAATAAGACTTCTGATTTGCTACCACAAGTTGGAAAATATGAAATATGTAAAAAGAAAGGAATAAAACATGAGTATTTAGAATTCATATTACTTATATTTTAAGGAGTATAACAGCATTTCCAAAAATAAGTACATCAAAATAACAGGTTGTTGCTTGCAATCTTGTCTCGTATACAATTCTTTTTCTACACTGTGTCAGAATTTTGATTTGTTTCCATAAATTAAAAATTTGCTTTATTAATAGCATTTACATTGTTGCATTTATTATGAAAAGCATGTTTCAAAATCATGCCTTTTGTATAAACAAAAGAACAATTGTATATTATTTAATCTGACATACATTTTTAAACTGTTTCAAGCAATTATTTTTGAATTCTTTCATATTTTCATATATTAAATTTAATTATGTTTATTCTCATCCTCTTTATCTCAGGAATCTTTTTTTTAATTAGACATTTTCTGTATTTACATTTCAAATATTATCCCCTCCACCCCACACTCCCATTTTCCCTATCTGTACACTTGTCTCCATGAAAGTGCACCCTCTCCCAACCATCCTCTCCACCTCAGTGCCTTGGCATTCCCCTACATTTGGAAAATGTGACCTTACTGTACCAAAAGCCTCTTCTCACATTGATGCCAGACACTGCCATCTTCTTTTCAACAACACCCCTTTTTGGTTTTACAGTGTGTGTGTGTGTGTGTGTGTGTGTGTGTGTGTGTGTATGTGTGTGTGTTATGTGTGTTTAGTTTAGAGAGCAACTTTTAGGACTTCAGTGATGTGTTCTAATTTGGATATTTTGACTTGGTTGTAAAGGTCTATCTGCTATGCCATCTTTCTAGTCTCCTTTACTTCCATGTGTTTGTTTTGTTTGTTAAGTATTGGGTTTGAAGTCTTCTTGGAAAGAGGAAATAAAGTGGAATTTTAAGGTGGACTATGGCAGATAAGTTTATGAACAGAAGGGACCACATTGTGAGAGGATTGAGGACAAAGAGAGCATAGGGAGCAACAACTAGAATTGGGGAAATTTCAAGAACAAGGTAGAAACCTTGGACAATGGGATTTCTGTGGGTTATATAAGGGTGAGACTAGTGAAGGTTCTTAGTGATGGAAGACCTGGAGTCTGAACCAACCATCTCCTGTAACCAGGCAAGGCCTTGAGTGGAGGATTGGGACACCAAGGCACACACAAACTTTCTACACTATATATTGCCTTGATTGTAGAATGTGCTAAGTTCAGAACCTAGCACAATCATTATCAGAAAGACAAGGGAGACTTCATCAGCAACTGATGGGAATAGCTGCAGATCTAATATCGAAGTGTTTGGATAAGCTTGGGAGTCCTGCAGAAGAGGGAGAGAAGGATTGAAAGAGATAGAACGATCCAGGGCACCACAAGAACATATCCCACAGCATCAACTAACTGGGAGTTAGTGAGTTTACAGAGATCAGAGATCTATGGACCTGCCAGTGTATCATCTTCGGGTGCAGCAGTTTTCTTGTGGGATTCCTAAGGATGAGAAAAGGGCTATCTCTGACTCTTTTGGCTTCTTTTGGGACCCTTTTCCTCCTACAGGGTTAACCTGACCAGCTTTGATGAGAGAACATGTGCTGGTCTTTGTGTATCTTCTTATGCCATTTGGTTAATGTCCCTGGAAGGTGCCTGCTATTTTTGAAGTGGGGTGTGGTATGAATTTATGTATGAATTAAATTTATGTATGAATTAATGTATAATAAAACCTTCTGATTTTCAGTTTGTCCTTTGAAATCTTTTAACAAATGCTCCAGTTTGCTTGAATTTAGCTTTTACTTCACTGGTCAAAATGAAGTCTAAATATAGATGAGCTTGAATCGCTGGGACCTTTAAATTTTACATTTGCTTATTTTAAATTTAATTGTGATTTTTATGAATTGCTGTTTGTTTCACTATGATTAAAGCAGCTTTAAATATATAAAAAAATTCCACATATTTTCCTTAAATTTGCCTTTTTTCCCCATTGCTGAAGAGCATTTCATTTAATTAAATATCCATATTTAAGAACATTATTCACAGTGAAATGCCTATCCAGGAAGGAATCAGACTACTTTTGGGGCAGAGTTTGTGGAACCACATATCGTCTCAGAATAGGATTCTAAAATGTGTGACTTTAGTTTTATTTATCTGACAACGTTGACTCACACTATAGTTACAATATGAGATGATAATAGTGTAAAATACTGCACATAGTCTGCAGTATTTTAATATTGAATTCCAAGTTATTGCTACTTTTTTAGAAGCTTATGGAAACCTTATTAATTTAAGAAACTAAAGCTGTGAGTGTAGTACATTGAAAACCATGACTTGGCCTTGTTCTTTCTGAGACCTCTATTGCCTTAGCACTGCATATCTAACAAGTTGTTCTATTAAATGCTGCAGTTATAGACAGACACATTTTAATCATCATTCCCTGTTCACCATGATGGATATTCACTGTTGTTTGAAAGAATAAATAGGCTCATAGCATATAGGTTCATGTATCTGAACATGGTGTCCAAAATAGGCTACTATGGAAGATAGCGGAAACGTATTGTATACATTCAATTTGTCAATAAAATCTTGGTGGCTTTCTGAAAACTTTTGAGCTGGACCATCTCTTTGTGTTCTTATTTCCCAATATTCCACTACAATTATCTGTGAAGCAGTCTATTTACAATAGTTATCCCCAAATCTTTCACAGTCTTCTAAGAGTACAAATATGAAAAGTCATAGGATCATATTTATCATAGCAACAACCTCATGTTTGGTACAGACTTCTATACTTTTTACTTTTCTCTTACTTTAATAGAATTCTCTGATGATTATCTTCTTAAGGTAGACAAAACCTTAGCTAAAATTCACACAGAAGATACAGTTCATTATGATAAAGAAGTCTGATCTACCACAGCCTGAATTTTCATTTTTAACATTTATATTTAATCTTTTTTTTTTACACTACAGATTTTATCCTTCTCCTGATCCACTCTGTTATTGTTCCACAGCCCATACCTCCCCACTCCCCTGTATCCAAAAGGATGTCTCCACCCCTCAAAATTTCCTTACTCTCTGGGGCTTCCAGTCTCTTGAGGGATAGATGCATCTTTTCTGACTGAAGCCAGACCAGGCAGTCCTCTGCTGTATATGGGTTGGAGGCCTCATATCAGCTGGTATATACTGCCTGGTTGGTGGTTTAGTCTCTGAGAGATCTTGGGGTGTCCAGGTTAGTTAAGACTGTTCGTCTTGCTATAGGGATGCCCTTCTCCTCAGCTTCTTTCAATTTTTCCCTAATTCCACCACATGGGTCAGCAACTTCTGTCCATTGGTTGGGTATAAAGATCTTCATCTGCCTCTTTCAACTACTGCTGGGTCTTTTGGGGGGACATTATGATAGGCCCTGTTTGGTGACCACTCCATAGCTTCAGTAATAGTGTCAGGCCTTGGGGACTTCATTTGTGTTGGATCCCATTTTAGGCATTTTAGTGGACCTTCTTCAGGCTGTCTCCATTTTTGTTATTGCAGTTCTTTCAGATGGAAACAAGTCAGAGTTTTGATTGTGGGATGGAAATCTCCATCCCTTACTTTCTACTGGAGGTGGACTCTACAAGTTCGTTCTACACACAGTATGGAATTCATCTAAATTCCTTCCCTTTGAATCCTGAAACTCTTTTATCTCCCAGGTCTCTGGTACATTCTGGAGGGTTGTTCCCCTATCTCCTACCTTCTGAGGCCACCTGTTTCCATTCTTTCTCCTCTCCCTCAGGGCTTCAGTCTTTTTCCCCCACCGAACACATGAACATGCTTTCCTCTTACCATTCCTGTCTCCTTTCCCACCCAGATCCCTTTGTTCCCACTCCTGTGACTGCATTTTCTTGTACAGTCGGAGAGCAGACAAAGAATAATATGTGAAGCCAGTTAGTAGGACATCAAATTCTGCTTCCAGTGCTATGCTTCCTTTCAAAAGAGTCCTCTGCTAAAGGTTCAAAGACTTTCAAAATGGCATCTCCAGATGGGAAACATCTGTTCAACTATTTGAGGTTATGAAGAGCAATTCAAATTCATACATCAACAAATAATCATGTTATTCTCAAGGAAAAAAATGCATTCAATAAATGCACACTGATTCAGAATTGAGGAACTAATAGGACCTATGTATACAAAACATTGACCATTCTTCCATATTGTCAAGAGCCATAGTTTCATGTAATTCAGTGAGTTAGTCCCTGTTGCTTTGTTATTCGACTGATGGAAATAATATATAAAATAAATTTTAACCAGAGCTCTAAAAGACAGAGAAGATAAGAACTACATGTCCTCTTTTGTCAAATCTCCTTCACTCACAGTTAATCAAGGTAACACCAATATTCAGTTGCAGTCTGTAATTACTGAAGCCTGTTTCTTATAACTATTCTTAAAGAAGAACAGCAGTGAACTTGATGCCACTTTGAAAGACTTCAAATGCATTGTGCAAAAGGTACATTACTGGCTGGCTTTGTGTCCACCTGACACAACTGGAATTATCACAGAGAAAGGAGCTTCAGTTGAGGAAATGCCTCTATGAGATCCAGCTGTAAAGCATTTTCTCAACCAGCACATTGTTAATGTTGCCATCCCTGGGCTGGTAGACCTGGGTTCTATAAAAAAGCAACCTGAGCAAGACAGGGGAAGCAAGCCAGTGAGTAACATTCCTCCATGGCCTCTGCATCAGCTCCTGCTTCCTGATAACTTCTATATTCTCATTTAAGGTCAACATGAGGCTCTTCAAAATATTCCATCTGATCCTCAGGAAACACTTAAAACAAGGACAGATGATACATAATAATGTTATGGATGCTTATATATCTAGGTGAATCTTTAAATTTTGAATCATTTAGAGAGATCAGGGAGTTTTTATTTAACATATTACTGTTCAGGTTATAGCCCACAGACTATGGGTACCACATGTAGCTGAGAACAGCTATTAGTATAGTTCAACAAAATATGATAAAGTTAAATATGTTTATGTAAATTAATATATACTACATATTCAATAAATATATTTAAAATACAGTATGATATTTTATATTTATATACAGTATAGTAACTTAATTTTATGGATTTCACTTGAGAAATTTTTATATGACAACAATGATTTACACTGTCATGCTTAGGCATATATTTAAGGTAACAATAATATCTAGCTCCACACTTCTGAAACTGAGTGGTTTCAGAATAGAGAAAAGAAAAAAAATGCAAGCTCAAATTAATTATTTTACCAGCTAACCCACTTATGAATTTTGTGTCTCCTATGCATACCAAAAATACTCTGTCACAACTCTTTTTATTCCCAGAGGAGAGATGCTATCTTGTTCTTCCTTCAAGCCATTCAAAGGTAAACCTAAGGCTTTATTGTACTTCCTGTTGATCCTGATCCTGTCTTTCATAGAGTGCTGGTGGCCAGAATAGTGTGTCAAAAAAAGAAAAAAAAAGAGATTTCTTAATGATATATGGATACTTTTGGAATTGGTGGCTAATTCAGTTGGGCTAGCCCAAAAAACATAAGACACAGAAGGCTTATTTTTTGCAATATAAAAAACATTGACATTCCAGGAGGCAAGAACCCTAAACTAGTTAAAGATTAGAACAAAGGAATCTCTTAGACATTATGCCATTTTTATCTGAAAAAAAAAGTTTACTCTAAATAATATGTTTTCTAAATAATAGAAAACTAACCACACTTTGAGTATTTATCTGTCATGTAATACCTAGAAAATTAATGTAATTGAAGAAATAAAGATATATTTATTTGAAATAATTGCATAATTTCCTATCATAGCAAGATAAAATAGAGCACAAAAGCTATAAATTTTGAGCATAGAATATTTGAAGGAATAAATGTGGGAAAACATGGGCTTTATTTCTCAATAAATTATCCAGTTACTGTATGTTATATTTGTCCTAGATTTCAGATTGTGTCTTAAGTGTCATATTTTTTACATTTTTTAGTAAAATAATATCTTGTGGTAGAGTGCTAACACTCATAACACTTGTTTACAATATATAATAATTAAATCTACTTCTCATTATACTTATCAGTGACCTTAAAATCACACTGCATTTTGAATATCTTGAGATAAGTGCATATTTAATATTTTAATATGTATATTATAATCTTACATTGAATTTTACAAAAGCAAGAAACTCATAAAAACGTTGTCTGGGGAATACCACAGAACGTGGGGGAAGCTGGAATATTTTTCAGTTAATTGGCTGATCTCTCCCTTCCTCCATTCTTTTCTTCTAAGTTACAATATTGAAATATAACCTTGGAAATAGACAGATACAGCATTGTCAATTATTTAGAAAATGATCCATTGCAGATAGTTCACAGGAAATTAATATTTGTACAATGAACAAAATAAAAAATTCATTGGCTGTTCACTCACCTTTTTGTTATTGAATGTCATGCAGTTGTATTGCCAAATAATTCTATTGATCATTTCATTCAAGAACACCAACATTCTAAAAGAATTCCTTATTGCAATGTCCCCAGGAATTGAACAAATATGATACAGCAAAAGATGCATTGTTTACCTGTCTAAAAATATAATGGATAATCAAGCCAGTATTACACAACAAAACATTTTTTATAATTGTATAAGAAGGTTTGAATATCAAATATTATTTGTTGTGCTGAGTCAAGCACAAACACCTGGATTTGGAACTGGATTAGCATTTTCATATGGAAGTTTTTAAGGTTTATATTAAATAAAGTCATATCTGGCTCACAATACATTTTTGTGAACTTAAGAAATTTCTTTATACTTTTTACCTTGGACTGATTTTCATTAATGAAATAAACATGTGAAAATATATTTTCTCTATTTTAACTGGGCTTAGACTGATTTTCATTAATGAAATAAACATGTGAAAATATGCTTTCTCTATTTTAACTGAGAAACTTGATAGAAAGTAGAGTATAATACTGGAAACTCCTCAATTAACACAGCTATGAGTGGATACTGGCATTAGATACCTCAAAGCTTTAGAAACATGCAATGGAAAATACCTACAATACCATTCTATAGGCACATTTGTCATTTACCTAGAGTAAGGAATAATCAGAGTGAATTAGAAACAGGTAAAACTGGAATTTAACATATGAGCATATGTTGGGACAAACAAAACCAAAACAATAACAGCAACACAACTTGAAGTAGGTATTTGTCTTGTGCATTTCTTAAGATGGAATTGTTTTTATTGTTGTTGCTGTTGGCAACTACAGTCATAAGAATACCTGTCTTATAATCGAAGATATTCTCCTTTGGTGGTATCAGTCTAAGAATTATTACAAACATTAGGTCCACTGTAGTAATTCTATTATGGTAGGACTTATGTGGGTTCTGAAAATCTGATCTTAATTCCTCAGTAATCCATGACAACCACTTTTCCCAGGAGTATAAAATACACAAATGAAACTTTAAAATAATAAGTAAATATTCTTTAAAAATATGTTTTTTCCTCTTTTATTGTTTGAATGAATGTTGTTATTGCCTCTGCCTCTCATAATAAAATCAAACTAAAATATCACCTACAAGAATTCAACTGAGTTTGCTAAATCAATTTTCCCCATCACACATAAATATAGTGTGATATATATATATATATATAAAGAATATATATAAATAAATATATATATTCTCTCAAAAGTACTAAGATGCAAAATGGTTATGGGAGTTAATAGGGATGGAAGACACTAGGAGAATACAAACCTCAGTTTACCAATCAAGGTGCATATGAAATTAAAGAAACTGTAGCAGCAAGTGCAATGTCTGGCTGAGTCTGCACCAGGTCCTCAGCTTATGTATTATAGTTAACTTTTAAATTGTTTTAATTATTTACATTCCAAATGATGTCCCCTTTCCTATCTCATCTCCCTGAGTACTTCACCCTATCCTCCTCCTCTTTGATTCAAAGTGGTTGCCCTCCAACTGCCCACCCATCCCTGCCTTACCCACCTTGCATCCACCTTTTCTTGGGCATATGATTTTTATAAGATTAGGTATACCCTCTCCCACTGAGGCCAGACAAGACAGTCCTTTGCTACATATAGGGTGTCCATAAGTGAGGTCCATGGAGCAGCCCATTGTTGTGTGGGTTAGTCCCTGTTATCTCTGAGGGCTCCACATTACTTATTCTTCCTATGGGGTTTCAATTCCCCTCTGTTCATTCAATCCTTCTCCCAACTCTTCCATCAGGGTTCCTGACCTTAGCCCAGTTGTTGACTGTAAGTATCTGAATCTGTATCAAGCAGCTGCTGTCAGAGTCTCTCAGAAGACAGCCATGCATTCTGCAAGGCTTATTCTTGTCTGCAAGCACAACATGGCATCAATAATAGTGCCAAGGTTTAGAACCTGCCTATGGGATGAATCTTAAGATGGGCCAGTCATTAGATGGCCCTTCTTTCTTTTTCTGCTCCATTTTAGACAGGGACACCTCTAGGTCAAAAGTTTTGAAGATAGATGGATGGCCCTACTGGAGTTCCTGACAATTTAAAGATGGTAGTCTCACCTGGTTCCATCTTGCAACTGTTGGGCATTAAGGCACAGGACATCCTCATTGAATACTGGGTCTGTAGGATATACCCCAAGTCCTCCATCCCCCTACCACCTGCAGCAGCATATTTACATTCTTTTTCTTGCTGCTCTGAGCTTCTCTCCTGTCTCCTCCCATACTTCATCCTGATCCCCTTTTCTCCTCCCTCTTTCACCCATGGCTCTCCTTCCTTCTACATCCTGTGATTATTTTCTTTTTCCTTCTAAGAGGTATTAAAATATCCATATTGGGCCTTCCTACTTGTTAAACTCCATGCAATCTGCATGTCGTGTCATGCGTATTCAGCATTTTTGGATAATATCTACTTATCAGTGACTACATACCATGCATGTCCTTTCAGTTCTGGTTTCATCCATTTTACTGCATAAGTCATGATGTCCTCATTTTTAATAGCTTATTAGCATTCCATTGTATAAGTGAACCACATTTCTAGATATACTCAGTAGTTGTGGGACATCTGTATTATTTCCAGTTTCTGGCCATTACAAATCAGGCTGCTATTAACATCACAGAGCATATGGCCTTGTGGTTTAGTAGAGAATTTTTGCCATGTGCTCAGGAGTGAGTGCTATGTCTAGGTCTTTTCATAGAACAATTTTCAGTTTTCTGAGGAAACATTAGATTGATTTCTAGAGTCGTTGTACCAGTTTGCAATTCCAGCAGCAGTGAGGAAGTGTTCCTCTCTCTCCACATCCTTGGAAACATGTGGCATTGCTTGAGTTTTTGAAGTTAGCCATTTTGATTGGTGTGAAGTGTAATCTCAGCATCATTTTGACTTGAATTTCTCTAATTTCTAAGTATGTTGAACATTTATTTAATTGTTTCTCAGCCATTGAAGATTCCTCGGTTGAAAATTCTTTGTTTTATTCTGTACCCTAATTTTAATTGGGTTATTTGGTTTTTGTAGTCTAATGGCTTGAATTCTTTGTACATTTTGGATATTGGTCCTCTATTGAATGTAGAGTTAGTAAAGTTCTTTCTCAATTTGTAGGTTGCCATGCTTCCCTATTGACAATGTTCTTACCTTATAGAAGCTTTTTAGTTTCTGGAGTTTGCATTGATTAATTTTTAATTTTATAGCCCGAGTTCTTTGTGTTCTGTTCAGAAAATTCTGTCATATGACAATGCATTTGAAGCTGTTTCCACTTTCTATTCTATTAGATTCTGTGTATTTGGTTTTATGTTAAGGACTTTGATCTACTTTGACATGAACTTTATGCAAGGTGATGAATATTGATGGATTTGCATTCATGGAGACTAAATGAAGATTGCCAGTTAGACCAGGACCATTTGTGAAAGATGCTTTCTCTGTTTTCCACTGTATAATTTTAGCTTCATTGTCAGAGATCAACTGTTCTTAGGTGTTTTGCTAATTTCTTGCTCTTCAATTCTACTTTGTTGATTTACCTGTTAATTTATGTACCAATAACATGTTCTGTTTATTACTGTTGCTCTGTAATATAACTTGAGTTCAGAAATGGTGATACTCAAAGAAGTTATTTTATTATTGAGAATTGTTTTTATTATCATGGACATTTTGTTTCTCCGTATGAAATTGAGAATTGCTATTATCTTAGTATTTTTGTGGAATTTCTAACTGTGAGAAAGAGTGTGTCTCTGACCTTTTTGCCTATTCTTGGCACTCCTTTCCTCCTGTTTCGTTGCTGTGTCCAACTTAGATATATCAACTTTTGTGTAATCTTACTAAATATTTTGTCAATGGACAAAGGGGAACCTATGAAGAAGATGTATTGAGAGAGAAATAAATATATCTTAAAAAAAAGGGAAAATAAAAAAATATAATTTACACAAATGATAACATTTTCAATGTTTAGTTCAGTCTTTTTCATTTGTCTTGAACATTGTTCTGTGAAGTATTATCTTTTCAGGTAATAGAAGTAGGAAAGTTTTAAAGCCTTTGAAGATACTGAAGTGCACCTACAGTGGGAAAGACATTGTTTAAAAGTTCATGAAATTAGGCAGAAGATCAAGATATCTTTGCAATTAAATTTACGATATTTATTATTGAATATGTTATATTCTGACTATATAGTATACATGAAATGCACATACAACACACAAATGGCCAGATTTTAAACTTTTAATACTTATCTGATTACTTTTGTAATAAAAAGCATATTTTTCTCTTTGTACCTGCTTTTGTTTATCTTACTTCTCAGCAGAAAATTAAAGGCACATTGTTTGAGTAATGTTTTAAAGATTATGTAATGCTAAGTACTACTTAGGAATAAAACATAAGCTATTTCATATATGCATTGATTTTTTTTAGTAGAGGAGGAACATAAAATACAAAAGATTATAAGAATCTGAATAATTAAGTATTTGTATTTAATTGCTTTCTAAAATAATTGCTCTGATTCATGGGAGATGTATAATAAAATTCTAATTATATATACAGTACAATGTTTATTGTTTATATTTTCAGCCATTTTACTTGTAGCTATCTACAGGTCTGCAGGCTTTCTTTGTTTAACTATTATATAAATAAGTCAAATAAAAAACTCATTTTAAATCACTTTCAGAAAGAGTGATGGCTAAATCTATGCCAAACGTCACAAAGATTTAGAATCTCTACAAAGAGTGGAAATGAGAAACAGAGCATATAGATCCTGCTTGGAACATTAACTCTATCTAATTAAACTTCTTTATAATATGGTCTAATTTCAACCCTCACTTTTTTTTACTACCAAGAAATCAATTTATTATTTCTTATTTTAACAAAGCTATGAACACAAAATAAGCCACACAATAATTTCTACTTTAATACCATCCAGGAAAAAAGATACATATTTGTGAAATTTTAATTGCCTCCCTTCTGAATTTATTTTAGAAGGGGAAATTAGCTATCCTTGAACATAAATGAAATAGCCACTAATGAAATAACCCAAGGACCAGTAATGTGTGCAATGGGAGGAGGAGATATCAACAATCTAATAATACTGTAAATATGAATGTAGAAAACTCTCTTTGCTTTAGTTTTACCGCATTTATTCCAAAACTCAGATGGTTACCATTTCGGTTATGATGAGAAGCAAGACATGTAGATGCCAGTCAGGTCCCCATGGTTCTTTATAAATTACTTCATTGCCAGTTTGACAGAAAAAATTGGTCTTCCTCTCATCTACCATTCGAGAAAACAGCAACACGGGCCCACATCAAACCTCATTCCCATGTCTTGTTCTTGAAATGGTATCATCCACTTCAGAAATAAATAACTTTCTAGTGTTCATTTATTTTCTTTGCCAGTCAATATTCTTCAATAAAATATTTTTTAAAAACTAAAAACAGTTTAATTAATATATTATAGAAAAAACTTAAAGGTGTGAAGTTGCCTTTATAAATAAAAGCTTATTATTTTAATATTACCCTATTTCACACCATGCTGACATCACAAATATTTAAGCTCATGATCCCTTAAGTCAAGATTTGCAAAGACCTTTGTGTAAAGTTTTACAGAGTGAATAAATTAAAATTTCTAATTTTTAATCAATTTGGCCTATTAGCTAAAACAATAAACTGTATTTACTTAAACATATGCAGTAAGATATATTGTTGAGCTGTGTTTTCCTTTTATTTCTGATTCACAAATTACCACACTGCCATAGACTAAACTCAGCACTCATTCATTTATGCAATAGCTCTGAAGAGCCAATGTATGATGCTTAAAATATCATAAAGCCAATATTACAGTGTCAGTATCATGATTCTTTCCTAGCCTCTGAAGAGGAAGAACCTGCCAAACTTTCTCATATTGCTTGCCCAGGATAGTCTTGGACATGGAGGAATAATGTCTCTATTCCCTTGCAGACCAACCAGCGTGGACCCCAAGCTTTATTCTCAGGATCTCACTCCACCCCTTCACACTATTTCTTTCTGCCACACTCCCAGTTTCCAGCAATTTTGTTTGTAGTCTTACTTGGCAGATTTCACTCTGGCTTTTAAATTTATGTTCTGTTCTTAAAAAGCTTCATATTATTAAAGGTCATCAGCCCAGATAACAAAGAATAATCTCCATAATTTAAAATCTATAACCTAAAAATATTTATACATCCCTTCTATCAAATATCTATGTATGTTATGACTGCTGTTCTCCAGTTTTTGGGTGACTCTTTTTTTTTTCTTTTTTTTTAATTTTATGTGATATTCTCTGTATTACATTTCAAATGTTATACCTTTTCCTTCCCACTGACCTACCTCCTCCACTTCAATGAGCTTCCCTGAAGGTGCACTTTTTCCCAATTACCCTCTTCACCTCAGTGCCTTGACCATTAATAATGTTGTTCTTCCCATGAGGGTTCAAACCTTTCAGTTCTTTCAGTCCTCTCTCTAGCTCCTTCATTGGGGTCCCTGTGTTTAATCCGATGGTTAGCTGTGAGCATCCTCATGTATACTATTGTATCTTTTTATGTTATATTCAGTGGATATCACTAGGAATGGGGTAATCTTTTTTTTCTGAGAGGAAACTGAAGAGGAGTGAATCTGGGGGAGAAATAGGGTTGGGAGAACAGAAAGAAATGGAGAGGGGAAACTGCTGTTATGACATATTGAAAAAGAAAGAAAAGTAATAAATGATCCATATATTCCAGAGATTGGGATGTCATAACATTGAAAATAATTGTTGTATGTAAACTGTGATATTCTTCACACCAATATATATACAAACTAGATCCTGAAAGAGATCATTTATTTTATTTTTACTATATAATAATTTTCAAACATTCTCTCCCCCATCAGGTGTAATTTTGACTCTAAATTTATTTCATATTATTCTATAAGACCACAATATTTCTTTATATGCCAAGTAGGTAATGAAAAATTGGTTATGTTTTTCAAACTGAATACAAGTTTGTGCAATAATGATTAAGTCTTTCTCATACTATAAATAATAATGAATCATAATCAGCCCTGACTTTATAAGGTAGTGATGGTTATTTACATATTTTAGAAATTTTGTCACCACAATTTCATAGCAGCCCTATTTATAATAACTAGAAGCTCGAAAGAACCCAAATGTCCTGCAGTAGATGAATGGATACAAAAATTGTGGTACTTTTACACAATGGAGTACTAGTCAGCTGTCAGAGACAATAACTTTATAAAATTTCTAAGAAAATGGATGCATATAGAGAATATCATCCTGAGTGAGATAACCCACTCACAAAAGAACAGATGTAATATGCTGAACACCCCAGAAACTACTCACAGGCTATATGAAGTTCAAGAAAAACAAAAGCCAAAAAGAAAGAAAGAAAGAAAGAAAGAAAGAAAGAAAGAAAGAAAGAAAGAAAGAAAGAAAATGAAAAATCATTATGCTTAATCTTTACACACCAAGAAAACTTTTACTATTTACAGGTTACATCTTGTTTTACATGTATTTTATGTTCATTGTAACTAGTAAGGTTTTAATGCATACTATCAAACCTTTAAAAAAATCAAGTACTGATAAAAATGTATTTGCATACTTTTATGTAAAAATGCTTAAAATCTGTACATTTATTTTTGTTTTTTTTAAATGTTGTAAAAAATAAAAGAGAGAAAGAGAGGGAGAGAGGGTGCAATCAGTAATGGGTACATGGAATATTCACTGCTCCCTAAAACCTGGCTCATATTCAGAATCATTGCTAAATTCTTCAGGTCAATAACCCAATAGGACCTTAAGTTATATAAATTACATGCAAAGCCAAACTGCCAAACTGATTTGTATGACTAAGATACACAATGCTCTCAAAACAACTGTGTGCTCTGATTAATAAAATACAAACTTGAACTTTAAAAAAAAACATTTTGTATTTTTTCTTAATTGTCAATGAATATGACTGTTATTTCTTCATGTTGCTGTTAAAGTGTCTACTAGTTCACTATTTTTAAATTAAATTTTTATTATCCTTAATGTCACATGTCTCATTATGATGCCATTAATTTTCTTTAAAGTCCATCCTGAAGATATAAATATAAACATGAATGATAGATTTCAAGTCATAAACAGGTACAAAATTAGAACCTCCTTGGGCAGATTTTATTTTAGAATAAAGTTACATTCTCAATGGTAAGCTCATTGTATATATAATGTATACCATGAAATATAAGTTTACTTTCTGTTGCTTTTATTAAGGGAGGGACCAAGAGTAATATGGGCTGTGAACCTTACACTTCCAAGACTCATCCCATCATAGAAAGAACTCAAGGAAACATTTCAAAATAGAAACTGATGCAGAAACCGTGTAGAAATACATGTTGGTATGCTCTCTGACCTACTCTTTATTATAGTACTTAACACAGTCCAGCTACTCCTGCCTACAGCTGGTATTGGCCAAATAGGGAGAGCACTGTTACATCAGTCATTGATCACATCAGTTTATTTCAGTTGAGATTCATCTATCCAGGTGACTGTAGGTGGGTACAAGTTGTCCAATAAAAGTCAACCATCAGAGTACTTAGAAGTTACAATGAAGATTTAAAGTGATCCCAACACACTTGCACACACATACAGCATTTCCGAATATACCACAAGTTTATATATAATTTCCATTAATATCAAATTAAAAGTAAAAAGTTACTTAAATGATGAAGATGTATTTAAAAATTATTTTAAAATCTAAAAAAAAAGTACTGACAAAAATGTATTGTATAATTTTACGCAAAAAATGCTTGAAATCTGTACATTTATCTTTGTTTTGTAAAATAAAGATATTAAAAAATAAAAAAAGCTATTTACAAATGATGAGAATAAAACCCCAGAAATGATACAGAAAAAAATAAAAAAAATAAAGTAAAAGTTACTTAAATGATGAAGACAAAGAACTCATTTAAAAGTATCTCTATTAGTTGTCAGAAATATCATTATTAATATATCTTCCATTATTTGTACTGTTATTTGGGTAGTTAAAACTTTAGCTATTTCTTATAGTATTATAGATCATCAACTTCATGCATCCCAATATTTTTATTCCATTGTATATCAAATAAAATAGGTCACAATTAAGACAATCTGTTAGTTGGTCTTAACTGAAGTCATATGAACTTTCTATTCTCTTCATTCAGGTGCCTTCAGTCTAATAATAAAACTACCCCAAACTGACCTAGAAGTGAGTAACTGCCAAATGAGAAATGTCACTCTCTACTCTTCACTTTACTCAATTTCATCATAAATATGAGGTGCCTAACATGGCCAGGACACAATCAGATCCTTATTTTAATATTAGAGAGCAGTCACTGTCTGTCAACTATTTAGTTTCCTTGAAGAGAGTCTTGTGTCCCTGTGTCCTACTAATGAAATCAAAGATGTTTAAGAATATGGATAATCAAATGAAGAATCTACCCATAGAAATGAAAGTACAGCAAAGAAATGAAAAGTTGATTGTCCTGGAGGTTTACCAAGTGCAAATGGAATTAGTTAACCAGGGCACTGTGGGAATTGCTAGAGGACTCACTGAAGGTGAATCCATCAGTGTGTGTGAGGAGACTGCAACAAAGGTTTCCCAGTGAAAATGACAATAGCTAAAGCGTTCAGGGGCAGGTGATTTGAGTGAGTTATCAACATTCCAAAGGCAAATGGTAGAGTACCATACCTGATCCAAATTTAGGAAGAATCATTGCAAATTCTAAATCATGAACACTGATTCCATACATACTGTTTTGAAAAGTGAAGGCAGAGAACTCAATTTAATTGTAATGAGATATTTATAAGTAAATAAACCTAATTCTCAATGAGTCTATTAAATTTATTAAATTTAGCTTCTCTCCAGCATTTTTTAAGATAATGGTAGAAAGTTTTACTATTTCAAGAATAAATAATGGAGGTCATTAAACCATTGCTGTCCAAGAAGTGATCCGTTTTAACATAATTTAAGTTTATATGTATATATTCCCTTTTCTCTGGTCATATGAATGAACTTACTTCTATGTTCCTTTCTCCTTTCCAATTTTCTTTTCTTTTTTCTTTTTCTTTTTTTTTTTTTTTTTTTTTTTTTTTTTTGAGACATGGACTCAACATAAATTTCAAACTAACATAAAAATATCACTGTGTACTTCATGCTGACATGGAACTCATGACAATTCTCATATCCCAGGTTCCTGCATTCTAGAATTAAAGGCCACAGAAATTGTCAATTTAGTACACTGTTAATAGTAGCGATGTTGAACAAGTTGCCATGAGTGTATCATAAACTACAGTAACATACATGAGTCTAGGAATAACTGCAAATGCAGTATTCAGAAACCAGTCACAAAATTCCTTGATAAAACAAAACAAAAACAACAGAAACCACAAAAAGAGTTGAAATTTTATTTTTTACTAATTTAGGTCTAGATGATTTATCAAAGGAAATTCCAAAATCAACACATTGTAAAAACAAACAAACAAAATCAACTCTGAAATGTTTTTCAAAACCTGTCTGATAATTGTGAGGCAGTTCCTTACTCCATTTTAACAATTCATCATGAAATACAGAGTTTATATATGGCATTTGGTGGTCAGGGTAGCATAAACTAATAATTTTATCATTTTTCTTCTATTATTGTGACCTAATAAACTTTTAAAAATAATCCATTTTTAATTAATACAATCTTATCATTCTCACCCCCTATTCTCTTTCTTTTAGCCCATCCAATGCTCTGAACTACCTATTAAATTCATAGCTTCTTTTTTTTTTGCTAAAATATTACTACATACACTAACACACATGCGTGCATAAGTCTATATATAGAATCTTGTTAACATGCTTAATGTTGTTTCTGTACATAAGACTGGAACACTAACCACCTGGTATTGAATATTGACTGCTTATCTCTGGAAAGTATTCATTCACTCTTACTTGCCTGTGACTTTTTTTTTTCTGTTTTGGCATTTTAATCAGTTTTGTCATTTTTGGGGGAAATCTGTGTTAGCAGCCATGTTGATAAGATACCATGAGTGTACCTTCCTTGACTTTTTCCTTAGAAATGTCATTTCTATGAGACAAAACCTCAGAACACATTCTGTGTGCTCTGGGTATTACAACTTCTTGTCCTCTATTCTACACTATTGCTTTAGCCTAGGTGCAGAAGATGTATTGTGGATATATCAATTGGAGTTAGATACCTGAGTTTTGGTTCTGTATGGTAGTCAGTTGCGTTTTTCTGAATTGTTTTCTCTCTGCTAAAAGAGAAGTTTCGTCATTAATGCAAGAACTCTTGTTATCTATGGGTATTACTGCACTCAGAGAGAGAGAGAGAGAGAGAGAGAGAGAGAGAGAGAGAGAGAGAGACAGAGAGAGAGACAGAGAGAGAGACAGAGAGAGAGAAGGTAAGGGAAAGTGTTGTTTTGCTTTGGTGAGTATGAAGTGTGAAGCCCCATCCCTTTTGATAAACTTGGGGCTAAAATCTATATTAGGAGATATTAGAATGGCTATGCCCAATTATATCATAAGTGCATTTTTTGGGATTTAAAAAAAATATTTATTCAGAGGTAATGTTGCCTTTGATGTTGAGACATGTTTCTTATATGCAGTAGAAATATGGATCCTGATTTTTTATTCATTCTGCTAGTCTGTGTCATTTTTACCAGGGAATTAATTCAATTGATGATGAAAGATATTAACGGACAATGTTTTGCAATTCAGTTATTTTATTGATTTCAGTGGTGGTTGTGGTGGTGTGTGCCTGGGTGTATGTTGTGTGTGTGCATGTGTGTGTATGGTTGTATGTGTGTGTATGTGTGTGTGTGTATGCGTGTGTGTTTGTGTGCTCATGAACACACATTCTTCTGTTATTTGGGGTTTGCTGGTATGAGAGTATTTATTTCATATATTCTTATGAGGATAGTAACCTCTTATAGGTTCAGTGTCAAGTTTCCTTAAAACATTAATGCTATGTTCCATTGGCATCACTTGAGGCCTGCTCTTTTATCTAGGGTAAAGGAAGCACATGTTATCTCAGGGAGAGGGTTAAAAGATGAGAGAGAGGATATGAGGGAGGGAAAACTGTAGTAAGAATGCAATGTCTCAGAGAAGATCAAAAGAAAGAAGGAAGGATTAAAGTCTGAGAAATGGAATCTGAGAAAACTAAAAACTATGTAATATTATATCTTTGGTTAGTTTTTCTCTACCTTATTGACTCGAGATAGTATCTGCCATTCCACCCAGATCTAAGCTGCCCCAGCTTCCCATGGGGATGTATGATTGGTGTAATTGTGATCAGGCCTGTTGTTTCCTTTCTTGTGGCTGTTGTTTTGTTTTGCTTTTCTGATTGTTTTTTTCTTTTCTTGTGAATTTAGTGTCTTTGAATTGAATGAGGTACTCAAGCATATACTGAACACTTCTGTATTTGATGAGCCATCTTACCATTCTGCACTGTATGTTTAAATATAACCTTAGTTATTGAATTTGGGTTAGGTATACTTGTCAAATAATTCACTCTTTTCATTTAGAAAACCCATGAATTTTTTGTAAAAATCTATTCTAAAGATTATCAATGCAAACCAAGTAGGCTCCCCAATTATTGCAAATGCCTCTATTTATTTGAAAGCATTGATAGACAAATATTTGGATCAAAGTTTCATTTTTACATTAGGAATTTACAATATAAATGATCAGTATTGTTCATTATAAATTTGAAAAAGAAAAGCTGAGGTAAGTGTGAAAACAAAAATTGACAATATCTCACAAAGCCAAACATATTAGCAGTGTGATTATGTAACTCAAGATGCTCTACATATGCAATACTCAATGATAATTGTGTCCACTAATCATTAGTCAACTTAAGTGTACAGGATGGAATTATAAACACGTAAAGCTACTTGGTATCTAATAAATTCACTCTCTTTCGTTGTTTTAGTTGAATACTTTGAGTGATATAAATCATATTAAAATATCCTCAGCAATTAAATGTTTCTGAACTACCGAGTGTAAATGGAGAAAATGAAGCTAGTAGAGTCAGTTTAAAAATGAGCATGTTAAACCTCTTACCCTGTAGTATAAATCATCTCTGCACATGCTGAATAACTTCCAAGAATGATGTCACATCACTGGTAGCTTAATTAGGAAGGGTTCCATTTGTTAATTTAAAAAAAAAAAAAAAAGAGTTAATAATGGTCTGGTTTAAGTACATTCAAAATGGTCCACAGACAAACAGAATTTTTTAAAGAATAAATTAAATAAAGTAAGAAAGGTGATATTTTAAATGGCTTATTCATTTATATATTCACCAAGGTTATATATCTGCTCCAAATGTTCATTCATTGAATGAGAATACAGTTTTTTTCATTTAACATTTAATAATCTTTGGAAAATGAGGAAGTACATTATTTTCATGGTTATTCATTATTAAAGTTTCTGAAATCCTAACCCATCTTTGATTATTAAAAAAGAAACATTGATAAAATTGTCAACTGTATTAAAATATTTCAATAATATTCATTTTATATTTATTACTATATATTACAGATCAAAATAATGCTTCCAGATATTAAGATAAAATGGCACTGTGTATAGCTTTGCAAAAGAAAGGCTTATGGAAATAGAATACAACTGAAAATTAATTTTTCTTCTCATACAGCTTATGGTACTGTTAGCTGAAAACAGAGAATTCAGCATGTTGAAAAGAACACCATAATGTTGGAGGAGTGTCCTGTTATATGTATCAAAATTGAACAAAGCTGAGTTTGAAAGTATATAGTGGCAAGAGCAGGAGGGAAGGTTATTTTGTTCCCTTTTGTATATGTTCTTAAAAGAACCAGTGATTTATAACTTGGCTGATGGCAAGACACTTTCATTATTTTTCTTTCCCATTTTCTGATACAATTCTCATAATTCTGTAGGCATGACTAAATTTCAGCCCTCATGAAAAAGAAAATAGGGATATGCCATTAACTTAAAAGCCACAGCAGAAAAAATAAAATTGATAATTGTGCAAATTAATGTGTCACCCTGTAAGATTTCTGTAATATACATTGTCCACTGGTCTGGTAATTGTTCAATCCTTTCTCCATTTTCACACCACTTATATCTCTCCTCTTAGTTCATAACAATGGTCTTTATCCTTTTTTCATTGAATGTTCTCTTAGTTTATGTATGTGAGAGAAAAATGGGCATTATTTCTGTTCCTAACTCATAAAGGAGAAAGTTGAGATGGTTCAATATATCAGGTGAAGTATAGTTCTCATAACAATAGTAAAGTATTTGGTTCCCAGAGCAAATGAGCTATACCTTTTAGTTCTGAAAAAAAAAAAAAGCTTCATTAGGAAGATAACCATCACAGACTAATGACAGGGTTCCTGCAGGGAAAGAAACATCAGGGGATTTATGACTTTTACCAGTCTAGGAAAGATTGGGGAAATATTCTATGTAATATGGCCTTAGATAGATTTCAGAAATCAAACCCCAGAATGTTCTATGTTTAAGTTCTTTCCAGTCTGGTTTTCAGCAGAGTTGGGCTTGATCACAACTCCTAACAGATTTACACTGGCAAAGCAACACAAATTAAATTGAATTTACTTATTACACCTGGGGAGAAATGTGGCCCAAATGCTGTAAGTCAGGCAGAAATGCTGGTCTAGGATGTAGTCAAAGGCCTCTTGCCCATTTTTATTGAATTATTTTTAAGTTGTTCAAGCACACATAGATAGATGATAGATAGATAGATAGATAGATAGATGGATAGATAGATAGATGATAGATAGATAGATAGATAGATAGATAGATAGATAGATAGATAGATACATAGATAGATAGATATATGATATAGATTAAGAGCTGTTAAGTGTCTCCCCTTTTAAATTTTCTCTTTTGATCAATGTCTCTGGTTAAATTTTGTCTTACTACATCAATACCAGTGGTAGGAATAGAGTCTTGTCTTGTGGATGATCTCAAAGGAAAATCTAAGAGGTTCACTCAGTCTAGTGTGGTATTAGCTATGTAGTTGCACAATCCAAAGAGAATTTTCAATGTCTGACCCAAAGGTTCCCATTTCCATACAGACTACAAAGCGATATTTGAAAATAATTATAGTTTTATTATATCATAGTCTTTTTTGACTTCGGTTCTGAAATTTTCCTGCTTATTCAGCTGAAGCAGTAGTTTTTCAGGCTCTCTGTCTGCTTTACTTCAGGGGAAAATTATGATTAATTATCAAGGTAGATAGATAAAGAACATCTGGTCTACAACTGTGAAGTAAACTGACTATAGAAAATAATATTTTCACAAAATAGAAGTAAGTAATTTTCAAAAATTCTACTGTAACAATGAACACTGCTATAAATGATTTATACACTTAAGTATGTTTATCTTTACACAGTATATACTGTAGCCAGTATTATTGAGTAGCTAGTTACTTCAAACACTATTAATTCAAAGTAAATGTAAATTATATTGTTAAATGCCACTAAATATAAAGATTTTAAGACAATCATTGTTTACCACTTTTACAGACACACTGAAAATTTTTTGTGAAATTCATTGTTTAAAATACAACTTATTTGGCATTTCGTTTAAACTAATGAGAGGAATATTTAGATCTATTATTGTTTTGTCTATTAATCCTAATAATATATTCTTTTAGACTAATCCTAAAATTAGTGTTTGACTTAGGGCTCAACAAACAATGATCCATTCTTAGTACTATGAAAATGAACTTTCTAAATGTCTTTTCTTGCATAAACTTTAGCTTCAAGGAACTCCTTTAATAATCATAACAATAAAATATAATAAATAATATACTTATTCTTTTGTAAAAATTTCCTTTCTTATCATTGTAAAGTACACACACTTTATTTTCATAGTAAATTATCCAGTTTAACACAGTTTGCTGCTAATAATATTATGTTACTGAGTTTTTACTCTGCAGTTACTCTAGTGATATTATTGAGAAGTTACAGGCTATATTTCATGCAATTTTTGTATTCTAAGTTCAAAATCTGTTTCTTAGTAAACTTCTTTACCTATCCTACAAACTACATTAAAACTTCAAGCTACTCAAGCTGTAAGATAGAAATCCAATCCTTCTGAGAGTCATGACTGTAATGGAGGGCTGATAAGAACTGTTCCTTCATCATAATAAGCATGTATTCATGATACTAGTTGATTACCACCTCTGCAAAAAAATATGGCTGCCCCCATAGGATTGTTCATTAGCAATAACTTAGGTTAGTTCACATTTGTTATTATGACATTTCATGCATGCTGAAGTGTATAAAAGTCTGCCATCTCCTTCAGTGCTTAAAAGAAGAGGCAACATGGTGTCAGAAAAGTGAAGAAAAATATTTGTTCAGAAAATTACTGGAGAGAAAAAAAACAAACAAAGTGAAATTGCAGTGGTGCCTTTCATGGATACTGACAGTGGATAATGTATATGTGTCTGTTTAGTTTGCTTGTTTGTAGGTATAGAGCTATATAAGACCATGTATCAATCACTGAAAAATATTCTACATTTTTATCTAAATAAGAAAGATAATTTTAAAAACAGCATACAGCTATTTCTAGAAAAATGCAGATATCTCAGAAATATTGTTTATATAAGAGATAACATTTAGAGTACTAACTTATTCTGATATCATTAATATACCCTGAAGCCTCCAAATAAGCATTGCTAATGTGAAAATATCTGCAATATAAAATCATATAAATGTTCTTTTTACACTGCATTAACTAATCAAATTAACTCAAGCTACATACAGTTTCTCTTTTTTCCCTAAATTTGTATGTCAGCTACTTTGAAAATTGATCAATTAGTCACATATTAAATGTTGGGATGAGGATGTAGAATGTGAATTTAACGTAAGAGAACAAAACAAAACAAAACAAAATGAAAAAAAAATTGTCTCTTGTACTTTTGGATAACAGGGATTGGATTGTGCTAAAGTATCATAACAGAAAGCAGGTGATAATTGCAAAATTGAGACGATTCGATAATAGTAGATAAAGGAGAAGATCGCTCAGACTACTGTTCATTAAAAAACAAATTTTAAACTTAAAATAAAACAATCTCAAAAATCACATAAAATATAAGCTATAATTTTAATAATAATAATAATAATAATAATAATAATAATAAAGTAAAAACTACAAAAATGCATTTAGAAACTGTATAGTTTAGTACAAAAATGAAGTTTGTTTAATTTTACATGACAGACATGATGGAATCATAACGAAATGAATCAGCACAATTGCTACTGCTTAATAATATATAAAATCCACCAGTACATTTTAATAAATGGAGTTTGAAGGTGATTTTGAAGTATTGCTTAAATAAATGATGTGAGAAAGAAAGCTGTGGCTATAATCTTTCAAGCCACAGTCTCATTGACAGTATACTGAATTAGGAAACAAAGAAAAGATTTACCCATTTCCATATGTCTCAATCAATCAAAGCAATCATAGTTTAGATTGCAATTACATATGAGTCAAGGTTCTTAGGTGTTTTACTTGCTTTTAGATAACAACACATATTTCTCCTCTCCTTGCTACTAGTTGCATGCATTATTCAATTTCAAATGAAAATTACTACTGATTAAATCAATAAAAAACTTTGGATAAGCTTGACAATAAATTTATTTCTACAACTACATTCTTGGAGAACAATTGATTTAAAAATTAAATCCAGAAAATGTGGCAATTTATTATTTAACAAACAAAAAAATAAGTAAGTCTTAGTTACCAAAACTTGAATGAGGTTAGGTTAACCTTGGAAACAATCTTCCATCATCCACATTAAGACTGTTGGATATTGTCATTCATATACATACATATTCATACACACTCAGATACACATCTGTAGCTGATTTTTTATCTTATATTACAGGGATTTGTTAAGGAAGGTAAACATGATGCAAATAATATAAAATGTTCAGACTTGTTATTAGATGTTAGTAGATGAAGAAGGTGTGAATATAAGCAAAGCATCTATATCTATGTAAGGAAGTGCCAAATTAAATACATGCATGTGATATTAAAATTTCCTTGTTAATTAATAAGTTTATTGAAATTTTAGCAATACAAGCCAAAAATAAGTATGATGTGACAAAACTCAAAATAGAAACCACGTGAATTCCATTAACATTTCAGGTAATAACAACACTTGAAAAAAATTACTTTTAGCTTTTTCATTAATAAGAATAGTACTTATCAAAATTATATCAAAAAGCATGTATATTTTTCTAAATAGTCTCACTTATCTCATTGAGATCAACAGAAAGAAAAAAATCAAGATACCTCATCCAGCCACTAATTTTCACTGTGCTTAATTTTTGAAACCATTAATGAGACCCCTTGTGCTTTGCAGGCTATGTCTAATTTGAACTTGTTCAGCAAATTTTGCCTGCATTAGTAGCCATGGCAACTTCAGGATAAATATTGAGTGCTGGTCTTCCCACTGTTACACACCTCTAAGGCTCCTTTAAGTGTATAGTGCATTCACAGAGACACAAACTTCCCAAAGAGTGGTAACATTTAATCTAGTTCTAAGGAAAAAAAAAGGTAAAATGTCATGAGCAGTTTAACTTATCGCAAATTTAAATAAAAGATAAAAACACAAAGATTGAAGAAACTTTGTCCTCTGAGATGGTGTTATAAATGCCAAACCTCATAGCAATTATATAAAGCATTTAGGTAAACAGATTATCAACACAGTGGCATTCTTAGCTGCTAAGGGATTCCTGAAGAAAAGGTGGTAGAGTAAGGTACCAGAAGATAAACAGTCTTAACAAATTGACATTCTCTAGTTTGCAAATATATAGTATATACTTTTTCTGAAATGTCTTCTTAATTAGAGCTAAAATGCAGAATGTGAAAACTTTTAAAATTACATTTTAATATTAGAAATACAAGTAAACAGAATACCTCTTGTATATTTAAAACCAGACAAAGCAAAACAAAACAATATACTTGTTTGATATTTGCACAACCCCAGTATGTTATCCAGGCAATATGTTCTACACATTTGCCTAGGATGCATTTAATTAAAAAATATTGAAATGAGTATGCTGGAGCAAGATGATAAATAAGATTGTAGTTATTCTTTGTCAAAGGCTCTTCACCAGTATATCTTCTGTTTTACATACTTTTCTTAGGAATTTAACATTGGTACTCCTTGTTTATGTCCTCTTCCTTGAACCACTTGGGTTTCTATTTACTTAAACAGAAGTTTGGGAGAAGCATCCCCATTTTGGTCTAAAGCAAGGTCATTCAAACAGAAACGGTGCTTTACTTTCTCTCTTGAGATACTTACTTTTCAATCTCAGTTGTATCCATATTTTAAAAATTAAAAGCAAAACCTCTTCAGAAACACACACACACACACACACACACACACACACACACACACACACCTGAAATTTTATAGGCCATTTAATATTTGACAGTTTTCCATTATCAATTGCCAAAAAGAAAAATAATATATTTCCAAAAAAAAAAAAAAAGAAAATTAAAAACAATTATGCTTAATCTTAACACACCAAGAAAACAACTTTGACTAATTCCAGGTCACATCTTGTTTTACATGTACTTTATGCTCATTGTAACTAGTAACATTTTAATGCACACTATCAATCCTTTTAAAAAACTCAAGTACTGACAAAATGTATTTGTATACTTTTATGAAAAAATGCTTAAAATATGTACATTTATCTTTGTTTTTTAATAAAGTTTTTCAATTAAAACATAAGATATTTTTAAATCCTCAGGTATATACTATGTTCCATTAAATCTGGAGTGTCTTGCTTAAGACAAAGACTTCAATAAGCAGAGGAAGATAAATGTTTCCTGTCTAAGGGCACATGCCACAGAATTACAATAAATAATCTGTAACTAAAAATATATAAACATTGTTTCAGGTTGTAAATACTGAGTGATTCTTATGAAATTATAGTAACTGAAGGAAGTACTAGTTCAGTTTTTCTTTTCTATGCTTTAGTTAAGTATTTTAAGAATGCAAATATAAGATAAATGTATTTATTTTAATTTATTTATGTGCATATATGCATACAATGATTGTGTATACAACAACAATTGAGGTGCCCACAAACCAGAAAAAGATATCACATTTCATGTAGCTTTGAGATATCTCACATGGGTATAAAAATTAATTATAGTCCTTCACTAAATCTGCAAGTGTATTTAAGTCTTCACTCTAGCCACTATAACTAGACTATAAAATTATTTATATACTGCCCTTCTTTACTCAAGTGTCCAATGAATAAAAAATATGCTATTTTTCTCTTAAAAGAAGTGCTATATAATTAACATCAAAGAACCCTCTAAAATACACAAAAATTTCAAGCAACTGGTATGATTTCTACTACTGAAAAATATTAAAGAGAAAATGTCCTCTTGTTATAGTCAAACAATGACTCTGAAAGTGCTATTGATTTATCTGCCTAACATCATAACTGATTTCAATAGAGAAAATAGAATTCTTTCATTCTGGTTTTCAGAGACAGAATAAAATTTGCAACATCACACTATAGACTTTCCAGCCACACAAAATCTCCACAACTCTTCCTCTGAAACCTGTACAAATGAACTCAAATGCTAACAAATGAATCTGAATGTGCCAACCACCTCCTTGCTCTCTATTTTTTGTCTATAGGATAAAAAGCAAAGAACATAAAATCAAAGCAAAATAAAAACAAGCTAGTAAAATAATATACCATGCTGAATGGTAAAGCAAAGACACACAAAGGTAAGAGGGAAGGAGGAAAACAAGGAAGAAAAAAAAAAGAAAGAAATTAAAGTTCAGCAGAAATATATAAAAGAAAGAGACATTTGAAAGATCTAAGAATAAAAATACTGGAAGTGAAGAAGAATTTCTGTATTATATTTATCTGTATAATAAATTTATCTAGACAGATTTTTAAACATAGAAAAAATAAATAGAAAACTAGAAATTTCTAGACTTTTTCCTTCTTCAAACTCTCTGCCAACTAGTTACTCCCTCCATTTATTTCTGAGGTCTATTTTATTTCTAAATCTGAGTGAATATAAAGCATGTTTCCTTGGCCTCTTCTTCTTAGTTTCTATGGGTTTGTGGATTGTGGCATGCTTATTATATGTCTAATATCTACTTATAAGTGAGTAGATATCATGTTTGTCATTCTAGGTCTGCTTTAACTCACTTTGGACGACATTTTCTACCTCTATCCATGTGCCTGAAAATTTCATGATATTCTGCATTTTATTTTATTTTATTTTTTTTTATTTTATTTTATGGCAATAAGCTTATTTTTATTGGATTATTTATTTGTATTTACAGTTTAAATGTTACCGCTTTTCCTGGTCCCCCACCTCTCTCATTTCCGCTCCCAATGCTTCTATGGGAATGCTCCCTCTTCTATCCACCTATTTTCACCTCAACACCCTGGCATTCCCCTACACTGGGGAAATAAGCCTTTACAGGACCAAGGGCTTCTTACCCTTTCAAAGCCAGACAACGCCATCCTCTGCTATATGTTTAGCTGGATAGAGCCAGGGATCCCTCCATGTATACTCTTTTGTTGGTGTTTTAGTCCCTGGGAGCTCTGAAGGCATCTGGTTGTTTTATATTGTTGTTCTTCCTATAGGGTTGTAAACCCCTTCAGCTACTTAGGTCCTTTCACTACCTCCTCTACTGGGGTCCATGTACGCAGTCTGATGGTTAGCTGCAAGCATCTTAATCAGTATCGGTAAGGTTTTGGTGGAACATCTCAGGAGATATCCATATCAGGCTCCTATCTGCAAGCATTTATTGGAATCAGCAATAGTGTCTGGGTTTGGGGGCTGCTTATGGGATTGATCCCCAGGTATGGCAGTCACTGAATGTCCTTTCCTTCAGTCTATGTTCCACCCTTGTTCCTGTATTTACTCTTGTGAATATTTTGTTCCCCCTTCAAAGATAGTCTTTCTTCTTTTGGATCTTCATATGTTCTGTTAATTTTATCTTGGATATTCTGAGCTTTTGAGCTAATATCCATTTATCAGTGAGTACATATCATGTGTGTTCTTTTATAATCTAATTACCTCACTCAGGATCAAATTTTCTACTACCATCTATTTGCCTAAGAATAGGCAAATTTCATGAAGTCATTGTTTTTAATAGCTGAATACTACTAATCCATTGTGTAAATGTACCACAAAGGCAAAGAGCTTCCACTTTACTTTCCACCCTACAGAAATCATGTTTCCCAGAAGATCCAAAGTAAGCAAGGACATGGTGAGAATCTCTTCCAAATACCCATTCCAGCTGAGACGCTACAGAGTTCAACTGACTTGGGACTTACCCAATTTCTCAAGCTCCACCTTCTTTCCAGTCTGCTTCTCCACCTAGGAGAGATTCGTGACCCAAGACATCCCCACACTCTCCAGCTTGTCTGCTTGTACACAGTATCCATGGACACAGCCTTCCTACTGGATATACAAAAGCAAGAACCAGCATTTGGTTCAATGACAAAGACAGACACTACTTCAGAGTAAAAAGCTGGAAAAAAGTTTTTCAAGCAAGTTGTCCCAAGAAAGAAACTGTAGTTGTCATTCTAATATCTGATAAAATTGACTTTCAACCAAAAGTTTTCACATTATGTGGGAAAGAGATGAAAGAATAATCCACAGAGAGGAATTCTCAATTCTGAACTTCTCTTTCCTAAATACAAAGGTACTTGCATTTGTAAAAGAAACTTTAGTAAAACTCACAATACACATTGCACCTCACACATTAAGAGTGGGAGACTTCAACACCCCACTCTCAACAATAGACAAGTCATTTAAACAGAAAGTAAACAAACACACAATGAAACTAACCGAAGTTATAAAACAAAAGGAGTTAAGAGGTACCTGCAGAACATTTCACCTCAAAGCAAAAAAAAACATAGCTTTTCCTCAATCTCATGGAACCTTCTCCAAATTTGATCATATAACTGAACATAAAGCAAGTGTCAACAGATACAAGAAGTTTGAAATCACCCCATGCATTCTATCAGATCACCGCAGACTAATGCTAGACTGTAATAACAACATAACAACAGAAAACATGCATACTCATGGAACCTAAACAATTATGTGTTTAATGATAACTTAGTCAGAAAAGAAATAAAAACTAAGACAAGACATTATAGAATTCATGAAGATAAAGAAACAGATTGCCAAAATGTATTTGGACACAATGAAAGAAGTCTTAAGAAGAAAATTCATGGCACTAAGTGACTTCAGAAAGTAATTGGAACTCCTGCAGCTCTGGTGTGGTCTCCTAGGACAACTGCACACTGGGGCACATACTTTGAGGCTGAAGCCTGGTGGGAATAGGCCAATGTAGCTGCTCAGGATCTGACTCCAGATCAGCTGGGAGTTTGGTCTCAACTCAGTGTGGACCAGTCCAACTTACAGTCTTCTCTGCACTTAAGGTCAACTAGCATTGGCTTGAAAACTCATTCCCTACTGATGCCCAATGCTGGTAACACAGCTTCCATCACAGCATCAACTTCCATCCTTTATGACTTCTCCAAATCAGCATCTTCAAAAGTGAGGTGTATCAAGCTAGCTTCCTTCCCCAGCAACATGGAGATGAAGTCTTACAAAAAGCCAGATTTAGAAGCTGTTGCTGACAGCCTCCATGATTTTAGAATATTTTGTCCATTTATGATCTCCTTCTGGCTGATGAGGACTAAATCATAAGGGGATCATAAAGGGAAATTCTGTAAGGAAAGTGATTGAAGACAGAAGCTCCCCACTCACACCATCTACTCCACTATAAGCATAGGCTACTAGGCCCAAAAATTCTGTTTTAGGGCTTAACCACTGTGGCTGAGGATGAAGAAGATTTTACCAATGAGAGTGAGGTCTCAGAGTACCCAGGTGCCAGTTCTACAGTAGCTGTCCAGACTCACTTTATGTCCAGTGCATATTCCATAGAGATTGACACTGTGCTCTCTGTGAGCCCAGTTGACTCTGAGGAATTTCAGCAGTTCTCAGGTCCCTTGGTTGGCCTTGGAGGAGTCACTTGACTGGACTCTGTATACTTTTTCAAAGTTTTCTTCCAGTGGGCAGACAGATATTGTTCCCAGGAAACCTCTGTCAAAGGCAGAATGGGGCAGATATGTGAGCAGTGTTCTGTTGGAGACTGCAGGGCAGTCAGTCTCCTTACCCTCTCTTTGCCTTCAAGTGGAGCAAGGCTAGTGACATGGCAGCTGTTGGATCTGCCCTTGGAGGTGATTATGTGGAACCCATTGCTAGTCAAAGTGTTAGCACAAACACCATAGAAGCCCTGACAGCCTACAGCCCTGCAGTGCTGGTGTGGAAGGACATGCTGAAGCAGCAACTGACCCTGACACAACAGTTCATAGAGGCCAGTCACAACCTGAAAGGCTCCCTCTTGAAGTTTCTAAATCATGACTCATTTCACTACACCTTGGAAGAAACAAATGTGTACATTAGGTACCACATGCCTGCACTGATGACCATGGAGGTTTCCCTGAAGGAGGTAAGAAAGGAGCTCCAAGTTCCAGCAACAGAGGCTCTCCTGGGTAACTGGCTACCTTAAAATCAATGACGTCCAGATGGAGGCAAGCAAGGCTGGGGCTCTCCCTGCTCATATCTGAGCAATGACAACTATATATTGACTAAGCTCTTATCTACCCAGATAGTTGCTCTGAGGACACAGTATGACAACAGTGGAGAACCCACCACAGGACAATAGGACAGGATGTGGTCATGAGCCAGTATAATAGACAGCATATGCCAGGCATTCCAATCATCCAAGATGGACCAGCTGACCTATTGGAACACTCCATGTTATGTGCTGAGACAGGTCTTCTGAGCCTTGTGCCTGGTACATCCTGCATCCATCCAGAGCAACCTGTAAGGTACTCTTGAGAACCTCTCACCCACAGCTGGAGGAAATCTTTAACAAAAGGAGAGATTCTATACCAGCAACTCAATAGCACACCTGAATGCTCTAGAACAGAAAGAACCAAACACACACAAGAGGAATATAGTGGAAGAAATAGTAAAACTCAGGACTAAAATCAACTAGTTAGAAACAGAGAACAATGCAAAGAAACAACAAAACCAAGAGCTGGTTCTTTGAAAAAAAAAAAAAAAAAGTGAACAAGATAGATAAGCCCTTAGCTAGACTATAGGGCAGAGAGACCATATGCAAATTGACAAAATTAGAAATGAAAAGAAAAGCATAACAGAAACTCAGTCCAATAACTACTAAGTAAATAAAAATAGTCATTTAAAGAAACACAACAAGTAAATCCCAGGGCCACGTGGTTTTAGTGAAGTATTCTATCAAGCCTTCAAAAAAGAGCTAAAATCAATATTCCCCAAATTTTCAGAAAATAAAAACAGAAGGAACAATACCTTATTTATTATATGAAGAGATACAGTTACTCTGATAGCTTAACCATACAAAGGCTAAACCACAGAGAGACCCAGAAAGAAATAGAAATTCAGGTCAATTTGACTTGTGAATATCAATGGAAAAACACTCAAAGTTTTGCAAACCAAATTCAAAAACACATTAAAAGCTTCCTTTAACAAAATCATATGGGAGTTATCTCAGGAATACAAGGATAGTTCAATATACAAAAATCTTAATACACTTAATATATTATATGAATAAACAGAGTTCTCTATCTGCATCCTGGACCTAAGGGACAAAGCCCTCTGTGTTCAAATTAAGCCAGGAGAGAGCTGGTTTCCTGAGAATACTGTCACTCCTAAGCTCACAGGTGAGACTACCACTTTTGCTCAAATTACTACCTAAAGAGGGACATGCCAGTAGCCCATATGGCAGAGGAACCATGGAGCAGCCAAGAAGAGATCATTCCAGTCTCTATCAGCACCCTGAGGCAAGCCTTGTGACTCAGCTCTGCACACTCAAATCATACCCAGAGAAAGCTGGTTTCCTAGAAGTGCTGATGTACCTAAGATGACAGGCTCATAGCCCCACAAGAAAGACAAGATGCAGCCACAGACAGCCAGAATAACTAACACAAAGAAAACCAAACAGCAAGAGGCAGGAACAAGGAAATAACAAAAATCAAAGCTATTTGGCATCATCAGAACCCAGGTCTTCCACTACAGCAAGTTTTGGATAGACCAACATACCAGAAAAACAAGATTTGGTTTTAAAAGCATAACTCATGATGATGATAGAGGTCTTTAAGAAGGACATAAACAACCGTCTTAAAGAAATATATTAGAGCACAGGTAAACAAGCAGAAGCCCTCAAAGAGGAAACATAAAAATCCATGAAGAATTGCAGGAAAACACAACAAAACAGGTGAAGGAATTAAAGAAAACAATCCAAAATCTTAAAATGAAAGGAGAAACAATAAAAAAGTGACAAAGTGACAACCCTGAACGTAGAAAACCAAGGAAAGAGATCAGTAACAGCAATGCAAACATCACCAACAAAATACAAGAGTCAGAAGAGGGAATCTCAGGGACAGAAGATACCATAGAAAATATTGACAAAATAGTTAGAGAAGATGCAAAAAGCAAAAATTCCTAACCTAAAACATCCAGGAAATTTGGGACATAAGAAGACATAACCAAAGGATAATATGTATAGAAGAGTTTACCAATGTAAAGTTCCAATAAATATCTCTCATGAAAATATAGAGGAAAACTTCCTCAACCTAAAGCAATGCCCATGAACATATAAAAAGACTACAGAACCTCAAGTAGGTTAGAACAAAAAATAAATTCCTCCCTTCACATTATAGTCAAAACATTAAATGCAAAAAAAAAAAAAAAAAAAAGAAAGAAAGAAAGAAAGAAAAAAAAGGAAAAGAAAACAAAGAAGTAATATTAAAAGCAGTAAAGGAAAAAAAGTTCAAATATCATATAAAGGCAGACCTATCAGTTTTACACCAGAATTCTCAAAAGACACTCATAAACCCACAAGATCTGGTATATGTCATACAGATACAAAGGAACACAAATGCCAGCACAGGCTAACTGTACTCAACAAAATTCTCAATTACCACAAATGAAGGAATCAAGATATTCCATGACAAAACTAAATTTACACAATATATTTATATAAATACAGCCCTATAAATGTTAGTAGATGAAAAACTCCAAAACAAGAAGAGAAACAAAACACTAGAAAAAAGCAAGAAAGTACTCTTCCTGCAAAATACTCCCCAAAAAGATAATCTCACAAACATAAACCCATATAAAAGAACAAAATTAACAGGAAGCAATAATCACCTTTCCTTAATATCTCTTAAAATCAGTAGACTCAGTTCCCCAATAAACTGGCATAGACTAATGGATGGGATATTTAAAGAGGAGCCAGCATTTTTGTGAATAAAGGAAACACACCTCAGTGAAAATTATAGATACTACTTTAGAATAAAAGGTTGAAAAAATGTAATCATATGGTAACTAGAAACAAGCTGTAGTAGCCATTCTAATATTGAATAAAATTAACTTTCATCCAACAGTTTTTAAAACAGATAAGGAAGGATAATTCATACTCATCAAGAAAAAAATCTACCAAGTTAAACTCTCAATTTTGAATACCTATGCTCCAAATCCAAGGGCACAGACATTATTAATGCTCAAAGAACACATTGTATATCAAAATATAATAATGGGAGACTTCAACACCCCACTCTCATCAATGGACAAAATTATAGAGACAGAAACAAAACAAAGATACAGTGAAACTAACAGAAGTTTTAAACCAAACAGATTTAACAGGTAGCTATAGAAGATTTCATCCAAAATAAATAAATAAATAAATAAATACAACTTCTCAGTACCTAATAATACCTTCTCCAAAATAAATGACCATGTAATAGGTCACAAAACATGCCTCAATAAATACAAGAAGACTGAAATAATGTGATGCATCATATCAGATGACCATGCACTTAGGCAATTCTTCAATAAAAATAAAAGCTATAGAAAGCCCACATACATATGGAACCAGCACAACACTCTACTTGATAATAACTTTGTTAAGGAACAAACAAAGAAAGACATTAAAGACTATTTAGAATTTAATGAAAATAAAGGCGCAACATACCCAAACTTATGAAAGCAGAACTCACAGCTCTGAGTGCCTGCAAAAAGAAACTGGAGAAAGCATATACTACCATCTTGACAGCACAGCTGTAAGCTCTAGAACAAAAAGAAACAACTATTTTCAAGAGGAGTAGACAGCAGGAAATAATAAATTTCAAGGGTCAAATCAACAAAGTAAAATAAAAAAGAACTATACAAAAGAAGCAAGAAAACCAGGAGCTAATACTTTGAGAAAATCAACAAGATAAATAAACCCTTAGCCAAACTATAGATCGGGCACAGAGGCAGTATTCAAGTTCACAAAATCAGAAATGAAAAGGGAGACATAACAGAAACTGAGATTTTTTTTTTAATCATCATATTGTACTACACAAGCTTACAACAAAACTGGACAATGTGGATGAAATGGACCATTTTCTAGACAGATACTAGGTACCAAATGTAAATCAGGATCAGATAAACCATCTAAACAGCCCCAAAACACATAAAGAAATAGAAGTAGGCATTAAAGGTCTCTGGATAAACAAAAGCTTAGGACCACATCATTTTAGTCCAGAATTCTAAGACCTTCAAAAAAGACCCAAAACCAATACTCTTCAAAGGATTTCACAAAATTGAAACTGAAGGAACACTACCCAACTCATTCTATAAAGTCACAATTACACTATTCCTAAAGCACACAAAGACCCAATAAAGAAAGAAACTTCAGAACAATTTCCTCTATGTATCTTGATGACAAAATACTCAATAAAATGTTAACAAACCAAATTCAAGAAGACATCAAAACAGTCATTCACCATGATCAAGTAAGCTTCATCCGGGGGATGAAAGGATTGTTCATTTGATGGATCTCTCAATTTAATCCACTGTATAAACAAATGCAAAATGAATACAAAAGCCATGATCATCTCATTAGGTGTGATAAAGCATTTGACAAAATGAGGCACCCTTTCAATGGTAAAAGTTTTGGAAAGATCAGGAATTCAAAGCCCGTATAGAAACATAGTAAATAAAACATTCAGCAAACCATCAGTCAACATGAAACTAAATGGAGTGAAATGTAAAGCAATCTCACTAAAATCAGTGTCTAGACAAGGCTGCCCACTAACTCCCTATCTATTGAATATAGTATTCAAAATCCTTGCTGGAGCAAGTTAACCACAAAGGAAGTCAAAGTGATACAAATTGGAAAGGAGAAAGTCACAAAATCACTATTTACAGATGATGATAATATACCTAAGTGACCCCCGAAATTCCATCAGAGAGCTCTTAAACCTGATGAACCATTTCAGCATAGTGGCTGGATATAAAATTAACTCAAAGAAATCAGTAGCTTTCTTCTACTCAAAGGATAAAACTGGCTGAAAAGGAAATTAGGGAAACAACACTCTTCACAATAATCACAAATAATATAAAATACCTTGGTGTGAATATAAACATCCAAGCAAAAGTCTATATGACAAGAACTTCAAGTCTCTGGAGAAACAAATTAAAGATTTCCGAAATTAGAAAAACTCCCATGAACATGGATTGGCAAAATTAATAGAGGAAAAAATGGTCATCTTGCTGAAGGCAATATACAGAAATAAGGAAATCCCCATCAAAATTTCTATTCTATTCTTCCTAGTGTTAGAAAGAGCAATTTGCAAACTCATTTGTAACAACAAAAAACTCTGAATAGCAAAAACTATTCTCAATAAAAGAACTTTTGGGGGAATCACCATTCCTTATCCCAGGATGTATTACAGAGAAATCATGATAAAAATTGCATGGTATTTATACAAAGACAGGCAGGAATATCAAATGAATTGAATTGAAGACCCAGATGATCCCACACACATATAGTCACTTTATGTTTGATATAGGAGCTCAAACTATCCAGTGGAGAAAGACAGCCTTCTTAACAAATGGTGCTGGTTCAACTAGCAATCAGCATGTACAAGAATGCTAATTGATTCATTCTCATTTCCTTGGACAAGGCTCAAATGTACATGGATTAACATTAAACCAGATACAGTGAAACTGATAAAAGAGAAAGTCAAGAAGAGAAAGTCAGAGATACCCTTGAACACAGGAGCACAGGGGAAATTTTCATGAACAGAACACCAGTAGATTTTGCTCTATCTTCAACAATCAACAAATGTGACATCATAACCTAACCCAACAAAACACCCAGGGACTAAAACATCAACCAATGAGTTCACATGGAGAGATCCATGAAAAAAGATGAATATGCAGCAGAGAATAACATTCTCTGGCATCGATGGAAGGAAAGGCTTTTGGTGCAGAGAAGGTTCATTTTCCCAGTGAAAGTGAATGCCAATGTGCTGATGTGGGAAAGGGTGGTTGAGAGAAGCAGCACCTTCAGGAAGGAAATGGGAGGGGAATAGGAGATACAGTTGGGGGAAAGGGATAACATCTAAAATGTAAGTGCAAAGAATATACAATAAAAAATAAAAAATGAAAAGCTTCTGTGAATGCAAAGGACACTGTCAAAACAAAATAGAAACAAACAAACTGGAGAAAGATCTTTATCAGTTCTATATCAAATAGAGGGCCAATATCCAATATATACAAATAACTCAATAAGTTATAGTCTAGAAAAACAAATAACCTATTAAAATTGGATAGAAAGATAAACAAAATATTCTCAACTGACCAGTATTGAATGACCAAGAAGCACCTAAATAAATATTTCATCTACGTGTTCCTCAGAGAACTGGACATTTTATTTCCTAGGATCTCAGCTTTACCAATCCTACGCATATACCAAAAAACATATAACAAGGACACATGTTTCACTGTATTCCCAGTATCCTGATTTATAATAGCCAAAAGTTGGAAGCAACCCAGATATCTCTTAATAAAGTAATGGATATAAAAATTTTGGTATATTTACATAATGGAGTACTACTCAGCTATTAAAAACAATGACTTCATGAAATTCTTAGACAAATGCATGGAACTAGAAAATTCTGTTAATATCCTGAGTAAGATAACCCAGTCACAAAAGAACATAAATGTATGCACTCACTCCTTAGTAGATATTAGCCCCAAACTTCAGAATAGCCAAGAGCTAATTAACAGACCATATGAAGCTCAAAAATAAGGAAGAGCAACATGTGGATGCTTAAGTTCTTCTTAAAATGAGGAACAAATTAATCATGGGATGTAAAGGAGGGTGGTAAGTTTTTTGGGGGAGAGATGAGAGGTAGGGAGGAAAATGTTGGCAGGACAAAGTATAGGAGAAGATGGGGATGATATAGAGAGGGTAAAGAATTTGGCCTAAATGTATAATAACTGGGGATGTGGAACTGCTAGTAGCCTAGAGAAATCCTAGGTGCTAGGACAGCAAGAGGCTCCTAGGACCCAACAGTCATAAGATTATCTGAAATTACCAACAAATGGGCAAAGGAACCTTTTGAGACCATATCCAAAGATTAGACAAAACTCAAGACTGGGGAATGGAGCCACCCACTCATCTCTGAATTTTCAAACCAGAATATCTCCTGTCTAAAGGAAATAGGAGATAAAGTGTGGAGTAGAGACTGAATGAAAGACCATTCAGAGACTCCCCTGCTTGGGGATACATCCCATATACAGAAACTAAACCCAGATAAAATTGTGAATACCAAGGAGTGTTTGCTGACAGGTGCCTATTATATCTGTCTGCTGAGAGACTCTGCCAGGGTCTGACAAAAACAGAGGTGGATGCTCACAGTCTACCATTCTACTGACTACAGGGACAACAATGGAAAAGTAAGAGAAAAGACTGAAGGAACTGAAACATTTTGCAACCACATGGAAAGAACAGTATCAACTATCTAGACACCCTAGAGTTCCCAGAGACTAAATCACAAAACAAAGAGTACAAATGGACAGACCCATGGCTCCAGCTGCATATATAGAAAGGTATGCCATTGTCTAGCATCAATGAGAGGAGAGGGAGTTGGTCCTGCAGAAGGCTCTATTTCCCAGTGTAGAAGGCTTCTAGGGTTATGAGGTAGAAGTGGATGTGTGTGGATGGGTGGGGAAGCATCTCATAGATGCAGAGTGTTGGGAATAAGATACTGAGGTTCTGGAGGAAACAAGGGGATATCATTTGAAATGTAAATATATAAAATGTTCAAATAAATTTTAAAAATGGAGGAGAGGTAATAAGTTAAACCAAACATTTTAGTATAGGAAAATGGATGAGCAGAGATGGGGGTAGAAAGAGCAATAACTATGTATGTTCAAGTAATGTACCAATCCACTCTTTAATTAGCTTCTTAAATATGCATACGTATATTAAAGATTTATTTTTATCAGATTTGAAAGAATAAACAAACTAAATAAAAATATTACCTGATTATCTTATTAATCTGTCTTAGTCAGGATTTTTATCATGACTGAGAAGCAAGTTGGGGAGCAAAGGATTTATTCAGCTTATGCTTACACATTGCTATTTATCACCAGAGGAAGTCAGGATTGGAACTCAAGCAGGTCAAGAAGCAGTAGCTGATGCAGAGGCCATGGAGAAATGTTACTGGCTTGCTTCCCCTGACTTGCTCAGCTTGCTTTCTTACAGTACTCAAATCTACCAGCCCAGGGATGGCACCAACCACAATGAGCTGAGCCCTCACCTCACCCCCACACCTGGTTCACCAGTGGAGAAAATGCCCTACAGTTGGATCTCATGGAGGCACCTCATCAACTGAGATGCCTTTCTCTGTGATTAACTCCAGTCTGTGTCAAGTTAACATAAAACCAGCAGGTACAGATGCTGAAAAGCCTTTGACAAAAATACAAGCATTCATATTAAAATTCTTGGAGGCTGACACCTGGGAAACTGGCCTTGAACTTTTAAGAATGATCATGCCCCAGCTTCCCAAAAGACTGGGATTACATGCATGAACCACAATCCACAGAGCATATGGAGATTAGGAGGAAAGAAGACCAAGGTGTGGATGTTTCAGTTTTACCTTGAGAGAGGAACAGGATGATGGATCTAGGTGGGAGGGAGAGAGAATGGGGAGGAAATAGGGGGTAGCATTAAAGGGACTGAGGTAATAAAATAAACTCCATTTTGTTCTTAAGACTCCATTCTAAATTATCTTGTGTTTAGAGAGACATAGCCAATAAAGAGGCAAAACAAAAAAAAAAAAAAAAAAATCAAAATAACAGAACTGCAGGACTGATTCTATCTTGTCCTCCAGACTTTATTTTTACAGTTGTTATCCTTAAATAAAGCTACTTTCTGTTGTTCTTAAAGTAAAATGGCCCACTCTCTTGGGCTCTGGGAAAGGGACCAACATTCCTTTACCCTCTAATGTAATTCCAAGGCTTCGAAATGCCACTTACAGTTTTTTGTTTTTACTTATTTATTTTTCTTGTTTTTGTTTTGTTTTTTCCTTTATAGTGCCCTTTCACTTAGAGCTGACGGTTAGTCTCTTTACTGTTCTGTCAAGAAGGTTTATAGCCCACTTTCCAGCTTGAATAAAGACTCTCTTATACTTACATTGGAGTTGTGGTCTCTGGTGTTCTCTTGGGGAGTCTAATGAAATGGGCATAACAGTATCAGGTACTGGATGGGACTGGAGGTAGGTATGAAGGGTCAAGAAATTGAATAAAAATATGTAGTGGTGGTAGGTAAGGAAATGAGCCCATGAAGGGTCTCAGATACCAAAGAAACGAGAGGATCCTAGGACCCAACAGGGATGACTTTTACAGAGAATAGGAGAAAGAACCTGTAGAGATCAACTCTAGTAGATAGGCATGGTTTCCTGTTCAAGTGATGGTGCCACACACCATCTCAAAGTTTTAAACCCAAAGGAAGAATAGGACAAAAATCATAGTAGAGAGTGAAGGAAATGCCATCTAGGCACTGCCCCCACCTAAGAATCCATCTTTATGCAGTCACCAAACTCTATCCTTTGCCCAAGAGGCAGTTGCTGACTGGAACCTGGTATGGCTTCTCCTTGGAAGGTATAGCCAGCAACTGACCAAGTCAGATGTGAATGCTTGGAGTCAATCATCCAACTGAGATCAGTGACCCTGGCTGAGGAGCTGGCACAAGGATGTGAGAAGCTAGGGGAGTTTGCAACCCCAGAGAAAAACACCATCAGCTGGCTGGACAACTCAGTGCTTCTTAGGACTAGACCACCAACCAAGGTGTGTAGAAGGAGGGAATCCATGGTTCCAGATAAGATACATAGGTCACAGAGCATGGTCTTGTCTGACATCAGTAGGAGGGTAAACCCATGCGCCTGTGGAGGTTTGATGTCCCAGTATAGGAAAATGGTAGAGGTGTGGGGTAGGAGAGAGTGGCTGCACAGGGAGTATCCTTATAGATGCAAAGGGGAGGGAGGAGAATCAGGTTGTAGGATGGGGGTAGTTTGTGGAAAGGTAACCAAGAAATGGGATATTATTTTAAATTTAAATGAATGGAATGATTAATAGCAAAGAAATAAAAATAAAAATTCTTGAAAGGATCAGGGATATATGTCACATAACTAAGCATGATCAAAGCAATATGTAGTAAAACAACAACCAACAAAAAATTAAATGGAGAGAAACTAGAAGCAATCCCACTAAAATCAGGGACTAGAAAAGGTTTCACACTCTCTCTCTACCTACTCAGTATGGTTTTTGATGTTCTAGTTAGAGAAATTAAACATTAAAGGAGATCAAGAAGAGAAAACTTGGAAAGAAAGAAATCAAAGTACCACTATTTACAGATGATGTGATATTATACATAAGCAGCCCTGAAATTTCACCAGAGAACTCCTACATTTGATAAATAACTTCAATAAAGTGGGGGATATAAAAGTAACTCAAACAAATCGGTAGTTTTTCTTTATAAAAGTGATAAACAAGATTATAAAGAAAATAGGAAAATAACTCCCTTCTCAATAGTCACAAATAATAAGAAATATCTTGGTGTGTCTCTAACCTAGCATTTAAAAGATCTGTATGAAAACAAATGCCTGAAGAAAAAAAAATCTAAGAACACTTTATAAGATGGAAAGATGCCCCACACTTATGGATTGAGAGGATTAACATTGCAAATGGACAACTTACCAAAAAAAAAAAAAAAAAAAAAAAATACATAGCTTCAATGCAATCTCTATTAAAGCTGACAAAATTCTTCAAAGACTTGGAAAGATATATTCTCAACTTCCTATAAAAAACAAACAAAATAGCCAAAGCAACTCTCCACAATAAAAGATCTTCTCAGAGAATCACCATCTCTGACCCCCAAGCTATAATACAGAGCAATAGTGATAAAACCAGCATTGTAATGGTACAAAGACAAACATATAGACCAAGAGAATAGAGTTAAAGATGTAGTATGCAAAAAAATAGATTCATTTTTATCACCTAGCAGAAAACTCAAGCCCATTTGGATCAAGAACCTCAACATAAAACCAGATACACTGAATCAAATAGAAGAGAAAAGAGAAAAGATCTTCAAATTCATTAGTACAGGAAGAAATTTCCTGAACAGAAGATCAATGGTTCAGGCCCTAAAATCAACAGTTGATAAATGAGACCTCATAAGACTGAAAACGGTCTATAAAGCAAAAGACATAGTTACTAAGACAAATAGGCAACCTACAGATTTGGAAAAATATCTTCACTAACACAACATTCAATAACAAGCTAATGTACAAAATGTATTAAAAACCTCAAGAAATTAACTTAAAAAAACCCAGATAACTGACTTCAAAAATGGATTACAGAGGTAATCTGAGATATCACATCAGAAGCATCTTGAATCACTAAGAAACAATAATAAAACATTCAATGTCCTTATTCATAGGACAAATGAAAATCAAAATGACCCTGAGATTTCACCTCACACCAGTTAAAATGGCTAAGACTAAAACTCATGTGAAAGAACATGCTGACAAGGATGTTGATGCAAACTGGTAAAATTCCACTGAAAATCAAGTTTTCACTTTTTTAGAAAATTGGAAATAGTTCTAACTCAAAGCCAGGCATTCCACATTTGGGAAAATACCCAAAAGATCCTCTCATAACACAAGGACTTGTGTTCCTTTATAATCATATCAGCTTCATTTATTATAGCCAGAATCTGAAAACAAGCAAGATGTCTCTCAAACAAAGAATGGATACAGAAAATGTGTTTCATTTGTACAATGAAATATTATTCAGCTATTTTTAAAGGTTTGTTTTATTTTTAAATTCTATAATATAATTTTAAATTTTGTATTGGATACATTATATTTACATATCAAGTGTTATCCCATTTTCCAGTTTCAGCTCCATAAACACCCTAACCCATTCCCCCTCCCCTGCTTCTATGAAGGAGCTCCACCCACCTACCTCTTCCTGCCTTCCTGCCCTGACATTCACCTACACTGGGATTTCAAGCCTTGGCAGAATAAAGGACTTCTCTTCCTATTGATGTCCAACAAGGACATCCTCTACTACATAATCAGCTGGTGGCATGGGTTCATCAATTTGTACCCTTTGGATAGTGGTTTATTCCCTGGGAGCTCTGGTTGGTCAGTGTTGTTGTTCTTCCTATGGGGTTGCAAACCCCTTCATTTCCTTAAGTCCTTTTTCTAACCCCTCCCCTGGGAACCCTATTCTCAGTCCAATGGTTTGCTGAACTTCATTAATTTTGTAGGCAAGTAGATGGAACTAGAAAATATTCTGAATGAGGTAACCTAGACTCAAAATGTCATGTACGGTGTATGGTATATGCCCACTGATATATGGATTTTAGCTAAAAAGGACAGAAAACTTAGAATACCACACACACAATATAAGAAGTATAACAAACAGAAAAACCCAAGTTAGGCTATTTCTATCACACTTAGAAAGAGAAGAAAATGATTATGGAAAGCAGAAGGATGGAGGGACCTGTGTTGGAGAGACTAGAAAGAGGGAGAAAGAGGAACAGAACCAGGCATGGGTGGGGGGCAGAAGAGAAGCCCAGGGGAATGAATGGAAATATGCAACCTTTCGGGGAGGGAAGTGGGAGAACCCTTTAAAATGTAGCAGAAACCTAGAAGGTGAGAGACTCACAGGACTCAGTAGGTGTAATTTTATATGAAATGTCCAACAATGGGGAGAAGTAACTCAAAGTGTCCACCTTCAGTAGATGAAAAGTCCTCAAGTAGAGTGACTGAGTTTATAACCCATGGTCAAAATTTCTGATCCATTATTGTTCCTGTCTAAAAATCAGCAGCAATAAAAATGGAGAAGAGACTAAAGAAAAAGAGGTCCAGCCACTGTCCCAACTTTCAATCCTTATCATTGAGTGGGGTTGGAGGCACACCAAGGCCTGACACTATTGCTGATGGTATGGTGTGCTTACAGAGGCAGCCTTGCATTGCAGTCCTCTGAGAGGCCCTATGATTAGATGGCTGAGACAAACACAGATACCTACATCTAACCATTGAACTGAAGTTGGATAACACTATGGTTGAATTAGGGGAAGGACTGAAGAAGCTGAAGAGTGTGGAGTTCTCATATGAAGACCAGCAGTCTCAAGTAACCATCAGAGAACTCCCAGAGCCTGAGCCACCAAACAGGCTGTACAGTCCTCTCTGAGGATCGCTTGCATGTATATTGCAGAGAGCACTGCCTGATCTGGCCTCAGTGGGAAATGGACCTAATCCTTGAGAGATGGGAGTTCTCAGGGAAAGGTCAGGTGGAAAGAAGGGAGCACCCCAATCAAGACAAGCAAGAGAAGGAATTGGATGAGGAACTGTCGGTGAAGATTTTTTTTTCATTTCATTACATGTTTGGTTGTCTTCCTTTGTATTTCTTAAGGAATTTAGTCATTTTCCACTTAAAAGCCACACCTTCCACTCAAAAATTTTTCACAATTTGTTAATTGAATGTTGAATAAAATTATGATATTAAGAGAAATGGATATATTCAGAAATCACCTGATTTTCTTTTTTTTTAAACAACTTTATTTTACAAAACAAAGATAAATGTACAGATTTTTAACATTTTTTGCTTAAAATTATACATTTTTTATCAGTACTTTTTTTCAGATTTTAACATATTTTTACATAAAACTATATGAACATATTTTTAAGTCAGTACTTGATTTTTTTTAAGGTTTGGTTGTATGCCTTGAAAACTTAATAGTTACAATGAGCTAAAGTACATGTGAAAAAAAATGTAACATGGAAATAGTTAAAGTTTCCTTGTTTTGTAAATTTAGTTTTTTTTGTTTTGTTTTCTTTATTTCTTGGACTTCATACAGTCTGTGAGTTGTTTCTGGGGGAGTGCAAGCCTCTGGGGTTAGCATCCCACTATCAGTGACTGCATATTATGTCTGTTCTTTTGTGACTGGGTTATCTCACTCAGGATGATATTCTCTAGAAGCAGCCATTTTCTTAAGAATTTGATTAAGTCATTGTTTCTGGTGGCTGAGTAGTATTCCATTGTGTATATGTACCACAATTTTTGTATCCATTCATCTTCTGAAAAATATCTATTATAAATAGAGCCGCTAAGAACATTTTGGTGTATATATCTTTGTTGTGTATTAAAGTGTCTCTGGGGTATATGCCTGGAAGTGGAATAGCTGGGTCTTCAGGTAGTACTATATCCAATTTTCTGAGGTATCGCCAGACAGATTTCCAGAGTGGTTGTATTAGCTTGCAACCCACCAACAGTGGAGAAGTGTTCCTCTTTCTCTGCAGCCTCGCCAGCATCTGCTGTCATCTGAGTTTTGGATCTTGGCCAATCTGAATGGTGTGAGGTGGAATCTGAGGGTTGTTTTGATCTGCATTTCCCTGGTGGCTAAGGATGTGGAGCACTTCCTCAGATGTTTCTCGGCCATTCGCTGTTCCTCAACTGAGAACGTTTTGTTTGGCTCTGTACCCCATTTTTTAATAGGGTTATTTGATTCTCTGGTGTTTAGCTTTTTGAGTTCCTTGTACACCTTGGATATTAGGCCTCTATCTGATGTAGTGTTGGTAAAGACCTTTTCCCATTCTGTTGGTTGCCGTTTTGTTTTCTTGACGATGTCCTTAGCCTTACAGAAACTTTGCAATCTCATTAAGTCCCATTTGTTAATCTTTGACCTTAGAGCTTGAGCCATTGGTGTTTTGTTCAGGAAGTTTTCTCCTGTGCCTATATGTTCTAAGGTTTTCCCTACTTTCTCATCTAATAGTTTCAGTGTATCTGGTTTAATGTGGAGATCTTTGATCCACTTACACTTGAGCTTTGTACAAGGAGATAAGAAAGGGTCTATTTTCATTCTTTTGCATGCTGAGTGCCAGTTGGACCAGCTCCATTTGTTGAATAGGCTGTCCTTTTTCCATTGAATGTTTACTGCTCTTTTGTCAAAATCAGGTGACCATATACATGAGGGCTCATTTCTGGATCTTCTATTCCATTCCATTGATCCACATGCCTATTTCTGTACCAGTACCATGCAGTTTTCAGCACAATTGCCTTGTAATATAGCTTGAGGTCAGGGATAGTGATTCCCGCAGATGTTTTTTTTTTTTTTTTTTTTTTTTTTTTTTTTTTTTTTTTTTTTTTTTTTTTTGTTGTTGAGGATTGATTTAGCTATTCTAGGTCTTTTGTTATTCCATATGAAATTGCACATTGATCTTTCCAATTCCATGAAGAACTGAGTTGGAATTTTGATGGGAATTGCATTGAATCTGTAGATTGCTTTTGGTAGGATGGCCATTTTTAAGATGTTGATTTTTCCCATCCATGAGCATGGGAGATCTTTGCATTTTCTGAGATCCTCCTCACTTTCTTTCTTTAGAGGATTGAAGTTCTTGTCGTACAGGTCCTTCACTTGCTTAGTTAGAGTCACACCAAGGTATTTCATAGTTTTTGTAACGATTGTGAAGGGTACATTTTCCCTAATTTCTTTCTCCACATGTTTGTTCTTTGAATACAGGAAGGCTACTGTTTTGTTTTAGTTAATTTTGTATCCAGCCATTTGCTGAACTTGTTTATCAGCTGTAGGAGTTCTCTGGTGGAATTTTGGGGTCACTCAATTACACTATCATGTCATCGGGAAAGAGTGATGTTTTTATCTCTTACTTTCCGATTTGTAACCCCTTGATCTCTTTTTGCTGTCTAATTGCTTTAGCCAGGAATTCCAGTACTATGTTGAATAGGTAGGGGGAGAGTGGGCAGCTTCAAGTTTGATGTTGGCTGTTGGTTTGCTGTATATTGCTTTTATTATGTTTAAGTATGGGCCATAGATTCCTGTTCTTTCCAGGACTTTTTACATGAAGGGGTGTTGGATTTTGTCGAATGCTTTCTCAGCGTCTAGTGAGATGACCATGTGATTTTGATCTTTGAGTTTGTTTATATGGTGGATTACGTTGATGGATTTCGTTATGTTAAACCATCCCTGCATCCCAGGGATGAAGCCTACTTGGTCATGATGAATGATCGTTTTGATGTGTTCTTGGATTCTGTTTGCAAGGAATTTTTTTGCGTGTTTTTGCATCAATGTTCATAAGTGAGATTGGTCTGAAGTTCTCTTTCCTTGTAGGGTCTTTGTGTGGTTTAGTTACTAGGGTTATTGTAGCCTCAAAAAATGAGGTGGGTAATATTCCATCTGATTCTATCTTTTGGAATAGTTTGGTGAGTATTGGTGTTATATCCCCAATAAATGTCTGATAAAATTCTGCACTGAACCCGTCTGTTTCTAGGCTTTTTATGGTTAAGAGGCTTTTAATGAGTTCTTCTATTTCTTTAGGTGTTATAGGGTTATTTAGATGGTTTACTTGGTCCTGGTTTAACTTTGGGACCTTGTATCTGTCCAGGGAAATGTCCATTTCCTCCAGATTTTCCAATTTTGTGGAGTATGAGTTTTTGTAGTAGGATCTGATGATTTCTTGAATTTCCTCAGTTTCATTTGTTATGTCACCAATTTCCTTTCTGATTTTGTTAATTTGGATAGTCTCTCTTTGCCCTCTCGTTAGTCTGGCTAGGGGTTTATCAATCTTGTTTATTTTCTCAAAGAACGAACTCTTTGTTTTGTTGATTTTTTCAATGGTTATTTTTTTCTATTTTTTCTATTTCTGCCCTAATTTTGAATATTTCTTGCAGTCTACTCTTTTTAGGTATATCTGCTTCCTTTTGTTCTAGGGCTTTTGGCTGTGCTGTCAGGTTGCCTATGAAAGCTCTCTCCAGCTTCTTTTTGGAAGCACTTATGGCTATGAGTTTTCCTCTCAATACTGCTTTCATTGCATCACATAGGTTTGGTTACATTGTTTTTTCGTTTTCGTTGAATTCTAGAAAATCCTTAATTTCTTTATTTATTTCTTCATTGACCCTGCTATGCTTTAACAGAGTGTTGTTTAGTTTCCATGTGTATGTGGGTTTTTTTTGTCTTTGTTGTTGTTAAAGACCAGCCATAGACCATGATGATCTGAGAGGATGCATGGGAGTATTTCAATCTTCTTATATCGATAGAGGCTCGTTCTATGTCCAATTATGTGGTCAATTTTCGAGAAGGTGCCATGGGGTGGTGAGAAGAAGGTGTATTCTTTTACTTTAGGATAGTATGTTCTGTATATATGTATTAATTCTAGTTGGTTCAAAGTCTCTGCTAGTTTTGCAGTTTCCTTGTTCAGTTTTTGTTTCCCGGATCTGTCCATTGGTGAGAGTGGGGTATTAAAGTCTCCCACTATTATTGTGTGGGGTGAAATGTATTTTTTGAGCATTAGTAGGGTTTTTTTATGAATTTGGGTGATTTTTTATTTGGAGCATATATGTTAAAGATTGAAATTTCGTCCAGACAGATTTCCCCGGTAATGAGTAAAAAGTGTCCTTCCTTATCTTTTTTGATAACTTTTGGTTCGAAATTTACTTTATTCGATATTAGAATAGACACTCCAGCTTGCTTCTTGGAGCTGTTTTCTTGGAAGTTTTTTTCCCACCCTTTTATTCTGAGATAGTGTCTGTCTCTGTCTCTGAGATGAGTTTCCTATATGCAGCAAAAGGCTAGATTTTGTTTATGTATCCAGTCTGATAGTCTATTGGGGAGTTGAGACCATTTATGTTAATAGATATCAAGGAATAATTGTTTCTGTTTTCTTCCATTATTGCTTTTTGGGTTGAGTTGTGTCTGTGTTTTTTTCTTCTTTTAGTTTTCTTGTTTAGGAGTTTTCTTGTTTTTACTTGGCTGTATTTTCCCTCATTGTATTGGGTTTTCCACCTATAATTCGTTGTAGTGCTGGGTTTGTGGTCAGATATTGTATAAATTTTGATTTGTCTTGAAATATCTTCGTCTCTCCATCGATGGTGATTGATAGTTTTGCTGGGTATAGCAGCTTGGGCTGGAACTTGTGGTCTCTTAAGGAGTGCATGATGTCTGTCCAGGCTCTTCTAGCTTTCATAGTCTCTGTTGAGAAATCGGGTGTGTGTCTGATTGGTCTGCCTTTATATGTTAACTGACCTTTTTCCCTTACTGCTTTTAGTATTCTTTCTTTTTTGGGCACTTGATGTTTTTACTATTATGTGTCGTGAGGTATTTCTTTTCTGGTCTAACCTATTTGGAGTTCTGAAGGCTTCTTTTATGCTCGTGGTCATCTCATTCTTGAGGGTAGGGAAGTTTTCTTCTATGATTTTGTGAAGATATTTACTGTGCCTCTTAGTTGATACTTTTCTCCCTCTTCTATTCCTATTATCCTTAGGCTCGGTCTTCTCATTGTGTCTTGGATTTCCTGGACATTTTGGGTTAGGAGCTTTTTAATTTTTACATCTTCTCTGGCTGTTTTGTCTATGTTTGCAATGTTGTCTTCTATCCCCAAGATTCTCTCTTCGATCTCTTGTAATCTACTGGAAATGCTTGCTTCTGTGACTCCTGATTTCTTTTTTTGGTGTTCTGACTCTAGGGTTATCTCTTTTAGTGTTTTCTTTATTGTGTCAATTTCTGTTTTAATTTCCTTCTTTCATTCCTCTATTTCTTTGGTTCTGTTTTCCTCTAGTTTTTTGAGTTCTTTGAGTGTTTTTCTGGTTTCTTCTTTAAAAGCTTCTGAGTCTTTTTGCTTTTCCTGCCTTTCTTGTTTAAGTAACTCTATCAGCGTCTTAAGGTATGATTTTAGGTCTGTGTCTTCCTTTTCTGGAATGTTTGGAATTCCGATGTTTGCTGTTGTGGGAGAGCTGGGTTCTGGTGTTGCTAGATTGTCTTGGCTTTTTTGGGATATACTCTTTCTTTTTCCTCTTGCCATTTTGTTGTCAGTGATATGTTCTTGTCTTTCCCTTTTCTCTGGTTTGTGTCCCTGGTTCTCCACTGTTCCTGGTGTCAGATGGGTCGATCCCTGTTCTATGCCTCAGAGTCGTTGGGTGTGAGCAGAAGTTCCAATGTTCTCTTTTTGGTTGCTGGATCAGGCATGGCAGGGCAGGGCAAGGCAGGGGGTGCACTTTCCTTGTGTACTCCGCAGAGATCTCTCTGCTCCCGGCACCCAAGGTCTCCCACCCAGCAGTTGCTCAGCCTCTATGAGCCACTGTTACGGGTGGCAGATGGGCCAGGCTCAGCTCTGCGTCTGGAAGTTGCCTCCGGGTGGAAACATAAGTTCTAATTTTCTGTTCCCAATCGCTGGATCGGGCAAGGCAGGGCAGGGAAAAGTTAGGGTGTGCACTTTCCGTGTACACTCCGCAGAGATCTCTCTGCTCCCCTGCTGTCTATGTCTTCCACTCACCAGTTGCTCAGCCTCTATGAGCCGCAGTTCCGGGTGGCAGGTTGGCCAGGCTCCGCTCTGCGTCCGGAAGTCACCTGCGGGTGGAAACAGAAGTTCCAATTTTCTGTTCCCAATCGCAGTTGCTCAGCCTCTATGAGCCCTGATTTTCTTTTTTTTTTTTTTTTTTTTCTTTTCTTTTTGTGATTTCTCATAGTATTTTGCTAAAGTAATAGCAAAAGAACCTCATATAATCAGAGAGATTTCTGTTTAAAATTTTATTGAAATATGAGTTATAAACATATATACTATATAAAAAGTTAAAAAGCACAAACAGTTGAAAAATTTTAAAATTAGAAAATATTGATTTTTGATCAATAATCGTTGTTTCAATGCTCAAACACAAGATTTTCTAAAGACAGTTCTATGTCTGGGAGTTTCAATTGGATGGTACATACCAATTAAGATAAAGTGGGCATACACAAAGAGAACCTGGCAAGGAGAGAAAAGGAGAGGGCTAGGAGTGAGGAGAGACACACATACTCACACCATTGGGAAGGGAGGAACACATGATAAACATAATGATTTAGCATGAAATTAGGCAGATAGATAATTCCCACTTAGTTGTTTTAGCTTTGAATAATGTATAGGCTGAACTAATCTTCTAAAAAATGAACAAAACCCATTGATATTGATAAAAAGTTTTCAACTACTTGCTATGACAAAACCAATTTTATCTGTATCTGTTCCTTCATTTTCACCTTCAAACCACATTTTCCATTTCATTTTCCTGTCTCATGTCCTTCAGATTTACTTTTACCACAAATGCTTCAAGCTGGCTCTGCCCTTAGATTAAAGATTTGTTAATGAGGCTTGGCATGTTTTTCTGCAGACCTCTTACTCTGCTATGCGTAATTTGACTCCTTTTCATTAGTCTTTAGATTTAGTACACAGAAGACTCAGCCAAATCCTGTGCCAACTTGTACATGAAACTAAGTCAGATCTCCGTGATATAGTTTCAGAAGCCATTATAACACAGAATAATTTATGTCACCTTTATTTCTAACTATTGTGTCTGACACAAATCCTGTTGAACATGTCCCACTATATTTACTAATACCGTGACAGAAACTACTAATCACATCTCCTTTTTCAATAGTTGAAATACACCCATTGAAAGACATCAACAGGTATTTACTATTATCAAATACTAAATTCTGATTCACCTGAATCCATATTGGTTGAGAAATAAGAAAATAATATAGATTTTACTCACATTAAAAAAAAAAGAAAAAATGTTTTGTCATATTTGAAAGTGCATCCTATAAACTTTTTAAGGTGGAAAACTGAAAATATAAGACTATAAATGTATAGATAGTTTAAATAAATGATTTTTCTATTGGGAGTTGAAAGTGAGTTCTAAATGTAATATAGTGCTCTAACAAGGTATTACATTGATTCTGATTATTGTTTACAAAACTGTTAAAATATAGTCACACATAGAGTAGTACAGAAAGAGGCCCCAGGGAATCTATGGGGGTGACTCTAGCTATGACTCCTAGCAATGCAAAATATGGAACCTAAATTATCAACTTCCTGTAGCCAGGTATGCCTCCAAGTGGAAGAACAATGAAACCAAACATCAATTTGACACACGTCTTAATATGTCAAACTATTAGCTTATTCATCCTCCTACAACACTATATTACATTTAGAACTTATTTTCAACTCCCAAGATTAGCCGACCCATGACTAGCTCAAATTTAGACCCATCACATGGGCAAGAGCCAAAATCTGACTCTTATCATTGATAGATGATACTCACTGAGCTCTGAACCTCAACATAGATTATCCATCCATAAGGTTTACCATTTTCTATACTTGTTTTGCTGCTGATATGTATTTCCCTGTGCTATGAGACCATGGTAGTAAAGAGACACCCGATTTTTTGGTTGAGATAAGTAAGAGCCCAGGGGACCCTAAGAGAGAGCAGGCAGCTTCCTGTTTTCCCAGAAAATCAGACCCCTCTCATTCAGCTACAGACTCCCAGAGCCTTCTGTACAGGGGTTTGAATTGTGTAGGTCAGACCCTAAGTCTTTCCTACAAGTAAGAATGTGATGCAGGCTCAGGACAAAACAATCCTTCCCCAAGGCCCTCCTGCATAGGTGAGGATGTGACCTCATGTCACATAGGCTCAAGACAGAAGCAGGACCACACTCCTCAAATATGTAGATTAGGTATCCCCAAATTCTCAGGCCAAACCAATAGAAAGTGTCTGTTGTCAGACTCTGAACCATCTCAAAACTGTGTATATAAGGCCTGTCTGGAATTAAAGGTGTGCAGGATGACTCCACCATCTGAGAGTTTCTGTCATAAGAGCTGTAACACTGTTGCTCGGGAAGACATTTGCTATCCTGAAGTTGCTGCCAGAAGCTCCTCAGCACCCCTTGCAGACTAGCCAGTCTTCCAGCTGACTCAAGATGGCGCCACTGAGGTGGGGCAGGGCCAGTAGTGGAGGCAACAGAACCAGTTTCTTCTCCATGCTCAAGTTCCTCCCTGCTTTGCCTGAACCCATACAACTAGCCAGGCCAGAAATCTATTTGTGAGGCCTCCTGAACACAGGCCTAAACTGTACATGGAATTCCACATTCTATTAGAAAGCTTACTTTCTCACTTCCTGTCTAATGTTACTAACTCCTTGCTACATAAGAATGCCAAAATGATCTGCATCACATTTTTCTTGCTTTGTCTTTCTATCTCAGCTATCTATCTCCCACATAAACAAGAACACACTACAATTTAAGGTGGGGATGTATTTCAGTGTTCTTGGCACATTTATGGACAAACCCACTTTTTAGCTTCTTTATGGTTTATGGATATCCTGAATTTGTACCTCTTTCTCCAGAAAAACTCTAAAATACTGAGCATAATCACTATCTGATACATGTATAAAACCAGCTCAGAGGGTATAGGGAGTTAGAGGAACTTAACCTAATCAGATCTCAGTTAAAAATAAACCAAAATATCAAGAAAAACATTTTTTAGCAACCTCTAACCTCTAAAGAAGTAAATGTGATGTATGTTTCAATTTACTGAATAATTCCTTTACTGAAAAATTACTAAAATTTTATATACCTTTATTTTGTATATATTTAAAAACTATATAAGAAAAAAATTGGAAGAAAAAGAAATAAAGAGCAAACACAATAAGGGAAAATTACACTAAGCTGACTGAAATTTAGCACAAAGAAAATTAAAAGTAGCAATTTGGAGCAATGATATGATGATAGAGTGAAAAAAATAGATTATATCCACTGACTAAGCATTGAAAAAATAAAGCTTGAATGTATAAATTAATTATTTTATAAAATATAACACAAAAATTATAATTTTTATATTTTTTGATAATTAATCTGCAAACACATTGTTTAAAATAGAAATGTATAATAAATAGACATAGATTCCAAGTGTTTGTTAAATTTTAAAAATGTCATATATAAGTATGGTAAATTTCTTTTACAAATTTATTCTAGATCAAAAAATAGAAGTTTAGAAAGGTATTTATTGTTCCAAATACTGAATAAGAGAGGTTATTCTCACATGGAGCAAATGCTAGCCTATAATTCAATATGAAATGCACCAAAGTCTTAGGAATCATAAAAAACAAGAGCTGAAGCAATAATTTAACAGCACAGTTTCATGTCTCACAGAGAGCCACCTGGTATTCCTCTTATTTCCTCTACACAACTGGAGGTGAACCTCCTTGCATTCATTTGTAGATACAGCACTGGTTAAAAGAGGCTTATGAACAACAAAAGAGTTGAGAGACGGTTTTGATGTATATAATTGTAATTATCTAGAATGTTTATGTTTAACAATAATAACAAAAATTTGGCTTATGACCTATATGAAATATCAAATGAATGTATTAGCATAGAAACATGAACTTAACTAAACTTCTGTGAAACAGCAAATTATGGAACATGGAAGTATTACAAAGAAAATAGAGTGTTCTTTGAGGAAAGGAATCTGTATCATAGAATTTCTCCTGATCTGTATATATACACATATATACATCCAAACACACACACACACACACACACACACACTCATACACACACACACATGCACACACAAACACATATACATCTGTGTGTGTGCATGTATAGAAATATCTGTATATATGTTTCTACTACAACCAAGCTCTGCAGCTATTTTATATAGCTATTCATGAGACTGGCCTCTACTGGGCATGATTAAATTGGGAAGATATTTCATCTCAGTTTAAGAAGTCTAAGCTACTTGGGCAAATTCTCTGTGCAATTTAAAGGTGGATTGGGGCATTAACTTATTCTATTAGATTGGGATGTATCCTCTGACCAGTACTGTCCTCTAAGACATTTTAATAATACATGTTGGCAAGCTTGAGACATATAGTCCTGGAGTCAGGGATCAGGGCTGCCTCAGAACATAATTTTACATTACTGAAGGAATAAATTCCAAGTATACTAACAGCATGTCAAAGGTCCTCTTGAGAAAGGCTTGCACACAGTGATACACCAGCTCCTGTTCTTAAAATATTGCAATGGCCTCAGAAAGGGGACTACATCTCTGGAAGTACTAACATCCTCAAGTTTCAAAATACACAATTTCCTAAGTTAAACATATTCATTGTAAAACTGTTTGCCTAAAAAAGCCAGTGTGAAATATTCAGAGTTGCCATCTACAAATTCCCTTGTGCAATGTCCCAGTGCATGGCTAGAATCATACTGTTTTCACTCCTGGATGGTGAATTACTCCATCCTATCTTAACTGTGCTTGCTTTTTTGACTAAACACTGCCTCTTTTTATTATCACATAGGATGATATATACTCATTTTAACTATGATGCTTTGTCCAAGAAGCCAAATAGCCCTGAGAACTCCATAGATACAAACATCAGAACTGAGGTTGAAACTGTCAGCATGCATGGCTGTAATGAGTAGGGGATAAATCTTCTTCCTCAAGTTTTGTGTCACTGACTTTTGACAGAATAGAATGAAAACATAATAGAGGTGCCAGACGACACACTAATGAAAAATAATTTAGAAGATAGATAGCTACGTCCTCAGGAAATGTAACCACTGAGGAATTAAAGAACTGAGCAATCATACAGCAACAAAGCAGCTTCTACCACCTCCTATTAATTTTATAGCTCCCCAGCACATAAATAATGAAGTTCATGACTGAAATTTGGTGTCAATTTTTGTCACAATATCCTAACAGGTGATAATTATATGTGTTACTGCACAAAACTTCTATCAATGAAAATAAGAGATTTACAAAATTTAAAGAGTTTGCAACAAATATTTATTAAATATTTATGGGCTCTCCAATTTGTGAGCTGACCTGGAACAAGAGTCCGATTAAGATGTGCCCCAAACCAGGAAACTCTCACCCTGAGACTGACAGGAGGTAGGAACACTCTTCTGTTCCTAGCCTGCAGGTTCTGGCACAGAACTTCCAGCTCCCCTAGCTCTGAGAACAGTTATGAATCCTGTGGCCCTGTTACAGGTTCAACTTCCTCTCTCCTAAAATAACTAAAATAACATGCAGTAAAGTTTTTTTGTTGTTGTTGTTTGTTTTGTTAGAATTGCTCTTTATGTTAATGAAGTATTCCTGGTACTACTGCTCTGGCCCACAGTATACACCAAACCTGGAAATCCCTACCCACTCTCCAAGATGTATATAGCCTTTGATCACCCCAATAAAGTTGAGCTGTCTCACTAAAGCTGATCCTAGAAGTGATTCCTTCACACTCATGACTCCTCATGCTCTGCCCCAAGCTCTGTTCCCGTCACCCTCCTGAGCAGTGTGCAATGATTCCTGAGGAAAGGGAAGCCCATGTAAAGTCACTTAAAAGTATGATTTGAGTAAGAATACACATTCTCAAATTTTTATAACAACTATTACTAAAAGTTAGAAAACATGACAGGAATTTCTATGTGGATTGGTCCTACATAGTCTGCCCAAGGCAAAAGCAAGTCATTTAAACATAGGTACAAACAGTAACCTTATGTGAGCAGTAATAAAGTATTTTTATACTAAATAAAGTTAATCTCCAAATAAATCCAGGAACTAATCCCACCAAATATTCTCAGAAGTGTAATTTAAATATTAAAATCACATAAAATAGAAGGAAAATTCTTTCAACACCCCATTCTTTTTTGTGTGGAAATAGTATCACCTTGATTGCAAAAACAGATACAAGAAAAATAAAATTACCAACAAAATTATATACAAAATTTAAAAATCTTTTACCTATATATAATAGAAAACTTCTACATTTTCATTTGTTTTTCAGTTTGCTTCTTTGTTGAGTGAAGGCATCTCTGTTGTGTAGTATAGCTGTTCTACAATTCTCTACTAGATCTGGTTGCTGAAACTCACAGAAATTCTTCTGCCTCTACCACCTGAGTGCTAGTGACCACAATGCAGGAGCTAGAGAAAGAACTGTAGGAGTTGAAAGGGTTTGCAACCCCATGAAGAACAACAATATCACCAAACAAACACCCCAGAGCTCACAGGGACTAAAACACCAACTAATAAGTACACATGGAGAGACCCATGGTTCCAGCTACATATGAAGAAAAGGTGGCTTTTGGTCCTGTTAAGACACATTTTGCCAGTGCAGGGGGATGTCAGGACAATGAGGTGGGAGTAGCAGCCTCTCATGGAAGCAAGGGGAGGGGGGATGGGCAAGGGGGAAAAGGAAATAGCACTTGAAATTTAAAAACATAAAATATCCAATTAAAAATATTTTTAGAAGGACACGAGCATCCACACACCAATGTGTGTTGTGTGTGTGTGTATGTGCATATATGTGAAAATACTCGAATATATGTCTACATACCATGTAAATGACCAGTATCTACACAGGACAGAAGAGGAGGTTTGGATCCTCAGTTTACCAAGTTAGATGCTGTTGTGAGGAGCCTTGTTGTTGCAGAGAGAGGAACACAGACCCTCTCCAAGAGCAGAAAATACTCTTAATGACGTCCAGTGCTACGTGGGTGAATATACTAACAGTAGACAGAACAGGGTGCCAGAGTCCTTGGAAGATGATTGGTTCAAGTTGTAATCCATCTGATGTGTTGATGTGGATTGAAATCGGCTATTCTGGAGGAGTGAAAGCTCTTAATGACTGAGCAATCTCTCCAGCATTTAAATTTCACTGTGTGTGAGACAAACTATGAAAAAACTTAAACATGTTTCAAACTAATGAGAGTCATATTTGACTAAATTTTATTTGAAAATCAAAATTCAATGCAGAAGAGAGAGTTTTTTTTTTTTAATAAATGATAAAGCAACTACAAGATCAACAACTACATCCAGACCAAAACCTGTGATAGCAATATCGATCTGCCAAAAAAAAAAAAAAAAAAAAATTAAAGTAAAATATGTGTGCAGAAATTAATTCAATACACAAGCATCATCATATTTATATGTCATCAAATGTCTTTAAATGTGTTATATAAATAATGTTTAAATGCAATTTACATGAGAAGTAAAAGTCAAGTAAAAGAGAAGGAGGTGAATCACCTTAGAGTACAAAATAAGTCAGCATGACCATATCAAAAGCATCCTATAGTACTCTATGGAGAAATTAGAATAAAAATTATTCCAATGTAAAATATGTAGATTGTCCTGAAGCTGTTTATATTTTAATGTTAATTCCGCTTCCCCAAGAAGGGCTGGCTAGTCACATGACTCCAACAGAACCTTCCCATTTTAATTAGTAAAATAAAGGAAAGCCAATGACTGGGCCGGGTAAGGAAAGTAGAGAAGGCTGAGAGATCAGAGCAGGTCAGAGAACCAGGTTAGAGTGTGTGGCAACATGGAGCTTTCCAAGGAACAGCTGGACCCAGATGGGATATATTGGTGTTAAAAAGCTATGAACATTAAGGATTTTACAGGTCTAATATCTCATATAACAGGGCAATTTATATATTTGTCTATTAGATGCAATCTTGTTTTTTAGAGGATTTGTGGATTGAGTTGAATATATAAACTTGTATGAAAAGCTATCGGTCTGTAAGTTGTGTTTGTGTGGGATTTTGGGGTACAGAAATACCCCAGGACAGAGGCAGAGAACAGGTGGTAGAAAACCACCCAGGGAAGAATGTTGCCTGGACAAGTCGTGCCCTGTTGGCAACTCAGACCAGGCTTCAGAGGTGTGGGGGGTTCTGAATTAAAACCGAACCTGAGGAGTGATACCTCAGGACCAGTAAAGAAATAAACTGCTATTTTTTAAAATATTTACTGCAACAAAATATACCTCCTATAAATTTACATTGTTTTTGTCGAGGACATAATTATAAAAATGACAGATTAGTGTAGAAAATGTTTGTAGTTATATAAATTCAAATGTATACTAAAGAGGCAAAAATATATTTTATATACTTCTAAAATATTACAGAGTTATAAAACTGTATCTTTCCACCTAATGTATATATCTTTTCCAAAATGTAGTCACACAGGAGTTAATTTCTACATTTTAATCAAATACAAAAGATGCTAGCTCTATTGTTTTCCTTTACCAAGTCAGGGCTATATCAATAAGTTCACCATATCAACATACTGCAATCATTTCTGAGTACCCCTGCCATTGAATATTAAGACAGATTCTAAAAGGCAATAGCTAACAGAACTCTAATGGTTCAACAACTCTTGGATATGCCTCCTAAAAATCTAAGTTCTGCTCAATAATGAGTAACTTGGAATAGTTCTACCTCAAGACCCAACTATACCACTCCTAGGCATGTAGGCCATAGGCCAAAATTCCTTAGGATACCTCAAGAACTCCATTATTTTCGAAGCAGCTTTATTGATAACAGCCAGAAAATAAAAAAAAAAAAGAGGGTTATCTATACATGAGATACTATATTTGGCTATTAAAATAAAAACATCATGGACTTCACAGACCAAAGGATAGAACCTAAGAATATCATCCTGACTTAGGTAAAGCAGAGCCAGAATGACATATATGGTATGTAGCCAATTAGAAGTGGTCATTATCTATAAAGTGCAGGACAACTATGGAATGATCCACAGGACCCCCCCCCCCCAAAAAAAATAAGGCTAATAAGGACTGCACAAGAAAAGATGTGTAACTGATGAATTTAAATAGTTTAATATGAAGCAAAAAGAAATGTATGTTTCAAGAGTCAAATATATTTTAAACTGTTGAAATTTACTTAAAAGATTAGTTTATAGGATATAATGCATGTCTGGTATTGAAAATGTTGTGAGACCTTGGTATTTCTTTTCATACCAAGTACTTTTAATCCTATAAGTAATAGACAATATATTTTGAAATAAAGAACACCAATTTAAGAGTATTCTAAACTTTTATGTTTTGTGACATATATCTCATACATATTAACTTTTTACTTTCTTAAAACAAAAAAAGTCTCATTTATTCTTTTCTGTCATCTCTGGTCAATGACTGAATTTATGACTGTTCTTCAGTAGAGCACATATAAATAGATATAGAGTTCATTTTTCTTAGTATAAATGTCCCATTAGTGGTGCAAGCCTTAGAGCATCACTTTCTAAAATATATTTTGCTGTACTTGAGGACCTTTATTGGTATAAGGACTACAGCGTTTCTTGGATCCTCCTGTTTACCAGCTAATAGCTTTATGATAGAGTATGGTAAGTATAAAGCCACCAGAAAGTGTTGCAATTTTATGAACTCAATGATAATGTAGACAGAGAACACTGATATTGATTTTAAATTATTCTTGTAAGTTACAATTGTGCTCAAATTTTGATAATGTTAATTGCAGAACTCTGTTCATCCTCTTAAGACTTAAAGGAGGCTTCCAGGAACAGCTGAGATCCAGGGACACAGGAATGGTGAGACTGCACTGTGAGCAGCTGGGGCACAGAGATGTATGGGCTGAACACCCAGAAAGCACCGCCCCAATGGTTCACGGGAGCAGGAACTCTGCTGTAGAGAATCAGTTTACTACCAGAGGGCCTGTGCATGCAGAACAGGTGCTCAGGCCATCTACCACTAGGAACAGTGGAGACCCAGGGACACAGGCATGGTGAGAGTGCTCTCTGAGTAGCAAGGGCACAGAGAGGTCTGAGACAAGCACCCATTAAGCATGCATCCCACCATTGTTTCAGGGGAGCAGGAACTCTGCCATAGAAACTTAGTTTCCACCCGGAGGGCCCTTGTGCAGAAAAAATGCTAATGCCATCTGCCACCTGGAACAGTAGAGATCCAGGGACACAGGCCAGGGACATGGGAGAGACGGGAACCAATCACTGACAAAAAGACTACATATAATCACAGACAATAAGATGACAAGAGGAAAGCAGAAGTACTTACCCAAGGGAAACCAAGACAATCTGGCAACACGAGAACACGGCTCTTCCATCACAACAAACAGAAGAATGTCAAACACTCCAGAAAAGAAGACCCAGACCTGAAAAAATACCTCAAGATGATATTAGATATCCTTAAAGAAGAACAGGAGGAAACGAATAAAGAAATAAAAGCTATTAAAGAGGAAACAAGAAAATCACTAAAAGAAATCAAAGAACTAGAGGAAAAAAGAATCAAAGAGATTAAAGAATTGAAGAAGGAATTAAAATGGAATTGGAAACAATTAAAAAAAACACTAAACAGACAACCCTGGAGGCAGAAAAAAGAAATCAGGAGTCACAGATGCAAGCATCTCCAACAGACTATAAGGGATGGGAGAGAGAATCCCAGGAGCAAAAGGCAACATAGAAAACATAGACAAAACAGTCAGAGAAGATACAAAAGCCAAAAATCTTTTAACACAAAATTCCAAGGAGATCCAGGACACAATGAGAAGACAACACCTACAGATAAGAGGAATAGAAGAGGGCAAAGAATATCAACTAAGAGGTACGGTAAATATCGTTGACCTAATTGTAAAAGAAAACTTCCTTACCCTTAAGAATGAGATGACAATGAGCATATAAGAAGACTACAGAACTCCAAATAGATTAGACCAGAAAAGGAATTCCTCCTGACACATAATAGTCAGAACACAAAGTTCCCAAAGCAAAGAAAAATTACTAAAAGCAGTAATGGAAAAAGGTAATGTAACATATAAATGCAGACAAATCAGAATCACACCTGAATTCTAAACAGAGACTATGAAAGCTAGAAGTTCCTGGAATAACATCGTGCAGACTCCAAGAAAACACAAGTGACACCCCAAGCTGCTATACCCAGCAAAACTCTCAATCACCATAAATGGAGAGACCAAGATATTATCGTTTAATTTTATGTTTGATAAACGAATATTTCATTTTACGTCAATTCTTATACTATATATTTCTTGTTTTATTCTATCGACAATTTTTCAACTTCGGCATTTAAATTTATGTTTTAAAGAAATTGTGAATTAACCTTGAGTAACAGGAATATTGCTAGCAAGGTATCAAGTGCAATGATAATTTTTAAGACTCTATGTTTCTTTTCTTCACTGACACAAGAAACAAATTGTACCAATGGACAGTAGTGTTGAACTGTTAATTCAATAATTTGCTTTTTCAAATTTTGCTTTCAATTCTAATTGTATTTCTATATCCTGCTGAGACAAATTGATGAGTGTCAACAAGTTCCCAAATAATTTCTTACAGATAATTTTTATTTCAGTTACTGTTAGAAAAAATGAGACAATAATACTAAGAGTAATTAAACATAATTAAATAAATGTTTTAGCAGTTACCTTTTTTCCAGCATGTGTTTATAATATTTTATTAATATTTCATAGAAATATTACTTTTGAAGAAAAAAGCTGCATTTAATTATATATAAATATATACAGCTTGAGAATTTATAGTAATTTTAAATCACATTATGGAAGTAGATGTATATCTATATCAATATCAATATATCAATAGCATAGTGTAAATCTGATTAAAAATTGTATATTATACTATAAAATTTTAAGAGATTTGGTGGTTTTTCTTATAAAATGGACTATCTATTTGTTACATGTAGATGAACTTAATATGTTCATGTTAATAAGGTTCTGAGACATTGCTGGGGATCAGCTCACTCCAAGTTTCTTGTATGAGGCAAAGATATGTGGTCAGAAGCTTTATATCAGAGAATAGCCTCAAATTAGGTTTTATGTATTCCTAATGAAGAAGTTGTGCAATTTTGTTAAACATCTTAGATCTCAAGGTTTTATGAAATATGGTTAATTTTCTAGCTCATTGTTTTATTACAGTTAATGGTATAGGGTATACATTTGGTAACTATTAACAGCATAAAGATTAGAAAAGGAAAATGAACTATTAATGACAAATTTAAAATAGTCTTGGTTTTGTCAATTATGCTATCATCCTACTCATTATAGGGTGATGCACGCACACACAATATATATATATATATATATGTATATGTATGTATGTTTGAAGTTAAATGTGTATGGTAAGTCTTTTCAAGTGCAATCATGGAACATAATTACTCAAGTGATTCATAGCTTTTATTTATTTATTTTGTATCAATAAGGGCTGACGTGCTAGTTAACTCATTTTTTTAAAAAATCTTTATACACTTTTTAAAAAATAATCTATTATCATGACATATTAGTTACTATGGACTGAATACATGATTATGTGAGTATTTCAGTCAGATGAGTTAAGATAATACCAGATTTTCCATATTTAGCCCATATTATGATAAAAAGTTTGAAATTTCATATAATGTGAAACAGATGTTTTAAATGTGCTTTATACACTCCTTAAAATCACAAACTCTGACAGAAAGAAAATACCTTTGTCAGTAAGTAATTTTGTTTTCTGAAAAGGCTTTCTGCTGCTTTCTTGAATCTTGTTGTCTGAAATGAATGCAATAATTCATGCTAACATTGTGGCCTCTGCCTTCTTGGCAACTTATTGTCTTTAATATTTAGTATAAAAGGCATGCATTCTTAAGGAAAGAGAGGACACACATTCTTCGGGAGTTAATTTGCATTTCCCAGATGATTAGTGAGATGTACATAGCTTTCCTAAGTCTACTATTAGTTATAATACATTATACATTTCAATATTATTAAACAAAAAGAATTTAAGAGTTTACCTCATAAAGAACTAATATACAAAATATACAAATAACTCAAGAATGTAGACTCCAGAGAGCCAAATAACCTTGTGGATAGCTTTCGGGGCCACTTCCAGAGACTTGTCTGGAATTTGACTTTGGGCCTGGACAAGGAAGTAGGCTGCAAGCAGGAATCTGATAATGTGCCAGGACATGGAAGTAAGCTTTGGCAGCAATCTGATTTGGTGCTAGAACAAAGAAATAGGCTTTAGTCAAGAGTTTGAATTTAGACTAAAACAAGGAAGTAGGCTCAGATATCTTGGACATCCTGATAAACCCCTAGAACCAGTGATTATTAAACTTTGTTTACTGTCCTCCTTGTTCCTTAAGCTAGAACTGACCTTATTATCTGCATGTGATTAAAATGTTATAAAAGCATACTGGGAAAAAAATAAACCTGCTTCGGTCTCAGAACTTGCTTGGATCATGCTACAGTGTTGTCTATTTGTCTTCTTCTTACTTCTTGCTCCTGCCCTGGAGAATCTGTTGGTTGACTGAGATGGCCTGGTCATAACCCTATTAAAATATGGGGTACAGAGATAAACTAAGAATTCTCAATTGAGGAATCTCAAATGGCCAAGAGGCACCTAAGTCTTACCAACATGAATACTCATACATGAGCTGAATGAACATGTAATACAAATGGATCTGCTGAATTGGAAGAAGACAAACCCATGGGGCCACTGCCCCCCCCCACACACACAACTATAGGCAACTAAAAAACTCTGGGCCCAAAAGAGGTGGTTTTTATTTAGGAAGAAAACATCAATTGATTGTTCAACAACTGGTCCTGAAAACATATTATATCAGTAACATTACATGAATGGAACAGGAAATTCATATACATATACACATACACATACACATATATATATACACATATACATATACATATAAATGCATGTGAACAATTGGGAAAGATACTATGAATTAGAAGACTAATAGGAACTTCTATATGGAATATTTTTAAAAGAGGATATAGAATGAAGGAATATTGTAATTATATCATAGTCTTAAAAACTAAACAATAAAAGATGAAATGACCCACCAGAGGACTCTAATAATTAAGTATAATTTAGTTAATCACAGATTTGAATAGAAATATGTTATATACCTTACTTGTGATATAAGAACACTGCTAAAATTCTAAAATGCTTCCCATTTCAAAAACAATGCAAAAACTCTTTTTCAAGAGCAGAAACTAAACATTTTTTTTCAATTCTTATGAGACAGTTTCCAAATCCATTAACACAAACAGGGTGTCTACTAATAGATAATAAATAATCTAAATTTTGAGCTAAAGAACTTTTGAACTCTTATCATAGAACTATAGTGTTTCTATTTGTTTCGGAGAAACCCTCACCTCACTTAGGATAAGTCTTAGACTTGCAATATATATGAATAAAACCATTGTAAAAATGTATATGAATTCCTCATGTGCCAATGAGTCTATTAGTCAGTTAACACAAAGTGATTATGCTAAATAGAAATTCCACAAAGGAATAATTTGTTTAATAGACAATGATATTATGTAAAACTTTCAATCCTAGAAGTAAAGGACTCAGAACAGAAACAGTTTGTCTATTGTTGTACAGTG